>NW_020290283.1:600000-1191294 GCF_003184535.1 Aspergillus eucalypticola CBS 122712
TTTCGCAAACAGATCGTGCGAGACCATCGCAGCGTTTCTGGGCATACTTAAGGCAAATATGGCCTATCTTCCACTAGATATCAAGTTCCCGACTGGCCGGATCGAGTCCATTCTGTCTTTTATTGAAGGCAATCGATTTATTCTGGTCGGCTCCGGATGTGATTTCCCAATTACCCACTTGGATCGGGTAGACGTTGTCCCCATGGCACGACTGTCGAGCGGTTCCGGTCAGAACCCAGCATATATTGATGATATAATGCCTACTCCCAAGAGCCTCGCATATGTTATGTTCACCTCGGGCTCCACCGGGCAACCGAAAGGGGTCATGATTGAGCACAGGGCAGTTGTGTCACGAGTGAAGGGTTTCAGTTTACTCAAGGAAGAGGTTGCCGCGAAGCCGTTCGCCCACGTTTCCAGCATTTCTTTTGATGCAGCAGTTTGGGAGATATACACTCCTCTGCTCAACGGCGGCACTGTGATTTGCATTGACAGTATGACAATCACGAACTTTGAAGCCTTATCCAATGTCTTTCATGCGGAAGGCATTAGGGTAGCACTTATTACACCCGCCCTGCTGAAACAGCTTCTCACAGAGTCATCGGCTTCGATCTCTGAACTTCATACACTGGTCGTGGGCGGAGATCGAGCGGATCCCAAAGACATGATCAAAGCACGCAAGTTAGTTCAGTGTGATGTCATAAACGCTTATGGCCCAACGGAGAATACCATAATCAGCACCTTTTATCGACTTCCAGAGGGCAACGTATATCATAACGGTGTACCAATTGGACAAGCAGGGCCTAACTTGGGGGCTTACGTTGTGGATCAGCAACTATGTCTAGTACCACCCGGCGTAATCGGTGAACTTGTTGTTGTCGGTGATGGCCTAGCGCGTGGCTATACTGATACACGAAGGGATGTGAATCGTTTCGTCAACATTGATATCCGCGGCCAGGTTCTGAGAGCGTATCGCACGGGTGACCGAGTTCGTCGCCGTCCGGTAGACGGACAGCTTGAATACATTGGCCGGTTGGATGGCCAGGTCAAGATTCGAGGTTTTCGTGTTGAGACCGAGGAGATCGAGCACGTTCTTCGCAGCTCAGGGCTAGTCGGAAACGCCGCAGTGCTCTTCCAGCAGCCTGATAATCGAGATGGTCGGCTAGTAGCTTTTGTCACGTTGTTGAAAAAGGCCGATAAGCAAGTTCCCATGGATGAGGTAGCAAGGGGTAGAGAAGAACAGGAATCAGAACAGGCTTGGACGCAAATTTTCAGTGAAGTCACTTATGATAGCCAGATCGACCCTCGTGAGGCCGGTAGAGACTTCTCTGGATGGAAGTCAATGTACGATGGTACTGACATCGACAAAGGAGAAATGGAGGAGTGGCTGGACGATACGATCACAACGCTGCTCAATGGTGCACCGCCAGGCAACGTGGTTGAGATTGGTACCGGCTCAGGAATGATTTTTTTCAATATTGCAAACGACCTGCAGACCTATGTTGGCCTTGAACCGGTACAATCGATAGTGGAATTTGTCAAGACCATGATGGGCAAAGTTAATCCGACTCTAGCAAGCAAAGTACAGCTGCATATTGGAAGTGCCAGTGACTTAGACAAGATATCATCCGACATTTCATCGCCCGACATCGTGGTGGTGAATTCTGTTGCGCAGTATTTCCCTAGTGCGGGATACCTGTCCAAACTGATATTGGATCTTCTGCGAAAGCATCAGGCCAAGACCCTCTTCTTCGGAGACATACGTTCATACGCTCTATATGCGCAATTTCAGGTCACCAAGGCCCTGCACGGAGAAGAAAAGATTAGTCCCGAATATATCCGTCAAAGTATGGCAGATACTGTGGAGAATGAAACTGAGTTACTGATTGACCCTGCTTTCTTCACGTCCCTGGCAACTGAATTCCCAGATCTCGTCCACCATGTCGAGATACTTCCGAAAAGAATGCGAGCGACAAACGAACTTAGTTGCTATCGTTATTCGGCCATCATCCATGCTGTGCGACCAGATTATCTCCCCATCATTCATGCTGTAGACGCAGATCAGTGGATCGACTACAGCGCCCAAGGCCTAAGCCGGAACGGGCTCTTGGATCTATTAAGGGAATGCTCAGAATCAGCTGTTGTGGCTATCGCCAACATCCCGCACAGCAAGACTATATTCGAACGACTAGTCGTTGAGGCAATTTCCAACCGGACAACAATGACAGATACTGGTTGGCTACCATCGATCCGTCGGAATGCAGATGAAGTTCACGGACTCTCGGCAATGGATCTTGTTGATCTGGGTACCTTGGCAGGGCTCCATGTGGAACTAAGTTGGGCGCGACAATTTTCCCAGCACGGAGGACTGGATGCCATATTTCACCGCATCAAGTCCCAGGATGGACGAAAAAGAACCATGTTTCGATTTTGCACCGATCATGAAGGTCGCTCAACTGAAGATTTCAGCAACCGGCCAATGCAAGGTCAGCCGACCCGCCATATCATAAGAGATCTCCAGCAATTCCTGAAGACACACGTGCCTTGGTACATGGTTCCGGCTGTGATAAAGGCTCTTGAGGACATGCCTACTAATCATAGTGGCAAGATAGACAGACAAGCTCTGTCTCAAATTGCAGCCACGATGGCACCTAGGCAGGCACTAGCTGACATGACCTTCGTGCGTCCTAAAACTAAGTTCGAAGTGATTGTCTGTGAAGCATTCGGTCACGTTCTTGGATGTGAGATGGGCGTTACGGAGAATTTCTTCGATCTCGGTGGACACTCCCTGATGGCGACAAGAGCAATATCCAGGATTGTTGAGCGCGCACAGTGTGCCATTACGGTCCGAGACCTGTTTGACTGCCCAACGCCAGGAGCTTTGGCAAACAGGATCTCGACAATTTGTGATGAACGTGGCAAGGCAGAAGCAGAGAGTGACAGAATACAAGGCATTGATGAGTTTGCTGATAACGAACCGGTCGCGCACGATGAATGGAATCAAGCTGTGGAGGCGGTCGGCATTTGCGCAGCAGACGTAGTGCATATAATTCCGTGTTCTCCCTTTCAGGAGGGTGTCCTTACCGCCGACCTCGTCCTCAGAGACTCTCCCGCTTATTTGGCTACCATGAAGCTGAAGTTCGACGGACACCTCGACGTGGATACGTTGCAATCAGCGTGGTATTCAACGGTAGCACGAGAGGAAATGCTTCGAACAGCCTTCATGCCATCGACACAAGATTTGTCCTTAAGCGGAATGTGTAGTGGAGCCTTTCTGCAGGCCGTCCTCCGGTACGACTCCAACGAAGTGGAAAGGGTCTCGACACTACGGCAACAGGAGTATAATCAGCCGCCTGACCTTGGGATGGGCCATATACCGGTTTCTTTGGCATTATGGCAAGACGACGTGACAGGTTTCATGCAACTTGAATTGACAATGCATCATGCTCTATATGATGAAGCCTCTCTGTCGTATATTCTGGACGGCTTGTCTCGTGATTATCACTATGCACAGAGCCATGGCCCAAGAAACGAGGACCAGAGCAGCCACATTCCGTTCATAACGTTCATTCGCACGTTGCAACTGAAGGATCGATCAGTAGGCTCCTCCTTCTGGAAGAAATACCTAGATGGGGCACCAGCATGTACTTGGCCAACTCCATGTGGTCTCAGAGGTCCTATGGATGGAGTTCAAATCCCTCATGAAGTTCGTGCTGAATGGAACGGAGATGCAGAAGCACTGGCAAGAATTTACAGCACCACCCCGGCCGGTCTTGTTCGAGCAGCTTTAGCTTTGTCCATTGCTATACATAGTGACTCAGACGACGTCATATTCGGTGAGGTGTCGAGTGGACGAGCTCATTCGGAGTTCGTCAAAGGCCCCTGCATCGCCACCCATCCGGTACGAATCCCGCTTGCAGTGAACTCGAAGCAGCATTCTAGTGACGGACGACGAGGGAAAGTTTCAATAGAAGAACTACTCACACGCACCCGTGATGCGTACTTAGACACGATGCCATTTCAGCATCTTGGACTCGAATCTATCCGACGCTTGACTGAGAACCCCGACTTGCTTCCTTTCCAGGTGCTTTTTGTTTTTCAGGCACAAGTCACAAGTGCCAAGAATCACAGATTTCCATGGAGCCGATTCAGTATTGCCGACGGTGAGCTGAAGCGTACGGAATTTCCCATGGTGCTTGAAGTGTTCTGTCAAGAGCTCACAGGCCATCTTCACATGCGATGTGTGTTTGACCCGGCGGCAATACTTCCAGCAGATGCAGATTGGGTGTTGCAGCATATCATCGACTCAATTGACCTCATGCAAACACGTTCCATGCAACATGAGGAAGATCAATGCCCTGAGGCTAAGCTCGTAGTCAAGAAACGAGAGATAACTGTCATCGAACAATTATTGGGCCACCAAGAGGGGGAATCGTCTGAGGGCGGTAGTGCGTTGTCTACCGTTATCGAACTCTTTCGCAAGTGCGCAATGGTCATGCCAGACAAGATCGCTTTGCAAGTTCAAAGGAGTGAGTTTGTTACGTTCAGACAACTCGACGACCTAAGCAATCAGATTGCTTTCGGCCTTGAAAAAATTCTCAACTATCAAACAAGTGCGACCACCAAGCAGCGATACGTGCCGATCTTCTTCGAGAAGTCATATCACATGGTTGGCGCCATTTTGGGCATCCTGAAGGCCGGAGCAGCTGTTGTTCCCATGGACATTGAACATCCGATGCAGAGGCTGGAGACAATATGCGTAGCAAGCGCAGCCACTGTCTTCCTTTGGGACGGTATAAATAGTGGTGAGAAGGTACAAAGTCTTGTCATGTCAACGGGAGCAACCGTACTCACAGTAGATGATCTTCTCCAGTATACCAGCCAGACGTACAAGCACAAAATTCTACCCCTGGACTCTCTGGCTTATGTGCTTTTTACCTCAGGAACGACCGGTATTCCAAAAGGAGTGATGATCAATCATCGGAACTTGGCATCATTTTTGTCCTCCAATAGAGGAAGTACTGACTGCTCATGGACTTCAAACAGACTCGCGCTTCTTGCTCCTACCTTTGATGCGGCGATGGGAGATTTGTTCGCCACGCTCTGCAAAGGTGGCCGTCTCTTGTTGGGTAAACAACAGGCTATTCTCTCCGGGTTGAGCCATTGTTTAGAAGACCTGAGTGTCACACATCTGTCACTAACTCCCACGTTGGGTACGCTGATACTGAACGATCTTGACAACGAAGGACTATCTTTTCTGCGCTCTTTGGTCTTTGGGGGTGAGCCTTTCCCGCTGAGTACTTTGAGCCGCGTACCCAGGACAATAAATGTCTGGAATGGTTATGGTCCTACCGAGGCGACCATTGAGATAGCAGCCTGCAAGGTACAAGGACCAGATGTTGATGTGTGCGGAAGCCGATCGTTTGTTCCCATCGGAGAGCCCGGGCAGAACAGACACATTCGGGTGTTATATCCCGAAACTACGGAGCAAGTCCCACTGGGTTCAGTTGGTGAATTATGCATTAGTGGACTACAAGTGGCACAAGGCTATCTAGGCCAAGCTGACTTGACCGCGAAACATTTCACACCTGACCCGTTCTCACCGACGGGGCGGAGGAGAATGTATCGTACGGGAGATAGAGCAAGACTCCACGGAGATGGATACCTTGAGTACCTTGGTCGCATGGATGGGCAGATAAAAGTTCGCGGCTTCCGAATTGACACTGAAGAGGTTTGCTCGGTGGCGCAGAAGCATCCACAGATCATTGCATGTGCAGTGACTAAGCTTCAGAGCAGCGGAACTGAGACCCTGACAGCGCTTGTTGAAGTAGTCCATCCACTCCAGCCCGGAGATGTCATATGTGAAGCCACGGTCAAAGAGCATCTGGCCCAATACCTTCCTTCCTATATGGTTCCTGCCTTCAACTGGGTGCAGACAACACCCTTACCGCGTACAACAAGTGGTAAACTAGACAGAATCGCTATCACCAAGATGGCCGAGGACAGACATAAAGAGAGTCTAAAAGACGGTTCGAGGCACTCTCACACGCCTGTTCGCGCCGCGCCGGGAAGCCTAGAAGACAAAATAGCTTCACTCTGGGCAAAGGTGCTGGGGATCAACGAAGACTCTGTTGACACCACTGCAGCTTTTCACAATATGGGCGGTGACTCCATTCGCGCAATAGCATTGCTTGCAATACTTCGTCGACAAGAGCTACACCTCGATTTGATAGACGTTTCACAGACTTCAACAGTGCAGTCACAAGCAGCCAGAGTTCGACAGGGGTCAGCCGTCAAAAACAATGCAAATTACCTACATTTTCACATGCGCCAAGGGAGCCTGGCAACCATTGTCCTTGTTCATCCGTTCCTTGCGCAATCCATGGTATTCGAGCCTCTGCTGCCATTACTAGACGGCACGATTGATGTGCTCCTAGTCGACGACCCATTCATGGGCGCATCTCGTTATCCAGAAACGCTATCGCAGTGGGCTAATCGTTACTTGTCCGATATGGAAGAGCATATTCAGACTGCCCACCCTGTGATATTTGGGGGGTATTCATTTGGTGGATTCATTGCATTCGAGATGGCACATAAATGGGACCAGGTATACGGTGCCCATTTCAGCTCGGTAGTTCTCCTCGACCCTGGCACTTACGAGGTGGATAACAGAGTATGGAAGGGTGGGAGTGAAAAGGACAATTTGATTATGAGCTCGCTGGGCAGATCGGAGATCCGTCCTCGAGACAATCTACCGCTTCAGAAGTGCTTCGATGGCTATGTTAGAGCCTTGGAGCAATCTGAAAGTCCACCAGTCTATGAGGGTAAGTGCCTTCATGTGGCGTTACCCGATCGGCTCCAGGACGGAGTGGTAGATTGGTGGAAGGCACATTGCACCAACATCACTTTGGGCGTTGTCGACTGCGACAACCATTACGCGTTGATGAAGGATGCAGGCTGTGTGGCTGGAATCAGTCGGTTTATCAATGAGCACTGCAACGCCGTTATAGAAGAGAATCGAGCAGTGAACAGCGCGAGTTCAGAGTCCCGGATGTATGGGGGATCTTCGAGAACCGACGTGTCGACGGAAGATGGAGACGTGAAGGAGGAGACCAGGTGATTATCTAAATAGGACTAGCGCGTCTCTTCGTATCTACAGCCCGATCCGGAATAGTCGGTCGGGCATAACTGTTCATGATTCGTCATCTATGAAGATTCCCGCAATCAAAGAAGCCAGCCTCCAAGATTCCCAGATGTAGATGCTTGACGAACTGAAACATCCGACAGAAACCATTATATCCACTTGGGGCCAGACGACCGGATCAATCATATTCATCCCTCAACAGCTACAGGGCCCACTTCGGTAACCCATTTGCCGGAAGAGGTATCACATCACCACCGCTGTTACCTGCACTTTAGTGCATCAACAAAGTAGACACCATGCAGGATCAAACGGCCAAACGCCTGTCAGCACTAGTTCATAATAAGCAAGCTCTGTTGTCTCGAATCCTTGATCTGGGGCTGAAATCATGGTTCCCGACCAGTCAAATCCAGATTCCCGACTAAGGACCGCTACTACATATAAAGTTTAACCTACACGCTCCGAAACTTGCTTATCATCAATCTACCACCACGAGAGACATCATATATACTCAGGGCAGTCACTACCTTGATAGATAGCTCATTTACCCAATTCGTATCGTAAGGGCCATCCCATCAACACCCAACTGCATTAAAATGGGCCAATCCCCCTCCACCCCCCAACCCGGAACCAAACTCCGCGTCATCGGCGCAGGCCTCTCCCGAACCGGCACAGCATCCTTCAGCGCCGCCCTCGCCATCCTCCTTAACGGCCCAGTCTACCACGGCGGCACGCAAACAACAACAGGACCACCGGACAATATTACCACATGGATGAAAGTCATGCGCCTCATCCTCAACGACAACGCCCCTGACCGACAGCAAGCCCTCACCCTCATAGACCGGCAATTAGACGGCTACGCCGCCATCACAGACGCCCCGGGTACCCAACTCGTCCCAGAGCTGATGGAAGTCTACCCCGACGCCAAGGTCATCTGCACCGTTCGCGACCCGATAGCGTGGGAGAAAAGCATGACGCACCTGGAAGGTCTGGTGCGATCGTCATGGTTTCTGCGCGTAGTAACGCTGCCGATTCCTGGAATAAGACATTTTATGGACTTTCTGGCGTTGGTTGCTTTGCAATGGCGGAGGATATATGGGAGGAGAGGGGGTCCGAGTGGTGCTTATCATAAGCATATTGAGTGGTTGAAGGAGGTGGTTCCAGAGGAGAAGTTGATGTTTTTTGATATTAGGGATGGATGGGAGCCGTTGTGCAAGGCGCTGGGAATGGAGGTGCCGAAGGATACACCGTTTCCGAGGGACAATGATTCCGAGGCGATCACTCGGACAGTGAGATGGCATGTTCGTCGTGGGTTGATTCGGTGGGTGGGTATATTTGCTGTGGTTGCTGCTATGTCTTTTGGGGTGTATATGCTGCGGAGGTGAGGGGAGTGCCATTGGCGTGTATGATTTAATTGCCTTGAAACGCCCCATAATTTACAGATGAAGGAAATATAAACTTTCTACTACATGTGTATTGTGAGGTCATACTTTGCGGCTGAAGCCACCTGTTCAGGTGTAATGCAGTGCAAATATATAATCGGCTACAGTTCGCCCTACCGCGAGAGATACCGATCCAAGATAATTAGATAAAGCATGCATCTGGTCAAGTTCAGACACAGATCCAATTATTTTCATTTCACAATAGACATTAGAGATGTCTACGGTATTTGGGTTCGTTTTATTGGTCAATGAATCAATTCCCTCAGACACCGATCAGTCGGGGGTTTCCTTGCGGGCAATTGGCATCAATACGCGGTATCATTACACAACGATATTCTACCACCGAACGAGGCATCAATACCACTGAAACAGAGACAGCCCTAACCGACCAGAATATCTGCCAATTTCGGACCCCATGAGCTCACCTGTTCACAGATCAGTCAGTCACTCAATCTTCATTCATTACTTGCAGAGGTTCTATATACAAGGAAGGAGGCAACTTACATTCGACGCATCCATCAATGAAAAGTGATTCCCCTCAACGCGGATCACTCGCACATTGTCCAGTAAATCTTCCCACCCCAGCGCCCCGTCGTCGACCCGATCATCCAAAAACCATTCCACAGCGCTCTGCTCGTCGCTTCCCACCTTCGGTCGAGGCACGGCCTCTTGTTTGTCGACCCCCTCGCGCGCTGAAAAGAGAACCACGTCTTGGATGAGGCCCTCTTGCAACCCCCGCAGCGGACGCATCCGGTATTGCCGCAGCTGTTCCCGAGATAAAGTGAAGTGGACGCTGCTGCCCACGGTTCCCTGGGCAATATTATTATGGTTATTGGTCGCGTCAATTGCATCCAGAAATTGCACCAGTTCATCAGGGAATGAGTGCACTTTGCTTGGGCTCGCCGAGTCGATCAACACCAGCCGCTCCACGATTTCACCCGCTTCCACCAGTTGGCGCGCTGCCTCGAAGGCCACCACCCCGCCCAGTGAGTAACCCCCAATGAGATACGGTCCCGTCGGCTGTCGCTTTTTAATCTCCTCCATATAAATATTTGACAACACCTCGATGGAGGGTAGCTGGTCAATGATTACGCGATTCGTCACCACCAATGAAAGGAAGGGGCTACTGAGTGCGTAGGCCGAAGTATCCGGTACGCGCGCCAAGTACGGCGCTAGCGCCGTGAAAACGGCTCCCGAGCCGAAGCCGTCGGGCATTAGGAATAGATTGCGCTGTCCAGTCATAGCGACGGACCCCCGATGCAATAGGGTTGATGGTGCTCTGAGGGGTTGCTGCAATTCCTGCCATGGCTTTGGGGAAGCAGGAGTAGTGAAGCCGCACACCACCTGCACACCGCGCTTTTCTTGGCTGACACTCTCAGACCAGTCAACGTGCGGAAAGCCGGCTTCATGCATCATACGCTCCCAGGCATGTGGGCTCTGCAGTGGGTAGTCCCGGCCGTCGTCGAATAGCCACCACCCATCTAGGAGCCCCCAGACCAGGTCGTACCATGGCAGTTTCTCTGTCAGTTCGAGCAACGCTACGCATCCATCATCTGGACGCAGCACCCGGCGTATATGCTGTAGGCTTTGGCGGAGGTCTCGGGTTGCATGAACGCAGTTGGCGGAGATGACCAGGTGGTAGTGCCCGTGGAGCTCCGGCTCCGGGACTGCCTCGAGATCAAATTGGCGGAACTCCATGCAAGCGACGCCCGCAAAAATTGACCGTTTTGCACGCGCGAGAAGAGAGACGGAGAGATCGGTAAAGGTGTAGGTAAAGGGAATGCCAGTGGCCTGGAGGAGCGGGACGAGATGTTTGGTTGTGCCTCCGGTGCCAGCACCGACTTCGAGTATATGAAATGGCTCTGTGTTGTTGACGGCTTCCGCATGAGCACTGATGGCAGCCGAGACAAAGTCACACAGGACCTGGGTGGCGGCGCGAATATCGGGTGCATTGGCGTGAAACTCTTCGAGCAAGTGTCGCCCACGCTCACTGCCAAAGAGAAGAGAGACTGGATCCGCGTGGCCGATGAGGTACTCGGCGAGGTGCGGTCCGAGAAGATCGGGTAGCCCGTGGGTGGATGCAAAGACAGGAAATTCCTCCATCAACTCCTGGCTCAGCTGGGCTGCAGGCTTGATTGGAGGGGTTGCGGGTCCGCAGATGAAGACTTCGTAGTCGGCTTCCGGTGCATGCCTGATGATGTTGGCTTCCACAAGAATGTTATGCAGTCGGCGGACGAGACGATGATACTTGGGTAGTATTCCTTGCAGAAGGGGCAACGTCTTCCCGGGCTGGAGCTCGCGGATTGGACACCCCAAGTTCTTGAACGCTTCCAATATGAATGCAGATACGACTTGCAACTGCACAGGATACACATTCTCCCAGTAGCCTGACAACTGGAAGGCTTTGGCATGGGCGTCGTAATTGCGGCGAATCTCCTGAAAGACGGTTGGCATGTTTGGGTCCGATGGAGCCACTGCATCCGAGATGCCGGATGAACCTGTGGTTGGGGTAGGCTTGGCATCCTCCAGCCCCAAAGCATCCGCGAGCAGATCCAACAGGGAATCCACGTCTACCAATCCTGAGAACTCGGCTGAAGAGAGCTCAACATTCAATGATTCCTTGATGTTGTTAATAATTTCGGGGGTGATGAGTGAATCGACGCCAAGGTCTTCGAGGACTGAGTCCTGTCTAATTTCGGATACAGGAACCTCCAGGGAATGACTAAGAATTGCAAAGACCGCTTCTTGCCACTCATTGTTGACTTCAGGGGTGGTCTCCCTGCCTGGGTCGGATGTCTGCATGGCGACGTCGTGATCATCAGGTTCAGCACGTCCGAGCCGCGTTCTGACAAGATCGCAGAGATCTCCGACTGTATTCAGCGATGTGAACTCATTTGCAGATATCTCAATGTCAAATTGGTCCCGGATACTGGACAAAATCTCCGGGCTAACAAGTGAGTCGGTTCCTAGCTCTCTCAGCGTGGTAGGTCTGCTCACGTCCTGACAGGGTACATCCACACATATGCTGAGGATTGTCTGAATTCCATCCAAAATGAAATTGCGGACCTGAGGTATAGTTGGCGGAAGAGGAGGGGAATCCTTGTCCGTAAGTTGGAAGGTTATCTTCTCGGCCGCAGGCTTTCTCTGCAGCTCCTCCCTGGATTGTGCACCGATGGCATTGAGGCTGCCAATGCCTTAGCCAGCGAAGGGCGGGGAACCCTTGAGAACCTGAGGCCCTGCGCGGTCCAAACCACTGTAGCGCTATCGGCATCGAAGGCAAGGAGATCTAGTCTAATCTCTTTCTGATCCTCTCGTAAGATCTTCGCATACACCCTGTAAGACTCGCTGCACGGCAGCTTTGTCAAAGGACCAACTGATCCCATTCCCGTGCAAATAAACGACATGTCACTGTCTTCATCATCTGGAGTGTCTGCAACACGCAGAGAATGCACAAAGGCTCCGGGAACCTGCATGAAGTTATCCAGAATCAGTGGGTCAGCGATACTGTCGTTAAAAGATCGGCCTCGCTCATTAGCCTGCTCCGGGCTTGTGAGAGGCATAGAAATAACCCCGGCTGCTTCTTCTCCCTTTCCCACAATCAACCGTAGGCCTCGGTATATAGCGGAGTACTTCACCATTCTGGAAAAGACCTTATATACCATGGGACCACGCAACTCGTCCATCTCCGGTTCTTCTTCCAGAAGACGTGTCAGACGCGCCCACCCGCCCGAGAATTCTGACGGCACGCCTGTATTCTGCGCCTGTAGGGATACAATGCCATTTGCATGGTATATCAACTTTGACGGCAGAGTTTTTTTGCCAAAATTGTCGCTGGAGGAGAACTGGAACTTGAAACTTCCGTTTTCCTTCTTATCCAACCTCAACAAGACAGGCCGCCGCAGGTCCAGGCCCAGCGGCGCCATTATCTCTAAGTCCTGAACCCAGACGTAGCCCCTCTTGTTGGCGAGCGGCGCTGCGTGCGCGTTCCATTCGATTTGAACTACAGCATGATGTACAAGCTCCAGGTACATAGCGGCGGGACTGATAGGGGATCCGACAACAACATGGCCCTTCACCAGCTCCTGATACCGGGGGCTGCGTGGGTCAATACGGAAGATTACCCCGTCTTTCGAACCTGGCGGCGACCCCTCCAGTGTGATGTAAGGATATTCGTCCGTTGCCTTGCCGCAGTGAGGACATGTCTCGGAGTGCTGCTGAGCATCCTGTGGATCCTTGTCTCCAGACTCGACGGGAATATGCTCCAGCCAATGCGAATGTTTCTCGAATTGGTACTGCGGTAGGGTCACATGTTGATAGCTCGCTCGTTGCTTTGAGTGAAAGGGCCAGAACTGCACAGCAAGATGGCCGTTCTGCCACAGCTGAAGTACTGCCTCTGCTAGCCCTCGAACTGGGTCTTTTCCATCGATTGCCACGAATGTATGGGGCGGTTGGTGTTTCGAGGAAGTAAGGGGAGGCGAAAGCGCATTCCGGGCCATGGAAACGACAGGGCCCCCAATGCCAGCTTCGAGGAAGATACATGGACCTCCTCCTAGTCGGCTGACAATGCGGTAAATTGCTTCGGAAAAGAATACTGGTCCCCGAGTGTTGCGGGCAATGAAATTGGTCCCTGGGCCTGTCCACGGATCCTTGTGGCATGTCTCGAACGGAAGGGTTGGAGTCTGTAAGGGGTAGATTTAGCCATGATTGTGGACAGTCCAACGCGTCGGTAATATGGACAGACCTGGATTGGTATTGTAGCTGACAGTCGGGCAGACTCATCGAGGATTGAGTCTGCCATAACAGAATGATAGGCATGCATGCCACGCAACATCTTGAATCTGATCTTAACGCCGCGACGTTTCTCCTGGATCAAGTCAGTCTCCAAGGCCTCCATGGCCGACGTCCGCCCGGCCACAACGTAGTTATTGGGACCATTGTAGCAGGCAATATCGAAGGTAAAATCTGGATGTTTACGACGGAAGGGCTCTAGGTGTTGGCTGGCTGTTGTCTGTGTCCCCACAAGATCCGTCTCGATGGCAATCATCGCTCCGGGATCAGGACCCCAATACTTTTTGATGATGGATGCGCGTCCTGCCTTCTCGTTTAGTGATAGCCCAGCTTTGATACTTGAAAGTGTACGAACTGCACCCTGTTAGTATCTGCGTCGAGGGATGACGAATCAACCGAATCAACCTACCCAATAACGAGCTTTAATCCTGCCTCAAGCGTCAATGCACCCGAGACGGTCATCGCAGCCCATTCCCCGAATGAATGCCCACAAACTGCATCTGGCTTCAACCCACATTCGAGCCATGTCATACCAGATGAGTACTGGATGGCAAACATAGCAGCATGGCGGAAAACAATGTCGGTGCTTCCGTCGATGCCATCTAGTATAGATGGAAACAGATTGGGGCCGCGCAGGGACTGTATCACTTCATTACAGCTGTGTAAAAAGTTCCTGAAGATTATTGACGTCCTATAGAGTGGCTGTGCAGCAGGGACAGTATTTCCATTTTGTCCGCTGAAGAGAAGAACAATGGGCTGGCGTAAGGTTTCGCGCTTTACGATGTATCTTTCAGGACTGGACAGCCGGGCGTCCAGTTCCTCCACTGCAACAAAGGTGAGTACTTAGTGGATGTGTACCTTACTCGAGTCCGGCTCTCAATAGCAGGAAAGCATGCTTACCAGATGTGACAGTAGTGGCGAAAGCCTGGCCAAGCTGCCGATTCTGCTTGCTGCTGAGTGCGAAGCCGAGATGAACGCCCAGCTCCGGTCGAAAATTAGGTTGCAGTATCAGCTCTCTTAGCTTCTGACAGTAGGATCTTATGCTGGCTGCCGACGCTGCAGAGATTGAGACAGGCCATGCTGATAGTGCTTTTGAAGGGACGGACATTCGGGGAGGCAAAGACTGTGCAAGTGGCTCTGGCGGCGGAGGCGAGGCCACCAGGGCCGCGGCATTGCTCCCAGATGCACCGTAGCTATTCACCATAGCCACTAGGAGGCCACTTGAGTTGTGCCACTCAAGACTCGAGGTGGGGATAGCCATACAATTCGACTCAAGGGCAGTAATGTTGGGGTTGAGTCGCTCAAAGTTCGCCTGTGGTGGAATCTGGCGATACTTCATCATCAGCAAGACTTTTATTAGAGAGATTACCCCTGAGGCACCCTCTGAGTGTCCGATGTTAGCTTTGATTCCGCCAATATGTAATAGAGAGTCTCTCTCAGGCCCCCCTAGCACCTGCCTGATCCCTTCAACTTCAATGGGATCACCGGCGCGCGTCCCCGTGCCATG
Organism: Aspergillus eucalypticola CBS 122712; assembly: GCF_003184535.1. NCBI lineage: Eukaryota > Fungi > Ascomycota > Eurotiomycetes > Eurotiales > Aspergillaceae > Aspergillus > Aspergillus eucalypticola. The sequence continues at coordinate 614,876 of NW_020290283.1, forward strand.
GGCTTCGACGTAGGATACTTGGCTGGAGGAGATACCCCCCTGGGCCAGTATCTTACGATAGAGCGCTGTCTGGCTGTCTAATACTGGATTTGTAATGCTGGTATTGTTAATATTCTGATTCTCCCCCGTCCCTAGAAGAATACCCCTAATTTCGTCTCCATCCTGCAGTGCCTGGGATAGAGGCTTTAGGACCAGGACCCCAACGGCCTCACCTCGGCAGTACCCATCTGCCCGAGCGTCAAAGGTTTTGCACGCACCGGTCTCGCTGAGGAAGCCTCCGCTTCGCAGTGCGCCAAAAAAGACCGAATTGGTAATTAAATTGACACCCCCCGCCACTGCCCTGGTACAGTCCCCTGCTTGAAGGGCACGGCAGGCCTGGTGAATGGCTACCATGGCTGAAGAACAGGCTGTATCAATGACATGGGAAGGACCAGTCCACCCGAAGTGATGACTCAAGCGACCAGCGACAAAGGATCGCATCATCCCAACTCCTGTATAGGGGCTGGGAGCGTGACTTCCTAAATTTAGAGGATAATCAGGGGCATTCATGCCAATAAAGCAGCCTGTCGTATTTCCAAAATCCGGCCCATTGTGTTTCTCGGGTATTTGTTCCTGCGCCAGCCATCCAGCCGACTCCAAAGCATGATAAGTCGTCTCAAGTAGAAGCCGTTGGTGAGGGTCCAGAGCGGCCGATTCACGCTTGGACTTGCCAAAAAAGCCATGATCAAAAGATTCAGGGTCAGGGAGGAAGTTTCCCCACAGTTTGGTGTCTTTCCTTGCGGCGGCCTCAGGAAAGCGTCTTGCATCAATCTCCCGCACTGTCGTCTGTCCCGTTCGAATCACGTCCCATAAGTCATCTGCCGTATCGCCTGCAGCCGTGCGGCATGCCAGACCAACGACTGCCACCGCGTGGGCTGGATATTTCCACTGGGCTTGCCGCACAGGTTTGCGTGGTGTGATATCTTGCAGTATGGGGTGTCGCACTGGTTCGCCTGTTTCAAGTGCCACCGCGCGTACCACAGCGACGTGATCGGTAGCAAGCTGAACGATCCGGTCTAATGTAGCAAGTGCCTCATCTGGGGCCATGTACTCAATACCTCGGGCCTGCATGCCGCGATCAATCATGCGCGTCGTTGATTTGTTCTGCGCCACCAGTCCCACTCCGCGCCAGGAGGTCCATTGAATAGAGGTACAGGCATCTCCCTGCTGCCGTCGGTAGACTGCAAATTCGTCTAGAAAGGCATTTGCTGGCGCGTACGTAAGCTGACCTGGGAATCCGACAAGTTGTCCCACGGAGGAGGTCAGCAGGAAAAAGTCCAGAACCCCGGGTGAGAATAGAGCGTCCAACGCCAAAGCACCACGTGCTTTAGGCGCCATGGTGTAATCGAGGTCGGAAGGTGCGCATCGGTCCAACGTGTTATATTGAGCAACGCCCGCGGCATGGACGACGCCTTTAATCGGCGGAAGGTGAAGAGGATCAATGGCCTGCCGAAGGGACTTTTCTGCCTCAGGTAGAGCGAGATCAATACTCAAGACGTGTACCGTGACACCTCGACTCTGCAGGTCCTTCATGTGGGATGTGAGTGTGTTGTTACTACCATCGCTCACACCCTTCTCTAGTCCATGGCGCGCCGCGAGAATGATGTTCCCAGCGCCACGCTTGCCCATCCAGGCTGCAATCTTCAGTCCCATGCCCCGTGTACCACCAGTGATAAGATAGGTGCTCTCCGGTCTTAGCCGGAGACGCGTTACAGTGTCATCTGGCTGCTCCGGAAAAGGCTGCAAGCAAGCTATGTGGGGAACACCATGACAGATTCGAACCACATCAAAACCCTGCGCATACTTGATCGCATCGAGTGGAAATGACCCCGGTTCTGCTTCGAACAGTCCACCGAAAGTGTTTGGCATTTCCATCTTCAAAACCCGCGCCAAGCCATACAGAGGAGCATGACCAAGTTGGCCAATACCAGCGGCGGTAGTAACGACAGTAAACACCTTATGGCCGTCATGTTTGGATAGGATCCGTGCCGCCGCTATCAGACTGTTGCAGGATTCTGTAGCTGTCTCATGGACGCTGTCTTTTTCCCTTGCCAGCTTAGGAAGATGAACAATAATTGTCCCAGAATTCAGGTGCAATGGTATCTCGGTAGCGTCTTTGACTACAAGTAGTGTATAGCCCGCATCGATCAGCTGTCCTTTGTACACAAGAAAGTCTTCCTGCTTCGAGTTGGGGTTGAGCACAAGAATGATCTTTTGAAACGTGATGGGTGCATTCGATAGCGCAGCAGGCTTCCAAGTCACCTTATGAAAGGGGTCTTGGGTATTCATCAGAGGCGGTTGGAAGTTGATTTGGATCTTTGTGGTATCTTAATGGAGCTATGGCGGCCTGGCTACCGGGAAGGAATACCACCTGGACAAGGCTTTAATGTATCGGCTGCCTTTACCACTGCATGACTGCATCAGAACTCCATCACTTGGCTGTATATCATAGACTGAGAACCTTGTCTCTTTCGGTACCTATTCACAGGGGTGGTGTAAATGCGGCGTCGCCCTTCGGAGCTGGTACCGTCCCTAGTTAGCAGCAAGGATGTTTCACACGAATCTCGGCATAACATAGGAAGACCAGGTGACCTTGCAGACTTACGGTATCTCTACAGAGAGATCATGATAGATGCATGACTGAACTGAAAGCAGACGTGTCGCTCATACCACATAACAAGTGATTGCAGTGTTCTCCCGCGTCGAAGTCATTTCTTATGGATGATCAACGGTTACGCAGCATATCTCCTGACCGTTTATGCGAGGCTCTGGCTAGTTTCAGATGTCCCCGCCTTAGAAGCCCCCCTTGCATTGCAGTCCAGATGGAGTGAAGGGGTAATGGCACCGAGGAGTAAGGAGAAGGAGCAGGGAAGATCAGGCATTCGACCATCTACCAGTTACTATCTCACTTGTATTGATGCAGAAACCAGTGATAAGGCTTAGATAACCACGCATTATATGTGATACGAACTTGGGTATGTGGCTTGTAGATTCTGATAGTTCTTTCCTGTTTTCAAGCCCTGTCACATCATATCTCCATTAGTTTCTACCAGAGTCGGCTTTCATGGATCACGAGTAATTGGTCTAATACTAGCATGTAGAATTCGTCCAGACAAATTTGTAGCATTCTCATTCTCTTGAGGTTCCCAAACTATTCTCTAATCTGTCTAGAAATACTAGCAAAAATCAATGTTCGTAACATCTAAGCTTCCTGTCGTCAATGTCCTTCGTCGTCCTTGGTATCAGCACCTTTAATGAGTTTCCCTTGCTCCCGTCTTTTGATCCGGCAAGTAAAGCCTCGGTGCTTGGAAAAAAAGCAGTTCTCCCATTTGAATGGCAAAGGCTTCACCAATTGTATCTATTGTTGTTAGCTTCCGCCCCAAACTGTGGATGATGCAGCTGCCAACCTCGTAATTCACAAATAGAAATGGTAAAAGCTTCTTCAATTCCACAATCCCAATTTGCTTACCCAGACACACCCGTCTCCCGGCGCCGAACTATAGTCCACAGTTACTATTGTATCATCGCTAACACCGTAAAAAGATCGTACATACTGTGAGCAGGCTCTTCTCCAGTGTCTTCCTGTGGCTTTCGTCTCCTTCAAGCCATCTCTCTGGCCTCCAAGCCTCCACATCTGGCCCAAAGGTGCCTTCGTGACGATTTACGACGTAAGCATTACCACCCACGTTAGTTCCCTCGGGCAAATAATGACCGAGTACTGTCACGCCACCTCGAGGGGTAACCCGTTCAAATGGAAGAGCAAATGGGGGATGCACACGTGCGGCTTCCTGGATACAAGCGTCCAGAAAAGGCAAATCACGAACTTGTTCCCACAGCGGATATGGCCTGGTCAGGTTGGCCCCGTCGAGTTCGCGTTGCAGCTTTTCGAGGGAATCGGGGTGAGAAAGAAGGTTAACTGTTTTGGGTCAATGGGACAGTTTCTATCCTCTCCTACGTGCAGAACAATTGCATTTTTTGCGCCTTTCTGGGGCCATGGGGATCGGACTCACTACCCAAGTATTAATGTCTGGTCTAGCATCGCATAACACTATGGTAGAGAAGGAGAAGGTAGGTTCACTCACCACATAGCAGTTTTCATTACGGTCCCAACAGAGTCGGAGCCAGCGATGATATTTGAAAAGGTCCATGCTGTAGAAGCCCTATGAGCAGTATCCGTATCAACAAAAGCTCCTTTTCTGCTGAAGAATCTATTGGTTTGGGGGAGGGGGGGAAGGGGGGGAGACATACCATGGTGGAAGCTTTGGACTCTGGCGATGGATCTCGAGGAAACGGTCCAAGAAATCCTTCTTGCGAGGTGGAATATCTGCATCTTCCTTGTCGTTGTCTTCCTTAGCTATCCGCTCCTTAATAGCTCTGCTTGCAAAGTCTAAGATGGACATGGACGGTGTCTTTTTCTGTAGCTTTCGAAGGGTGTGCACCAAACGATTTTTGTACAGGATCGGGTCAAGCCAGGTTATTTGTGTCATCTGCGATATGAATCATCATCATTATCACTTCTTGTTCGTTATTATGTCCGGACTTCAGGGCAAGACGCACCGGTGCTGCCAGCCGAAAGAACCGATAGACCTCGCTCAGCATGCCATTCACATCACGACCTTGCTCAAGAGCGCCATACTGCTTTGAAAATGACAGGGTCCCCATAACGTCAAATGCGAAAAAATGTAACCAATCGGCGCAGTCGAATGTCTCACCCGTGGCCACGAAGCGCTCATCCAACTGCTTAGATAGAACTGCAAGCACTTCATCCACTAGACCTTCGAATTGAACTACACTGGAGAGCGAGAAGAGTGGGGCGATTGGGCTTTTGATTAGCTTGTGCATTGACTCATCCTGGGTGTTAAACACTAGGTATATAGGGCCTCGTTCGCTTGTATAAGGACGCAAAGCAGAGTAAAGATCACCCTGGGATAAGCCTTAGCTTGACCTCGAGTGTCGATTGGGAGTGAAGAAAAGGGTAAGGAGATCATGGACAAGCCAACCTTGGGGAAGCCGGGCCGAACAGGATAGACGGTAGGAATAGCTTCGGGGTTGCTGAAGGAAACCATGCGTGGTCCAATGCGGACTACATCCCCATATTTTGCATGCGCGGCTTGATGGTAAAGATGCGCGCGACCGGTTATTTGCCACCATACACGAGGCAGGTTGGAAATGCTGGCGAGAAATGGGCCAGGGATGTGCCTCAGCAACCACCATGTTCGGGCAAGTTTGAGAAGACCCAGGATGAGCGTGAGGCCTCCGGCCCACAGTAGCCACCATCCTGTAGTTGCTGTGGTGAGCTGCTGCCATTTTCCAAGGAAAGCATTCAGTGCAAAGATGCCATTAGAGGTCTCCATTGTGTGTGGGCTGCAGTAGCTGGGAATTTCCTGTATACTGTGTGCAGGATAACCAAACGATAACGGTCGTGTGCGAGCAGATTTGACCTTCGTTGTCTTTTATCCTGCCTGTATGTTTAGTCATGACAGCAGATAGGGTACCGTAAGTTTTCAGGCACCCACTTTGGCCAATTTCAGACATATTCTTCCTATTTCCAATCGTCATCAGGAAGTTACTCGGCTTTGGGATGTTCCCCCTCTCCTCTCAGGGGATGACTGGTCTTCGCAGTATCTGGTGCTTTCCCGGGGAGACCGCAGTTTACGGTATCACAGGCGAAGATCATGACTTAAAAAGACAGTTGCAACTCTGTTGATCACTCCCGATGGTGCATGCAGTGTTGAGACATCCTAAAGTGGCCAATTATTATATGTATTTTAACTAGACCCCTGACATGCCCAGTTCTAGCGGTGAAACAGCCCCCTTCACCGAGTACACAAACTATTTATGCCTTGGCAGGTGATCTCTGACACGGGCACTGCATGTCACACCAGGCTACATGCACAACATTTCCTGCATGCAGTGGGGCAGAAGACATATGCTCCCCTCTCGTCGCCTCTTCAAGCTGGCAGCCCAGCGTCGAGGGCGCAACCTTTTGTCTAATAGTTGTGATATAGTAGGTTAGTTTGCAGCATGATCTATGAGTCAACAGTCCCTATCAAACATCTTCACCATGGCCAAATCCACTAGCCCTCCAAACGATGTTCTTGGGACATTGAACGCCATCAATGCCGACTCTTTCAGTGCGGAGGGCGATCGCATCAATGCTCTCTTAGCCGCATATGCGCTAGTCAGCCGACTTGAGACCCCTTGGGAGAGAATCGCGAGGATGTGTATGGGCGAGGCGAGTCCCGACAATAACACTGATATCGTCAACAACAAGTAGACTAATCAATCCGAGCAACCATAGCCAGCATTATCAGCGAGCTTGAAGGTAGTCAAAGACCTGCGGTTATTCGAGAAATGGCATGCCGATGGCGATGGAGCGCGAAGTGGCGATGAGTTGGCCGCCCTGGCCAACTGCGAACGGGACCTCCTTGGTCAGTGTGAAGGCCTCAATTCGGGCTTGTGCAAATATTCTAACTGGCACAATCTGTTCAGGCCGCATTCTGCGACATCTGGCTACAAACCACATTCTGATTGAGCCTACAGCCGGGGTATTCAAGCCGACAACCTTTTCTCTTTCTCTTTTGCAACCTGTTTTCGGGGAATGGATCTCTTTTCTGTAAGTATATGGCTAAGGGAAACCAAAACCACCTGCTTTGATCTTTTCAATGCGCTTGACTCATACTGACCACACAAGATTTGATGTCGGCATCCCCGTCCTCCACAAAACCCCTGAGTTCCTGCAGAAGACTGGCTATAAGAATCCCACCGATCCCAAGGATGTGGCTTTTCAATACGCTAAGGGCTATCAGGGCGACATGTTTGACTACTTCACCAGCCATCCGCGGGAAGGAGCGTCATTCAACCATGTCATGGGCGGGGTGATGGCTCATCAAGCCAGCTGGCTGGAAATCATCCCAGCCGAACATTTCACGAATGGATCAGATCCCAATGGGCCATTGGTGGTCGACGTGGGAGGAAACATCGGCCACGATATCGAAAAATTCCGCCAGGTCCATCCAGAGACCGCACACCGACTCTACCTTCAGGACTTAACGGCAGTGGTTAAACTCGCCAAATGTCCCGACCCGGTAAACAAAATGGCTCACAACTTCTTCCAGCCTCAGCCAGTTCTAGGTAGGTAATCCTTTAGTTGTGAAAGTTTAGAGACAATATTGATGGTGGGTTCCTACAGGATCTCGTATCTATTATATGCATGCTGTTCTGCATGATTGGTCGGATGAGCCGGCGCGGCAGATTCTAAAGATGATCCGAGATGCTATGAAGCCCGGGTATAGTAGGCTGCTCGTCCATGACCATGTGGTGCCAGAGAAAGATGCCCATCCACATGCAACTGCGTACGATCTTACCATGATGGCCCTGTTAGCCGGCGTCGAGCGCACCGAGACGCAGTGGCGGGACTTGCTATCCTCCGTGGGATATCGGGTGGTAAAAGTATGGCGATCCCCCTTGGCTGCACAGGCAATCATTGAGGCTGTCATAGCAGATTGAGTTTGGTAGTTTTTGTATACGTGTTTCTTGTGCCGTTATGGTTGGAAAACATCTTCTCCTTTCTATTTAATTTCAAACCAATTAAATAGACATTTACAAGTGAGTTTTCACATTTACTATTCAGGGATGGGAGTGGCAGCAGATAACTCAAGCACTACCTAGAGTTGCGGTGTTCTCCGCTGCATGTTTGAAACATAATAGCCATGAATGAGAAGAAGAAGAAGACGACGAAAGAAATTGAAAAAGAAGAAGGAAAAACCGAAGAGGAAGAGTCACTAAGACAGAGACAGATCGAATATATAACCACAATGTAGCATAGTATTGAATGATAGAAAGCAGGAATCGAAATGAGGCATTGGATGATGCAATTATTATTGTTGCAATGCGTAGCAGGCAACAATGCACTGTGGAGGATGGCGGGTAATGACATTGATCATGAATAGCAATTAAGAGACCAGTTATGGCAGAGGAGTGAGGGTAGTAATTGCCTATCTCGCTCGTCCTGCCATGTCATGCGTTGCACCTCATCCCTTGCCTTGCCTTGATAACTGATGCTACTTTATCCCCCCACTCCCCCTTGCCAGCTCCCATGTCTCTCCTCTTCTCCATATCAGCCAGCCTTCATGGAAAAATCCCAGCCCCGCCCTAAGTCTCCCCCGGATTATCCCAACCCAGCCTCCCCTTTCCCTGTCGATGTCCGCATACTCAACACGTAAGCCAAGTCATCCCTGACCTCTTCGTTCAGATAATACATTCAGATCTGCGATCAGCTACGATGAAACTGGTAATACGCGCCTCTACCTCCCACCATGGGCATTTTTGGAGCCCATCCTGCGTGGATTCAGAGGACCCCAGGCCCCTATCTACTGTTTCCTAATCTCGCATGAAGAACATCACATCATCTTCTACCTTGGCTCCACACCAACTTGGAGAATCATGCACCCGAGACCGTTCGAGCAATCGAAGCAGCCACGGTCGTGAGTGACTGCAGGTACCCATCCAACCCGGACGGCCTTGTGCTGGTACAGTGACGCGGCCGGTCGCTCTGTCCGCGAGATCAGCTTTGACCACGACAGCCCCTTGCGCGTGGGCCCCTTCAACATCGTCGACTACTTTGGTGACGGATTCTTTTACATCCTCGATGCTCCCGGTCAGTCTGGGGGTGCACTTCCGTGGCCTCGCTCGCAAAACCGCTAACCCACCCACCTTTGTCTTCATGGGCGCTGATGCCTGTCATCATCCGGGTGTGCCAAGGCCATCGCCATATTTGCCTCTGCCGCTGCCCCAAGCAGAGGTAGAGGGGAACTACCATGATCCCCAGCTTTAAGTGGAAGAATATGGAGGCTGTCCAGGAGATCTGTTGGGGCAGATTGCGACCGGGCAGAATCCCCATTAAACCCTTCTTTCAGGTTGCTCGAGGACCGATGTGCGGCAACCATCTAACTGTAATTGAAACAGTCGCGAAGATTCAGGAGCTTGATGCGTTGGATAACGTTCTGGTGTTGGTGGCGCACGATTAATCTTTGCAAGGTCAGCTGAACGCGTCAGTGATTAGGAGGCTCGAGGAGTGGGCGGTGATACGAAGTAATTGTTTTGTCGTGAGATGCAACATGTGTATGGTGGTTGATACAAGTATGTGTCCTTTTGATTTCTATACATCGTCTTCTTTTTGGCAGGTTATGTGACATGTGTGTACCTTGAGTTATCATTTTTAGAGGTGACGTTTATGCATTAGCCAAAGTATCTATCAAGTTTTCTTCTCCCACATTCACGTGCCATGCAATGTATGTTCTTAGCACAGAGTTTTGATGGCGTAACTTCAACTTTCTTACAGTAAACTATATTCTCTTCGTAGTTAAAAGACTTCATGTTTCAATTTCAAACATCCATCTGCCATTTTCCAGAATTTGATCTCACCTAGACCCGAAAGGTATATGACAACATTATTCTAGGCATTTCCAATCAGTCAACATATATCACGTCGTCGTAATAACAAAGGCCATGGAATCCCTGTTTGACCTGCGAAGCGCATCTCATCGATCTCGTTGCATATTACTTGGAGAACTCGGCCCGCTTCGCTGCCGGATATCCGCAATAGCCTTGCAACAGCATGATTTTCATTATTCTTCTGCGCAAAATTCATGGCCCTGCGATATTCCTCAAGCCTTCGCTGTCAATCCTTGCCCCCGCATCACATAAAACATCTAGAACATATCGATCCAACGCTGTTCTCATATATTTCACTATTCGTGTTAACTCCTATACCTAGCTGCGATTTCCCGATAAACTATTGGCGGTTGCATATATTCGCCGATACCATTTGCAGGTACTTCTGCGTCAAACCAGGCTATGCTCTATGAGTACATCGACTTCAATGGAATCAATTCCCGGAATCTGGCCAGCAATCCACAACTTCTCCGCCCTCACGCACAGCAACTACAACCGACCCTTCTCCGCGCAACGGGTTTCCGTCCCACAACACCAAATCACCTGTGTACTCTTGGCTACCATTGGCATCGGAGTCAAGTCTCAGAATCCGCTCAATGTTGGACGATACAAGCGCGACAGCCTCCTTATCACTCAGTCCAGCTTGCTTAGCCGCCCAGCGCGCCTCCCGCGCTAGCCCATGAAGTCTGGAATCACCCTGCAGTGCTAAACCAAGCTGCACACCAGCTTCAATCAATACCTCGGCTGAGCTATCGCTGAGCGGTGGCCCTGGAAGCGCATTCCTCTTTTCCCACTTATCAGGAGCCCCGAGGTTGCCGGTTAGGATGACTGGGATGCCTGCTTCGGCTAGGGGTTTGGCGACCTAACGTAGGGTGTAAGTTATAGTGACATTGGCTGGGATAGAAATAAAGGCTGGCTTACTAGAGCAGCACCATGGCCACCGTATATAATTAGATTGACGGAAGGAAACTCTCGTTTCACCAGAATCAATTGAGAGATGTCGTCCTCGTTGTATGTCTCAACCACCAGTGGAAGAGAGCCATTTGCAGCCTGTGCATATACGCTGTGCTGCTCTGCGTCGCTCTTACTGCCCTCCTTCAAAATCTGGCGCAGGGCTTGGATTTCTGAAGCAACAGTTGGGGTATCTCCATCTGAATACATTTGTTAGCCCTTTTCCTTTTGCATCGCAGAACACCAATGTACTCACCCTTGGCCCCCTGTCCAACCGAGAAATGAAGCGCCACATCGTCCCTCCAGATTGCCCCATCTAATATCGTCGCGTTAGGATCAGTTCGCAACCCTACACTGACACCCTTGATAAGTCCACTACCATGCGGCGGAGTAATCGCTTTCGTAACTCCTCCAATCCTTGCTCTGTCAAATGCAACCCCATGTAAATGAGCTCCATATTTGGCAAAGTGGACGCTCTTTGCTTCGTTCAAAAGATCGCCAGTTGCACCACTTGATCCGTCGCCTGTCGACTCTTCGGATGAAATTGCTTGAATTCCAAGGTCATTGCCAAAGGCAATCAACCCGGGAGTAATGTAGCCATTTTTTAGGGCTACTTCGGTGACCCCATCGTCCTCGCCTCTTATGCATGTCTGTTTCGCACCGAGGCACGAAACCTTGTTATTCTCTACCACGAGGACTAAATGTTCGGCCACTTGATCAAGACTTGGGCGGTCGATAAGTGCTTTCTGAATACCGGTAAACACGAGACGTGGCTTCGAACAGACATTGATCCGCTGGTCGAGATCTGCCACCGGTCGCATCTCGGGTACACGTTGCAGATCATCGAAGCCGGAAGTCGAAGATATCTCTGTAATGTCTCGCTTCTGTAACAACGCACGTCCGTCAATGAAAACCTCGACAGCTGTGGCCCCGACTTGGAGTGGATGACTGTCCCATATGACGATATCGGCGTCGTATCCCGTACGGACGTATCCGATGCGGTGGTCCTGCTGCATTGAGTGGGCTGGTACGGAAGTGACTGATTGTAAAGCCTTATCGGCCGGTAAACCGAATGAGTGAGCAATAGAGGCTTGGTCGCTATTACATTATTAGTAGCCTGTCGGAAGAGATGCTGGGGCGTAACTAACAGAAGGTACTTGGCATAGTTCTCTTCCCCGGTGTGATCCTAAATTTATATCAGTATTATTCCGTATCTATACAGTTCAGTAGGTTGCTCCAATACCGATTTATACGCGACCCGCACTCCGTGGTCATTAAGTATCTTTCCTGCTCGCAGGTTTGCTTCATAGGCCTCGGCCTTGTACAGCGCATTGTCCGCGAATGTGGCAACCGTGACATTCCTGCATACATTATTAGTACCACCACACATATAGTGATTACATACTCACGGCTCCAAATGCTTCAAGAGTTCCGGCACCTGCCACGCTTCCAATGCATGATGGAAAGCCTGAGGATGGATACCAAACTCATGGAGGACAGCCAGCATGCGCTCCAAATCCTCCGGTGTATAACAATGGACATTCACATTCAGCTCTCCCCTTATCAAAGACACGAACGTACTCAACTCGAATGAATCGGGTCGCCCTCCTTGTTGTTCTAGGAAGCGCGATATATGCCGCGCTCGATCAAACCTGGTGTGCTCGATCTCCAACGCTCCGCGACACCAAGCAGCCTGACGCTGCTCTAGTTCCCGCGCCTCTGCAAGCTTCTCCCTCAAGAGCCAAGCAAGTCCCATTCGGGTGTGCTGGTAATTGCGTTTCGGGTTTTCACCACACGCCATCTTAAGATACCGCTGGCGGTCTTGCTCTGGGATACCGTGCTCCAGGAGTAGTTCCTCGATTACGGGTTCACCGTGTTCGCCTGACAACGGCAGATTCTTAACGGGGTAGGCCTCGCCGCCGACGATGTTTGCTGAGCCGGGTAGGACTAGCGAGGAGGTAATTCCACCCGATGCGATGATCTTGATGGTTGGATCAGACGGCGTGAAGCCGTCGATTGCGCGCACAAAGTGAGTAATTGGTCCGAGCGACTTCTCATTCACATCACTCGTTGCTACCACTTGAGGAAATGGCATTACCAGATGATGAGAGTGCATATCCACTAGGCCCGGTGTGACATGTTTGCCGTGAACGTCGATAATGTTTGCGTTCGCGGGCAGAGCATCACCTGAGCCAGTGGAAACAACTGAGGTGATAACACCAGCCTCGAAGACGATGTCTACGGCGTCTGGGAGCGTCGATTCGCCATCAAAGAGGGTTGCGTTTTGGATAACGACTGGGGTGGCTTGTCCAGAGACTGGGTTCCATCGGGGATTATTTTGTCTTGAGCTGGCCCCATCATCTGGCGCATGCAGTTGACGTTCAGCGTCGTAGCATTGTTGCAGTCCCGTGTAAAATTCATGATGCGTGGTTGCACTGGTTGACAATAGCAGTTCTCTTGGATTGGCTCCGACCAGCAGAATTGCCGCGGCACAGATTCCCGCACAGATTGGCAGTTGCCATTGTCTTATCGTGCGGCTTCGCGGTCGTCCAGAGGACGAGCTCCGAAACAGCGGGATGAATGTTTCCTCCTTGACAGTCATTGTCGACTTCACCATCGCACAATGAAGGGGGATAATTGAAGGTGAGAATTGACAGCTATCGCGGGGGAAGGTAGTTGTTCGACCCTTGCGTGACTGCAACCCGGTACGACGTCAGCATATCTGTCCAGTGGGTCCGGTCGCATTTCTTATCAGATATGCTATAAGCCTAAAACTGTCTATCTGTCCCGTCCACTTAGGGCATAGTGCAATTGGTGGGTGACACTGAATCGGAGGGTTCCTTATTCTTCTGTCATGTGTTTACGAAGCCTAATAACTGTTCCAATTTCAGACAATAACCGGAAGCTAGCGCGTGGGCGACCGAATGCTGCCCCTTCGTCCCTGTAAGCCGCGACGGATGAAGCTCTTGGCCTGTCTTCCCGCTTCGGCCCGTCTTCACCGTCTTATCGACCACCGAACAATTCCATTACATCTAGTGCTGACAGCGGATCAATGAAGCCTAAGACCCAATATCTTAGCGAGCCGACCTATTAGGTTGCTCAGCCTCACCTGGTCCATAAAATAATTGGGGGCCATCTTTGGAATCGCTACCATTTATTAAGCGTTCCTCCCTTCCACGGAGTAGAATTAAGCATCATCGAGTTTACCTCTCCACGATCGCAATATGTCCAACCCAACACTAGTCTTCTGTGCCGGTGCCTGGTACTCACCAGTAGCATTCGGTCCACTCATCGAGAGGCTGCCTGAGTATACCTGTCGCACCGTGGCCTTCCCCTCCATCGAGCAAGCCAATGAAGTCAAAGACCTCCAGCCCGACATCACTGCCGTCCGCAGTGTGGTCGAGACAGAATGCGATGCCGGAAACAACGTTGCAATTGTCCTGCACAGCTGGTCTGGTCTCCCCGTCAGCAGTGCCCTTGATGGACTCAGCAAGTCGGAGCGCCAAGAAGCGGGTAAATCAGGGGGCGTGGTGAAGCTCATCTACCTCTCTGCATTTATTCCGGAGGTTGGTGAGAGTTTGATCGGGGCATTTGGAGGGGTGCCACCGGATTGGTATGTTCGGGATGTGAGTATACCTTCTGTCCTTGTTTATATCTCGATAGGATTCTAATGTGGTGTAGGTGGAGAATGGCACCGTGCTGCCTGACGATCCCTTCAAGTTATTTTTCCACGATGTTCCCGATGGCCAGAAATGGGCCGAGACATTGCGACCCCATGCATGGGCGACCAAGAATAGCCCTGCCACAAGTGCAGCGTACCTGCGAATTCCATCTGCCTATCTGCTGTGTGAAGATGATCGAGCAATCCCATTTTTTGCACAAGAAGGAATGGTTGAAAAGGCCCGAGCCAAGGGAGCCACGTTCGAGACAGACAAGGTTAAGACGGGACATACGCCGTGGCTGGTGGTGCCGGATCAGGTGGTGGAGTTTGTGAAGAGACATGCATGAGAGTAATATAATTAATTTGAAGAGCAGTCATTTCGATTGAACGAGTCCTTCCATCTGCATCCTGCTTCCCTTCAAGTGAGGGGTTCGAGCGTTGAGAATCACATCGTGGCGGGTGGTCCCATTACCGGAGCCCGTCCGCGCCTGTCTTCCTGCATGAAGCTAACGGCTTAGTTGCTTGGTTTAGTCTTCTCATTACTCATTCACACTTAATATCCTGCTTAACTCTGCTACTACTGGCTCTCTCTACTCTCTGGCGGAAGATATAATACCCCTTTCTCTCGATACTCTCAGCCCGGTAGGGCATTGCGCCTTTGTGCAATCCCGACCTCTACAAACCCCACCAAACCCTGCATAAGTACCCCATCTCGTCGTCATCTTCATCACTGCCACTGCCACTGCCACCACAATGGCAGCAGAAACACCCTCATCGCCCCTCCATCGCTCCCTCCTCATCCCGGAAATCCTCGAACGAATCCTCATCCACCTAGACATCCACACTCTCCTCTTCTCCCAACGCGTCTGCACCGCCTGGGCCTCTCTAATTCAAGAATCTCCGTCCCTCCAACAAGCCCTTTTCTTCGCCCCAGCTCAATGGTCCAAAGAAGACATCATTTACAACCCCCTCCTGATCAAACATTTTCCCCCGTTCTTCCCAGGTACCATCCAAAACGACCTCGTTAAACCGCGAGACTGCTACCCACCTCACTTCCTCCCAATGCAATACGTCGGCAATGAGAACGCGTGGAGCCACCCCGTCAAGGACGACCTCACCCGAGCAGAAGTCTTCTACTCCGAGCTCCCTCTCCAAAAATATCCCCTGCGCCGTAAGGCGTACCTGTACCCCCAGGCATCCTGGCGTCGCATGCTCACCCAGCAACCGCCCGCACCCCACATCCCAGTCCTCCGCGTCTGGTCCTGGGCCCGGGGCAAAACCTTTGATCGTTACCGCATCCCAGGCACATTGAAAGACGTGATGGATCTGGAGAGATACGTCCAACAGAACCCAAAGGACTCCGAACCACCCGAGTCTTCGTCTTCTCCCACTAACAACCTCGACGACGGTGGTGGCGTCACAATGGGCCTCCTCTTCGACTACGTGACCTGTGATCTGGATCTAAAGTGGTGGATGATCATGTGGGGAGATCTGCCACCCGTTTCGATGGCGCTGGAACTGGGACCGGAATATGTAGATGCTTATAAGCGCGCAGCGGAGGATGGGAGTATTGTGATTCTCACATTTCAGATCGTGCAGGGGGCTGAATGGTGGTATGATATTGCTGGGGCGAATGCGAAGAATCTGAGGTTTCGTATTGTCGATGAGTATAGGGCTAGGGGGTGGGTCGGGGAGAGACCGCCTACGTTTTCGAATCGGTTGAGGGCCGTGGAGAACGGGAGATTTCCGCATTTTACCACGCAGGCGCCATTTCTGGCGAGGTATTTGTTGCCGGGGTGGGGGGTTGCTGTGGGCTAGTTGTGGGTTAAGTGCGTACTAGATTTGTGTTATTCTTTGTTACGTTGTCTGATATCGTGTGAGAGATAAGAGTTTGGCTATACACGGTCCGGCAAAGCATAGAGACGGGGTGTTGTACTCCTTTAGTGTATTCATCGAATGTATCACAAATAAAAATCACCATAACCGAGTACCAGCCCCTACTGCGCACCCTTAATAATATCCGCCGCTCTCTCCGCCACCGCATACACAGTCGACATAGGATTCGCAGTCGTCATAAGGGGAAAGATACTCGCATCACACACCCGCAAATTCGTAGTCCCATACACCCGAAGATTCTCATCCACCACCCCCCCTTATTCCCGTGGAAACATAGCTGCTGTACCACTCAAGTGATAGCTCGTAGTAGCAGTATCCCGCAATTCTTCTTCGCTGACTCCAGATCCATCAGAGATGCATCCGGATGGCTCCGACATCCGCCCTCCACTAGATAATTTGCGATAGGCTTGACGCTGTGAAGTGCTCAACACTCAATAAATTCCGCGCAATTATATCTATATCCAGAGTATTTAAAAATTTGAAAATTAGCGAGGATTTATGATTGGTGGCATAGTGGGATCCGCTGACCGCTCCGCGCGAGAAAGGCACTGAGGTACTTTCCGGCTTCGAGCACAATAACCGACCGGCTGAAGTCATTCTCGGCCCATCGAGCAGCGAGTACGAGACCTGATAGTCCTATACCTATAATCACATAGTCTGCCTTCAAATGTGTACTAGGAGGGGAAGTCGTTTGTCGTAGCTTTTTGGTGGTAGATGCGGAGAATATGAAAGATTAGCGGAGAAAGGGGGAAGTATGTAGGGCTCTATAATGATAATTATGAATGGCTGCAAAAAACTGGCTCTCTCCAGACATTAATACTCTTAATTCGAGAAATATAGAATGAAAAAAGCAGCATGCGAGGCTCGATTGATCCTCGATGGTGTGAGATCGTCATCCTTCAGCCCCGTCCACTTACCAATCGAAATAGTTTGGGTAATCCTGCTGCTTGCTGAACAGCGACAGTTCATGATATTACGAACCACTATATCCACAGCGACTCAGTAAGCGGTATGCCTTATTTGAGTGTTATGTATGTTGGTTTTGTTGCGCCGTGTCAGTCTCACTGAACATTCTGATTGCTGCCAGCCCCCAAGCTGCCCCAACCTCCGTTTGCTGGAATGGAAAGTTGATTTGAGGTCCCGCATTCGTTCTATCCAATACATGTTTTGCTACTTTGTTACCTTGCTTACTATTTGCATAGAGGGCTGCTTACTTTTTGTTCGTTCCGCATGAAGGATTGGCCCGGTTGGGATATGCAGAACGCAGAGTTGGCTTAGCTCGGGTTGTGTAGCCGCACAAAACAAACATTGTAATGGCAATCGTTCCTGTTATGTGAGACTTACTACTCATCATATTTCTCTCAATGGCTTAAACAAGCACATACGACCATAGGGTGTGGAAAACAGGGCTTCCCGTCCGCTCAGCCGTACTTAAGCCACACGCCGGGAGGTTAGTAGTTGGGTGGGTGACCACCAGCGAATCCCTTCTGTTGTATGTTTTTGATCTTTATTTTGTATGATACTATCAAGTGAACTGAGGGTGTCATTGTTTTGTTGCAACAGTATTATAGGATAGTGCAGTAAACGAGATTAGATTTTGCGAAGCAAAGCTTGACCAATGTATGGCTCTACAATCAACGCTTCTGATTGGTAACAGAAACGCAAAGTCCCCCTTAAGATCAGAAGAACTATGTATTCTACCAGTACGAGAAATAGAGGGGCAGCATGCAATGCTTACTGGTGGTGCGTAAGACCGCGTCGTCATTCAACTCAGCTGTTCCACCAATCGAAGCAACTCGGGTAATCCTCCCGCTTGGTGAACGACGATCTTTTGGGACATCGGGAGGTCACAAGATGTTGGGTTTCTGCTATCTCCACGATAGTCCAGGGCGAGAATATATCTGCTGTAGTGGGTAATAGATTTGGGGCACACATTAAGTATTGCTAAAGCTTTTATGATCTTATGTTGGGTTTGTAGCGCATGAGAACCTCCCCCAGTCTGAAATAATGGGCTTGATCATAAGATTTCAGCTTCAAGTAAGCTTGGGTAGTGTAACCCCAAGAAAACATTCCTCTTCTTTAATCAACCTACTATCTATTCAATTGTAATGACCTTCTAAGCCGCTCGTCTTGAGCATTCCAATCTTATAGCAGTTGGCCGAGAATATTAGCTTTTCGCAGTAGGGAAGAATTTGCCCCTTAAATGCAATGGGTACAGTACAGGTTCTGACTCTCCAGTAGATTGCTTTCACAATATTTGCATCCGTTCGCTTTCGTAAAGTCATCATCCTTTTTATTATTGTTTGCTCTTTCTCCCTTAGAAATCTGCGATTGCTGTGTAAAATGCGTTAGTTACACAATGTATCTAGCGGCGGGATAGAATTGTCTGGGCAGAAAGCCTATTTACTAAAGAACGTTCTCTGGGAAAGTCTACAGTTTTTCAAGTGGGATAGAAGTGGCCTACTGATGATTGAGAATCAGTAGCTGTCAAAGAAGCCTCTACCTAATATTCACTGCGGAACGCGAGGAAACGCTATACATAACCTCATGACTCCTAATACCGCCTTATGCCACTTTTCCGGGGGTTCCGCTCTCCAAATGATCCTGTCTGATAACTAGACACTAGTCTGGTAATTTCTGCGGTTATTATATCTGGGGTAATGGAAATCTGCGAGTCTGGCCTTTCTATAGCGAAGCAGGATAGGATCAAGAATAAACAGCTTAATCTATAATTGATCTACATAAATGATGAAATCTATTACACTAGCAGCGATGTAATGAAAATTGTTAACTACTAGTATTTTAGCTGTACTGAAGTGGAGCATGAAGATTTTCTAGCCTGACAGTTACTCTAATAGAAAGCAATAAAATTCTTCTAATCTCATCTGACCGCTTACCAATAGTCTTTATACTGTTACATAGCCATTTTCATATTTGGAGGCAAAGACCCCACGAGCTTCTCATAGATCTTTTCGAGATTGAATTTCTTCAGTGATATACCCAGGAGTTGTGCTCTCCAGCAGTTCAATCCGAATGTTTTATCCTACGTCACTATTGTATTCCATACTCGATCGCGTTACATACTCCAAAGCTATGTTGCATCAAGCAACTGTAACAGGCTTTCTTACCGAAAGTCTCTTTTCAACAATAGCAGTATAAATAGAGACTACCAACCCCTTTACTCTCTCAACAAGTGATACTCCGAGTATAATTTTTTCCGAGCCCTCGATTATAAAGTTCACATTGTCCAAGACTGATTCTTATAATCCGCCATGCACTTCAGCTATCTCTCGGTCGCTATGCTGTCCGCTGGCTCCGGTCTGGCACAAGAGGGTGCGTTCAGTTACTACTCCTACCCCTCCTGAATAATGGTTCGACGGTGGCATAACTGATCAGTACCATAGACGGCGGCGACAATATCTCTGTCAATTGCTACTGGCTGGGGCCAGATCCTGGGTGTTCTCCAGAAGAGTGTTGGATACGGGATGATTCCCGCCCCTATCAAATCAGGACTAGTAGTTGCGGCGACGGTGACAAATGTATTCTTGGGGGTTACAAGAGATTTTGTTGCTCGTACAACTGGTAAGAAATGCCCTTTGCCACCCTTCTTGCCTCAATCAATTGTTACGTGGTACTAACCCTTACTCAGATGACGCGACGTGGGACTGGTGCCTAGCAACTGATGACTGTCGGCCCGAACCTTAAGTGCACGTTGAGTCGATGATGTCTGGCCTCCGCTTAGTGAAAGTTGTGCTCAGCCTGGTGCAGTCGCAGGGCATACTATTAGTCCAGCAGACAGAAGGGAGCAGCGCCGGAAGAGAGAGTGGGAAATGGCTAAGTGGACTTCGCCGGATACACAATTTGCATTAGTATCATGTACATGTACCAAGCTGTTGCAGGCTATATCAAATTCACCGCGCGTTCTTTCTGCCATTTACTTGAAGGTCTGAGCTGGCTTGATAATTTGGCTAGCATAACTTCTCTCCCTGGAGACCCCACAAATAACAAGAGAGATGAAAGAGAGCATGGCTACTGTTCGAAATATATTTTTTACTAGGATAGTCTGCCCACACTCCCCTGGATTTACCTCAGTATGTTTGTGGAATGGTAAGGTCCCGCAGGTTCTGCGGGTAATGATGGCCTTTTTGGCCTTTGTGGTAGTTATTTCTAGGTAGCTTCTTACAGCAGAAATGTTGACACGTTAAAATCTTAGAATACTGACAGTGCCCTAAGTTAATCTCAGGATACTTGACTAAGTAGTGATAGTTGAGGACATTTGAAGTGTTTAGTAAGCACCATCATATTCCTTCATCGCTTGTATTCAACCGTTTCTTTAGCAGATGGCAATAATTTTTCTGTCATTGGGCTAAACTGGCATTCTTGAATTCAGTCTGCCGGTGAAGCGCCTATTACGCCTGTTCCGCAGTACAGGCCCGATATATTCATCAAGCTGCCAAACGTTCAGGCAAAAGGATTCCGCCAAGCAACCTGAGTAATTCTACTTCGGCAACCAAACTGCCTGGGCTCTTTGAAATGCGTACAACGTGCCACACTTTTATTATCAGTCGATTGGCTCATCCGAGAAGAACGATCCTCGTGTATAAGACCAATACGGATCCCACTAGGGAGGCTCAAGTTTGGCAATGTGGGAGGGCTAAACCTCTCCAATACAGCAATATGTGCGACATGTCTCTGCAACATGGTTGGATCCTTGGTTAGGTGACCTGCATGCAGACACGTATGCATGCATCTCGCCTTGTACGGTTGTACCACCAGCCTCATGACCCATGGAATAGTAGAGCTCCAGTCCCCAACAGACCCACCAGTCACTGCAGCTTCTCTTGACACCGCTGCGGCCCGTGCGATCCTTCCGCGTCCCAAACTCTAAAGCTTCATCCCAGATCCACTGGCGATCCACCACATCCACCAAGCCCATTACATCTACTGCACCCACTCTATCCACTACGTGAGTACATCCACTTCGCCCACTATTCAGTCATGGGGCGTCCCACCACTGATGGGTCGCCAATTACCCGCTGATACGCAATACACAATAATCCTCTCCACTGTTTAGCCCCTAAGATACATTGTGAGTCTAGCATGCACTGCAAGTCCTACAGATTGCGCTTCAGAACTTCCGGGCTCTTCTCAACTGGGCTAGAGATCACCCTCACATCAGCACTAATCAGGTATCAACGTCTGTAGTCGTGTGCAAACTCATACTGGCTCGAGCCGGGGATTTGACGTGCCGTAAGACGCGTCAGCATCGATGGCTCCGGGCGCGGATTGAAGAATTGACAATTCCGAGATTCACGGGCCTCATTACTGGGCCGATTATCACAGTAGATCTTTTGCCAGTCGGTTGCAGCTCATGCGCGGCTAACATGACCAGGCTGGGATATGGACATCATTATACCGGGCTTCCTACAGCTAGCCGATGTCTGGAAAGAGGCGACGATTAACGCGACTACTTGAGCTCCAGTCACTACCGTTGTTATTGCAAGAGGCCTGAAAAGACAGGTGAGATCCAGTATCCTGATGTCTTACTATCTCCTTTTCAGGCAGGCATGGAATTCTCTCGCAAACAACCTCCTTCCTCTTGAGCTTGGCTTCGTAGGTTTGTCCAATGTAGGCTCTTATAATCTGAGTCTTGAACTTGCCCGTATGAGGTCTAATCTGTAAGAAGCGTTGGAACTCCTCCCATTTTCTCCGCCTTAGTAGTACTTCATTACTCACTCCATCACAAGAAAAGACCACCACTTATTGAGTTTCATGTAATTGCACAATGACTGAGTCTGATACTGCTGCAAGTCTGATACTGCTGCATAGTGGGCACAAGGTGCTCTAAAAATACCACGGAAAACGATTGCTTCCACACATCATCGATTACTTCGCGCATGAGAAACTTGAACGGGTCTTTGCTTGCATCCCAAAACCCAGTGATGTCACTGATAGCTTTCGTAATGTGACTATGCAACTCATGGCCGCAGCCGTGAATCAAATTGCCTGCTGGGTAGATCGAACCTTCCGCCAGACTGTCAGCCTGGATATGCATGGAAGGGAATGTGAGAAGGGGTGGGTTGTGGCGCATGGCTAATTAGCTTCGTGGACTTTATAGAAGGAACCGGAGCAGGAGCGTGCGAAGGTGCACCCGCCCTTCTCCTCCTGGGTGGGCAGATGGCTTCCACCGATGGACACGACATGTCTCAGTTGGCCAGTCCTACATTTGCATCTCTAGGATCGATCACTGAGACAATGTAGAGAGATGGTGTCAAGACTGGGTTTAATATTCGCAGTGAGGGCTAGCAGGTGGTAGCACAATCTCATCTCCCCTGTGCCACCAATCCAACCCATCCACACGCACAACCCCAGCATCTACATAAACAAACCAATCCAACACTCAATTCTTCTCACCTCCCCAAAGCTTCTCCCAGAAACCTCCTCTTCTTCTCCTTTACACCCAACGAAGCACTAACATCCCCATTAACCACCTCCGCCTCCACCTTCTCATCCTTTTCCATACCCCTCCTCCTCCTCCTATTCCACAAATCCCCATACATCTCCCTCGCCTCCTCCTCAGTCCTAATCCTCAGAAGATCATACGTACAGGCGGCAGTCATAGCGGCGTCCCGATCACGGGTACTATCCCCCTCGACAACTTGTACATTGACCCCTAACGCACGCAACTGCAGTCCCCAGAGACTGTCTTCCTGCGAGGTCACAGATACGCTGATTCGCGTTGGAGGGACGGGGTACTGCAGAAGGTAGAAGAGGGCGTCGGAGTCGACGCCGTAGGGGAGTGGGCCCAGGACGAAGGAGTCGTTGCGAGCGATGGCGGCGGTGAGGAGGGGTGGGTAGTGTGTGTGTGGAAGTATGTTTCATTGGGACCGGTGTTGATGGGGCCGGAGATGAAGGCTGTTTGAGGGGGGATGGTGGTGGGGAGGTTAGAGTGGTGGATGGTTGGGAATGAAGGTGGGATGATAGATGAGGGGTGTATGGAATTAGAGGGTATTGAGAGATTATTGTCTAGTACGGGGTTGGTATAGTGTATGTACTATTTGCTGTGTAGGCAGTAAGATGGAGGTGGTTGGGAAACGGGTAAAGGAAAAAAGAAAAAGAAAAAATGGAGCTGCGGGGAATCGAACCCCGGACCTCTCCCATGCTAAGGGAATATTATACCACTAAACCACAGCCCCATTTGATGAAAGATACATCATCTATTTTGTTATATAAGGGAAACTTAGTGCACTCTTTCCATAGATGCTCTTATTCGTAACCAGCGGTCTGGTGTCTTGGACCACGAGTTGGTTCAACGTCGCTACCAGAAAAGATGATGTGATTTACACTCTAGCTAATAACTTACTAGTTAGAGATCTTTTGATGACCTATTGGTAGTGTGATTGCTGCTTAATTCTGGTGGATTCACTGACTCAATGGTTGATATCCGCACTTGTGCGGCGATTATATATCTTAGGCGGATGTTAATAGGACTACTCGTACTACTAGTAGTACTGTATAACAGATTAATTGATCACGCTACACCCTACCAGGCGATGTCAGAGGAGACAATTTAAACCTTTACTGCCAATAATCGATGGAAATAGTCTTTAACAACCGTTGTATCATTCCTGCTGAGGCTGCCGGAACACTGATCATGGGTCTGTCACGGAACTATGGAAATACCCGGAAAAAGCAACGGAACAATCACGGAATAAGCACGAAACTTCAATGTGACCGAACTACGGCTCCACCCACCCACCAGCCCTAACTCGTCCATCGAGCCAGGAAAGGTTAAACCATGATCGGCATCGCCGAGAGGGGCATTTGAGGCCGATGTATCCGGTTATGCCACGGAGGCAAGCCAAAATCTCGATTGATGCAGTATCCTTAGATGACTGATTGTGGGATTGGGTAGATAAAAAGTTGACTCGGCTTCATTGAGCAAGAGGGAACTGGTACAGACGTCACACAGATTCAGCAATCAGTCCAACCCAGATGCAGGTCAATAGACAGATAACATGCTCCTCCATTTCAAGTGCTGAACTATCCGTGTCACAGCAAGAAGGCAAGGATCGACTTGACCCATAACCAAGCCAATATAGCAAGCCCACCATGTCGACCATATAAGAGACACAAACTGCCCATTCTCATTCCCACCACTACAATCACCATCCTAACCCCCGACCAATATCCTCACCTAAGCACCACCAAAGTATCACAGAATGTCTCCACTCCCCCAGAATGTCGCCTTCGTAACCGGCGCCAACGGA
Organism: Aspergillus eucalypticola CBS 122712; assembly: GCF_003184535.1. Lineage (NCBI taxonomy): Eukaryota > Fungi > Ascomycota > Eurotiomycetes > Eurotiales > Aspergillaceae > Aspergillus > Aspergillus eucalypticola. The sequence goes on from NW_020290283.1 coordinate 639,149, forward strand.
ATCAGCGGCTACGCCATCGTGGAACATTTCATCCGCCAACCCAAACTGAATGGTAACCACCACTCATCTCTTCTCGCCGAGCTACAATCCCGGTAACACCGTTGTCAAATACTCAAGGTCCAGAATCATCGTCTCCTCCAGGTGTCCCTTGCCCACACCGTGGATCGACCCACGAGTGGAATTCGTCGCCGTGGATTTCCTTGAATCCGTGGAAACCATCATCTCCAAGCTCAAGGATATCTGTGCCCCCCGTGTCACACGCTTATTTCACTTCGTACGTGCATGATGATGACTTTAGGGTTCAAGTTGCAGTTGCTTAGTCTGCAGATTGCTGGTCATAATTCCGCTCAAAAAGCTATGAAATATTCACACATCCTTCAATTCGTATTGTACATGGACTTACCCTTTTATCGCTGAATTTATTTATTTTTGTTTCTTATTTTTTATTTATTTATTTTTTTCTTTCTTTCTTTCTGTCTTTCTTTCTTTCTTTCTTTCTTTCTTTTTTTACAAATTTCAGCTATAAAACGCCAAGGTTGTACTTCGAGTGTTTTCAAGATTGTTGTAGAGGTTTTCCGACTTGCTTATGTGCCTATAACGACCACAGCATCCTTGAAAGAACATTGGATTCCTATTACTATTGCAGCATCCATCTGTCGAATATTAACATATCGCCCGCCTTACTAACTTGGCGTGGTCATAGCCATACACTTAGATCTGCCACAAAGATACCGCTCGCCTTCCCCCTTCCTATCAAAATTTGCCGATCTCTGCACTTCTTGACCTACCAGCATGTCTGACTCTGAGACAGACCTCTTCCAGTACACTAGTGGCCGTTGGCTCTGGAACGAAGAGCGACAGCTCAAGAACCGATATACTCCTTTCAATGTGCCTGAGTTGAAGAGAATTGCAGCGCATAGTATCGGTGCAGGTACCTGCACCGCAATCACAAAACTGGGAGAAGGGAACTACAATAAATGCTTTAGACTTGAGATGGACAATGGATCATCCATGATTGCACGAATCCCCCACCCCAACGCCGGGCCCAGGTACTATACCACGGCATTTGAGGTTGCAACCATGGGATTTGTGAGACACAATAAATGCTCTAATATGTGTGATCTTTCTAACATGCAATCTAGGCTCGAACGATTCTCGGAATACCGCCACCCCGTGTGTATGCTTGGGATGCCGACAAGGATAACTCCGTCGGTTCTGAGTACATCATCATGGAGGAAGCATCAGGTACCATGGTGCAAGAAGTGTGGGAAGATCCTTCCATCGATGACAAAATGGATTTCGCACAAGAGCTCGCCGAAATTCAGAGAAAGTTGCTTCAAGTACCCCTAAACTGGTATTGTGTAGTTACCCGTCGATTCTGATATATTCATTTGCTAAATTTGAATTTCCACAGCTATGGAAGTCTGTATTATGCAACCTCCAACATCAAAGATGCCGTTCTGGCTGAGACCAGTGGAGAAGTACCCCCAGAACTTAGAGACGAGATACGCCGTCGTTTTGTTATCGGCCCAGTTGCGCTAAGAGACTATTGGAACAAAGAACGTGCAAAGATGGCTTTGGATCGTGGACCATGTTTGTCTCCCAGAAAAAGCCCTTCACAGCCTCCACTCCATTACCTATCTATTTACTCACTACTCTGATCTGACTAATGTTTTGAAGGGCAAGAACCGCAGGATTATTTACTCTCCCTAGCTCGGCGCGAAGAGGCATGGTTTCAGCAACACGCAACAACAACAACAGCAACAACATCGCCATCCGAGGATTGCCCCCAGGCACCCTCAGCAACCCAAAATGGCCCAGATAGTCATCTCTCCTTGCTGCACAAATATGCCAAAGTTGCACTCCATCTTCTCCCAACCGACCCTGCTATGAATGCACCCCATCTCTGGCATACAGATCTGCACGCTGGAAACCTCTTCATTCAAGACGGTAGAGTATCTAGTGTCATAGACTGGCAAGGACAGTGGATAGCACCACTGATGCTTCAAGGACGTCCTCCAAAGCTAGTCCACTATGATGGCGAAATTATCTTGAGAACCCCGAGCACTTCGACGAAATTGATGCACAGGAAAAGTCTCGGATCCGAGAATGTATGCGCAAGTCGATGCTGTTCTATCTTTATCAACTGCGAGTTAAGAATGGGACCCCATTCTTTTGGAAGTCTTTGGATATCCCTATATAGAAACTAGGAAGGATCCAATTTCTATGATGGGCAATACATGGGAGGGCAATACATGGGAAACGACATCATTCGATTGCGGAAAGTCTGGTAATGGTGGAAAGGTATTTACAAAGACGTTTCTTTCTCTTTTTTAGGGTACAATATCTTTTGAGTAATTACTGATCATTCTTCAGATATTGGGAGTCATTGGGATTTGACATCCCCTGTCCTATTCAGTTCAAGGAGGAAGAGGTACATGACTGCATAGAAGAAGACGAGATATGGAACAACATACAAGGTTTTTGAGACAAGGCTGCAAAAGTGGTGGACAGGGAGGGCTTTTCATTTCATGAGTGCTACGATCGTGCCGTTTTACTCTTTAAAAAGGTGCGAGAGGCTTGCAAGGAAGGTATGGAAGGGAAAGAAAGGGAAATGTGGGACAATCAGACATGCTGGGTTGAGAAGCATTACCGGGCTGATTCTTGATTGTGGACTTTCTCCCAGATTGAAGTCGTCAGAGCGAACCATCGGTATTTTGTTTCATCTCTCTTTTGTTACATAGCTATTCGTCAATGCCTTAATTCGTGAAGTTCTAGTGTGCTTCCACTTACTATCGTTCGAGATGCATTGCCTACTATACTCTTTGATGCGAACAAAACCAGAGCATTGGTCAACTCTTTTAGTTATATAATGTGAAAAAACTAACACGATGTCTACCCGATGCTCACGTCAATGGTTTGGGAGACACTGACCTACACGTCTTCACTGGTAATTGATGAACAGACTACTTCTTTGTTTCCTCATCCTGTTCCCTACGAGTGACTCAACGCTATGTGGACTTTACATTTAATCAAGAAGACAAGAATCGCCATGAAGTATGTCACTGTAGGTCTCTTGATGTGAGCTACGATTATTCGCGAAGATAGATGAGCACAAGAACCAGGAAGAGGGGCGCATAGCCCAATAAGAATCTATAATTTGAGTCATAACAGCAGATTAATGACGCAAAGCGACACACACAAAGGTGAACCACAATACACCCACAGTATGGGACAAATAAAAGGTGCATAGTTAGTTCCCTGTTCATCGCCCTTCTTCACGGCGCTTGTCTCCAGGTGGGTACTTTCCCGGAGGAACCCAATGGTGGTAGCCGTGAAGTTCACACCACAAATTCGCAAGATCATAGTCCGCCTCCAATGCCTGCCTTTCCAAGGCGAGGTACCCGGGCGCGAAAATCTCCAGCTGCGCTGCCCAGTATTCCCGAGTGTAATCATTGAACCTGAGTTCGCCATTCTGCTGGGCTGTGTCCAGAATGTCAACTAGTGGCATATCCAAGCTCAGACTGTAAGCGAGAGAAAAGGAGAAGATAGTCATGATGTCGTTAGCAAAATCCCTTTGACTCTATGTCGTACTCTTCTCATACGAAGGAACTATTTGTAGGGGGTTTGCTTACGGCTTGTTGTTATGGAGAAACCAGGGATGCTCCCATGGGTCTATCATCTCCTCCAAGAACCATCCTTGAACGTTATGATACAGCATGATTGCACCCGTATGCCAAGGTCGCAGACGCGTATAAGACTTGATCTGGCCGTTCGCGTGAAGTTCGAACATTATCAGCTGGCCTGTGTTTAAAGCTTCCTGGTCGATTACTATGAAGATGTCGTTATAGAAACCTGGAAATAGCACTTTCCCAGCGTCCGTCATTGTTAGATAGCGGAAGTCCGCAGATTCAAGGCAGTACTGCGTTATCAAGGCCTCAGGTGTAGGTGAAGACCTAGTAAGATCTGGGAAAAGGGCCGGGATCTGCGGGTACGGTTCAGGCTCATGCTCCATCGGATGAGCCCCGTCATTTTGGTGAAAGTAAAGGAGGATTAGGAGCTTAACAAGCCGGACATAATTGGACGCGTGCTTTTCGCGATCTACCGGCGCGAGACAGAAGAAATGTTTTTGAGAATGACGGATTCGAGTAAACAGAGGCAGGGGATAATCGAGGGCTGTTTCGGGCAGCGACGCGCGAGCTTGATAAGACTAAAGCCATCCGTGATCAATGCTGGGTTTGAATTACTGAGAGTACAGGAGTTACTTTACGTCGCGGAAGTCTTGACTCGCAGACGCCCATCGTTCCATTAAGCGGCGGCGTTGCTGGAGCTGCTCATCCAGACTCTCTGATTCGGTCCATTCTTCCTATAATTATTGTTAGATAGATCTATTTCAATGGGAAGAAGATGATATGGCTAGTCCAAACCTGCACAAATTGAAGCCAGCCTTTGGATATTTCAGCCGTATCAAACCAATCTATGGGGCTAGGCTCTACACGAAGGCATGTTGGGATGCCGCCCGGCCAAAGGTCTGTGGACGGAATGAGTGGCTCAAGCTGAAGCATTTTGTAGAATTAAAGATGGAGAGAGACTGGGACGATTAGGAAACACCCCAGGGACGGAAAATAGCAGGACGGACCGCATTATGGTAAAACCCTACGTGGGGCCCGTTCCGAAGCTTAACCGTGCATTAGGCACCCTCCAGTGTAGGCAACATTCTTGATCGCTTTTTCCAATTCACCACCATTCCGGAGAAATCTTCAGAGACAGAAAAAAACGAAAAATAAAATAATATGAAAAGGCCTCACGCGACTGGTTTGAACCGGAAATTGTCAGTCAATCCCCTGCCACACCTAATTGTAACATAGCTAGCTACTTAATTATGGAAGGCGCAGAAGCGCATTTTTGCTCCCATAGCAAAACCATGGTACTGTCTTGCCTAATCAAGAGTCTGAATGGTTCATGATGCTCGATGCACAGGGGTACGGAGGGTGCTACAGCCAGCTACAATTGACTGGGAAGCGATAAATTTCTTCACACTAATCATGCGATGACGGGTATTTCTGGCTAGGTAGCCAGTCAATTGGCCCCAATTGAAGCTTTTCTCTCAAATTTTGGTAGTCTAGACAATCCCGCATTCCGAGGAAGGGAGATGTGACTCTGGGTCTTTGCTAACTTAGTAGTGCGGGTCCGCATCCCTGGTTATCCAGGGTCTTAGCAGTTAGCACAAAGGAAAACATCCGAGTATCCGGGGCCTGTCACCTGTGATTGGTGGATCGGGAGGTCGACAAGCATTCGGAAGTCTCGGTTTCAAGCAAAGCATTCTCCATAGGAGTTATCGCAGGATTGGGAGGCACAATAGTCGCTGGTCGATTCACTGGAACGACCTCATTAGTGCATTTTTCAACTCATGCATCGAACGGCGAGTCACGTACCAGTAACCATAAAGGCTGCAGCAATTGCCAAATTGTGAGTTCAGGCAGGTATAGCCTCCATTATTGGCCCCACACAGACCATTAGGCGAGATATTGGCTGTGGGTGTCGGGGTCGCCGTAGATGCTGAGGTCGGAGTCAGACTGCTGGCTATGGAGGAAGCCCTGCACTCGCCGTATCCAGGGTCACAGTTGGTTTCGCAGTAGTCGCTCGTTGATCCACTGATCGTGGTTGGGGGCAAACCCAATTGGTCATCACTCTAAGCGAAGTCTGGTTCAACTCACCAGTAGCCAAATTTGCTGCAGCAGTTCCCAAATTGAGAGTTGGTGCACGAATACCCGGTAGACTCGCCGCAAGTTCCATCTGGGGAGGTGTTCACGGACGAAGATGCCGTAGAAGTCGCTTCGGAAGATTGAGTAACGCTGCTAGTAGTCGTCGTGCTCGCGCTGTTAGTAGCAGACGCTGAACTCATGGAAGCCGTTAGTCGCGCTGTTGCAGTGGCTATCATTTGACTGGTGTAGGATTCTGTCTCGGTCATCGAGGTCATCAGTGAGATACTGGTGTTGAAGGCTTGAGTCGGCAACGGCTTCGAGAGACCAAGCAAACAGATGCGATCGTATTCCTCCATGAAAGCGTCATTAGTAAGCATCTCGGATGTCAAGGAATCATCTGCAGAGATATTGTAATATGCCATCGCTTGCCGACAGAGAGTGTAATTTTGAGTCATTTCCCACACGGTGTTATTGTATGTAGCTGTAACGGTGGCGAAGGTCGGGCTCGTTGGAAGCAGCCACCTGAAGATTGATTCAATATCGCAAACGCAAACCCAACCCCAAACTATCGAACAGAATTTTTTACGTTGTAGTACGGTTGGCGGTAACGGTTGCGTTCAGATTGATAGTTGAAGCCAATGTGGTATATGCCGTCCAGCTTGTCGTTGAATAACCGGCATAGGTGTTGATGTTGCCCACCGCTTGAACGCACTAGTGGAATTGAAGATTCGAATAAGTTCCTCTCCATAATGGCTCTAGGGGAATGAATTACATACATAGCTATTGCCTTGCCATAGGCTAGAGCAGCTGTTGCCTAGTTGAGTATTCAGAAAGTAGAAGTCCGTTTTCGATATACCGAACATCTCTGTAACGGTGTCACATGTCTCGTTAATTTGAATGGTGTGCCAATAACCACAGTCAGTGTTCGAGGTAGTTACTGCATTGCTTGGGATTGGACTTTTGGGTATTAGCAGCGAGCATTATCTTGTCTCCAGAATCAAAGGTTCTCTCACACTGCGGAACTGGCAGACCGTAAAGGAAAGGCTGTTGGAAGAGATAAACTGCCTGGGGGACTGTTGTACCACGGGAATCAGTGTTTCTGTCATGTCGGTATCAAGGACAGTATAGGGAAGAGCGTTACCTTAGACAAATGTATTGGTCAACTAAGGTATTAAGGTTGGAACATTGCGAGTTAACCCTGGGATTCCATGATCGGAAAATAGGAAGAGAAACCTTCCGGGAAATGTTGGAGAGAATGGATGCACAGGTGTCATTAGGCTGCACCAGATAGATAGAACAAGTGCCAGGAAGACAAAGGGTTTTGTTAGCGGTCAGATACTGACAACCGACCCCCAGCGCGTTGAGGTCTGCCAGTAGTGGAGTAGACACATTGGAGGCCAGAGAGATATCTACACACGTTTCGTTCCCTTGCACGGTGTATAGATCGACATTGGGGTCACTGACATTACAACGAGAAGTAGCTGCTGAAGACTGACTAACAGTTCCGGAAGTGACAGATGCGGTGGCGACAGTACTGGAAAATGCATGGGCAGTAAGTGTAAAGATGAGCCAGCTCGAAGCAATCATAGCAGCGCATAATTGGCGAACCAATGCCATTCAGTAAGTTAAGGCCGCAAGGCAACGACCAACTGAGCAGAAATTAGCTTGAAGAAGGAATACGGACCTCCCAACATGAGAGAAGGTCCTCAACAACTTATACAGAGACGATTGTTCATTTTGTAATGTATCAATACAACGGCACTCATCCGAAGACAAGAGAAGAGGGCCACGAAGTGGATGGAATCTTAGCCTTTGTCGCTAGCGATCCAGACCTGCTCAGATGATAGGCAGGGTTTCAAGTAAGATCTGGTATTCCAATAGCTGGTGGGGATAAGGAGCGAATTTTCTGGTTGATGGTTCTGCGATGTGAGATGTAATTTCCGAGTCAATTGTGGATTCCTTACTTGATCAAGGACGAAGGATGTCATGTCATCTAAGTCGACAGAATCCAGGCGAAGGCATTCTGAGCGATATCTTCATATTCACCACCCCTGAAGAGTTTTCTGTAATTAATAGTTGAGGCATGCAAGATCGAATGGCGTGCAAACGCAGAGTTTGCGTCTAGTCAACAGGAGCCAAGGCGGGGATGTTAGTAGTTCGGTGCGTGATATTGCTGTACATTTGGAAAGTGGCCTAGTAACGATGTGACTTTGATCATAAGGAAAAGGTATGTGAACAGAAAATGGCAGGCATCAAGTGATATATAGAAGGTTTATCAATGAACATGTGCTCCCATTAGAATCCTTACTGCTAGAGTCTTAAGTAGGTTTCTGAAACGAAGCAAAGAATCCGAAGAATCCAATAGTAATATCTGGTTAGATAGTATTTTTCAAGACCACAGCTTAAATCTTGAAGCACTCTCTCATCTGACACATCTTCACCGGTAACATCGTTGCCTGAAATTATGAATAAAGCACTAGCCAACAAACCAGAATAACCAATTTACCTGACAGCCCAAGCGATCACTGCAAAATAACTTTTCCAAATGTGTCCTATCTCCACAATTCGCTTACCATAGTCCTAGCCCCTCGAGTGGATAATCATATACCAGGAACCACTACCTACAGCACCTGCATACAACACTAGCGCAGGGCCGTTATCACGCTAGGGATAGATATTTTCCCTTGATCTTGCATACAACCAATCGGGTACCTCAACGAGACCCATAATTGATGGTGGTTGCCTGGGATATATATAGGGCCGCTTCGTGCATGCCGGACAGACAGCCACCCTGGATAATACTATTGCCAGCATGACAGCACTACCGGTAACCCCAACGCAAGGAATGGAATGAGCTGATAAACCAAACATTACCCCTTGACAACAACCTCAATAACAATTTATTTTCTTCTTGTTTTGCTCGTGCGAGGTGCAAAGTTTATGTTCTACCGGCTTTCGTTTCTTACCATTGAACTCTATTCAATCTGCACTACACCAAAATTCCCACCACCAACAAAATGCACACCCTCAAATCCCTCCTCCTAACAGCCCTCACCCTATCATCCACCCTCACCCTCACATCCGCCACCACAACCAGCAGCAGCAGCAGCACCACCACCACCACCACCACCACCCCAACCTACAGCATAACCGAGCCCACCTCCGGCGCCATAATCTCCCTGAACACCGCAACCGTCATATCCTGGAACACAACCGAACCCAGCACCTCAAAGTTATCCATCCACCTCTCCAAAACCACCAACGAAACAACAAACTTCTACACCATCGCCACCAACATCTCCAACTCGGGCTCAATCTCCTGGTCACCACCGTCGCGCGTGGGCACCGGCTCCGACTACATCGTCGTCCTGGAACCATCCTCCTCTTCATCCTCTGAGACATACACCTCGTCCCCCTTCACCATCTCATCCTCCACCAACGCCTCGACAACATACTACCCCACCGAGGGGGAGGTAGTAAAGACAGGCCAGACTACTATTATTACCTGGGAAGTGGAGAGGAATGTCTCGGAGGTGAGTATTTATCTCATGGAGGGGGAGTTGAAGAATGGGAATGGAACTGCGGATGGAAGTGGGCTGAAGAATGTGACGACTATCACGACGGATATTGCCAATTCGGGGGATGTGGCGTGTGTATTGCCGGGGAGTGTGAAGAGTGGGGATGATTATCGGTTTGCTATTGTGGATGTTAAGGATGAGGGGAGGGTGAAGTATTCGGCGGTGTTTGAGGTTGTTAATTCGGGTGGTGATGGTGATGATTCGAGTTCGGAGGGTTCTTCGAGTGGTAGTGGTAGCGGTAGTGATAGTGGGAATGTGAGTGGGAGTTCGTCGAGTGGGGATGGGTCTGGATCTGCTGCTGGTAATGGGAAAGAGACTTCGGGTGCTGCGAAGGTTTGGGGGGTTGGGGTTGGAGGAAGATGGGGTGGGGGGTTGTTTGTTGGGCTGGTGGTTGGGTCTTTGTTGGTTTAGAATAGGTAGGATTTGATTTGGTTTGGTTCTGCTTGTTGTCAGTGTGTGTGAGTGTTATAGATTTGTTGTCTGAGTACGATTCAGCTATTTAAAAAGCAAAATGTAGTACAATATCGAGTGTACGCGTTAGTAGTTTAATTACTAGCTCTCCTAATGCATGATGTTGATTTAGGGCTAACGGCAGCGCGGAGCAACTAATTTAGTCGATCCACAGCGGGAATAACCTTGTCGAAGTACTCCATAGTCCGTACCAAGGTAGCGATATGGGTCGATCACGGTAATTGAGACGACGCACTAGATATCAATATTCAATGGCAATGTCAATATTGATTAATACCTCGAACGCAGGACGTCAACATAACATTTAAGCCGTGGCGCTGTCCGTGCCACAAAAGTGGTGAGAAACGTGGTCGTGTGTCGTGTGACTGACCCTGGTAACGAGGGTACATACTACGTACTTCCCGCGAAGTCACGGTGACCTGGCGGTACATTACATACAATACATACCTTAAGGCAACGTTCCAATACACGTAGTGTGACGAACCAATGAAACAGCCTGACATATGAAGACTGTTAGTATACTCCCTACTAAGAATATATGATATGATGCATGATATCATTTCCACAACTTTACATAGTCACAGTAGTAAGTATAGTATGAAATAGCCCCAACTCCACCCAACTCCTCTCCAATCCGATCCCCACATCACCAGAGAACGAAACATCCATGACCACAGAGAACCTAATACCAGCTGATGACCACACTTCCCCACATAATCCCTCCCAGAAAAGTAACAAAAAAAATATCAATCCCCCGTCCCAATCTCCAAATCCAACTGCACCCCATTAGTAATACTATAATCCCCGAGGGTAATAAAATCCTTAAAGGGGCGTTCCCCTTGCCTCTTCAACATAATCTCCCTAGGAGCCCTTCCAATCTGCGCCGCCACCAAGACCTTCAAATCCCCCACCGTATCCGACGGCAAACACGGCACCGTAGCCTTACTACCCAAACGATCATTGACCGTCACAAGGATCATTTCCTCCGTGCTAGCGGGCTTGAGTTTCTTCTTCTTCTCTTTCTTCTCTTTCTTTTCGCTGTCGGTTTTCTTGGGCTTGGTTGAGTCGCGATCACGGTCACGGTCACGGTCCCTATCTCTGGCTCTATCCGGGCTGTAGTCCCGGCGGTATCTGTCTCTATCTCCGTATCTATCGCTATTGTCTCTGTGGCTATCTCGGCGAGGAGGTGAGCGCGCGCGGTAGCCGCGGTCGAGTGGACGGTCGGTTTCGTGATTGGGGTTGTTGTCGTCGCGGGGAGGTGCGCGTTTCTCTTTCCAGCGAAATCCACCCGGGCCTTTGGGGGGTTGGCGCCGGGGTGAGCGCGAGCGTGAGCGGCGTCGCCGCGGGGGCGAGTCGGGCATGGTGGGTGGGACGGGTGTCCGTGAGGATGAGGGATGGAGAGGGAAGGAAGCTTTTTGAAGCTTGGTGAGGATGGTTGTTGACGTCGGGTGGGTGCAGAGATGGGCAGATGGTGACCGCTTTCTGTTTTGGGCAGGTACTGTTTTGGGGTGGATGCTAGTTAATTTATGTGTGGTAATGAGTCATCTATGCGGATTTGTGCATTGACTACTAAGTAGTATGCTTCATGTTAGATTCGTCTCACATACAATTCAGATCTTTCCATACATTAATATAATACACATCATATGTAGTAATACACAGACAGAACATAATCGCCGTGGGCTTATGTCCTATTCTCAGACCTATGGCTCCAGACGCCCGCGCCCATACATATGTAGTTCCCTATTTCCATAAGGCGACCTCGACATATCAAGAGAGACATGTAAATCAGAGCAATGACCTCAGTCATTCTCATCAAGCAGAACCTTCAGCTTCTGCAACTTGTCCTCACAGTTGACCTCCATCTGCATCACCACGTCCACGCTCTTCTTCTTCGTGATGAGCAGTTGCGAAACCAGCCAGAAGTTGTACCCGTTCTTAAAGAAGCCCATCGACGCCCACTCCCCGCTCGAAAGAGTGTTGCTGAGCGTCATCCAGTGCTCGCGCCATCGGGCCAGTGCGACTCGGATATGGGCTAGCATGAGGTCGTCTGGGATCGCCCGAGACTGGCTCTTCTCTGGGGGATCGAAGCTGAAGAGATGCTTCGGATGAGAATTCTGAGTCTTCCGGAGGATGGGACCTAGTAGTGACATGTGCGAATTGATAAAAGTGTACAGAACTATGTAAATTAGCTTAAGGGTATGTGCTATCGGTGGGTGACTTACCGTGAATCAGTATGAACATGTCGAGTACTGTCAGACTAGCCATACTGCCAGACGCGGATGAGTCCGGAGTGGAAGGCATCGTGTCCTTGGGATCTTCCTCGAATAGATTGTGAAACGCTTCCAAGATCGTGACTCCCCTCGAGGCCTGGAAGTTGCGATCGGAGTACGGGTGTTCGAGAGCGAAAAGGGACTCGGCGCAAGGAAAATCGCACTCGACTTCCAGATGTGACAGACGGCAAGGGTAGTTCTGAAAGAAGGAAAATGCACAGTCGAGAAGCAGAATGATGCTCATGGTACTTCTACCGTCAGCGGGGTAAATGAGAAGACGGAACCGGCACATACCGTATGCGAGACTCTGTCTGAATCCATTGAAACTCCGAGACAGCCTGGTGTTGGTTATGGCGGCATTTGGGAAGGCTCATTCGACGAGCGACCTGCTCATGTCAGAAACGTCACCTGTCTCAAGTCCATAGTAAGTACCTTGATGACTTCGCTGAACCGGTTTTCCATCGCTCGATTGCGCGCCGTCGGGCTACCCGACCAGTACTGCGCAATAACCATGATGAAGCCGGCCTGCAGGTTCTGAAACTGAATCCAGTCATTATTCCCACCATCAAACATTCGACGTCCACTGAAGGCCAAAGCCACCTCGTTCTCCGGAGAGAAGGTCTCGCTGGAGAAAATGTAGAGTTCAACAAAATCCATCACCTGCTTTGCAGCATGCTTCTCCTGCTCATCAGCCGTATACGTAGCACCCATGAACACGAGCGCTGCGAGCAGGGGCAACGCAACGGTGTTCACATTCAGTGATGCGAGGTGGACCATGGCACAACTGGGCTGCCAGTACTCCAGATACATTCGGACGAACTTGTCGATGCGGGCGGGCGTCAACAAAAAGCTTAGATATGTTGACAAACGCTCCTGCGCTTGGGTATCGAGAGGGACGGACCACGCCCGTGCTAGAATCGCCTGATACAATCCGGCTGCGTACGGTTCTTCCGGCTCATATGTAGGTTGCGGGGCGAACGCGAGGCCGGGATCTGGTATCGGGGGCACCATCGCAGGGAAGTTGGCCCCACCAGCATAGGAATCGCCGACTATTTTGTTCACATTTCCGAACGGACCATTGAAGAAATCGAGAAAAGTATCCTGGAAGAACGAGAGGGAAGCCGGGTCCGACTCGACGAACGCGGGTGCATAGTCTGACGGGTCACCTGTCCGGAAGTCGAGCATTCTCTGCCCAGCATCTTGCCGACCCTTCTGATTATGGTACTCAAGGCCGCGAGTGCGATCGCTGCGGGGAGGAAGGAGGAACTCCTCGGTGAAACTGTCTGTACCACCATTGAGGAGAAACTTGATTGACCCGCGATCCGAGGAAGCTCCGTAGTCCTCACGCTTCACCGAAGCCGAGCCGGAGACCAGCTCCAGGTTGTCGGCTGTTTGCTTGCGCTCATTGTTACACCGTAGGTTCCGCTTCTGACACGAGCTGCATGGGCTCAAACCATCGCAGCGCAGTTTCATCGATGTGCACTAGATGCCGACAATTAGCGACCATGTGGCGCACAATAGGCTGGGTATGCGATCGGCGGAAGGTCCAGGAGGGGGGGGGGGACTTACCGACTGACAGGCATGTCGCCTTCGGCCTCTTTGACCGGTCTCCGGGATCTTTTGATCCCCGCGCTTGGCACAGTCCGTGTAGTGATCGCGTAGGTTATCACTGAGGGTTAAGCAAAGGCATCAGCATCGTGGTTGGGTGGAGCGACCATGGCAAACATACATGCGCCGGTCGGGAAACCGACGACGGGCCAGGGGCGGGAGGGAGAGGGAGAGCAGAACACGAACCAACGCGCAAAGGACTCGTTGCAGAAAACGCATGAATAAGGGCGGACACCGGAATCTGACGGACAACCTTGAAGTTAGCGCAGGACGAACATTGAGGGATGAGCCAGACACGAGCCCGAAGCGGGCCGAGATGCAGGAAGGAGGGCGATAATGTTGGAACGTACGGCGGAGATGATGTCGTTTGAGATGGTCAATGCGGGTGAAACCCCGCTGACAGATGGTGCAGCAGAAGTGCTTGCTCGCGGGCTTCATGGTTAGGGGCGAAGGACATGCATCGGGGAGAAGGGAAAGGGGGGGGGGGGGGTGGAGGGGATGGGTGAGATTAACGGGGGGAGATGGAAAGTCCGGGGTAGATGGTTGCTTGAGACTAATTGAAGGGAGGGTGGGAGAGTTGGGAAGAGATGGCGATCGGAGCGGGAAGGTCAGCAGCAGCAAACGCGATCGGTTCGCCGTCGGGGGAAGTCCCTGGCACACTGTGAGCACCCGTCTCCCGATCTGCAGGGTAAAGGGCAAAGATAGATTGTCAGATCTCCGGTTGAGATCTACCCGGCAATGATCTCTTGATAGATAATAAATAGATAGAGAGATTAGATAGATTACAAAGGAGGCAGACGTAAAGATGATGAGGGGGTAAAAATTTGAAGATACGAGACAGACCGGAGGGAGAGGGTATGACACCATTCCCCTCAAGCACTGAGACTTTTTTGACAGTTGACAGGTCGGGGGAAGTGGAGAGACAAGAACAAACAGCAGAAAGAGGAGAAAGTTAAAGTGGCCAAGGATGTCTGCCTTCCCCAGCCGGTTTTCTGGGGTCTCCTTTTCGTGGACAAAAGTAATCAATCCTGAAAAGTGACCGGCTCGTTCCGTACTTACTGAGTACTGCCCTTTTCGTGGTATCCGCCATACGCTCGGGTTCACTGACAATGGGCCGCCATCTAGCAGATTAGTCGGTAATATTACCATCGAGTAACGCGGGTTCTCGGTGGGCCCGATAAGGGAGACTGCCATCCACCGCAGATAGATTACACACCACAGCAACTTCTACCCACTACTACTATCCAGTATCACGCTTAAGCTACACCAAGTGACCTACACACCCGGTTCACAGCTCGGGAACAACCCTAAATCCCATTCGGAGGGGCATGAAGACAAACCGGCAACAGAAGAAACGGCCAAGTTTCCATACCCCATACACGGCTATCTGCTCAATTCTTCACCGGCTCAACCACAGTCAAGGGAAAGTCCACCTGATCATCATCCAGATAGTTCACCTCGATCGCGTTATTCTTTTCATTCTCCGTCCATCCATC
Organism: Aspergillus eucalypticola CBS 122712; assembly: GCF_003184535.1. Lineage (NCBI taxonomy): Eukaryota > Fungi > Ascomycota > Eurotiomycetes > Eurotiales > Aspergillaceae > Aspergillus > Aspergillus eucalypticola. Next base: position 654,280 of record NW_020290283.1, read on the forward strand.
ACCAATCCAGCCATTCGCGTTGTCATCCACATACTCGTAGGTGAAATCCTCCCACCGGGGATTCGAGAGTGTTTTCAGTGAGTGGAGAGACGATCCTGGCTAGGTCAATACGTGATCATCAAGGCCTAAAAGCAAGAGGAATGTTTTCATACCTGGCCACACCCCTATCACCCGTCCATCTTCCGCTCCCCCTTTATACCAGCTTCGGCATTTCTCGCTGTACACCGTGCGGGAGAAATACTGATCGCAGTGCTGCGTAAACCGTTCCACCGCATCCTTTCTAACCGACATGGACCTGGTGTTATCCCGCTGCATCTTCTGCACACAGGCGGTGAAATAGTCAACCACTTTCTCCAGCAAAAGTAACAGGTTGCCCTCCCCCAGCGCCGAATTAGGCCCGAAACAGATAAAGTAGTTGGGAAATTCGTCGACGGCGATGGAGAGGTAAGACTCGGGGGTACTCTTCCACCGCTCCGCTAGCGACAGACCGTTACGCCCCGTGATGGGGAATCTGGGTGTGAAGCTGGTGTCAAACCCGGTGGCGCACACTAAAACATCGGTGGGATGATGCACCCCGTCGGCAGTGATGACGCCATTTGCATCAACCCGGACGATCTCACTGGTGATGATCTGAACCTTGTCATCGGTCAAGGCCTCCAAGTACCCGGGCCCAGGTGTAAGTCGGCGGCAAACGGGCGGGAATGACGGAACGAGATCCTCAAACAACTCGGGCTTCCTTGCCAATCGCTGTTTCATGTTCTGGGCGAAGACATCTTTGGCCCCTAGCTGTTCTGGCGTGCCTAGCAAGGTTGCGCCGTGGACAGACTGTAGTTGAACCTCGATTTCTGATAATGTCAGCGCAAGCAAAACCAAAGTGAAAGAGACGCCAACCTTTACGGAAATTCTGATAAGCACTGTGGTCCTTGTTGAAGGTCTCGAGCTCTTCCGGAGTGAACGAGACTGGACATTCAATCAGCTAGACATTCATGTTACCAACTCAAGCACACTCACAGTTGTCTAATTTCGAACCTCGTCTCTCAACTTCTTCCCTAGCAAAGCTAGGTGAGATCCAGGTTCGGCTTCTGACATAGTGGTCCATGTGCGTCACTTGCGGTAGCATTCCAGGCACAATCTGAATACCGCTGGAGCCGTTCCCAATCACAGCGACTCTCTTGCCCTACGGACATTAGCCCAGATCAGCGATCCTTTTGGAAATGTTCAACATACACTGTAGTCATAATTCTCATCCCATCTAGCACTGTGCATCAGCTTTCCTTTGAAATCATGCAGACCTGGGATGTTCGGCCATTTCCATTCATTCAGAAACCCGGTGGCCGAAATCAACACGTCACACTGGTCTGAGTAGACCGAATCACTAGCTAGGTCCTTGACCTTTACGCCCAAAGGCTTGTCAGCTGCTGTGTCCCATGGTGACATCCGATGTATCTGACCTTCAGTTGCCATTTGCTGTCTTTTTCGTTCCACACAGCCTCCACGACTTGCTGTTTGAACTTTATGCACTTCTCGCAGCCATATTTATCCGCTACTCTCCTCCAATACTGGTATATCTCTGGGGCTGCAGCATAGAAAGTGGACCACTGTTTGTTAGGCTCAAATGTGGCCTGATAGGTGTGGGCCGGAATGTCTATAGACCAGCCGAGTTAGCCCAGGCATAAGCAGGGGGGATATGAAACATTACTGACCACATGCGCAGCCGGGGTATCTGTTTTCCAGCCACGTGCCTCCAACATCTGCATTCTTCTCGTACACGCATAGATCCAGTTTGGGGATGCGCTGTCTGAAGCGAATAGATGCAACGATACCTGAGATCCCCGAACCGATGACAACTACTCTCAGGGGTCTGGCTTCATCAACGGAGCGTTCCTGCACAATCCACGGATCAGGCGTCTTCTCAGGGGTGTTGGCAGCAGAAACGCCTAATAATTGTGCCAGGCGATTCATGGTTCTCAGTGCAGGGCTAAAGACAGAGTATGGCTAAGTTTTGAAGAGTGCTGCAGTAGAACACATAAGACTGTCACCCTTATATGTGTTGCGCAGTTGCTGGTATATCTGGGACCACCCCTCTCTGTGCATAAGCTCACTCGTGCTACAGAATATGTCAGCGTTCATGCGAATCTCGGCTGGACGCGAGGAACGACCGCGGCATTCTTCCGTCCCACCTCAGCCATCTGCGTGTGAGAGTTGTCTAAGGTGGGGTTGGCGATCAATGCCCGGGGAGGAAGCCGTGTAACCTTCCACCTTTGCTTGTCTTTCCGAAGTGTTGCTTTGAGCTGGAAGTGATCGTACCGACGTGGTAATAGTGAGGGGGCGTCTCTGTGGCAGAGTGGTATGAACCCCAGCCCGGAAATCCCCCAGCGATGGCAGTCGAGTGGAGTCTATACTGGCGATCAGATGGGCTCGAGGCAACCCTGAATTCCAGGCGGAGTCAACGAGGATCCACGGGTGCTGGTGATCGGACGGGGAGAAAGTGATCCAGTGGGGACTGCGGGTGGTCATGTAGCCAAGAGACACGATAACGAAGTCTACTAGTAGCTAGAGTTGTCTTTACCGTTTTTGACTTGGGCTGCCTTGCGAGGCGCTGGCACTAGCATGGGTACTGGCGGAGTAGAGGGTCGAATACGAAATAGGCGTGTGGAGAGATGTCTCAGGTTGGACCTTTAAGGGTATGCTCAAATTCAAGAGCTCTCTAGGGCCCTGTTGACACACGAGAAGCCAACAATATTGCCCAAGTTCGAAGGACTTTTGCTTGGCCGCACAGGTGCCTTGTGGTCTGTCTGGACTGCGTGAAGCTGCACCTGTAGTTGTGGGCTTACAATGTAACGGCTATTAGCGGTTAGCCAATGGCGTGCATTGGTGTGATATATCGCATACCCAATAAGTCCGGGACCTGCCCGAAATGGAGTGGCGCCGGCAGTACCTAGCGTGGTAACCGACTTTAATCCGTATATCCAGCCTATCAATGAACCTCCTCGCCAGGCGAGCGATGGGAAAAGCAACAATGCAACTGCTGCCCCCACTTGATTTAACAATTGACAGCAAACCGCCCAGCGCCACCGGAGGAAGAGCTGCTATGACGAAGGGGCTTCACCGGATGGCGCACGTATCCCAAGATGGGGGATTGGCTGCCGAAGACGGCCATTTTCCCAAGCGAATGTCGGTTCTACCCAATATTGAGTTCACGAGAGTGGACTAGACTAGTCTGTACGACTGCTCTGGTACCGGATATACTAGGCCCCAGTTTCAATGCCCCGGTAATAGAACAGCCGTAACTCAAGGCCGGAAATCCCCCTCACGCGGGAGCAAGAAGCGGAGGCGGAAGTAATCCTCTGGTCTGCGTGTCCCTATCCAGACCATTTGTACGCTCATTTCTGGTCTTGGTGGACCCGCAGCCCCCGCATGAGTTCCTGTGCCTTCAAGATGGCCGGCATTGTCTCTTTCGAGTTAACACAGTTTCATACATAGCCTCTTTGTGTTTTTCTTTGTGGTGTGAATCCCTTATGCCCTGCAAAGTATAATCCATGGACTGATAGTCTGGTTCTGTTTATCTTACAGTGGTGACGCACAACAAGTCGAGTCCTGACAATTCCAGAAGGTGGAGTCTGCCGGAACTTTCGGTCAACTTAGGACCTCACGGGAGTTGTGACATCGTACTGTTCGACTAATTGCACATACCTGTCTCCCAAGGAGTTAAACAATTACTTGGCTCATGAGGCCCGACACTTCGGATAGTTTAAGTCTAGAAGGTCAAATGATCTGGGGTGTGGCGTCCGTGAGGTCATAAGGATGATGGTTCCGTGGTAGGCAAAAGTTTCCTTTTCCTCGGAAGACATTCCAAGTTTCTATGGTTGTACCTCTCGCATTTCATCTCCAGCACGGACCTTTGTCGTAGAGGCAATTAGCCCAAGGCAGTCAATTGGTGAAAGCAGACGGGTTTTCCAGATTGCATACCGCTCAACCACTGTCGGATTTTGAACTGAGGTTTCCAAGAAACTCCTCGACGGTGCTGTGTGCGTACCTCTTCGTAACAACCCCACACTTTCATAAAGCCGCAACCTGTCAACGCTAGGATGGAGTGGCTAGTCGTAAGTCCACGATTCATACTGTTGGTTGCAACCAGTCGGAAGCGTAGGATCGGCGGGTTATGGGAACATTGGGGCCCTCGTCTGTTACGCGAACCGGCAAGGATGTTGCCGATCAGGGCGATTGGTGAGATTCTAATAATCAGCCGTCAGCAACTGGCTCTCCACCTCTGCTCAGTCAGCCTCCCATAATGGAAGTGCGTGCCTGAGGCCACAAGCCCACGGCCAACCAGCGTGGCGGATCCAGACAAACCAAACGGGACTATATCCTGTCCTAGATGGCTTCGTGGGGACCACCCCAGCAGTCATATAGCTGGCCAAGATCCGACGGCGGTTGACTGGACACTTGTACCTTTCTAAAATGCCCGGTAGTTGAATTCCCAAACCAAGTGACCCTGCCATACACTGCCCACCAGCTACAAGCCCTCGCTAGTCGAGTGCGTTCTTTACACTATACCAGCGGAATTCATTTCAAACCCGGACTCTTAGAACCACAGACTCGGCCAAATGCCTGTCTTCACCGAGTTTGCAGCATCCTCCCGTGAACTTCGTGTTCTCCCCTCCTTCGCGCCGCCCCTACCTCGCCTCAGCCCGAACGATCCTCGCGATGGAGTCCCAGAGCGATACGAAGTCGTCGTTGTCGGCGCTGGTCCCGCCGGGCTAATGCTCAATCTCCTCTTAGCCAGATATGGACTGAACGATACATCACTATTGTGCATCGATGCTAAACCGGGAACGCTTAAATCTGGCCAAGCCGACGGCCTCCAACCCAGGACACTCGAGGTTCTGAAGACCCTCGGGCTAGCAGACGAAATTCTCACCGATGGATGCCACATGGAGGAAGTTGCATTTTGGAACCCTTCGCCTAACAAGGATGAGATCATCGAACGGACGGCGATAGTGCCTGATGTTGCCGTGCCGGCGCGATTCCAGCACGAAGTCACAATCCACCAGGGTCGCATTGAGAGAATCCTGGAAACGGATCTCCTGCGGTACTCGAAAAGGGGAGTGCAGCGAGATACTAAACTCTTAGACGTGACAATCGATGAGGATGGCGATTCAGAATTCCCTGTGGTGGCGGAGGTCGAGACGGCTGGCCAACGACGGACAGTTCGATCGAAGTATTTGGTTGGTGCGGATGGCGCCCATTCCGTGGTCCGTCGTTGTATGGGTCTGAAGTTGGTGGGCGAGTCGCTGGATCACATCTGGGGTGTTGTCGATCTTGTCGTCGATACCGATTTTCCTGATATCAGGAGACGCTGTGCGATCCATGCCCCGGCTACTTCAGTGATGGTGATTCCACGCGAGCGGATTGCGACCGGTGACTACTTGACCCGGTTGTATGTTCAAGTGCCAGACGAAGCCACCCCAGATGAGGACCAGAAGCCAGTTAATGAATCCACGCCAAAGGACGCTCGAGCTCGCAGGAGCCAGGTCACTCTCGACGGGATTTTTCATGCTGCGGCCGAAGCCTTCAAGCCGTACTATATCCGACCGAAAACGGACGGCGCCGTGGACTGGTGGGCGGCGTATCAGATTGGCCAGCGAGTGTCGGATCAGTTCACAGTGCAAGATTCGAAGGGAGCTAATCGGGTATTCATTGTAGGAGATGGTTCGTATATTCCTTCTAATTGGAGTGCTGCATGCTAACGCTCATTTGTGCCAGCTTGCCATACTCATAGTCCCAAGGTATGCACCCGCTAAACGATCGTGTTAAGCGTCGGTATACTAACTCACTTGAATTAACAGGCAGGTCAGGGGATGAACGTCTCCATGATGGATTCTTACAACCTAGCGTGGAAACTGGCTTATGCAATCAATGGTCTCACTCCCGCCTCAACATCGCCAGGAAAGCCTGATGCCGTTTTGGATACATACCACACTGAGCGTCACACGATCGCCCAGGAGCTTATAGAGTTCGACCGTGCCTTTTCGTCCATGTTCTCTGGAAAGATCGGCGCAGCAGAGGACGGCGCAGACGGCCTGACGCACGAGCAGTTCTTGGAAGTGTTCAGTACTGGCAACGGGTTCACCAGTGGCTGTGGAATTGAATATCCTGAGAGTCCGATCGTGCAGAAGGTGCAGGGTGCCAAGAAGAATCCCATTGAGGGAACTGACTATCTTTCTGGCATTCTTCGTCCGGGTCGGAGACTGCTGAACGTCAAATACCGTAGACATGCCGATGGGAACCGGCGGAACTTGCATGATGGTAAGTCCGGGTGTAGCAAAGCACGAAAAGCACTGAAACCTCAAAAGCCGACGGTAGCTGACAGGAGCAGATTTCTTGTCAACTGGTCGATTCCGTATTCTTTGTCTCACGTCATATGATCTGCTGTATCCGAAGGGCGTCTCTGCCCAGACATTGCGGACGATAGGGTCTGCAGTGCTGCCCCGGTTCCCTGCATCCGTGATCGAGCAAGTTGTGATCCATCCCCGTCTGTCTCGGGAGTTCACTTGGCGTGATTTACCAGCCGAGCTCAAAAGACACTCAGAGATGAGCTTTTACAGTGGCTACGAGATGGACGACGTGTACAAGATCTACGGTGTAGATGCTGCCCAGGGGGCTCTGGCTGTTGTTCGACCAGATGGATATGTGGGCACGGTAGCTGCATTGGACGACGTAAAGCGGGTAGAGCAGTATCTCGAGCGGTGTTTAAGAACCGTCCAGACCGCGATATGATGCAGCGGTAACCGAGTGTGCAAGGTCATCCTCTCTGGCGGAGACCCACAGTCGGTGCTACCTAGAGTCTCATCGGGCACAAGGACATCGCTGCGATCAAAGAGGAGGCATTGGACTAGCAGGGACCGTAGGTGCATGGTAATGTGCTCTGCTTGGTCCAGGCCATCGGAGATCCGAACGGGTGCCTGACGGCCTTGTATCAGATAGTAGCGTCGATAGGTCAAATTGACAGCGCAACGAATTATGATTGGTAAATAGCATACATCGTCATTCATACATACATCAAGGTTGTCCTCAATGCATGGCCGCGAAAGCAGAGCATAGCCGGATAAATATCCAGAACGGTATGAGTCAACTGTCTGGTCGGAGAATAGTAAGTGATCGGCAGCAACAACGATAGTGACATGCAGGCGACAACAGTGTAACACGACAGTGTATCGGACGTCCGCACGCTGATCAGGCAGCTCAGCAGGGAATGCATCCCCATCAATCGCATCCTGCAGGCAAAGTTATCCAAAATTGGCCAAAGTATCAAAGAAAGGCGGCGGGGGCCGCCTCACGTGACCCACGTGACGTGCCGGACAGCCGACAGCCGAGCCTCCAGCCAGTCACGTTCTCCCGTCACATTCCAAGGCAATGCACGTTTGCAACGGTACAACTCCTCTGCAAGTTTTCTCGCTTCCCGTCAACGGACACGCAGTCATGGCCTCGTGCCAATCAAAATGACCCGAAAGCAATGCTCACAGGTCGGATTGCCCGTTTCGATCATAATGACTCGGGCCATGCCGCTCCCGTGCACAAATCGTTGATAAGCGTGGAGCCGAGCTGACTGGTGGACCGACATCAAGCTTCACCTGCTGGCCAATGATGGCTTCATCCAGTGCAAATTCTAGAAATCCGCCCCACAATCGGCGTTAACGGGGATTTAATCGTCGTCTCGACAGCCATGGATCAGTCAGGATGATATAATTAACCGGGCTGCCCCAGGCCCAGGTTTCAGTTCTGTTTTTACGGTGTTCCTCTTTAAGTTTCGGCTTGGCTGGGAGCTGTAGATATAGTTCCCTTCTCTGTCTTTGGTCAAATTCTGTGGTTATGTCCAAAGAACATTCGTTTTCGGAAGCCGGGTCCACCAGGTCAAGGTCTACGTCGCTGTCTAGCTCAGATGATGGGTCTTTGTCGGGACGGCCTTACCGACTGGGGACGTTGAGGACGCGGACAAGATCGAGGTCCAGACACAGTACAACACAGGTGGAAAGAGTACATTCTGGAAGACATCTCGATGATCATTCTGTCTACCACAGCGATAATGAGCTGGATTTGGACTCCTCGTCCGACGACCGGGGGGAGAAAGACGAGCCTGTCCTCGAAGTACGCGGGGGTGTGGTGAACGAGCGTGACCGCGATCTGGAAGCTGGAGCCCAGGCATCAGGCTTGGAGAAGTCACGGACTGCACGGTCAGACAAATCTAGAGCGGACCCTAAACTGGTATGTCTGATTTATTTGCTGTGTTTCTAGTGCTAATAGGATAGGTCACCTGGGATGGCCCCGACGATCCAGAGAACCCTAAGAACTGGCCAATGAAGAAGAAGTGGGCGGCGGTGGTGACGGTATCCTGCTTCACCTTCATCTCGCCCGTATCCTCCTCCATGGTGGCACCAGCCCTAAGTGCGATATCTGCAGAGTTCAACATCACGGACGAGGTCATCTCACAGCTCACTCTGTCCGTGTTCATTCTGGCGTACGCCATTGGGCCGCTCTTCCTCGGACCTCTCTCTGAGATCTACGGTCGAGTGAAAGTCCTGCAGTTAGCCAACCTCCTGTATCTCGTCTTCAACATCGGCTGCGGCGTCTCACAGACTAAAGTACAAATGATCGTCTGTCGATTCTTCGCCGGGTTAGGCGGTAGCGCTCCGCTAGCAGTAAGCAACCCCTCATACACTTCAACACATCCCATCTAACAACCTAGATCGGCGGTGGCGTCCTTTCAGACTGCTTCAAGCCCGAACAGCGCGGCAAAAGTGTAGCCATCTACAGTCTCGCCCCCCTCCTCGGGCCAGCCGTCGGCCCCATCGCAGGCGGCTTCATCGCCGAAAACACGACCTGGCGCTGGGTATTCTACGCGACGTCCATCGCGGACGGTGTAATCCAAGTCGCCGGCCTCTTCTTCCTGCAAGAAACCTACGCCCCCATAATCCTCAAGAAGCGCGCCAAGAAACTCCGCAAAGAAACCGCCGACACAAACTACCAAACCGAATTCGAGCGCCAAAACAAAACCCTCGGAGAGATCATGGGCGGTGCCCTCATCCGTCCCTTCCGCCTCCTCTCCACCCAACCCATCGTCCAAGCCCTAGCGGCCTACATGGCCTACATCTACGGCACCATGTACCTAGTCCTCTCAACCTTCCCCTCTCTCTGGACCAGCCCAGAATACTACAACGAATCCACCGGTATCGGCGGCCTAAACTACATCTCCTTAGGTCTAGGCTTCTGGCTCGGCTCCCAGATCTGCGCCCCGCTAAACGATCGCATCTACCGCCGTCTCAAGGGTAAGAACAACGGCGTTGGGAAGCCCGAGTTCCGCGTCCCGCTGCTCTTCGTGGGCGCCTTCCTCATTCCCGCCGGCTTGTTCATCTACGGCTGGACAGCCCAGACACATTGCCACTGGATCGCCCCGAACATCGGTGCGTGCCTGTACGGAATGGGCAACATCATCTCCTTCCAATGTCTGCAGACGTATATCGTCGATTCGTATACGCGGTTCGCCGCCAGCGCGTTAGCAGCAGTGGCGTGTATGCGCTCGCTCGCGGGATTCGGGTTCCCGCTGTTCGCACCGTATATGTATCAGGCGCTGGACTACGGATGGGGAAATAGTCTGTTGGCGTTTATCGCGATAGCGCTGGGAGCGCCGGCGCCGGTGTTTCTCTGGAAGTTTGGGGAGAAGTTGAGGAAGATGAGCACATATGCAGCAGGTTGATACCCTAGTAAATATACTAGTACTACTACTTATATATAGAGAGAGATAAAAAGACAATAATTCACACCCTCGATCGAACAAATAATCATCCATATCACCCTCTTCATTCACAGAAAAACGAAAAAAACGAAAAAAACAAAAAAAGGTGGGGGAGAAAGAAAGATAAGGTGGAAAGATGGGAGAGAAGAAAAAAACAAAACGACAAGGACGTGATTCGAACACGCGCACCCGAAGGTATAAGATATCGTCTGTTGGATAAGAAACAATCACCGTATTTCAGGTAATCATCCCCAAAAGCCAGATTCAAGTCTTACGTCTTAAACCACTCGACCACCTTGCCGTTGTTCATTACAGTTCTGTTTCAGCGGGAGTTTTGGCCACTATCTGGGGCGCATATGGGTCTTATTAGTCAGCATCAATCATTCATGAATCACTAGTTAATTGAATAATTGGTTGGAGTATTGATTGCAGTGTAGTTGTGGGTTAGTCTGTTAATAGATTATGAAAATTAAGATGTAAAATAAGAGAGCTGTAAAGATAATACATATTATGTATGCTTGGTGGGGTTGATTGAGAAGGAGGATGATGGTAGATAGGCTGTCTGTCTGTCTGGAGTTTATAGTTCATCTGCTCAGGGTATCTTTTTTTTTCACTTGGATACATCTACTTTTAAGAGTCAGTGTAAACATTTTCTCTCTGTAAATAATCAGATTGTACCTTCCAGACGTATCAGCCTGTTTTATGACAGTAGAAAAATGCATTGATTTTCGTATCATATATATTGATTAATGACTGTTGACTGAATCAAATCTGACAAATATGTATTTGCGGAAAGAAAGGAACTCGGTACTTCGTTTCCTCTTTCACCTAAGAGTATGTACTTAGCTTGACGGTTCATAGAAGATTTCGTGGCTTGATGAGGGCTCTCTTTCTATTTAGTAGAAGATGTTCACATTCACCGGGGTACTGGGTTATTTCACATCCCCTTTACTCCACTCAAGCCACAACTTCGCCTTCCCCCCTCAAATACTCCCAATCCCTCCGGCCAGCCCACATGAAAACACCAAACTAGGCCACGTCCTTGTCCGTCCCGGGGGTTAAGTCACGCGACCGCCAACTCAAATCCGGCTCCTTCGCGACGTCTCCTTCGGTCGGCGACTGTCGTAGCACCGAGTGGCCTGAGGGCAAATTTATCCACAGTATATCTGAACATCAGGAAGTCGTTGTCAAAGAACTAGCCCCTTGGCTAGTTCTTGTCGATGAGGGTGTCCCTTCATGATTAGCGTGCGGGAGGGGTAGTCGTAGGTGATTCAAGCCTTTGTCAGGAGGAATTTGTCTTGTTCTGGGGATTGGGTGATGAGGGTTGGTGGGACGTTGGTGAAGTGGAGGTAGGGTGTTTGGTTGGGGTCGGTCTTTTTGTAGAGGCGGCGTGTGAGGGTCGTGTGGGTGTAGGGGTAGGTGGTGCAGAGAGAGCTGAGGGGGGATGTTTGGGAGCCAGTTCTGGGAGGACATTTTGGAGGGTGGTGTGTGTTTGGAGATGTGTAATGGATGAGTTCTGATTCTGCGTTGTGTAGTAGGTGTTATTGTGTTGCTTGCTGGCTGAGGTTAGTTATAGTTCACTGCAATGTCATGACGGGTCATAGATGGAGGGGATTTCCGGTTAAGGTTGGGAAGTTCCATCGCCCAACATGTCGAGATTACTTCTGACTGATATTGAATAGAAGTTATGCTAACCTGGCGATTTTGGAATAGTTCGTGGGGATAGTTGAGGAAGATTCAGTCGAGGGAGAGAATGGCTTTTAGGACGTTCGGTCAAGAAGATAGAAATGATGCTGGGAAAATATAGGCGAGAGGTATGGGAAAGAGGAAGCCCAAGGCAGCAAACAGAAAAATAGGCACAATTATCAGGTGATGAGCATATCTGTACAACAGGTAAAGGCATGAATTACATGAATTACCACATTGCTTCCAGCAGATCTTACTTATTCAATGAATTTTATCGGTACTCCAATCAAAAACCCCTGAGTCCATCCTTCTACTCCAGTATCAGAAGTAGTAAAACGAGCGACTAAGTTCATATTTTTCCCTCGCTATCCTACATCTGCAACAACCAATACAAACACCTCACAATCGAAATCAAAACTTAAGCAGAAGCACTGGGGGCGGCGCCGCCGCTAGGGGCAGAGCCACCGCCACCGCCCATACCAGAGCTGGAGGAGTCGTTCTCGACACCACCATCAGCAGTGTACTCCGCAGCAGGAGTAATCTCGCTGTTCTCAGAGACATCGATACCGAGGGAGATCCATCCAAAGACACCGTCACTCACATCGTCACCGAGGAGGACATACTCAACGAAGGGGTCAATAGTGTCGGCCTCCTCGGAGAGGATGCTGTCATCAGCGTTCTCGGTAAGCTCCTGGGTGTTAGTGCTGTAGGGGCTGGTGGCCTCGACCTTGGTAATCAGGTCCTGGTCGAAGAAGAGCTGGCCGACGTAATTGGCGTGGGAAGTGTAGAGACCGGAGATGGTGTTGTTGGGGAGAGCAGTAGTCTCGTTGGGGGAGTGGGAGAGGACTGTTGTTGAGTTAGTGATTGAAATATTCTCAGAGGAATGGGACGTACCATGGATGTGAGTAGCACGGCTGGTGTAGTGGCCGGGGAAGATGGAGTTGAACTGCACGACACCATCAGAGTCGGTCTGCTGGATACCGCGGAGGAAAGTGGCGTCCAGGTTGGAGGTGTCGCTGGAGTCACCGTTGCCGGAGGCAGCCACGCCAGAGTAGACACCCTATACATGTTAGTATCGCACGACGCAGAGAGATGAGGTCAGCGGCAAGTGGCTTACAGTAGCATTGCAGTGCCAGATGTCAATGTAGATCTCGGGGACGGGCTCGCAGGTGCTGGTGTCAATGAGCTGGATGTCCAGGTAGAGAGGCACACCCTCCTGGGTCTCGGTGATGTCGTTGCGGATGAGCTCGCCAGTCACATCTGGTCTAATTAGCTACATAAATGCCTTTGGAGAAAAGATGGCCATACAGTAAGGACCCTGGGTGACATCCGGGCCAAGAACGCAGGTGGCGTTGGAGGCAAACAGGACGTTGGGGTCAGTCTCGGGGCTCACGTTCAGAGACGAGTGGTGGGTAGTGTTGAGGATGGTGTCAAGGTCACGAGCCTTGAGAAGGGGAGCGTCTGTTATCTTAATTAGCCTAGATCAATCCTGACGGGTAAAGTGAAAACCATACGGGTCTGCAGGCCCCTCTTCTGGCGAATGGCATTCACGGCGTTCTCGCGACGAGCAATGCTCTGCCTCTCAAGGCCGCGGGCCTTGAGCTTCGTAGAGCAGTCGCTCAGACTACGAGGAGCACGCTTCATGAAGGCAGCGCGCTCAGCAGCTTCGGCACGGATATCGTGGCCGGGATGAGCAGAGACGACGCTGGCAAGGCCAGCCAGGCCGGTAAGGAACGTGTTAAGCTGAACCATCTTGATGGATATCAACTGAAAAAGAGGGTAAGAGATTGAAGGTAGATGATGAGCGGTAATGAGGATGTTGTTGGATGCTAATGAGATCTAACCCCAGGGCAGGTTGCTTTATATCTTTTTCTTCCAGAACATCATGCCCATCAAGAAGATGCTAACCAGCTGACGCAACCAAGAAACCAGACTGCCAAATGAAACGCCGGCAATTGTTCAGCTGTCGCCAAGGGCTTGGATGGCTTCGAAATGCTTCATCGTGCTGGGGCCAGACCTTTGGTAGGTAGGGCACGATCCCCCATGACGACGCGGCCTGACATCCACTTGTGGAGAAGGGGTTGCTAAATTATGGCTAAGTTGTGACAGGCTTATGTATGAATGGGCGTCTTTTCAGGTCCGCAGCGTTTTCGGTTTAGCTCAGGGTAGTTCAGGGTAACCCCATCTCGATAATTGGGACCTGTATGGGTCTTGAGAAGCTTCTAGCTTCGCTAGCTAGATGTCTCCAACCAGAAGGGTAGCCATAAAAGCTGAAATCTAGTATCATGGTATCTCATACCTACCAAGCAAAAGCAGGTCAGCCTTCTTATTCCCAGCATATCCCTCCAGCTCAGTCCTTACAAAATTCTGGAGAGAGAACAGCGAATACCTCGGCCAGTCATCAGTCAACAGCAAAGTATGCTCCAACAGGGATCTAACTCCAACACCCTCGCTACCGAGCCACGATCCAGGTTGATCGTCGTCTCCACCAAGTGGATGTGCCGCTTAATCATCCAGTTTGAGGAGGCTTGGCACCACCGGCAATTGAATGTCCCAAATATCCGAAGCTTGTCGTCCTATTAATCAATCTCCTTGCTGCAAAAACTGTCCACAGGGTGCTTAATGATCCGGATGCCGCCGGACTTGGCAACCAGGAGCAAACAAGGAGCTGTCGACACACATGCAGTTTCACGGCCCGAGGACCTCGAAAAGCTGTTATTGGCCGAATCAATCAGTATCGGGCCATTTCATGCATCGGTCACGCCAAATACCCGTGATCTGAATGGAGAGAATCCGGAGGACCGTGACGCGGACTGACAGGGCCGAAGTTGAACCGTTCGAGGAATAATTTCCTTCCACAAGCAAAGCAGATGGCCGTGCATAGATCAACAGCATAGTCAACGCGGATCAAAGACCATACCCTATCATGTAAACCCAAGATTAGCACACCTCCAGCACAGAGCCATCGCAGCCATTGTCACTATGAACCTCGTCATCCAGCATCGTACCCTTATCACAGCCTCCCATTAAGGGCACAAACTGGAGACAGCCAGCACGTAATCCCTTGACCCGCTCCGGCGACAAGGTAAGCTATCCATTTAGGACCCAGGACCCTCTAATCGAAGGGAAATATTAGACAGGGACGTAAGAAAGGAAGAAGACCCCCAAAATCAGGGATAACCACCCTGTCACGTAAGCGGGTTTGCCCTGCAAGGCCGTGGGGGGCGTCACGCATATCCACATCATTGGGAATAGGCTCATCACGCACAAACAGCCGGTGGCTTGGCAAGCACACACACACTGAGTAAACAATGAGAGGTGATTCGTGGAGCCAAAGACATGCGTTGCGAAGCATTGCAACGGGCGGAGAGAAAGTGAGAGAAGATCGGCGGCGGGTGTACGTAGGCCCTCCGCCGCGGCGTGGCTTGGCAGAGCGGAACCACGCCTGATCTAATTCGGCACGGCGGATGCATTCTACTACTTTTACTGTAGATAATATGATTCTGGTGACTAAGTAGACCCTTCTGTAACGTTGATTGTGCTTGTAGATATAGTGAAGCAGTTAGCAGCAGTCGCGGCAAACTACCTCCACACCACGCCAATATATACTCCTACATAGAAGCATAAGCATTTTTATGCGCCAAACGGGATGACCACGAGTTCACTTCGGGACCCATCGGGAACTTCCCTCGATCTAGATAACTCACAGGGATATGATGACGATGCATCGAATCCACTACTTGTACTGTGTAGATGGTTGGGTAGCTATTGATTTTCCTTGATGTATGGATGGCACTAGTGAATTGTGTCTGCCTACTCTAGTCTACTACTATACAAGATCGACATTCAATCCATAATTCGGCAGTACGAATAAAGTTCATCATGAAATTAGCATATAGTTCAGATTTGGGGTGATCGATAAGGAACGCAAAAGCGCGATCAAAAAGAGGTGGGGTAGTCCCACGGAAAATAAGAAAAAAACGGATGGGGCAAAAAACGACAACAGACGGGTTCGAACCGCCGCCTCCGAAGAGAATAGATTTCAAGTCTATCGCCTTAGACCACTCGGCCATGTTGTCTTAGTAAGTTCTCTGTCTTAGCGAACTATAAGGGTTCTCCGACAAGCCACATGATTAGAATCAGGGACACAACAATCCCCACTTCCTGTCGCACCAGCCAATTTTTACTGCGACATGCTCCTGGCGGGACTGATAATGTGGTTTCCGCAGTACAAAGTATCTGATAGCTTTTTCCCCTCTTAGCGAGGCATTGGAAATTCCAAGTTGCCTGGATTTGTTATATGAGTTCTACCCTGCAAACCATACGTGAAGACAAGAAGGAGAGGGATAAGTCACAAGGATACGAAACATTGGTATCATGCGTCATTACTTAGCTATCACTAACGTAAAGTAAACAGAAATAAGCAGGACAGATTAATCATAATAGTAACCGAGCATACCCTTCTGTATGCAGACCCACCAACTCGTCGTCAGCAGCAAACCACTGTCGAAACTGACATCCCGTCTCTCACACCTCCTGGTGAACCGCAGTAGCCTTTTCGGCCACAGCATTCGCAGTAAGACCCATCTCGGCCGTAAAGGTGCCATGCGGTCTCCACTTGGCCGAGGTACGGGGCGTGGTCTCTTCCATCATCTTGTCCACCTGCTCAAGAGTGAGACCCTTGGTCTCCGGGATCAGGAAGTACGTGTACACAAAAGCGCAGGCGCACAGTGAGCCCCAGATGAAGAATACCTTGGCCTTGAGGTCACCCTTATCCTTGTCAACCATGTAGGGGGTAATGACAGCGATAATCTGATTGGTCAGCGTGTTATGTCAACAGGGGAGCAAGGGAGCAAGTCACTTACGCAATTCCACAGCCAGTTTGAAGCCGTCGACAGAGCCACACCTCGCGACCGAATAGGCAGGGGGAAGATTTCGCCAATCACAACCCAGGCGCCCGGGCCCCACGTACTAGCGAAGAAGAAGATGTAAATGCAGATGAAGGAAATCTCTGCGCTGACAGCGTGCTTGTTGCTGCCGTCCACAGTGCCGACGATAGCGACAATGAACTGGCAGATGACCATGCCAAGTGCTCCCCACAAAAGGAGCGAACGGCGGCCAAACCTCTCAATCGTGTAGAAGGAGACAGGGGTTGAGCAGACGTTGACGATAGTGGTAATCATGCTGATGAGGAAGGGGTCATCGATGGTTCCCAACTATACTCTGTCAGCGCATCATCTCGGGCACAGATCGATCTTACTCACCGACTGGAAGAAGGTCGTTCCAAAGTAGAAGACAAAGTTGACACCGGTCCACCTGAATGACGGTTAGTATCTCTCTTCACACTTTGTGTGTGGGTGTGGCAAGGTTGTGACTTACTGTTGCATCATCTGCAGGGACGTACCCAGGACTGTCCGACGAAGGTTGCTGTTGGGAGAGAACAGACTGCCGCGGAAGCAGTTCATCCAGCTGACGAAGTATCCACCTTCCGGGATCACCTGCATCTCGTACTCATGGTTTGCCACGATCTCAGCCAGCTCATCCTTGATATAGTCCGAGTCTTGGGGCTGGCCACGAACGCGGGCAAGGACCTCCGCAGCCTTGACCAGGTTACCCTTGCGAACAAAGTAACGAGGGGACTCGGGCAGGCAGAGCAGACCACCTCCCAAGATGATAGCCCAGGCGAGCTGAAGGCCGATTGGGATACGGTAGGAGCCCGAGTCGAGACGGTTCTCAGTACCGTAGTCGACGCATGAGGCCAACATGAGCCCGATAGTGATGCAGAACTGGTACCCTGAGACAATAGCACCGCGAACCTTGCGAGGTGCAATTTCAGACATGTACAGGATGATAATGGCGGAGACAAAGCCAACACCGAATCCCGCGATCAGACGCCCGGCAACTAGCAGACCCAAGGAGGTCGAAGCGGTCTGCAGGACAACACCAACGACGAAGACCACACAACCACTGACAATGGTAGTGCGACGACCAAACCAGTCTGCCAAGTCACCCGCAATGAGGGCACCAAAGAAGGTTCCAGCCGAGAGGATCGACGTGATCAACGATTTTTTCCAGGACGGGAGGACGAAGGAATCTGTGGGGGTAGTGTTATAGTCCTAATAGATGTCAGTCCCCTCTTCACTTATTAGTTGTCGCAATGACGCTACATACCAAGCCCTCAAACTCCTCGATGAAGTATCTCATCCCCATGACACCGCTGATATAACCCGAGTCATAACCGAAGAAGATACCACCAAAAGCCGCAAAGGCACACATCAAGTAAGTCTTGAGGGTGACTGGGGCCTCGACGCGCGAGGCGTCCACGAAGCCATCAGCCATGGCTACTGAGGATAGACTGTGTGATGGTCTCCGCACAGTGAAAGAAAGTGACAAGAAGGGTGGGCAGATGCCTATATGGCAGCAATGAGAGAAAGGTAGCGGCGTTCACACGAAGACCGGGGGATATGAGGGAAGGTGACGGAGAAAAGGAAGAGGGGAAGCACCGAGAAAGAAGACAAGGAAAAACGAGATCAGGGGTACTGGTCGGTTTTATAATCCTGTGCGAGGGTCCAAGTTGCATCATGCTCAGCTCACTGCTGGACTCGCGACTTCCCGTTGAGAATCGGGCCAGCATCGGTACCGGGGAATGCCCATGGGGTTCCCCAGCTGTGGCCACCATGCCGTCTGTCCAGTTTGGCCGCCGGCCGTGACTCGTTGGGCTGCAGGACGGCCATTGCTGTGGAGCGTTATTCACTGCAGTCGACCGATGGCATGCACAGGGCCCAAAATCCGAAATTACCACCAGTCTTGATTCGGATGACTGGCTTCGAGGTAAATGCCTCTCATCCTGCCTGCATGTCCAATCATCAGGCTGAGGTAATTTCCCGGAGAGTTAGGTTTTACCGACAGGGGAAAGTTCTGTACGACCCCAGACCTGGTTTCCCCAGGTTGACCGTAAGAGATGTACCCACCGGGGGGCAACGGTTTACGGGGGAGTCCAGATCCAACCCAGTACGAGTCACTGCTATACTCCATAGAAGGTATAGTAAGTCTGCAAGTCGAGCTAGTATAGTACGACTTGTTGACAGGATTTAGTTGCCAACAGCCAAACAGAAACTCGGTCCAGGCCGGCAAACCCCGTCTGGTTCTGGCAATCACTCTTATTGGCAGGGTTTCACAGGGGTCGGAAAATTGAACCTACCACGTGCTGCGCAGAGGAAGGATTCCCCACAATCAAGTGCCAGTCTAGCCGGATCTGCTTAGTGCTGTCATTTTGGGTTTCCGATCACGAGATGAGCTTCTTGGACCCTGATCAACCTTCACAGTTCACACAGACTACTAACATAGCACTCCTGTCCTATCGGGGTAACTTAGTAAGCATCTTTCTTTGACCCTGGCATGTTACCCTCATTGTTCTCGATTCCCTATTTCACTATTCCCAGAAATCATCGTTCGCCATGTTAAGCTCCAATGTAACCTTTCCGACAATGGTCCATGACCGTAGCTAATCACGAGCCATCCCCTCCAGAACACCTGGTAGCGAGCACAGACGGCCGCGACGCCACCACGACTATTGAAGGTTGCCCAGCCCGCTGAGTCGGAAGGTAACTGGTCTCCTGTCCGGATCCAGGTCTTGGTCCGAAGTGGCCCTCCGTCCGCGGGATTCTTTGTTGGGTCTGTATCCCAGCTGGAGGAACAGCCTCGGACCTGACCGAAAGATTCTTTCAGCTTCACACGTGGTTTCTTTTCTTTTTCTTCTCCTGGAGTGGCCTATCCGGGTGACTTGCCTCCTCCAATGGGTCTATTTCGGCCCTAGCTCGCTTGTTCCAGCGTAGGAGAATGTCCTCGCCATCTCAAATCAGCGTGTCATGCCAAGAGGCTTGGCGACCACGACGTCTCGTCCCGCCAGTGCATGCGCCATCCAGAAAAATTCAATTTTAGCCGAAAGAGTGTCAATACGAGATGCAATCAATCAAAGTAGCCGTTCTATACGCATCGTAAGTTGGGTGCGCTAAAGGCGAGAGAGGCCATGGATATCAAGACATCATGACGGGAATTGCCTCAAACCATGCTAACTACCATGGATCAATGACCCGGTGAGCATTTTCAGTCATCTAGACTATTGAATACACAGCTTCCGCTTGCCACGAATGAGATAGGAGTATGTCCGAAAGGCGTCTCAAGTGCAGTCACACTGCAAGGGTCTGTCATGTCGGTGTTACAGGCTACTGGGACGGATCCCGGTCATGTGAGGTGGTATCCGTGAGAAGTGAGATCCCTCTATTCTCTGGGAATAAAAAGCAACCACTACAACAGTCTACCTCCTTTGATACGGACTGTATCACCATACACCTATTCAAGTGGATACTGTATGATCGGTGGTGATAGTAGCCTTATAGTGATCTTGCAGTAGCATGGCTGGAGTCCATCCGCTACCAATTATCTATTCATTCTATTTAACTCCTGTCAAAATATTTATCTTAGCTACCAATACACAGAATTTATCGATTAACTATATTATGATAACTTATTCTCTTTATACACTTCTTCAATCCAGTTCAAGAAAAATCTTCCATTCCCCAAGCACCACCTAACTACTAAAGTTACCAACACTGCGGGGTAATAAGTAAGGCATCACCCACATGGCCCCCTTCCTCCGCGTGGTCAGGCATCCTGTCAGCTCGCTCCGACCAAACAACCAACCTAGTACTCACTACTAGGTAAGAATGTGGGGTACTCTTAATCCAGCCAAGCTTTGCAAATACGTACAACACTACAGCATACCATGATATTAGAACTACAATCAGCAAAACAAGGACATAAACAATTAGTTCAGCTCTGATACCCATAATACCAAAGCACACCAACACCATCTACTAAGCTCAAGTAAGCATAAGCATAATAAGCCTAAGCATAATCACCATCCCCTTCCTCATCACGATAATAATCAACCATCCCATTCCACAAGAAAGGTAGCACAGCCTGTGACTACTTGACTAATTACCTCACGAGTGGAACTTACGTACGCACACAGTAAGCACAGCCCACACTTTCCATAAAGATAGAGAATTAACCAACCAGAATAGCACACATCATATGCATGTAGTACTTATGTGGCAAGTTGATGGCTGCAACATTCCTTAAGAGGTATATATATATATATATATCATATATAATAATATGTAGCAAGGTAAGGTAGTAGTGAGTAGTGCCCTGCCCCTCATCAGGCATATTTACATTTACTAGTAGCCTATCATCTAAATATTTACTACTATAATCTGGCAATATTCCTCTGGTTTATTGAGACTCAATAATAATAAAATAATTCATCATTCGCTATGCAATATCTCCCAATCATACAAAATAACTCTGTTTCCCTCCACTATTGGTTATCTCCCCATATCTTCCGTTCTCAGTGCTTGCTTAGTAGATACTAACGATGTATCTAAGGTCCCTATAATCAATACCCCACCACGTCAGCCCAATTCCACACCATAATAGACAAAACTACGATAAGACAGATAATAGTAGATAGACGTACCTTGAACACCAACTCCCCATTCTCATTAGAAATCTTATCCGCCAGATACAATCCCTGCAACTCTCTGTATCCACCATCCCGCTTCCTCAAGTACGCCGTCAACTTGGGACCGCGGCCAGTGTTCTCGAGCTGAATGTCATTGGCGGTTTCGGTGAAGTTGGAGCCGCCCCAGATGAACCAGCCTATACAAATCAAATTAATTTAACAGTCAGTATTACCAATATCATCATTCACTTTCTAGTATCTGCATTTCGAAAGAAAATAGGGATAAAAGGGAGGGGGGGAGGGGGGAGGGAAAGGGATCATACCATCGGTATTTCCAATATGTCTATCAAGACGGATCTTGCGAGCGACATACTCTCCATTCGCACGACGCACTTCAGCGTGCAGGAAAGTAGCACCGGGCTCGTGGATGAGGTGGATGTTTTGGCAGCTGTTGTGGAAGGACATTTTCGTAGGTATTTTTTCTCTTTGAGAAGGTGGGAGGAAAAGGAAAAGGGGTGAGGTGAGGAGAGTAGAGTAGAGTAGAGTAGAGTAGATAGAAGTTGAGCAAAGGAAGAGGGATTAACTGGGTCAAGTGGAAGGGGGTTTATATAAGTTGGAAGATCGCAAGCATTGCTGCCCTACTGAAACTAAGAACTAACCACTAGCTGCTAACCTTCTGGATGGAGACCCTGAGACTGGGGATTGCTGCTGCTGGTGAAGTCACCCTGCAGGAAGGGAAGCTCGGGTGGGTCGATTTTCCTTCCCTTTTCTTTAAAAGAGGGGTGGAAATTGTGGATGTAGTAGTGGGGCTAGGCAGCATTTACTTGTTTAGGTGCTGGAAGGTTCTGCTGCTGGTGATTATTTTGAAAGGGGGGAGTAGAATGTATAGTATATTATTTATTTAGTACCTTAATATAATTATCTACAATGGTACTATATTGTATGGCTGGTTCGGTTCCGCCCGATGGCCAGTACCGTTGAACTGACTGAGAGGAAAGGATCGGGCTTAAAGAAGAAATGATGGAATGATCCGCACAGGGATCGAGTGGGCCGGATAAGACAAGGCGGTCGCGTGACTTTCAATAGTCTAACATTGATCTTTGTATTGAGTTAGTTACTATCTACGGAGTAGCATCTTCAATTAACTCAAGATTAGGAAATTTACTAAAGTAAATAAGAGTATCCTACTTGTCCATGTCCACTAGAAGCATCGATTTCTTCCACACTTCTGCCTAAGGCACCAATCTCTCAAAAGACCAGTCATATCAATTCACCTGAAACCGCAGTGGGCTCATTGCTCCAGCCACATTCTAAAAATATAAGGTGATCTAGACAGCCACATCACTAGTAACATTGGCATCGCCACATCCCCACTCCACCGCTCCCCTGGGAGGCAAATGGTCATTTTACTTACTTTACTTACTGCTGTGGAAGGCTTGGTGTGACTACTACTTATCATGCTTGGCAGTTATGACGATGATTCAAGTTGGGTGGTGGCACAGTCACCGGATAAGTGCTCCTATTCCAGGTTGAGTGATACTAGTAAGTAGTACTTGTGGTACTGTGGGTGTTGTGTAATATATATTATCATGAGAGTATATTCATACTAGTAGTATTGACCCAGATTGATACGTTGCAGAGGCTGCAGGGTGATGATGTCGATTGTGCCACTGTGGTATCACATTTACCTAGGGTTTGTGAAGTACAGCGCCAGTACACAGCAGAATCGTTCTGTATGATCTTTCAGCAAAGAAAGAAAATGAATTAATTAGACTAACATTCTAGATTAAGACAGTGTATATATATCTATAAACCCCGGTTCCCAACCTGGCTATGCAAAACCCAATATCATGTGGCCAGTACAGCTGGCCCCGAACGAAGGAAAGAAACACCATAACTTGAGAAAAGAGAATCCCACGGCAACTGAATCAACTGCTGCACCCTGCCATCCCCCCGTCAATCAGATGCAAATCTCCATTGACGTACCCGCCTGCCTTACTGGCCAGATACAAAATAGTCCCAGCAATCTCCTCGCGCCGGCCTGCTCTTTGCAGCGGAATGAACTCGCGGTCAAATGCGCCTTCGACTGAGATCTCTTCGTTGGCTGGGCTTCCACACAGATTACTTGGGAACACTGTTTCAGTTAGCACCTCGTCTCAAAATGCAGAGGGAAACACTCACGGCCAGGAGAAATAGTGTTTGCTCGAATCCCATGAGGAATCAAATATGTCATCATCTTCCTCATCAACATTATCACAGCTGCCTTGCTCATTCCATACGCACAGCCCCCAACGACTCTCCGGTTATGTGCTGCAACGCTGCTCACAGCGATGACCTGACTCTTCTGAAAGACATTTCCTCGCTTGTTGCCCTTGTCCAGTAATGATATAAAGGCCGCAATGGTGTAGAATACCCCTGTTGTGTTTACCCGGAACGTGTCTAGAAATTCATCGACCGGAGTATCCATGAGGAAAGATTCCAACTCATCAGGGGTCGCATTCTCCTGTAAAGTGCGACCGACCTTTACGCTGATGGCTTCTGGTGAGTCCATATAAAGCATCCCTGCATTTGCGACGAGCAGGTTGATGTATCCGGTTTCAGTATGAATCTGATCGGCAGCGGCAGCAAGAGAGGCCTTTGAGCCTACATCAGCAACGATAGGGATAATAACACCGGGATGCATGTCGGCTGTATCTTCGAGGGTGTCTTTGTGGCGGCCCAGGATATAGACTCTGCTGGCTCCATTGCTAGCGAGAGCGAGAGCCATTGTCTTGCCCAGACCTGCGATAGTAACATTGTCAGCTTGTGTAAAGAGGATTACAAGAGTGAACCGCAACACACATACCAGAGCTCCCGCCGGTGATGACGGCAACCAAGCCGCGCACATTGAACAAATCTTTGATATCGTACGGCATCTTGATGGAATAGCCCTTGAGTGATGTGATGTGAAAGAAACAATCAGAATTTTTTAATCCATGATCCCCGTTATATAAATCCACCCACAGATCGGTGATACGTCAATTGACACCGGCAAATCAGTCGGTATGTCGATCATGTTTGGATGTATCACAATGACACTCCCAACTTCGCTGTACATCCACGTCGACACATTCTCGTCGATGTCATATTGTCCAGATGAAGCAAATGATAAGTTATATTGGGTTTGGAAGAAAGACTCAAACGTAGAGGTTCCTACCACATCTAACCAGTGGCAACACAACGAAGAATCAAGCCAAACCTGAAGCTTGACCCCGTTAAACTGCCCCAAGTTACCATACTTCGGGCTTCTCTCGGGGAAGCTGAGTAACAGACTCACCTAGGATATGTCTAATCTATCATACCCAACCCTGCAGGAGGTGCATGGACGCAAATTGTAATGAACACAAATCATTGCCACTTGGTTCCAAATTACATAAGAGTTGTGGGTAAGGTTCTTTGTCCATCTATCTAGTCCGCTGGTTGGATGCTTCTAAGGAGGTCATAATCATCAGCCGGGGGTTCGTGTGGGAAGAGACTTAGGTTATAAATCTCGCTGCTGGAGTTCTGATGAATTAGAATTGAAATATGGTTTGCAACTTACATTTTCAAGGATCTAGTATGGTCTACACGACCTCATCAGAGCGCTCTAGATCCTACTATACCTGGTAAGTGGCTCTCCTGGTTGCTTGTTTGTTAGATGAACAGCAGGTAATTGCAGAGAGATGTAGTATCCTGGACAGCAAGTGCAGTATCGCTCAGGAGAGCGCAAGCACCTGGAAGCAATGGTTCTTCCCTCGGCATGTGACGTATCGCACGCAAAAACTAGAAGGAGCGTCTACTGAGAATCATGATCAAGGTTTGAACCAGAAAG
This sequence comes from Aspergillus eucalypticola CBS 122712, assembly GCF_003184535.1. Classification (NCBI taxonomy): domain Eukaryota; kingdom Fungi; phylum Ascomycota; class Eurotiomycetes; order Eurotiales; family Aspergillaceae; genus Aspergillus; species Aspergillus eucalypticola. Next base: position 679,135 of record NW_020290283.1, read on the forward strand.
TTCCTTGACCGCCTGACCTTCCCTAAGTCAAAAGCATACAGATATTATTCGCTCACGTATATACACAGCCGAACCCAAATGTTTTTATACTCCCTTCATCCGTCTTAAGTAAGGCCTGACCTCCAGTGTACATGTTAACAGGCATTTTAACTTAATCAGAAGTGGCGGTGCAGTTGACACTCAGAAGACTCTCATCGACCTGGACAGCGTTAGTCACCGATTTAGATCTTCACCTGGCTTTGGCCGACTCACATTATCGCAAACAAAGTCATTGGTTCCATCTGGGCTTGTAACATTGATATTGGACGTATAGATATCCGAGCAAGTCTAATGGGTGTGAGCCTAATACAGACTAAACGCCTATGCTGGATGACACTTACATCAGGACTGGAACAAACAATTGTCCCAACATAGGGATCTTCCGATCCCGACGTCGTACCGCGGAAGTTCTTGATGTGGACGTCCGAGATGGTGAGAGAGCTCTATTAGTGTGTTAGGATTGCTTCGGGGAAGCGGCTGAAGGTCTACTAACCGGGTACTCGTTGCACAAGGTAGTATTACTCTGCCCATAGCACTGCGTGATTTCAATAGCCCAGTCGACATTATCAATGAGTGCGGTGTCGTAGGTGATATTCTTCACGCTACCCGAGCCACCGCCGCCTTGAAGATCGGCAGATAGCGCAGAGGGAGTACCAGGCCAAACCTTGATGCGGGCCATATCCTGCAACCAAGTTAGTAAGAAGTTTATTATTTGGTTAAGGTTCAGACATACCGAAGCGTTAAACATAGAGATATTGTACACATAGACATTCTCAACGATATCAACCTCATCCTTGTATTGGCCGAGAGAGCCCACTGAAATGCCGTGGGAGCCATTGCAGTGAAGGTTCTGAACGAGAATATTGGTGCTGTTTGGCTTGAAGGAGACACAATCTTTATTGGTTTGCAAGTTAGAATTGTTGAAGAATGACGCTACTAAGATTGACTCACCATCACCGTTATTGATCACCGAGTTTTGAATAACGATATTGTTCGAGCGGTAGGTATCCCTACGGGAAGAAAAGGTCAGTATGACCCTCAATGTGAAGCAGGTATAAACGCACCATCCATCAGTGTTCTTGGCCTCGTTATCGCTCTTACTATAACCCGAAATGTCAATTCCATCAAAGAGGACATTTGACGAATTAGCCACGAAGTGGTAGTACTGCGGCGAGTACCGTAACTTCAGCGGACCGATTGTGCCACCGTTCAGCCCGATGATGCCCATCAAGACGGGACGCAGAATGAGATCATCTTCGGCATACAGATCATACCACACCTGTCCGTTGCCATTGATTGTACCACCACCGTACATATTCACATCTTCACCACCGAGTTGGAAGAAGGTCGTAGCGTTCTGAAAGCCCTGTTTGAAGGAGTTGGCTTGCCAGTATTCTGTATCGTTGGTGAATAAGATTGTTCCGAGGACCTCTGTTGAATCATAAGGTTAGTCAATTGTCAACTTGATCAATGGATCTGCATAGTAGGCACCTAGGTCAATGTTCTTCAGGAAGGTCATATTCAGCGCCGTCCCAATGATGTATTCCTTGTCCTCATCGAAAACGACCTTTCCACCGTGGTTACATTGGTTCAATGCGGAAAGGATGTAATCAGAGTCGTCAGTGCCGTCTCCATGGCTGCGGACATGGCAGGTCTTGTCCCTGCTCTGACTTGTAGGTAGAGGCCGGAAAGGCTTTTTTGGGCCGCAGGCAGCTTCTCTGGACCGGGAGAAGGCCTCTGCTGTGGCCCCTAGCGCAAGAAGGCCAAGCGTGTGTGAGAGAACGTGCGTGAGTCTCATTGTGTGAGATTGGCAGGAGACAAGTCTGGGTTCACGGACAGAGCTTGGGCAGAGTTACTGCAAAGCAATGACGATCGCCACTGGGCATTTATATCCATTGCACTGGGTCGACATAACTCCCCCGCAGTCTTGCCCACACTGACCACACCACCCATGTCTCCGAGTTGGGGAGTTCGCTGGACTTCATATCCGGGGGAACGCAGTCAACCAAACGGAGCGAGCAAACCACGACTGTGGAGCTATGCTAAGCTTGTGGCTTGCTCCTGTAATCAACAGGGGCACTTGGAGACAGTTAGCTGCTGGAGAATGTGGTGGTGGGGGATTGTGTGGAGGAGCAACGAGAGACGATGTGATAGGAGGGCTTGTCGGAGACGATTATCCGATTGGGGGAAAAACGTGTTTCTGGGGAATTGGCAGGGAACTTACCCCCTGCCATCTTCTGCATCATGACTTCATTTGTAATGGAGAGCAATACCCGGTTATTTTTTAATCCCCGTTAGATGATATTGTCGCACAGGTCAATTCCCGAAACCTGCGGTAAGCGCAGGTCCGTGCAAACTCCGTGTGGTACAAGCCTCCTGCACTATACATACCACCACTAGGATGCCAGGTTGAAAGGCCGACAGCTGCTAAGCTTCAACTAAGTAGATATATGCTGTAACAAAATTACCGAAGCGTCTGCTCTCCGAGTCTAGGATTACATGAGCCGACCCCCGAAGTCTCAATGGTCTACAACACTGACAAGCATAGAGGAATGTCGATGCAATTTATAAGGGAATATGTACATATATAAGTCGGAGTCGCCTCCAGCCAACTTCATCTCATGATATGCTCTATGAGCCTACTCACCAATGCCAAGGGGAAGACAATCTATTGTGGCTTAGGCTGCACTTTACGCAACCCTTGTCCCAGACCAAAGTTGTTTAAGCAGACTTCTCAATGGCAGCCTTCGCCTGAGCAGCAACGGCCTTGGCGTCGTCGGCCACCTCGTGTTCCAGATCCTGCACGGCGGCGGCGGTCGAGCCATCAAGGTTACGGCGGTAGTTGAGAATGCGGCCGACCTGGACAACACCGACACATCCGAGGAAGAAGTTGACAGCAGCGAGCCTAGCCAGTCAGTATCCTTTCCACATTATCATAATCGGGGCTCGAGGTACATACAGGTAGTTCTTGGGGGTGATGATCATGCACCAGCGAGTCCAGATGCAGCCAGTGGCCATCAGGGCACCGTTCTGAGTGAGGGAGAGCTTCTCGGCAGGGCGGCTAAAATCGGAGATACCGGCGATGACAAGAGCCCACTGGTTGAGTCAGTGAGACAGCACATAGATACAGCAGGATTATCGCGAATAATGTGGAAGGAGATTCCGAGGAACAGGTTTCAGCAAGGTGCATGATGTCGTACCTTCATAACGGGGGCCCTATGACACATCAGTGTTAGTATACAATGCAATACAAACATTTACATGGTTTGGAAAAAGAAAGAAAAGATAAAAAGCAAATGCAAAAACATAATATCCGAGTATAACTCACCAGAAATGCACCGTCTTCACACCGACCGGGCTGTTCCATAGACGCTGGAAAGTGCTCTGTTGCTCAGCGGCGGCAGCATCGGAGCTCTGGAAGCGGAAGCCCTGGGCACCAGGCCGACGGAAAGGGCCATATGCGTTGCGGAAAGCAGCCCTGGTGTTCTGGAAGAAGCGAAGACCAACACGGGAGGACGACATGGTGATTGATTTTATATGGCGCGGATACGGCGTGAACGGGGCGAATCAAGGACGGCGGTAAGAAGGTACAAACCGGAGAGAAAAGGACAAGGATCGGTCCAATGGAAGAAGAGAGTGGAGATGTTCAAGATACGCCGTGCGCAACAACAGCAATAGGCGACCAGCCGGGGAAATATGAAAATGGAGATCTTGGTAAAATGACGAAGGGAAGAGTGAGTCCCAGCGGCCCCGAGGTCGGCCTTCCGTTGGGGGTTGCGGCTCTTTTCCGGCTGAGGTAAGCGGTGACAATCACGCTTGACCGGATTGGTCTGTACGGGCTCAGAACCTCCAGCGGGAATCAATTCATCGTCTCCTCCCCCAGAGTCCCTGTGATCAGCTTCAAGCTCCCATTATCGGTCCCTGACCCCTCCGTCGCCCCCAATTGATACCCTGCGCCGATTTTTACGGGGCTGATTATTGTTGTTGACTCTCGTTGCGAACTCCGGTCCTCCCGTCTATCACGATCTTCCCCCACAATGTCGTCCAAGTACGTCTTCACCAAGGGTCTGAAGGAGCTGCGCTTCCTTTTCTGCCAGACCTCTCAGGCTAGCTCTGCTACTCGGTGAGTCTACAATGTTTCTAGTTGGTATTACATGAAGGGGTTGCTGATAACCTGTATCTGTAGCTCGTTCTTGCAGCGCGCATACCCGACCATGAAGAAGCACAACCCTCACACCCCCATCCTGATGCGCGAGGCAGCTGGTACTGTGCCTAGGGTGTACGCCAGATACGGTACGACAAAGTCCTCAATGCCACATCAACGGTGGATAAATGATGACTAACATTCTCGCAGCTTTCGGCCAAGAGAAGCAGGAAGCTCTGACCGGTAAGATTCTTGAGCGGAGACTATCAATGCAAAACTGACCATGATGCACCTCCAGGCTTGACGGATCAGCAGATCGAAGAGAAGATCACTCAGTTGGTGAAGGCGTCTTCATAGCGAAATCACGACGCGTCCGTATATGTTCATGCACCGCATTTCCAATTTGCACTGTATCTATAGATGAATTGAAACTCGTTCGCCGTGATAACCCAGTCAATATCTACACGATTCCATTGTTCGCTTTCCACTCTACAAAGAACTAGTACTGTTGGCGGTTTCGCCGAATCTATATTGCGCCCAACTCATGCTTCCCTCCTTCAAGGTCCACAGTCTCCTTCCAACATCATCGCCCGCAGCACCGGCTCCAATATGAATCGGAAGCAGGTGGTCGAAATACGGGTGTGCCTGCCGAGCATCCGGCCGTTTCAGCAAATCTGCCATAGCCTGTTCTCGCTCCGCTGGCGCTTTCGTGACGGCTTCCTTCAGAGCTTCATCGAAGCTGGCAGTATACGGCAAAGGCCGCGGGTCACCCCAGGTGAATTGCATATCGCGCAGGTTATGCACCGCCATACCGGAGACGATGATCAAGATGTTCTCCTCACGGAGTCTCGAGACCGCCTGACCTAGTCGGTAATGCTGGATAGGATCCTCCGTTTTGAACAGCGATACCTGCACAACAGGGACATTCAGAGGGTTCTTCTCAGGCTCAAAAGCTACAGACGAAAGTCAGCATCTCCCAGCCAAACCATCGTCCAATCTCAATCAAACATACCGCACTTAAAACTCGCCCACACACCATGATCAAGACCTCTCTTCACCCCCTCACCCTTAATCCCCGCCTGACTCAACGCATCGAGGACCTTATTCGCAACTTCCCGACTCCCAACATTAGGATACTTCTCCTTGTAGTAATGACTAGGGAAGCCATAAAAGCTAAAACCAACGTTAACCAAACACCAAACCACCAACCACACTTAGGTAAGTAAAAAAAAAAGAGACCAACATACTCATAAATCAAATCCGTAATCTCCGCCGTATTAACCTGAATAGTATCCCTCCCCGCCTGCCAATGCGCCGAGAAAACCACCACCGCGCGCGGCTTCACCTTGGTAGTAATTTCCTTCCCTATCTCACCCAGCTTATGATACGCCGGGTGCTCATGATCATACATGATATTCGGCTGCACATAATCAGCATCCCAACCCCAATCTTTATACCACAAAACATAAAAAAGGTGAAAAAGAGAAAAAATAAAAAAAGAGGATAGGGTAGGGAAAACTCACCCCACCATGACTCAAAAAATAAACCGGCGTTCTCGCCATCGTAACCCGATCTTCAAACCCCCCTTCTTCACCCAACTTCTTCTTATTCTTCACTTTATCCGAAAAACTTCCACTACCAGGAGTAGTAGTAGTAGTAGTAGAAGTACTAGCAGCAACAAACCCCCGCGAAGCAGAAGTAGCCCTACCACCCGCACCCAAAAACCGTCTAAGACCGAACAGATTGGCGTCAGCACTCCCACCACTACCAGTACTAGTACTTCCCGTATAGCCCCAAAAGCCAGCGACAGCAATGGCCAGAAGCAAAGTAATCAGCGAGAGGACCGCCAGGGCTGATTTCTGTTTTGGTGGTGTGCTAGCAGTAGTAGCAGTAGTAGTAGTGTTCTGATGAGATGATGGTGTGGAGGAGGATGGCGGAATGGGGGCAGAAGACATAGATTATCTATAGGAAGGATTCGGAATGGTCCCGGTGCGGGCTCAGATCGGGGTAGCTTAAGAAAATGAGGGGGGAAAAAGGAAGGAAGACAAGCGAAGATGCATGGAAGGGTGCAGAAGGATCTTTCTTCTATTTGTTGCGGGTTTCACGGAAGGATTTTTTTTCTCTTAATGAGTTGTGATTGATTTATTATGCAGGGGTCTTGGGGGTAGATTGTGGCTCATTGAGTATGGTGTGATGAGGGATAGGCGATATTGTAATCATTAGCGATCCGATCGGGAGGAGGCGCTATCCGTCGGAAGGAGTGCGGAATTGCGCCGCGGTGCTTTGAACTTTCTGCAGAGCATGCATAGGTTTATGTTTATACTAATGTACTGCAAAGTACTCTGTTCATATAGGCAGTTCATTATTAAGGTATTATAAAACAGGGCATCATCATGCGGTGTCTAGTCTAAGCAAAATAACCATGGGTGTTGAAGATGCGGTCCGGTACAATCCAGATTGACCGGCCCAATTCAGCAATCATGTCCCCGATGGAATTCTCCCAGGCCAGAAATTGCAAGCATCGTAGTAATCCAATTCCAGCTCGTTAAGTGGGTATAAGCATTCGCCAGCAATCAGAAATCACTGGCAGACAGGTCCAAAAAGAGTATTAAACTGGTAGAACGAAATCGTAAACATCCCCCGAAATTTCCACCATCCAGTTGTCATGCTCATTTACATAATGACACAATCGCCTTCGTTCTGCTTTTGTTGATTGACAGCAGACCGGGACAGTCGGGTCTTTTGCATCCGAGCGCCGCCCTGCTTGATCTCCTCGAGACGCTCACGCGCTTTGGGAAATTGTTGTGCTGTAGTGAAAGTACATTAGCGATCGAAAGTGCATAAGACAGTAGAGAAACTCACCAGCTGCCCGCCAGTACCACCTCTTCGCATCATCCAGGTTGGCAGCTACACCGATACCGACTTCGGTGAAATATCCCATCGCGTATTCTGCTTTGGCGAGACCGGCAGTCGCGGCCTTGCGCGCCCAGAGATAAGCTTCTGTGTCACTCTGCTGGAGGATACCCTCCGCTCCAGTAAGGTACCATCCACTCAGAGCAAGTTCACTCTGGTGCTCCCCTTGGGCGGCAGCATGAGTGTACCAGATGATACTCTGACGGAAGTCGACAGGGCATCCCATCAAGCCGTACTCATACGCAGATCCCAAGCGGAATTGAGAAAACTTGTATCCCAATTCGGCCGCCTGGTGGAAAAGTTGGCTTGCGTAGGCTTCATCCCGAACAACGACATCATTGGGTCCCGCATTTGCGTACATAAGAGCAAGCTCATGAAGCGCATGTGGGTTCTCGGCATCGGCACGCTCTGCGGCACGCTTTAGCCAAGAGATACCTTCGCGAGGGTTCTTGGCCTGCCCAAGAAGGCCTTTGAGCAAGATCATTCCCATCTTGTACATCGCAGGCGGGTCTCCCAAGGATGCAGCACGCTTGTACCATTGCACCGCCTTGAAAGGATCGCGTCTAGTGCCTCCGCCTTCTTCTTGTCCTATCTCGCAGCATACAGCGACTCGGTAGGCAGACTGGGCATGTCCCGCCTTAGCAGCGGAATGATATAGGCTGTAAGCTTCCTTAGGATCCACTTGAAGACCCATCTGTCCTGACCCATAACAATCCGCGAGGAAGAACTGAGCGTCCGCATATCCACTGGATGCCAACTTCTTGACGATTTTGTAGCCATCCATAACATACCTCTCGCGGGCTTTCGCTTTGGTCTTGGGATCCATCCGACTGCTGTCAACCAGGACGGTCGATGCCTCAACCAACTTCTTCGCAAGTAGAAGCTGGGTCTTGTTGTCTGACGGCCTACTTTTGGCCATCTGTTGAAGTTGTTGAAGTTCCTGCTGGGTGACAGGACCGGATGCAGCTGGTTCCACGGGCGCGGCTTGCGGCGGGGAAGCAGCAGGAGGGGAGGCTGATGCGTTGGCATTGCTATATTGTCGTACCGGTGCAGGTTTGCTTCCCTGATCGTGGCCCGGACGGAATGGAACGGGGTGGTGAGGGAGAGAATCAGGATTCTTTTGGGGATCCACAACTTCGGGCTGATTCAAAGCTGGTGCTGGTTCAGTCACAGGCATCGGTTGATTGGGCCTGTAGGGGCGAGGTGGATTGCCCCGGACAGAAGGCTCTGGGACAGGATACCCGCTATTGGGTTCAGGATAAGCTGGCATTCCAGCGCCCCGGTTCCCCTGATCTTGAGGGTGGGGCTCCTCGTAGGGATGCGGATTGTAACCATATCCAGCACCAGCCTGAGTATAGGCAGGTTCAATTGGTGGACCCTCATTCGGCAGGTCAAACTGGAAGCCTGCACTTGCAAACTGATTCGGCGCAACTGCGCCCCTGGCTTCCACTGGAGACTGCGGATAAGGATCGCTCGCTGCATGAGGGTTGAACGCGGTGTATCCACCACGAGATGAGGGTGGCGACTCGATGGGTGCCTTGGCCTTCGGCTGTTCAAGGCCGGGCAAGCTTTCATCAATCACTCCGCCCGTCGCGAAATTAGGCATCGCATCGAAGTTGGGCATATCGGTCTCACCAGCATGAGCCGAGTTATAATAACTGTCCACCCATGCCTCAGTATCAAAATGCTCATGCGGACCCGGTTGCGGTTGAGAGTAAGGATCCTGGTAGGTTGATTGCCCAGGGTACAGAGGCTTGGGCGGCGGAGGTGACATTGTCGGCTGGACCGGCATGGTAGCACTTCGATTGACGTGTGGTACAGGCGGCGGGTCATTAGGATCGGTGTACGGCCTGTTGCTTCGAACAGACGAAGCTGCCGGACGGCCAGTACTTGCTGATCGCACAGGAGCGGCGGGATAGTTGCTTCTACCACGGCCAGGGGATACAGGTCTAGGTGGTCGCCTACTATGCGAGGTATGCGGACGCTCCGGCACCTGTGAAGGGGGTATTGGGCCACCATTGAGGTCCATTGCGGCCATTTCACCTTCAATACTTCTCGGTCCGCGGGGGTCTTTCGTGGGGAAAGATGGAAATGGATTATCAAATGCCATCTTATCAGGGGATTGTGGCGGACGAGCAGCTAGACTACGTCAACGGCATGTTCCAAGTAAGTGGGCTCATTTATACTCACGTCGTCTCATCTGAGGAGGTGGTCTGTCACCGTAGCCACGACGGCTATCATATCCCTGCGGCGGTGGAGGGCGTCCGCGATGTGCATATCCACGAGCCTCCATCGGGGGTCCATAGCCACCACGCGGAGGCCGCGGAGCCCCTGGTGGAGGCCCATAAGACCGTGGGACTGCGCTATCACCGGGATAACCGCGTCCTGAACCCTGAGGACCATTACTGTATCCATAGTATTGGTTGTCATAGCCATAATCATATTGTGCATTTGGCGGCGGACCCTGGAAGGCCCCGCCCCGGGCGGGAGGAGCGCGGGGACCATAGTTTCGCATCGGAGGAGCCCTCTGCGCTGGATGCTGAGGGTATGCCATTATGCCAACAGTAATCTTGCGAACTGTGCAACGGAAACGAGTGGACACGGGGTTTTGAACAAACGAATGCGGATCCTGTATCCGGGTTGGAAGCGCGGGGAACAATCAATCCACTAGTAGACAATGCTCACGCCCCCCTTTCACTATCTACACCAATAGGAGGTCAGCCAGTGAGACAAAGGTACATATGGCAAAATGCTGCTGGTCCCTGGTAGTACTTGAGGGGGGGGGGGGGGGGCGCTTAGCTTACTGGAAGCTAGGTAGATATGCGAAAAGTGACACCGGGACTAAGATTCAACAGTTCCATGCGATATATGCAGCCATTAGACCCTTGAAGAAAGACCAGCGCGAGACTAATGTATCCTAGCGAAAGGGAAAGGAATGCTGTCAGCGGTCGAATTGTGGGCGCAAATGACTGCAGAAGCCGGGGGCGCGATCGCACGGCGAATGCGCGAAGCCGGACCAACTCACCAGAACACGAGGGATAACCTTCCCCCCGCCAGGAATGAAGGAATGCGGGACCGGGGCAGGGAAAGAAAGATACAAAAGATGGCAAAGGAAGAATGACCTTTGTGAGAAGATAAAGAGCGTGTGACCTCCGTGGGAGGAGGAATTTTAGGTTAGTGACAGAAGGGGGTGGTGGAGGTTGGCGGAGGTAAAGACGATAAGTGTCTTTGGGTGGTCGAGGGTTATAGGGACGGAGTCCGGAGTAGAGTACCTGACGGGTAAAGTAGTCTGACTGGATGGAGAGGGGAAACAGAAAGCCACCCGTGATTTTAAAACTTCCCCCTCTGCTAGTAGACTGGAGTGACAGAAAAAAAAAAAAAATAATCTAGGAGCGACAACACAAGGGATTATGATTTATTATTATAATTACTGATTGATTGACCGCGACGATGAAACACTTTATGAATGCCCACTCATTATGCCTTTCGTTCTCTCCTCTCCTTTGTCTCTGATCAACCATGCGCGACTCCTAGCGAAATACCCATAATGCATGACTGAACTGTTCGTGCACCCACTTAACTATCTACTCACTGGTCGGCTACTGACACTTTGGAACGGTTCTTCTGAACTGACCCACGCCCGTCCCGCCGGGAATACTGTCGCTGGTCAGAGTTAGATATCGGTGTCCACTTCTCGCTGGTACAAAACGGATCTCCTCCTCCGTCGCCCGACCCCATTCAGTCTAGTGGCAGCAGGAGTCATGGCTTTGGAAGTTTGGAACCTGGGTGAAGGACATTAAAGAGGGACTGGTGGCACTCGTGCCATGTATCGACAGTGGGTAATCATATCCCAGTGCACCGTCAACCAGACCTACCAGCATTCCCGACTGACCCTTCTTCAAATACAGAATCAGAAACCGTTGGAGTCAGATAACCGCTTGGCACGGCGCTACCCAAGACTCCCATCTAGGAAATGACGTTGGATATCCTCTTAAGGCTATTGACCCCTGAGACATGAGATCAACCGCAACCCAATATTTCGAACAGCCATTATCTGCCCATCTCCTACAAACCCCGCTGCAAGGTCTTGAGCCTTTTGATCATCAGGGGTCTGGAAGACTTGTGCCAATGGATAGTCAGTAAGCAGTTAATCTTTGAGGGGCTCCTAGTTTAGTACAACGACAGCGGTCAATATGGATCAAACTCCAGCGCAATCTCCGTTCGAAACTTAGGCGCTGCATTTCTATTGGTTTATACGAATACGACATAGCCCCATGCGTCGAATTACAATGAAGGATAAACACTCGGAGTTCGACAACCAGCCTATGATGTTATCGATCATCAACCTATCTTACCTAACCCACTCCCTTACTATTCCCAATCACTAGTAATATCAAGTGGCTCGTCGAGCCCTATGGGGTACAACAAGCTGATGGTCCGACACAATTTACGGCCTTGAATCAGTTGATTGTCCAAGCGTGTCTCTTCAGCCATAGCAGATATTAGTTACCCCTGCCGCGTTGACGTATCAGATATGTCGCATCGAAAGATACCAACGTGGACCTTAGCCAACCTTGCGTCTGCGCGAATATACTCTATCTATCCACATCCCACTTTCGCAAATGAGAATGCACATTAAAATCAACAACGCCAGATGATTTCTCTCTCGTAAAAGCATTTGACTAATAGACTTCCTGAAAATAAGATAATGATCAGCTGCATCTGCGGATGGAAGTCCCACGCCTAGAATGGAGCTGCACATGACCCAAATGAGTAAAGTAATTCTTCATACCTCGCAAGTGCTCACCAATGAAGCAATTCTACCGACACCCTACTTTTGCTCTGTGATTATATTTAGAAGTCGATATATCAATGCCGAGCGGACCGATGTCTAAGACATCCCGACATCACAGTAACCTTTCAAATAGAGGAGACAACAGAGAACCTCTACAGACTACGATATTCCCCGCCCCTGGGAAAATCAGCAGCTCATTCGCACAAAATCTGATAGTGTTGTTCTAGTGACATAGTGAGTGGAGCAGCAGCAAGCAGCAGAACTTTTTCCCCTCGGGAGAAGGCCAGCAAAAAGGAAGTCCGCCCGAACAATTCCACTCCGCTTCCCTAATTGGTTTACAATTAAGTAACGGCCACAAACCTGCGCCACCTGCATTAGCCTCCACTGCTGCGCCACACACACATATGGATCGGCGCTGCCGAATCCCGTGTGCGTGATTACGATGATGATGTTGATTGATGTCGGAGATCAGACGCACTTCCCGAACGATTCCTCTGTGGCTTTCAACGATTGAAAGACATCAACAACCAACCAACCTCTCGCGTCTAGCTAGCCATTTACAGCAGGGCGATCTCCACCTGCCTTACATCACTCCTCGTCCCAAACCAAACAACAAACAAACAATTGTCTCCCAGAAAATAAATCATCCTCCACCATGTCTCGGGCAGGAACCTGGATGAAGATGCTCGGCGTGTAAGGCGCATCCCACCCACCCACCTTTTTCTTTCCGCACTTGCCGCGCGATTTTTCTAACGGGGTAAATTACTACTATTAGCGGCATCGTCATCTGTGTCGGCGGTCCGGCTTTCGTCCAATACATCCGTCCTACCGACGAAGAATTGTTCAAGCGTTATAACCCGGATCTTCAGAAGCGGAGTTTGGAGGAAGGGGATCGCCGGGCTCGAGAATTCGATGAATATGTTACCCGGATGAAGCAATGGTCTAAGTCTGATAAGTCGAGTGCGTTTATGCCTCTTCCCCCTTCTTTTTTTTATCTTGTGGATTGTCTGTGAGCAGTTATACTGATGTCATGGGTTGGTTAGTTTGGTACGCGGCGCAGGAACAACAGGAACAAAAGCGCGTGGAGGCGGAGGTACAACGGAACCAGGCTAGGGATGATGCTAAGGTACAACGTGAGGAGATGAGGAAGGAATTGCTGGGTGAGAAATAGTCTTGTTGCGGAAAGTATATCCCCACGGGAGTGAATTTGCTGTGACTAGCTCAAACTCATTTCTTGGAGATGTAGCTGGATCGGACATGATGCTAGGAAGGACTGTTGACTCCTGCATCGTCCTTGTATTTATACCCATTGCGTCTACCTGGGACATGTCCAAAAAGCATTGTGGGGGAAGCATTTGGCTCAGATTTTGTGGAGTTTCGGAGGCTACGGTCTATACTGTATTATATTTAAATGACTGAATGGAAATCCTACGCTTGCTTATATATTGTGTCTCTGCCGTTCCTGTTCTTCGGATTACGCCTATGGCAGCCGAGTATCTTGTAATCGTGGTAACCACGAGGCATGACGTTGGGGTGCTCCCGTTACTGCTCTTGTAGTGGCAAGCGTTATTCGGCAGAGGAGTCACTAGCAAGACCAAAATCTGTGGACATGCGGCTGGGGCAGATCTGGAGAACTGAGGGCACTTGAAATGACCTGGAGTAACTCGGCACAGCTATACGCATGCCAAAGCCATTCTTAGCCGCACGGCAACCTTCATGTGTGGAAAGAAATATACTGTATTAGATCAACTTCATCAACGCTTATTGATATGAGTACTACTGGCCCGGTTGGTCCCACTTTCACTGCGTATGAGGAAGGCCTTCAGACAGTATCCTTGAGACCTATATCAACTTCTTCTGGTTTGAGATGAGTTGGCCACGCGTAAACATGGAGGTTGTAGCCAATGAGCACCTCTGCTGAGTATGACGATCTCATATCTGAGATCTTCTCCGCCCACGCTTGAATGAACTGTCGGGCCAAAGTTGCTGCAATCGTCGTATTGATGCTCGCTGTATGAATGGAGTTGTATAAATCGCTCAGATACTTGTCGCGGCTGTAGGCCTGTAGTTGTCCGTTCAGACAATTTCCGCATCCATCAATCAAAATTGCGATGCAAAGTGTTGCTGTGGATTGTTGTGGATACTAACATAGCGCAATAAGTGATCGCGTTACGCCCTTGTGATTATGAAAGAGATATACTTTGCACCATAGGTCTTCGAATTAGGCGTAGACCGTCCCCGGTTATTTTCATAATATGTCTCACTCGTGAAGGGGGAAAAGCATGACGCTAAAAGCACTTGTTTCAATTAATAGGAAAACAGCTGGTATGAGCAACAAATCTAGCCAAGTCTAAAGCAGATCGAAGAATGCAGAAGTTGGCAGGATTCTTTCGGCAATCAAGTCCTTATCGTATCTATTATCTAGATATCTGGAAGAAGGGTCCACACTCCATACTCGTTAAGGCAGGACTGCCACGTGATGCATGTGACGGAAGGCGCAGCATGCTTACATAGGACGCACCGCCACATAGTAGGGCGTGTTTCTTAAGCAACGCATGAGGTCGGGCAGACCGTTGCCATACTTCATAACACTTGGTAGTGAAGGGTGCCCAATAGACGGACAACTGGTGTTGCTATTTCTGTCGGTATTGCTTTCTCTACCAAATTTGCAGGCATACCTGAGCCTTGCTCCTGCACCTAGTGCATACATCGAGAGTATTGACAGTTGTAGTAGATCTTCTACTTCCATGTGAAGTAACTAGGTGGATATGGACAGGGTATCCTCTCCTTTTCCATGGGCGCAGTTGTAGTCAATAGAAACAAAGTAGCAGCAGTCTCTATACAGCCACTCAACCTTTTGACTTTTCACCTTCTCTTTGTTTCCATTCTAGCGGCTGGTCCAATTGGGTCTCACCACTAAGCACAAAATAATAATAGCTGCCTGTGCCGGGGCGTCCTTCCCAATAGACCGCGGGTCACGTGAAACCGCCCCGACCGAACCGAAACGCCTGTAATCTCCAGAAGGCGGGCGGCGATTCATCACACCTTGTCAGCTTCCCTTCAATAACGCATCCTACTTCCCTCCTGCATTCCATCGTCCCGCCACCTTCCACACCATCCTCCGACCTCCACCTTTCTCGCTTTTCACCGTACCCTCAGTCGTCGAGTCTGTCGTTGCGACTTACCGCCTCATCCCCTACGACAGCAACAGGCAGCAGCCCGTCACTTTCCACCTAGGTAGTCTGGTGACTTACCAGGTCCTACACCCCCGAATACCGAGTTCATAGAATCTATCGCGCACGAGAATCATGTCCGAGCAGCCTTACGACCCCTACATCCCCTCTGGCGCCAATGGAGCCGGCGCCGGCGCCAGCGCCGCGCAAAATGGCGACCCCAGGACAAGGGAAATCGACAAAGTAAGTTGCCGAAACGCCTCGCGGCCAACTCTTATCGTACCACAAGGATCTGTCGCCCAGGCTGGATAGGATGTGACGGCTTGCCAGTGCTCATCTGGACGTCCATCTGGGTTCATCTACACAGGGCGGCAACCCCGGTCTTTTGGATGTTATTGAGCTTGTGTCTATCATGGCATTTGTCGCAAAGCCCTTTACTAACACTGTGTTTCTTTTTCCTTTAGAAAATCCAAGAGACTGTTGATACAATGCGCTCCAACATCTTCAAAGTTTCAGAACGTGGTGAACGTCTAGACTCCCTCCAGGACAAGACGGACAATTTGGCGACATCAGCGCAGGGATTCCGCAGAGGTGCCAACCGCGTGAGGAAGCAAATGTGGTGGAAGGATATGAAGATGCGCGTGTGCCTTATCATTTGTATCATTATTCTGCTCATTGTGATTATCGTCCCTGCAGGTAAGATCAGCGCTGTTCTCCGGCACTCCACCCAGCTGGACCCGGTAAAGTATCCCGGAATGCGCTAACAGCTTTCTCCTTTTAGTTGTCGCAACCAAACATTAAGCTACGACTTCAGAGCGCGACAGTCATGATTGGCTTGGGAATGGATGACGATTTTTCTTTCGCCTGGCCCTGGTTTATCTGTGTTGAGACGAAGCCGTTGTTTCCAGCTATTAATACCACCTGCTTTTTTCTCGGGCGTCAACCTCGTTCTCACGAATAAAGTCTTGTTGTCTCTATACGCCATGGACGCTATGAGCCGGTATGGAGATTGAGGCTATGCCACATGATTCCATCGACGGTGAAGATGTAAATGATACTCTCCGGTGCTTCCTCGTGTTCAAGTATCAGTGCTGTTTGTTGGTTTTGGTCTCCTATGTTTGCTCCTTTTCTTTTTCTTTTCCTTTTCTCTTTTTTCTTTATGTATTTCCTTTGTGTCTTTCCCTTTTTAGCCATTAATGGACCTCTGCTCCAGATTACACTCAAGAGTACACTGCGAGTATAGTACAGGCAACCTAATCTGTCCTTTTGAGACTTGCACCTGCATAAAAGCGAGAGGGTGAAAAACGGAGAGAGAGAGAGAGAGCAGGACTTGACGAGAAAGACGGTCAGGGCACTCATCTAGCCATAAGTCCGACCCATCGTAGCCTGAGACACGGGTAGATTCTCGTATTGCGGATACTACTACGGAGGAGATTACCAGCCATAGATAAAACCCGCACCCCACGGAAAAAGCAAAGGGAGGAAAGGCTCGGATGGAAAGGACCGAAGAGCAAGGAGATGTGGACCACATTAATATGGAATCTGGATACCCAGTTGTACGTGTTAGGTAAAGGGAGGATCAGATAACGAAAAGGATCCATCTGCACTGACGGATTTGACACCTGTGGCCTGAGTCGTGCTGGAGCACGACTCCAGCGAGTCAAGACAGTGATAGGCTGGTCGGCAATTAGCGAGATCTGATAACGGCTTGAAGAGTTATAATGATTGATGGAAATTGATCACAGGGGATCGTCGGGATCCATATGCTGGGTTTTCATTACGTGTGACGATGCGAAAGAGGGAAGCGAGGTCGAGATGGATGGGGGAGCGAAGGGCAACCGGAAATAATGGGAACCGGGACCTTGGAATAATAGTAATGTGGTGAGTCACTTTTTTTCGATACCCGGCTCCGAAAGTCGCAGCCAAGCCAGCGTTTCGGGCACTTGTGCGGACTGGCGTTTATCCCTCGATATATACCTTAAGAAAGCCGGGTTTTGCGCAATTTATTCCAGTGGCCAGATCGAAATTCGCTCACATACTATAGTGACAGGTTCGACGGAGATCCAGGTGCCCCTGGTTAGCTTGTGAAAACGGCCCAAAAATCGAGGCAACGCGTGGGGAGAGAGAAAGATATAAAGGGCGCTCCCGAACGCGGCAAAAGAGCGACATTGAAAGAAGGCTTTATAAAAAACCTAAGGCTTAACTTAACCCAAGGACAGAATTGGTCACAGCCGAAAAGTAAAGAAAGAAAAAAAACCCACCTCCGAACCAGGCGATTGCGGCCAGCCATTGGGTCGGAGCTAACTAGTGAGTAATAATTCCCCTCTTCCCAAAGGGCGCGCGCCCGCTCCGAAGAGTGGCCGATAATCTCTATCTGGACGATCAAACTCTTTGGGGGGTTGCGGCAAATTCCCTGATGAACCCGCACTACCACCTCCGCACAACCTTTTTTCCCTCTTCGTCACCTTCTCCTCTCAACCTTCATTACCACTTGCTATCTCTACTTAACTCCTTCTGACTCCCACCCCGTTCTCCCCTCCTCTAGGTCTCCCTCCCTCCGACCTTCCTGTCCGATATAGGCCTCAGCAGCTGCCGCATGCTGGCTGGCAATATGTTCTCCCTTCGCACCGCCGTGCGGAGAGCTTCCTCCAGCAAGCCCCTCCGCGCCTTCTCCGCACAGCATGCTGTTTCTTCTGCCAGACTGGGCGGCGCCTCTGCTCGTCAATCCCTGAAGGCCTCTGCGGTTCCCCTGTTGCAGAGTCGTCACTACTCCCGTGCTACTGACCCCCAGCTTTCCTCCACCCGCTCGACCGTTGTCCAGCTGCTGAGCAACATCGGTTCCAAGCGCGAGGTGCAGCAGTATCTCTCTCACTTCACCTCCGTTTCCTCCCAGCAGTTCGCTGTCATCAAGGTCGGCGGTGCCATCATCACCGAACACCTCCAAACTCTTTCCTCCGCCCTTGCGTTCCTGAACCATGTCGGACTCTACCCGATCGTCGTCCACGGTGCTGGACCCCAGCTTAACCGTATGCTGGAGGACGCCGGTGTCGAGCCTCAGTTCGAAGATGGAATCCGAGTCACCGATGGAAAGACATTGGCTCTGGCCCGGAAGCTGTTCCTGGAGGAGAACCTGAAGTTGATTGAGGAGTTGGAGCGCATGGGTGTCCGGGCGCGCCCTCTCAACGCGGGTGTCTTCACCGCTGATTACCTGGACAAGGACAAGTACAACCTGGTTGGCAAGATCAATGGCGTGAACAAGAAGCCAATTGAGTCTGCCATTGAGGCTGGCTGCCTTCCCATTCTTACGTCTATGGCTGAGACTCCCGATGGCCAGGTTCTCAACGTCAACGCTGATGTGGCTGCCGGTGAGTTGGCGCGTGCGCTCCAGCCGCTCAAGATTGTCTACCTTGCCGAGAAGGGTGGCTTGTTCAACGGCGACACCGGTGAGAAGATTTCTGTGATCAACCTCGACGAGGAGTACGATCACCTGATGACTCAGTGGTGGGTCCGTCACGGTACCCGCCTGAAGATCAAGGAGATGAAGGACCTGCTCAGCGACCTTCCTCGTACCTCCAGCGTGGCCATCATCCACCCTGCTGATCTGCAGAAGGAACTCTTCACCGACTCTGGAGCCGGTACCCTGATCCGCCGTGGAAACAAGGTCCACGTCAAGACTTCCCTCTCTGAGTTCGAGGATCTCGAGAAGCTCAAGGAGGTCCTGGTTCGTGACCGCGAGGGCCTGGATGCCCGCGCCACGGTTGACCGTTACGTCGAGGGCTTGAAGGAGCGTGACTTCAAGGTCTACTATGATGAGCCTATGGAGGCCCTGGCCGTTGTTCTGCCCCCTCAGAAGGACGCTACTTCTTCCCTGGCTCACTTGGCTACCTTCACCATCACCAAGTCCGGCTGGTTGACCAACGTTGCTGACAACGTCTTTGCTTCCATCAAGAAGGACTACCCCAAGCTTGTCTGGACCGTCAAGGAGGATGACGAGAACTTGACCTGGTTCTTTGACAAGGCCGATGGCAGCCTCAGCCGTGAGGGAGAGGTTCTCTTCTGGTACGGTGTCGAGAGCGGTGAGGAGGTCAAGCAGCTGGTGCAGGAGTTCAACCAGCACGGTCGCCAGATGTTCGGAGACATCAACCTCGAGTCGCGGCTGCACCGCGCCGCCCAGGCCGCCACTCACATTGGCAAGGGTTTTGGTGCTAGCGGCGCTTCTGCTGAGCAGAAGCGTGCCTTCTCCTCTACCAGCAATGCTCTGCGTGCCGCTCGTTCCGCCCGTCCGATGGTCCCTGTGCAGACCGTCAGAACCTACGCCACGACGAACCCTAACCCCCCGTTGGGAGAGAAGAACATGTCCAACACCCGCCCCGCCAAGGTTGCTCTTATCGGAGCCCGTGGTTACACCGGTCAGGCTTTGATCAGCCTGCTCAACGCTCACCCTCACATGGATCTGCGTCACGTCTCTTCTCGCGAGCTGGTTGGCAAGAAGCTGCAGGGTTACGACAAGCGTGAGATCATCTACGAGAACCTCAGCCCCGACGATGTTAAGCGCATGTCCTCCAACGGAGACGTCGACTGCTGGGTCATGGCTCTGCCCAACGGCGTTTGCAAGCCGTTTGTTGATGCTGTGGACCAGGGTGCCGAGAAGGGCAACGTCATCGTTGACCTGAGTGCCGACTACCGCTTCGACAGCAACTGGACCTACGGTCTGCCTGAGTTGGTCAGCCGTTCCAAGATTGCCCAGGCTACCCGTATCGCCAACCCTGGATGCTACGCTACTGCCGCTCAGATCGGAATTGCTCCCCTTGTGCCCTTCCTCGGTGGCCAGCCCACTGTTTTCGGTGTTTCCGGCTACTCCGGAGCTGGCACTAAGCCCAGCCCCAAGAACGATGTGGACAACCTCACCAACAACATCATCCCCTACAGCTTGACTGATCACATTCACGAGAAGGAGATCAGCGCGCAGCTTGGTACCAGCATTGCGTTCATCCCTCACGTTGCTGTCTGGTTCCAGGGAATTCACGTATGTTACCCTTGTTTTTATGCTGTTTGATACCACATTGAATCGAGGCTGACTTCTATACAGCACACTATCAGCATCCCCTTGAAGGAGGAGATGAGCTCCCGCGACATCCGCAACATCTACCAGGATCGTTATGCTGGTGAGAAGCTCGTGAAGATCGTTGGCGAGCCTCCTTCCGTCAAGGACATTGCTGGCCGCCACGGCGTTGAGGTTGGTGGCTTTGCTGTCCACTCCAGCGGCAAGCGGGTCGTCGTGTGTGCTACCATTGACAACCTGCTCAAGGGTGCTGCCACCCAGTGCCTGCGTAAGTCCTCCAGCCTAACAGTCCGTGGACTCACTTGGATAGAATTGAAGCTAATGCTCGCTACAGAGAACATGAACCTTGCCCTTGGCTACGGCGAATACCAGGGCATTCCTCTTGACTAGGTGTCTCCTATAGGTTAGATACACCTCATGTACTATGATCTGGTCCGGGGTAGGTATAGAACCCCCTCCCATACGGGGGCTTTACTTTTTTGGAATCGAGAAAATGTCCTTCGTGTTTTAAAGTTCTGGTTTGATCTTTCTTGCGTGTCTCATACCCCACGTGCATCTTTCTGGGTTGCTATGGGTTGGAGATATTTGTAGCAGCATTTACCTCTTCCTTCATTTTCCATAGTCAACTTGATTTTCTTTCACTTTTTACTTGGTTCTCGGTTTTTTCGTCCTCTATAGACCCCTGGCTTCTTCGGTTGTTGTTCTGTATTGCCATAATTGTGTTGTCATAACGGGCACTGAAAAGTACCTTCCTTGTATAATGTTCTCTGTGGGTTCATTGACGTTTCTTGATACTGGTTTAGTGTAGCAATATAGAAAGGGGACAAAAAATGCTCACACAATTGGATGCAGTGAACTACCGTTTGCCTCTAACGCGGCGTACATTCCACCAAGACAAATCTAGTCTATTAACGTGCACATGCAGTTCGAGTATCATCTGGTAAAATCAACGGAGAAGTGTAACAGAATATCCTACGTCCTGTTATGGTGAGCGATTTTTGAGTTGACTGTCATGCTCCGATGGTGATTTCTCACTACTACCTGCTTAATTCCCAACTCTAGTCCCATCGCCTTTCAGCTCCACTAACATCCCTCACACTCCGACTCTCCCTCTCAGTTCTCTTTGCCGGTATTTGATCACTTTTTCTCATAAATATAAGCCCCACACTATACCTCTCTTGCTAGTCACGGCAGACCACCATCATCTGTCTTACCATTATCCTGCCCGCTCTAACTCGAGCAGTGGCTGGCTCTCAGACTTCCCACCCCAGCGGAAGACAGCTGGCCCAGGTAACAAGCCTTTACAGTTGGAGCCAGAAGCTGAGACTAACTTCCGCCTTGCGAAGCATCCCAACGTGATTTAGTTCAGCCGGTCAAACCCGTTCAAAGATATACAAGGTCTCTTTCTCCACTCAAACCCCGTCTGCTAATAGGTTGGCGGTGCGGTCCTAAGCTACATACAGCTACTGGAACGATCCACGCGTCTAATATCGCATGCAGTGGTTCATAGATTGAGCATCAGCCTGAGGGACGCGTCGAGGACCGCTCCCCAAGGCGCATAAGAGCGCGAGGTCGAAATGTTCTATAGCCATGAGAGTAAGTGGATCAAGATGTGGGATTAATTTGAACCTGGAGCTTTGCGAATGCTATTGTCGAATAACTACTGATGCACTTCTCCGGATAGTTCTTACTTCTCCTGAACATGGAGTTGCTACGGTCTGGTGAGTTGTCGCGTTCCCTCCTTAGACCTGTCTGCTCTATTGTACTAATTTTGCAATACTCATAGGCTTGTTGCCACCCTGGGCTCGAAATCCGTCACTAGGAAATTGAACAAGAAGGCTATACTGGATGTGGATGTCCCCAAGACGTGTGGTGTCATAATGGACCCGGTGGCGCCGATGGCTTTGAGGCTTCAGGGGAATCTGCTGTAAGATCTCCTGTTCGCAAACAGGTCAAAAGGCTACGTTACTTATCGCATTATACTTCTTTAGATATGGGGTGTCGAGGGTATACAGCCAACAGTGTGGATACACCCTCACCGATGTTCAAGCCATGCATGACAGGATGAGAGCTCTGCTGAAGGTTCTACCGGGGGGTGGTCTTGACCCTATGGCAGGGAAGGCTAGGTCTGTACTCCTGGTGTCTTAATATTTGCAGACACTGTGACGATATCTCACTGCTTACTTCCTTACAGACCAGAGCAGCTCATTCTACCCTACGATCCGAGTTTCCTTCCTGAAAATAACCTCCCTGGCTTGGGACTAGATTTTTCAAGCTTGAATCTGTCGATTGACCTAGACCTGAGTCAACAGCCAAGTCGGATGTGGCCTCAGACCCCTGATCTTAGCCAATCTGCTCTCTCCCAGACTGATAGTCTAAAACTTGAGTTATCTTCTAATAGATCATTGGTGGATATAGATGGCTTCAGCGCAGGTACCAGTGTGAGTCGGTATGGAGGGAGAGGCATCGACTTCGGCGGCATCGAGCCCCTCCAGCTTGGTGAAGAATCAGGAGTGATCCTGCAAGCTGACTTTGAATTTGACGAAGATGGAAATATCATAGAGCTTGCTGGATCGGTTCAGCCTGAGACAAGATTGCAAGGGAATATGTCCGTCATGGAAGAAAGAGCTGCAGATGCCATGGAGGTTGATGTGGCAGAGAACTTCGTCATGGAAGATCAGGTACGCCTCTTGGATCACTTATCAATATTTCAATTGCCTGACAAAACTATGGAATAGCCGGCTTTACTTGACGAAGGACCCAGGACGGAACTACCAGATCTAAAACCCAAAACCGAGAGCGTTGACATACAGAAATCCACCCAAAATCGAGCCTCTATCTTTGACCAGGTAGTGGACGATGAAGATGCTGTGGAGTCGAATATGGCATTTCAGAAAAAGAGAAGAAGCCCCAAGCTCATTGGCTTAGATGACCAAATCGCACTGCGAAACACTGAAATGGCCCAGTTGAATAGTAACTATGTGCAGAACATGGCAGCAGCCTCGAAGCAGAAACAGAGAAACAAGCTTCCAACCTTGGCAAAGAAGAGGGCTGCCTTCTGGGTCTTCGGTCAAGGCATTGGTTCTGTCGGTGTGGGCGTGGGGTTGCCTCAAGTCACGCACCCATTGAATTCTTTCTCGGGCAAGCAGCTGTATGAAAAGCTCCTTGACGAGCCAAATGGTCGAGTACGCAAGCGTGTCCATCCCTCGATCGAGGGCGGGGATCCCGATCTCGATACCCGGCGTGTCCGTCCAAGGGTGGAGGACGAAGATCAGATCGGACGTCACGACGACAGGTTATGGAACGAGGTATGTATATGTCGACGTGCTCTTATGCTTACCGGACCAAAGCTGAGCTATCTTGGGACGCAGGACGTCGAAATTGGTCGCAATGCACCACCCTCTCTTCGCGATGACCACTCCATTCAAATGCCATGGAACATCACAGCATCGGTCCAAAGCTCTCGGCAGGGCTCGTCCGCTGCAAATATCTTTCGCGGTTTTGGCAGCGCCAGTGACTTCTCATCGCATGGCATTCCTGATACCGGATTTGCAAGAACACGCAGCCGTCTCACAAGCGCAAGTCCTCTTGCTGGTCGTGGGTTTCCTTTCGATGCTGAAGCGCTCAACGTCCTCTCCATTCCCGGCAACGAATTTGGTGAGCTGGACAACCTTGACGACTTTGACATCTCTCAGTATCTACACACAGAGCTTGCGACAGAACATGGCGGAGCCTTTGAGGACCATGTCATGGGAGCAGGTCATGAAGCGCGCTCTGTTGTTCAGGGCCTGCAAGTGCTCAATAATGAATCACAAAAGTCAACACTTGACCAAGACAGCTTAAACTTCCTCAAGTACTTGGAAAGCATATTCACGACCACGACACCTGCAAACGAAGAGGAAGTTTATGACCCGAATAGTCCGCCCGGGGTGATTAAATCAGTAACATTCTCCACACTCCTCCCTCCACAGAAGACCTCTCACATCGTGGCTACTCAAGGCCTCATGCATGTGCTTACCCTTGCAACTAGAGGTATACTTTCAGTACAGCAAGAAGCCTACGAGGACCAAAGCACTGAAGAATATGGCGTGCGATATAAGTACGGAGAAATTCACTTATGCATACCCGAATTGTCGGGGGCTGCAGCAGCACAGCATTGATCATTCGTTGTCAGACCTGTAGCTGCAGAATCCCCCGTTTGTACTGAGTACTTCGTTTCTCTTACTATTTTCCTACTGCTGGCTGTTTTGAGTAGAGACATGCACGTGTCATTCTATTCTATCAATTTTCTTATATCATCATGTAAAGTACAAGTCTCCATCACAAAACGCCTAAATAGCTGATCTATCAAATTTACTGTTCATACCATGTCTAAGACACCAAACCTATCAAATACAGTTTTAAACCAAACTTTCCGACGCCTAATACCACTAAACCGGCATCATGACCACCACCATGTTATCAGTACGAGATCCCCAAGCCCATATCAAGCTAGGAAAATAAACCTCGCACAACAGTATCAAGTACGCATTGACAAATCAACGTAGAGAAAACCATATCGATGACGTCCGAACATAAACCCGCAGACATACATCTGAAACAAGAAGTGTGCCCCTTGACCCCAAGCAAACAACATACGAACTAACTACAAACGAAGCGACGCAGTACAAGGCGTCGACGAAAGCTCGCAATTGGCCTCGGAAAATAGGTGGGCCGGTGATCTCGTCATCATCAAGAGGAAGATCAGATCAGGCCAGGCCAGGCCAGGCCAGTCTGCAGTGGTTCTGGTCCAACGCAGAAAGTGGAACAGGCGTAGTAGTAGTAGTAATATTGCAAGCCATAAAGCAACCTTTTCAGTTTACTTTGAAAGTAAGTAAAGTCGAAAAGAACATCGTCGTCATTTTCGCGCGGGTGTAACAACAAATAAACGGTCTTGATTAGAATCCATACCAGTATGGTATACGAGAGTACATAGTACTAAAGTTAGTAATAATAAGTAATACGTACAAA
The DNA here is from genome assembly GCF_003184535.1 of Aspergillus eucalypticola CBS 122712. Classification (NCBI taxonomy): domain Eukaryota; kingdom Fungi; phylum Ascomycota; class Eurotiomycetes; order Eurotiales; family Aspergillaceae; genus Aspergillus; species Aspergillus eucalypticola. Next base: position 704,271 of record NW_020290283.1, read on the forward strand.
CGCTTCCATTTATGGATGGAGGCCGGCGACACCTAAACAAAAATAGTATACAGATTAATACATGACGGTGTTTAAACCAGCATAGCAGTATTATATCAGAATAGTATATGTTGATTTCCGTATGTATTGCGTCTTCAACATCGCACAATTGAAGCATGATTTTATCCTTTCACTACTATCTATCTACATTCCTTCAAGAATGACGATGATGATTATGATGATGTTCAGGGGGGGAGGGAGTTCGGTTCCTTCCTCCAAGACACGGCAAGACACGCGAGGTTGGCGGTGGCTGTGCCGCGCTGCGTCTTGCGTTCCTTACACAGCATACTACTTACTGTGTGCTGTCACAAGAAGTTGCGATCGCGGTGAAATGATTCAATTAGTATGTCCCATTTTTGGTGATGATGATTTAAATTCAAGACCCCTCATTTATGTCTCAGGTTTGCAAAATGAAAATGCTCCAAATGCTCCATCTAATAGTGATGGGTTGAACGAATACGAACGGGGGCATAGATAGATAGAACAACACAGCAAGTTTACTTCTTTTAGTATCCGCGCGGTCCGGCCGTTTAAGTGGTGGCCTTGTCGAGACGCGGTATATCGAAACTTGTAAATGTGCCGATCGTTCCATACCCTTACGGCGATACCAGTAACACGGTATAACTATCTATCAGGTATTTAGGGTACGCAATCTAGATTTCTTAAGATAAATGGATGGATGTATACCACAGATCTAACTATAAATCTACAAATGCTGTGGAATAAAATCTCACAAAGATGATCGACTCCTTTAGCTGCAGCTCTGCTCGATTTATTTGTATTCCCTGCTCCGATGCATTGAATGGTCTACGCTGATAGGGCCTTGTCAAGCCTCCGCTTATTTGGGGAACGTGGTCGGGCTTTGGTCAGCCTGCCGCGTGACAGAATTTGACTTTGGGTGAGGCACCCAAAGCCAGAGTTGGACTTTGTTCAAAAAAGGGAACAAAGAAGAGAAAGATGATGAGGGATGAATGGAAGAGGAAGATCAGAAGAGGTGAAGAAAATGATCAAGCTATCAATGTATCTAGATAGTATAATTAGTAGTTGGTTAGTGTACAGTAAGTTGAGCAAAACCAGTAATATTAATTCTCGGTATGTTGGTTTTCTTGTGGACGGACCCCCTCGGGATCAAAATTACGCATATGGTAAGGTCTCGTCCTGACGGGCTCGCGTAACTTAACCGCCACCGTCTCGGTCTTGTCTTGTCCCCGTTTTGTCTCGTCTTGTTTCCTTCCCAGGCCCGGTCAAACACTCTCTCTTCCTTTTCACTCTCGCTCCCCCGAGTCCTCGCTGCCTCGTTCCTCATCTTTGCTTGCTTTCCCCACGAAACGTCCACCCAAACCCCATCTCCATCCCCTGCAGCGGCCCTTCTCATCTCTTTTCTAGTCGATTTTCTCCGGCCAATCCATCCACCATCGATTTCTTCAACCCTTTCGTCGTGAACATGGGTCGGACCGTCGACCAGGAAGTTCACGCGGCGTTCGTCGAGTTCCGCGCCAAGGAAGACGATAAGGTGCGTGACTCCTGTATTTCCCGTAATATTTCAACCCGCCGCCCAACACCAGCGTCACTGACATGACGAACCTGGCTTGTTTGCTTTCCACAGTGTCTTTCCGTCCAGTGTATCTACTGCCAGCAGATTCGCGCAAAGAACACCTCACGCCAGAAGCAGCACCTGCTCGAGTGTCCCGGTCTCCGCGGCCACACCAACCCCCAGGCCCAGTCCCAGTCCGCCCCCTCTGCCCCGAATGGCATCGCCGCTGCCAATGGATACCCTCCCACCCCCAATGGTGCTGCGGCCACCGCGCCGGGTGCTGCTCCTGGGCCCGGTGCTCTCGCGACTCCCAACGGTCCCATGATGTCTAACGGTGTCAATCCTCATGCTACCCCGATGCAGACGCCATTGCAGAACATGCAGAGTCGCGCCTCTCTCCCGACATCAGGCCCGGCCGGAACCGCCTCCACCGTCTCTGCTACTCAGCAGGCAGCTCGTGCCACTCCCAAAGCGAAGCCTAAGAACTCGACCTCGAACCTTCCTGCCCCTCCCCTCGATGATGTCCATGCCGCGTTCGTGGAGTTCCGTGCCAAAGAAGAAGACAAGGTGAGCGAGGACATGGCCCGCATGTTGCCCGATAGAACCCTATGTCTGACAGGAGACCCCCACCAGTGTCTGTCCGTTCAATGCATCTATTGCCAGCAGGTCCGCGCAAAGAATACCAGCCGTCAACGTCAGCACCTGTTGGAATGCCCCACCTACCTCAGTGTTATGAAAGATTCGATCCCCGCAAACAACCTTCTTCATACCTTCCCCGAAGGCGACGTGGCGCGTTCCCTGCAGATCCCCGCGCCTACCCTGGAGCTGGACTTTCGCATGAGCATTAAGATGAACCCGAAGGTGTCGGTAGGTGAGAGTATTTGGGGTCAACGTGATTGGGTAACATTCGTCGGTGGTCAGTGGGCTGGTCGATGGGGTAAGGGTGTTGTTCTGGTAAGTCGTGACGCGCGCAATTGGTTGCCTGCTATAAATTAGCAACATACTCACCGTGCATATAGCCTGGAGGACAAGACTCGCAGGTCGTGACCAAGGAATCTTCTACACATCTCCGAGCGAGCTACATGCTCCAGACCGCCGACGATCCCCCGCATACATTGTTGTCAAGACCAACGGCTGGTTGACCGGAGCCAAGGACATTCTGGACAAGGTTAACGACCCCGGTATGGCGGATAGCATCAACCCCAATACATACAAATATCGCATCAACTTGAACATGGAAACTGGAGACGAACGTTACGCGTTTTTGAACACTCTGATGTGGATTGGAAGTGGCTGCCGCAGGGGCCACGAAGGTCAGTGCTGACCCCATCCCATTACCCCCCAGCTTGATTCACTTTACTAATACCTCTGCAGTCATCTTTGATGCATTCCGCGTCAACTAATCTGCCACGATATTGCAGCTGTTTTGTCCGTTATTAAGCGAGTAGCAATTGTTGATTTCATGGGGGAAACTCCTCGTCTTGGTTGTTTGTTTTTTTTCCCTCTCCTTCCTTTCCACCTTTTGATTGGGCTTTGACCCTCTCTTCTGAAGTGTGGCTTGTGTATTTATCTCTTCGATCCATCCGCGTGGGTTTACCCTTTCCCTTTGGGGGGATGCCTGCCTACCTACCTACCTACCTGCCATTACTTCCATTAACCTTCACGAGTCCGCTTGATGCGTTCGTTCGAGGAAAGTTCTCCTTCGAATGTCCTATTATGACTTGTCTTTGGGTTTCTCTTATCTCTTCTCTTTTTTTTTCCTTGATCCCATTTCCATTTTGAGCTGTCCACTTTTGTAACTGGTATCCGTTCGACTTTCAATTCCTCCGTGTTTCTTTTTACTATTACATCTCCTAGGAAGCAAGATTGTCATCATGAAGTTTCTCCTTCACAGCCCTAATACGTTGAGCCAAAGCGTTTGACTATACACGCTCGCATCTTGTACCTCTTATCTTATTTTCCAGAATGAATATTGAAATGCCAATTTTGATACCTGATAGATCTAGTTCATAATTAGCAGTAAAACAGCTAGTATAGCTACCAACTAACTAACTAATGAGACCCCTAAAAAAAAAACCCTTAGTACGAATAGTAATCAATCTACTCTACCTTTTCACTAAGCAGTCAACAATAAGTAATTAATAGTTGTTGAGTACAATCTATCAACGTCAACTTGACTATTCATCATCATCATCATCATTCGTACCATAAAATATATCTGACGATTAGATCGATCTATCCAAAAACGCCGTCACAACTAATTGGATTAAACTGTAGTATTTATGTATGTATGTATGTACGTATGTACCAACAATACCCCCCCAAATATCCATACGTGATATTCATGTACTATATACCAGCCTTATTTACCAGCAAGCAAAGTAAAAGCGAAGTAGAAACAAGGAAAAGTAAACTAAGGCAAGATAGATTACTTAAGTTTACTTCAGTTACTTACTTACTTTACCGAGCCAAGCCCGCGGCCCAGCTGAGGGGTAATCATAACCAAAACATACTTAGTATTGATATTCTACTATGGAAATCTAAAACCACTAAATGGGAACGTTATTAATTATCGAAATACTACTACTAGTAAGAACTAAATAGGATAAGTATACAGATTGTTTTATTGCACTGCTGTATATTCTAAAACTACATATTTACCAACCACTAGGGTCATACTTTTAAACTACTTCTTCCGTATCATAAAATGGACAGAATGGATATTTATAAGGAGGTAAGAATGGTATTGGTATTGCCTGTGAAAAGGAGGGGTGGTGATGATAGTGATTATTCGGGAAAGTTATTAGGTTCTATCTCGGTGGCAATGTTGTTAAGAGGTATGATAAAATGGTGAAGATGGATTTGGGAATGTGGATGTTATGTTATGTTGAATGTCTGGGGGATGTGGAGTGATAATATGGGATAAGGTTAGTGAGTATTATTGAGGAGTTATATTAGATTGTTTTTGCTCTTGCGGTCTGGATGTTGACAGATGGGCATTATCTTTGTGTAAATGATTTAAGTAGCAACAGATTGGAGACAAGAAGAGCGAAAGACCCCTCGTCGTGGGAGTGATGTTCCATAGATTCAGGAAGTAGTATGATGATATAGCCTGTTGAGTATATTCGAATAGTAGCAAAGAGATAACAGTTATGAAGGTTATCCTCTCCTCCGTCTGTAATAAGAAGGAAACACAAGTATAGCGACTCCTGCATCTTCACCAGCTTGAATCAGTGGCGTAAAGGCCTCTTTGACAGATGAACTTGCTTGAAGATCCGACCAATACGTCTGGATTTCCACCTCCTCGAAATGCGGAAACTTCTCCTTCCGACAAGCCACCACCTCCAACAGATTGGAAATGACTTGATCCGTCTGAGAGGATTCAAAATGTGTCAGAGTAAGCCACTTCAAACCAGGCGGCAAGATCTCTTTAAGCGATGATACTCTTGGATGGTCATCACTCAAGTGGAAATTCAATAGTGTGGAGGTGGGGATTCGGAGATCCCATAGCTTAGTGAAATCCGCCACTGACCCAAACCAGTCGGTCGGGGGAACGCTCGAGTCATCATCATCGTCGTCGTCATCAAATGGTGCTTCCTGCATCTCCCCTCTATCGTTCAGATGAAGGACCTGCAAGCTGTGCTTTTGCGTACAAAGCGCAGAGTGGAATGCCCGAGGACGGAAACTCATATATCGTTCTCCCCATATCACTTGGTTGGAGTGTTGGTATTTGAATTTTTCGAGATTCGCGCATGACGTGATAAAGTCCGCCATGCCTTTGCTGCCATTGGGATTTGCACCAAATTCTAATTCAAGAATTGGAGAGGTCCCCTTGGCAGGCTTAAAAGCAGGGTGGTCAATTTGAGTATCCATCGACTCAACCACGGAATCCAGGCTCACGGACCGCACGGATGGGAGGTGGAAGAAAGGGAGAAATACGTTCTTGGGATACCATGCTTTGTTATCGTCCGAAGAGTCGATCCCCACGTCTTCCAAGTGCTGTAGGATTGGCTTCGTGTCAAATGGCTTTTCAAGCATTGCGGCACGAGAGAGAACTCGACTGAAGAATTTGACTCCCCAGGTATAGTGCATTAGCAAGCTAGTCATGTTCTCCATGGTCATGAGTAGTAGGCCAAGCCATGCATCTTCATTGCCCTCTATCAAAGCTTCCTCCCATTCTCTAGTTTCCTCCTCTGATTGGCTGATCCGATTCACAAGCGGTAGGACAGAAGTGATATCGTGATTCTGCTTCTCCCTTGTATAGGAGGACCACCAATGCAACCTGAAATATTTGATGGAAGATCCTATTGCGGGGTTCTCCTGGATGGCCAGGAGAAGAGGGCGAATCTGAGATCCCTCGATCCAGACATAGTCGTAGATTGCCTTGAACAGAACTGCCCGCCAACGGCGACAAACCAGGAGGAACTGGTATTTATCCTTGAACAAGACGATATTGTCAACAATAAGAAGGAGGATCTCGTCCGGAAGGCGGTCCATCTTGTCAGCCAAGGCGAATTAGGTGGATGAACAAGTCCGGCATCAGGCGGGTAAGGATTTTTCTTGCTCTGTCTGGACCCCATTTTAGCGCGAAGGTTGGACCAGGCGGAAGTGGTTGAAGCTAAGCCAGCTGAGGTGGGCTCAGGATGAAGATGGGGGCGAAGAGGGATGGATAAACGGAGAGAAAGAGAAAAAAGAGCGAAGCGAGTCAGTTTAATTGAACCCAACAACAAGAAGTATAGAAACCCATCCCAACAAGAAAGGGAAAGTACCTTGAAATGGTAATTACCCTGAGAGGTAACGGGTGTTTCTGATACGCAGTATACTTTTCTGGTCCGCATCTATACTGATTGATTACTGTTGTTTCCAGCCAGGGAGTTATTACGGGGATTAATACCGCCCTTATGTCCGTACTTTTTGCCAGGACCCTGTATTTTATGCTTAGCGGTTCGGTTCACCCCAGATGATCCACTCCGGAGGGGAAACTTACCAACTAAGCGACATAACGTACATACCAAAGAACGCCGCGGGCATTTCTCCGGTTTCTTTCCACATTGTTGTGCCAGCACAGCATCCTAAAGAAGGCGCAGGATTTTTCCTTCCTTTCGCTAAGGAATTACAGCAATCCCTTGTTGCTCTTCAAGAAACTATTTATAGGTAGGGAATGACCAGCTCGGATCGCAGTGGGTCTGATAACATCAATGCAGCAAACAAGCCTTTCATAACCGAACCATGGACACATCCATACTAGAATACCCTGGGAGAGGAAACGAACATGTGTTGGCACGTGTTAGTATTACTTACGCTCATTCCGAGTGGTACAGGCTTTATTTACTAGTCATTAGATCGCAGGAGTTCGTCCTGGGTAGCCGATTGGTTAATAGCGAAACCGTGTTCTTTCCGCAGGGCTGCATATGATGTATCGCTGCCCGGCAGTTTCATCCGCAACAGAGTTGCTTTACAGATCGAATTTACTCATGTAAAACAACACGCACGCCTTGTCACAGGTTCGATACGATGTGACCAGATTTGAAACAGCTCCGTTACTTTCTTGAAGCATAAGACATGACACATAATTAGATGATCTGTTCGGCCAGAGACTTCAGCGCGTATCGTAAATACAACCCGAGAGCAAAAACCGATACAATTAGTATGCAGTATACTGTGAGTTAAATACAATCAAAGCTGAAGAAAAGCTGATTTTTGTCTACGTTACTACATTCAAGGTTAATGTCAACATGAAATATCTACAATGTTGTCATGGCTCAGTTCAGAAGCCTATAATCGGTTAGTAACTGGTGTTGATGCCACTGAACCGTTGAACGTACCTTTCTCGGTGTTCCCCTCACCCATACTCTTACTGCTGCTGCTGCCACTTTGAATAGCTCCAAGAATGCCATCCAGGTATGGAGCACCGCTCCATTTCTGATGGGTCAGCACATCCACGCCCAATTCTTTCTCGCGGGCCTGGACCATGCGGACATAGGCGAGCATGCCTTCATCCTTGAAGGCGCGCGAGAGCTCCGTCGTGATGGTTGCATTGGTGTGCAACCCAGCGAGAGAGATCAGTTGCAGAACAAATCTTATGTTGGTCAGCTACTGTCAACTTCGTGTTCAAAGAGTATTTACGTACCCATGTTGCGCTAGATCCCAGATGAAGGACTTCAGAGAAGCTTCATCAAAGCCCTGACCCATCCAGTTGAATGACGGGCTCAGGTTGTAGACCAGCTTCTTGCCAGGGTGCGCAGCGCGCACATCACCTGCCAGCTTCGCAGCCTTGGTAACATCCGGATCACCAGTCTCGACCCAAAGAAGATCAGAGTAAGGTGCGAACTCCTTAGCTCTCTTAGTGGCAGCAGCGAACCCAGCACGGTAATGGTAGAATCCTTCCCGGGTGCGGGGGGTATCGCAGGACCAAACCACCGGTGTCTGGGAATAGTCGTCTGCCAGGGCCCTGCGACGAGAGATAGAAAGGTCGGGGTTCTCTTGAACACGCTTCTTGTATGCGTCGCGAGCGGACTGAGGCGCACCCTCTGCTTCAAGGTGTGCATCAACAGCTAAAGAAATCGCGATTAGTCAAGCCACAAATGGAGGTACCAAAGACCCATACCCTCATCAAAAGTGACAAGCTTGTGTCTCTTAACCCAGTCCATCTCGTACGCATCGATTTCCGAAGGAGCAGCTCCCTCTCGCTCCATGGCCTGCAAGGTCTCTGCGAGAGGTTCCACATTCTCCGTAACACCGAGAAGGAACTCGTGGTCGCGCACATCGATAGCACTGCTAATCAAACGTCCGCTCTCTGAGTCCGTACGAGCAATGACCAGGTTCTCGGTTCCCATCATATCCCACTGGAAACGTGCCGCGACAAGCCTGTTGATGTGATCTCCAATAGGCACAAGGACTTTGCCAGCCAAGTGACCACATTTCTTACCACCATGAAGCTGATCCTCGAAATGAACAGCCGCAGCGCCATTTTCTGCAAAGAGCTTAGCCAGCTTCAACACGGCTGACAGTCCTCCGTGTCTAGATACATCAGCCAATCAGTCTTCAAGACCTCGATAATCCAACATACCCTGTATCGCCGTCTGCAACAATTGGACGTAGGTAGTCGACGTAGGGTGTATCCTTCCGTTGTTCGGGCGTGAGCTTCCGCCTAGCATCCCACTGCTTCCGATCGTGCAGCTGCTGGGCCTTGAACAATCGCTGGACCTGGTTTGGAACAGTATTGTAGGGATAGTCACCAAAGTCAGGAGACACCTCGTTGGTAGTAGTCAACAGAGAGGAGCATGCCCAGCCAGAAATGTACAAAACCTCCTGGTTGGGCGCCTGCTGGGTCATCTGTACAGGATCAATGGCACCCACTGCAGGGAGTTAGCATATGCAAAAAGCCAAGATCGGAAAAAGTCCAGCTGATAACATACTGGTGTGTACTGGCTTCCCCTCAGCTGCTCGCTCATTCAGCAAGTTAAAAAGCTTCCTTGCCATCAACGAGCTGGGATAGGTCTGCTGCAGCGAGCCTCGTTTGCTAACGACATCTGCGGCTGAATAGGGCCGCTTGATACCCTCGAACCGCGGTGACGCCCACCACGCTTCCACATCTTTGATTTGTTGCTCATACAAGGCATCTTCAGCAGCACCAGCCTTGTCAGCCGTCGACAAAAGTTGGTATGAATCGCCCGGCAGTGCGGATGACACGAGGGGTTCAACGGGGGGCAACGTTGGTGCCGACATCCGCGGATAACCGCATGTGAACGAGCGCAAGGCAAGGCGAGATGGACTGCCGGCAGTCGAAGTGAGAGAAGGGATACGTCGAGGAATTCGACGAGGAACTGATCGAAGCATCGTCAAAACTCAAGCAAGAACGGATAGCGAACGGCCTGACATTGAAGGGAAAGGGAGGAATGAGGAGGGATGGAGTGTCTGGTGTTTGGGGGACACGGTCCGTTTCTCGGTCGGCCGATCACCAGCCTAACCTCGGTCTGGGGGCGGCAATCCCCCCCGCTTATCCGCGGTCGGCATGGCGCCTTGTGTGGCTCCACAGGTGGCTGGGATAACGGTGAGGTTAAGCTATCCGTGCACTCCGTTCTCGGTAGATTACAAGATCGAGATAGGATAGAAGTATGGACTCGCAACCACTTCGTACAGTGTCTGATTATCATAGCTACGTGCCGTCATTCCACCTATTCGACATACATCAATCACATGGCGCGGAAAACATGACTTCATCGAGTAATACCCCATCTCATGGCCACATAGATGTATAGTAGGATCACAAAGCTCGAAGCCCTCTCTCATATGCGTCCCTTAGCATTTGGAAAGAAATCTCGGCAACAGGATCTGTACGGCCCGTAATTGTCACCAGAGTACGAAAGTCTCTATCTGCAATGATTTTGCACATCTTCTTATGTTCTTTCTCTTCCCATCCGGCTTTCTGGCAATCCTATAACGATGGAACATGAGCATAAGGATTCATCTCTCGGCCCTATGTCAACGCTCCAAAGGAAGAAATCCTAGTCTTACTCACCTTATCACAATACGTAACCACACCACACTTCGCACATCTCAAAAGAGGTTTATCCTTCTTCCCACAGCCATGACACTTCTTGTGCGTGGCAAACCTCGCCGGCCAACATCTCATCTCGTCGCTTAGCTGAAAGAGCATTTTCATATTGCCAGGGAAAAACTAGTAGGTTTGAGATCACCGGTTAGTACGTAGTGAACTCGGACACCTTTGCAAACTATACCTTGAAATACCCATAGTGCTCTTGCCGAACACCCACAGTACCATCGAGAAACAGATGACGCCTAGGAAACAAGATAGCCATAGTATTTCCGGGTTTCAATTTTGGATCATTCTCAATGGACCTGCCTCGATCACCCGTGTAGAAGGCTACAGTGACAGGCGAGTCGGCCCTATCGAACGTTCTCAGCACAAGTCGCGTGATCCGTTCGATACTGACGATCTCGACGAGTAGACATCCGAAAACACCGCCGCCAGTTTCAGGACAGGTATAGTCTCCAGGGAGATCTGAAATGGAGGGGAACACGGTTTGGTCTGCGAGGGAGGCGTAGTTACGCGGCATCTTTGGGGGATGTTGCGTACGGTGTGTAGATAGGTAGTTAGTTAGATGGATAAAGGATGATAGGAAGAGAAGGGGTAATTGGGTAGATAACCCTTCTAGCACAGATGCTCAGAAGGATTTTTTGGTGTAAGAGGAGAATCGAGAATGGGGTTTGACGCGATAATAAACATGATCGATCCACCCCGACGCGTTGGTCTTTGAGTGAAGAATATTTCCTTCTAGAGGCACTACCTATGTCCGAGGACAGTATTCGTGACCCCAGATAGTATACCATCTGTCGACAGTAACCTCATACTTACTAGAAGTCGTAGCTTGCCACAGTGAAAAATAAGCAATTTCGTTTTCCAACCATCCAAGTACGTAAGTGAAAAAGATGAGGTTCATCCAGATAGTATTACCATCACGTGCAATCATAGACATCACCAGGATACTCTCATAGAAGCGATGTATTACACGAACCAGCATGTAACTCCCGAAAAGACTGACACAACCAACACAAAGCTCTCTTCAGGTGTATTTGCGTGCATTATATGAACGAGCGATAGTCTCGCACTAGAAGAAATATCTCAACGGCCTTCACTCATGGCTATACTCTGATACGCATGGTATGCTGCCATAATACTGGCTAGAATCTCGTGAGCCAGATTCGTCTTTATAGCCATAACCTAGACTTTTCAATAATGGGAAGCTCTACGTTGTGAGTGACAGGCTGGCAGCGGATCATCGGAAGAAGCTCGCAACCTAATCCGAGCTTCATATTCAACAAAACGAGGATTACAAGGTAAAGGACAATGCAAACAGGGGGTGGGACGATATTGCCCTCCTTGAAAGATAGAATAGTTGTGCAATAATTCGAATCATCCTCCTGTTCTTAGTTCGTCATATTATGCTAGTAATTAAACAATATTAGAAGTTTCCCGCTTTCCCATAGGTCAGACTGACTGCTTTCATGCAGGTCGTAACTACGAACAGCGCCCCAATCTGCCAGCAGGGCAACTTTAAACGCGAGGAAAAGTGGAACTTAATGACAACACTGAATGACAGAATTACAGGGGCCTTGATAAGCCCGAGTATCGCCGGGGGTAGGTAGTACAACCTTTTTACTACAGGAACAGACCTTGTAGACTGCCTTGACACATGCAGGGTAGTTTTTGTGCATCTAGTTGATCGTCAGTTTGATCGAAAAACTCTGCTACCTACCCACGATAATCCTATGGCATGTTCGAGTAAACAGAAATCTAGAATTATATAAGCACTCGTGATAATGCAAGGCTCATCAGCTATGCCAAATATAGCCCACGTAAGGAACGGCAATCCTCAAACCCTCAGTTATCGTAGCGGTGAGACGCAACGGCCCGCCAAGAAGAGGCTATTGGCACCGGACTATTAAGCCAATAGCAAACAAGCGAGATTCAAATCCGGGTGGCGCTCTCCACTAGACCTTTATCAGACAAGGTGCTCGGATCTATAATCAGTGGAATCGCCGACGGCCCTTTGATATAGTTCCTGGCCCTGAAGCGGGTCTTCGTCATGGTTAGGGCATCCTAATACCATCCCTTGCACCGTCACGCCCCATCATTCGGATAGAAGATTGTGATTTGATCACTGAGAGACGGTATTTCGTACACGTGATTTAGTTGGTCACTAGTGTGCCCAACAAATTGTTCAGCTGGAATTTGTCGCGTATCTTCAGCATAGGGTCACACATATGCGCCTAGTCTCCCTTAAATTGGAGTAAGTGGTGAGTTATTTAGTAAACCGCATCGTGGGATTTGAATCAAGGGCGGCGGAACACTTCGGAGATCCGCATTTGTTATCTCCATGTGTGTATCTGGCGGCACTGTTGCACAGAAAACGAAGTCAGCATGCAGTTGTAGAACATGGTCAACCTAGAAACCAGATGACGAGAAGATCGAGGGCAAATCCGCGCGAGGAGATAGGGCTGGTTAGTGCTGGTTGGTTAAGAGTCACGGGGCCTCAAGGCCGGTCCTGCGTTGACCCCACCATCTTCGAACTATCCTCAATGGAACAGGGTTCACCTAGGAAGAAAATGGCCGAAAGTATTCAAGATACCATTTGGAGACTAACAGGTTCGTAGCGGCCAGCTCCTCATCCCACTTGTTTACTACATGTTAATGAGTTTTCTTTGTGTGATCCAGTCAGCGCGTTTTTTCCGGAGTCCGAGCATTCTGTACCAGCCAAAATGGCTCAGATTATGAGAGACAAACCAGGTTTCGATAGACCATCCTTTGTTGTATATCCCACAGTGGCGCTCGGAGAGTAAACTGGTACATATCCATGCTAAACCATGGCATGTGTCCTAAAACCTTATGTAGGCGCTGACATGCCAGTCTTGAAGTATCTCGAAGTGTTTTTTGTCAATGTGGGATATGGTTCGTCGGTCTTGCGGTTGAATCGGCGATGCCGGGGAACGTTCTTCCATCTGTGATCCAGTATATCTGTTCTGAATTGATTTCGAAACACCAATCGGAGGAGCACGCTAATGCACCATGGATAAGAGCAAGCACGCGGCCCTCGAACACTTCCCACGATGGAAATTGTCGTCCATATACATAGGTGGGGTGCTATTATCGCTTTGACTTGGAAGATGCTTTAACCCTATATACTTAATTGAGACAGTTGCATATTCAACTTTGCAGATCTCAAAGCATCAGGAGTTGCAGGTATTGGCCGAGTCACTGACGTGCTGGTCATGGGTTCGTTGCAGATAGAAGCTGAGCCAGGACAGTCGCTGATGCAATGGAGTCAGGAGGTTTCCACTTTTGAGTTCACCATGCCTTCCGTCGTTGCTGCAAGGAGCAACGTGAGGAACATACTAAGTCTGCATTTTCGTTGAGCTAACAAACTTGCAGGAAATCGCCGTGGGGGTGTGGAATATTCACTCTCCAAAATGGATAACCCCGTGCCCAAATCTGGCCATCATTCACACTACCGTTCATGGCTCTCATTTGAGTTATGGAGCCCAAGTGTGCATAGGCAGGCGTTGTGTATCAGAACCACGTCTCCTATCGAACCTTGTGGCTGCATACGTCTTTCTCAAGACCAAGCTCTAGCTAATTGATTCGTTCCTACATAAGGAAGGAAATCTCGCACCTCGAGAGCCGTATTCTGGTAATAGTCAAAGCAGGTCCTACATACCGAATACTAGAAGCTAGTCATGTGTGGTCTAACAGCTTTTCTTGCCCTCCATTGGAGGTCTGACTGGCAGCATGACGAGTTTGCAGGCACTGGAAATTTGGAACAGAAGGTCAACGACAGTCTGGACCTGATCAGACACCGAGGGCCTGACTCTCGAGGGCAATGGCTTAGCTCGGACTGTCGAGTTGGTAAGTCCATATAACGTCTTGGGAAGTGGTATGCGATATACTGACATGAAGACTTAAAGGGCTTGGACACGTCCGACTTTCAATTATCGACCTGAGCCCCGCCGGAAACCAGCCATTCCACGACAGCGAGGACAATGTTCATGCCGTTGTAAACGGTGAGCTCTATGACTATGACCGTGTCAAAGCTGAGCTGTCGAGCGAATATGACTTCAAAAGCAAAAGCGATTGCGAAATTGTCATTGCACTTTACAAACATTACGGAGAGTCGTTCCTCTCGCATTTACGGGGCGAGTTTGCTCTAGTCCTATATGATGCCAGGCGACAGCTGTTCATTGCTGCCAGAGACCGATATGGAATCAAGTCCCTCTACTATACGGTAATAGATGGCCGACTAGTGGTTGCCACCGAGATGAAATGTTTTCTGTCTTTCGGATGGAGTCCTGAATGGAACGTCGCCAATTTGCGGGAGAAGAGCTGGCTGTATGGGCCCCAGATGTACTTCAAAGACGTGAGCCGAGTGAGTGACGAAATCAGTACGACTTCGTACCATGGATCACTGATCATGCAACCAGATCGGTCCTGGCCAGTACCTCGTTAGCCAAGACTTCAATACTCCTCGGGTGAAATCCTACTGGGATCTTGACTACCCCAATAAAGTGAGCAAGCAATTCGGGCGAGATGCTGATTAAATACTAACTTAGTCCTACACAGCATCATGCCTACCCACACTCAGAAGAAGAGACGGTGGCCAGAGTCCGGGAGCTTCTTCTAGAATCAGTGCAACATCGACTTCGTGCTGACGTGGGTGTTGGCGTATTCTTAAGTGGAGGGCTGGACTCTTCGGCCATTGCGGGTATGACGGCACATATTATTCGACAAGGCCAGAGCCTAGGAAACGATGCAAGCGGAAACCTCTCCAACCTAAGCTGTTTTACGGTCCAGTTCGATAAGACCAGTGGGTTGGATGAATCAGGTACTTCTCACTGGTCCTCCATGGTTCCACAATCCACTTACCAGTTCCAGATGTCGCCCGGAGAACAGCAGAATGGCTAGGAGTGGATTTCCATCCAGTCATTCTGGACGAAGAGGCTATTGCTTCCAGACTAGAAGATACAGTGTGGCATACAGAGACACCCATACCCGACGTGAATGGAATGGGCCGCTTAGCCCTCGCAGAGGCCGCCCATGCAGCAGGCAAAAGAGTCGTGCTGACCGGCGAGGGGTCCGACGAGCACTTTGCAGGCTATGCAGACTTTATATGGCGTTACATACTGGAACCGGACCATTCATGGGCCTCATCGGACACCATGGCTGAGCTACCGGAGGCACGGAAGGTCGCCCATGCGTTAATCGCCAAAGGCTTTCTAGGCGCACTTCCCCCTCCTTCTGATGAGGAGGCTTCACGAACTCTCAACGATAGTTCAGTATTTCCCAGATTCAACGCATTATTCCAGCCACGCTTCCAAAAGTGGGTCTACAAAGACAGTCACAGTCGCCCTGAGTTGTTGTTTGCCAGAAGCTTCAGTGAGAAGGTCCTTGCAGACGTGGCTACAAAGTGGCATCCGTTGCATTCATCAGAATACCAGTGGACTAGAAGTATATTGACGAATTATATTCTCCGCTATCTAGGGGACAACATCGACATGGTGTACCAGATTGAGTCGCGACCACCCTTCCTTGACCACCACCTCACCGAATATGTGAACGGGATTCCCCCTAGTCTGAAAATCAAATACTGCTCTGCGACAAAGACCTTTCGTGAGAAGCATATTCTGCGCGAGGCAATGAAGCCATTCGTTACCGAGGAGGTCTATAACCGCACGAAGCAACCTTATGTCGGTCCAAACAAGTATAAAAAGAATGGGCCGGTTTATAGGATCCTCGAGACGTTGGTGACAGAGACCAATGTCAGAGCTCTGGGGTTCTTGGAGTGGCATGGGGTACAGGAGGATTTCGTGAGAGCCTTTCGCGATCATGATACACTGTCATTCAAGAATACACTTTCGGTGGCTCAGATGGTCGTTCTTGGGAAGCGGTTCGGGGTGAAGACGGCGGAAGATCCTCAGAGAGAGGTGGTGGCTTATGAAGGGACTGAAAATGCGATGCTTAGGAGCCGATTGTAATATATGCTGTGTTGACACTAAGATAATTAGCACAGCCAATGCAGTGAAATGAAGCATTGTTCAGCTAGTTATGGTGCTTTGGAGAACCAGTCAGTATCAGCCTTTGTGCGTGGCAGTGGGAGCCGGAATCGGATAGTGAAAACGGCAGTCTTGTGGCAACACTTCATGTAGAATAGTGAGATCGATTTGAATCCTTCACCTGCAAGTCCTCTTCGTCAGGAATTGAAGGCTTAGGTCATCATCTGCAAGGGGTGATTAGGATGATATGACTGTGTGAATGTTCTATAATCTCACCGAAGCTTTGATCAACTAATCATTCTATTCAACACTAAACGCCATCACTTCCCCCGTCCCACCGCCCATCACGCAAACCCATTCGCCTTATTAAACTCGTCAACCACCTCCCTCGTCGCCTTCACAATCTCCAAACACCCCGGCGAATCCGAATGACAACAAATGGTAACCGGATAATCCTTAACCCCCATCTGCACCACCGACCCATCAACAGCCGTGGCCGACGAATCCTCCACCTGCTGCCTCACATGCGCCTTGACATCTTCAATCTTCCACGGCTTCTTCTTCCGATCAATCACCAGCATCCCATCCGGCCCGTACTTGACATCTCCGAACAGCTCCGCCCAGAACGGCACCCCCAGCTCCTTCGCCGCTTGCTCCATGTATGTTCCTCCTAGTCCTACTACCGGGACCCCGGCTGGTATTCCCCTTATGACAGCCCGCGCGATTTCCAGGTCGCGACACATCATGCCGTAGAGCACGCCGTGTGGCTTGACGTGGTGGAGGGGGATGTTTTCGCGTGCTAGGAAGCCTTGTAACGCCCCGACTTGGTAGATGATGTTGGCGGTGTGTTCTTCCGGGCTGAGCTTCATTTCGCGTCGGCCGAAGCCTTGCACGTCGGGGAGGCCGGGGTGGGCGCCGATCGATATGTTGTGCTTTTTGCACAGGGAGACGGTTTCTTGCATTATTAGGGGGTCACCGGCACTATTGTAAGAAGAGAGGGTTAGGTTTGGGGTGATTGTTTGGGGTTATGAGAGATTGCTGCTTACTGGAATCCACAGGCTACGTTGGCCTGGTCGATGAGGGGGATGAGTTCTTCGTCCGGGCCGCATTTGAAGTTCCCGTAGCCTTCGCCGAGGTCGACGTTGATGAAGACTTTGGTTCGTAGGGGAGGCATGGTGGTGAGAGTGGTTATGTGGTTTAGGGGTACCCTGTATGTGTGAAGTGGGTGACGATATATGGAATGGTTGTAGGATTACCTGTTTAGCTGTTGGAATACGTTCATGGTTGGTTCCATGGTCCTGGGAAGTGGGGTTGTTGGAGGCGGGGAACTGCCTATCGTAGTGTTGCGCTGCATTGGCTGCATCGTGCCTAAGTTTTGGGCCTCATCACGTATGCCGCATAAAATTGACTTTAGTGGCAACCTGGCATCTTTATCGATGCCTTGGAGATCCCCCAAAACCAATGTCTTGGAGGGATTACTACGACCCACTTGCGAGGGGTTCGCTGTGTCCGTCCAAAATAGCGTGCGGAGTAGGGATCCATTATCCCCTCATCTTCCCGGCGCCTTATCTCTCCCTCCCTCCCTCCCGCTCTCGGTTTCAGATCAATGCCGAAATCGGTCAATAAGGACCAACACCCAGGTGACATCAACCCCATCAAAAGCTCGACTTTTCAAACCAGGTTCTCCTATGATGGCCCCCACGCCAAAGGACCCCAATGTAGCCTTATGTTGACACGACCAGATTGTCAGGAGCGTACAAAGGATACTCGTGAAACACGTTCCGCACAACTGGGCACGCAAAATTCCAAATAACTTACTGCGAGCATGCCGTTATCCCGTCCGGATTGCTATTTCTCCAGAAGCAGGGAAAGCTTAGGTGTTGCATCTGATGCTAGCTGTGCGACTGGGCCTTGCACACAACGCCGGGATGCATTCGGTTGCCGAGCAGAGAGAGAGAGCCATTCGAGTGACGTTGAATGTCCCGGGGATTGGAACAAACACGAGGCCAGCAGTCATCCTGGAGACCAGCTTCATTCTTACTCGTGGATCTATCCGAGGGCGGAAGACATTGTCTAACATCTGGGAACAGGCGACAACCTTGTATAATAAGTCTAGACCATGGCATTGTAGTTGTATTCCTGGCAAACGGACAGACTGTCGGGTCGACTGACCACATGCCCTCCTTGGAATTCCGCCATGCTGATCGGAGCGTTCCATTGTAGATGGCACATTCTTAGAAGATGGGCAGATTTTGAGACGAGTTGTGATTGAAAGTCCGGTGCTGCTGATTGCTTGTCCTACCCATTGTGGAGCGGTCAACCGTTATCCAGGAATGGATGTTGTGGATGGTGTGGGACCTAGATAGGATAGACGGACGGTAAGTCAAGTAGTAGAGTAAAGTCTGGAGCCTGTTGCCTACTGGGATATGTCTGTACAATCGTAGTATCTTCTGCTTTGTGCTTCGGTGGCTGTGAATTCGAGGATAAGCCGGCAGGTGACAAGGCGAGGCGGTCGAATAGGAACGCGGGGATTACCTCCCTCCACCACCCACCAACTGCAATCAACTGCTGTCGCCCACACCGGCTGAACCTCTCCGATCCCTCTCAACTTCATCCTGCTCCCTGGTGGCGTCTGTCATCCTATCCCCGCCTCGCAGCGTTGTTTCAACATCGTCTGTGGTGTCCCCTGTGTTCAGTAACCCCTTCTTGAGCAACTGCTGCCATCTTTGTGTTTTTATCTCAAACAAGAAAAATGCACTCACTGGTTGACGGGCCTTTTCGTCCTCGCAAACCGTGGCGTTTGTCTCTTCCCCTCCCGCCTCCATCCATTATCATCGAAACCTGCATGAAAGGGAGTGTTCTAGCTCCAATCGCCATGCTTCCAATGGAGACCCGGCTCTTGTCTGAGCTCCTACCTCGGATCGACGAATCCGCGTCGCACAACTTGCACCAGCTGTCTCCGCAATCTGCTGCTCTAGTGCAACTCTTATCACCTGGAGGCCTCTCTCTCTCCTCACCGTCTGGGGCCGTCTCGGGGCGTTGAGTTATCTATCGCACATCCAGGCTTTCCCTATCTTTTCTGTTTCCCCTGCCATCGGACAGTCAAAACAGCCTTATCTGCTTTGGAAGTCTCCACGAAAGCTGTTCGGTTGCTCTTCCCTCTTCCCTTCCCACCACCTAGTTGACGAGGCGAACCCCCTCCCTCTTTCCTCGGACAACTGTCTTCGTTCTCCTCATACTTTTTATGACACGTTCCATCTGGAATCGGTTTATGTCATCGTCACATCAGATTCCGATATGGAAGACATCAACATCCCTTCCCCATCTGCTATTCTAGACGTCCAACGTCCCTCCGCATCGTCGGTCGGACATTCCAACCCGTCTGTTTCTCCTAAGAACTCGACTGCAGGCCAGCGAGGTGCTGCCAAAGATCGTAGCAAGCCAAAGCAGACCAAGAGCCGTAACGGTACGGTATCATTACTTTTCTACTAGTTTTAGCGTCATGGGCATGAAGGGCGACAGATGTGTTAGAATAAGAGCACAGAGGCATGAGCATAGTGACAGGGCACAGACGCTCCATAAGTCGCAGCGCGCTGACGTCTTATTGTTCACCTTATCCAGGCTGCCAGACTTGCAAGGACAAGCGATTGAAATGTGACGAGACCAAGCCAAGTTGTATTCAATGTAGGAAGCGAAACGTGACATGTGAAGGATACATAAAGAAATTCAAATGGCGCAACGGCTTTGGGCAGAAGAGTTTCGTTGGGGGAACGAATGGCAGTGCAAATACAAAGAAAGGTACGCTAACAGCCCCAGGCCATCTCAACTTTGAGGTGTATTGCTGACGTTCCTGTAGCTATCCAATATCAGTCTAATGAAAACCCAAGTACAGAAAATTCAGGAACCCCCATTCCACAGAACCAATCTAGGGCATCAAAGCCACAGCAAGCTGCCTCTAGCCTTCCTTGCATGAGCTCGGGGTCTTTTATGGATCTTGCTGACCTGACCTCGAAGAATGCATCGCCTTCAAAACGGACCAACAGGCGTTCATTCAGCGACAAGGATTCGTTTGGCAACCCAGATGAGTTTATTGGCCAGCTAACGCCAGTGAGCTTCAATGGAGACATTTTCGCATCGTCATTCACAGACATCTCGCCTTCAGACCAGATTTCTTGGATTTCTGATGTCTCATTGGCTGCAGTAGAGCAAAGGCCGGGGAATGGGCGCGAGCCCAAACGTGACCTTGGGCGCAACAACTCCTATGCAGAAGAAGGTTTTAGCTTCGAAGAATTGATGGAGGTTGATGATGAGGATATCGAGGAGATAGTACGAAGGCCCGACCGAAGCATGAAGTCCGGGCGGCCGGAGAACGCCGACATGAACATCGCTCCGCACCAGGAACTATTCAACATCTGCAGGGAACCCAACCTCGGCATTGCAAGCCCAGAAATGCTGGTTTTGCAATTTGACAGGGTGACGTGTGGGATATTGTCTGTAAAGGACGGTGTCCACGAGAATCCGTGGCGAACTTTGATCTGGCCGTTGGCTAAAGAGACTCCAGCTCTGTATCATGCTGTGTTCTCGCTTGCTGCCTTCCATTCAAGCAAAGAGTTTCCAGCCTTGCGAGTTCACGGTGTGGATCACATGCGCCAGAGCATCACCCACTTGGTGCACGACATACGGAACATGAGGGTTGATGCAGCATTAGCGACGAGCCTGGCGCTTGCGTTTGCCGATACCTGGGACCAACACACTCGTACCTGCATTCAGCATCTGAAAGGTGCCAAAGCACTGGTCTCGCAAGTGGTGGGGCTCGGTGCTCAAGGCGAAATGCGTGGGATTAACCTGAGCAGGGTGCGTTTCCTCTACAACACATGGCTGTATATGGACGTAATTGCTCGCTTGACCTCTCGTGAAGAATCGGGGGATCAGGAGGTGAATGCTCCCTTCTTCCAACTCCCAAGTCACGCTGTACATGAGATTGATCCTTTGATGGGCTGTGCAACGACGCTTTTCCCTCTCATAAATCAAGTGGCTCGGTTGGTTCAGCGTGTTCGCAAGACGACATCCAATTCCATCTCGCTCATTTCGCAAGCCATAGAGCTGAAAAGGCTTGTTGAGCAGTGGGAACCACCGCAATTGTTCGAGCCTCCAGAGGACCCATCTTCCGAGGTCCAGCATAGTATTCAAACAGCCCATGCTTATCGCTGGGCAACACTGTTATACCTTCACCAGGCGGTACCTGAGATGCCTTCAGAGCCGACCTCCGAGCTTGCCAAGCGCGTGCTGATTCTGTTGGCTACCGTTCCTTCAAGTTCTCGAACCCTGATTATCCAGATGTTCCCTCTGTTGGCGGCAGGATCCGAAGCAGAGCAAGAGGATGATCGTCAGTGGGTGTTGAGCCGGTGGGAATCTATTCAAACCCGCCTCATGCTGGGCTCGATTGATCGCTGCATTGATATAGTCCGCGAAGTCTGGGCACGCAGGGATGCTTTTGAAGATGAGAAACAACGGTTGCGGGGATCGTCTAGGCGTGGGATCACCTCTGTCATGGAGACTTCGACGAACGATAGAGTACCTCTCACCAGCCTTAGACCGAATGATCAGATGGGCCGTAGTACCTACGCCAAGGAGCCATGGAGGAGGACGATTCAGGAGGAATGGTTGGCCTCTAAGGCTACTATTGGGAACTCGCGACGGAGCTCGGCTATGTCCCCGTTGGAGAATATTGAATTCGAAAAGACGGTTCGAGGCAAATTGCACTGGATCAACGTAATGCAGGATTGGGGATGGGAAGGTATGTGTGAGCTTTTGCTTGTTGTTTCATTGAATCTGCTTTGCTATTCGTACTTGTGGAGAACACCAGCTCATTCATATAGTGTTCCTCGGTTAAGACCAGTGCTAGTGTGTTCGACACGAGCGCATCTTCATCACCGGGCGGGGGCGGCCAGCACGATCTTTATTCTTGCTTCCTTTCCGGCATGGCTGCTCTCGCTGAGTTTGTTGGTCGGAATTGCTCGAGCTGGTATTCGTCTCGGACTCTTCGGCTGGATCCTCTGTTGGAGAAGCTGGGGGCTTATTCTTAGCCAGATACGATCGAAGGGATGCCAGATAAGGCTCCAGGTCACTCGTTATGGACACAGTAGTAGCCATGGTTGCGAGGGCTGTACAATGATTGAGGACGATTGAATGATTGATGGGTTGATGGCGCGACGGAGAATATATGCTTTTTGGATTGCTTGAATGGGTATTGTCGCGCGGGGTCTTACACTGGAGCTTGAAATCAGCAAGGCGTTCTGCGATGAGTGTAGCAAATAGTCACATTCTTTACGGGACTACCTGGAAGATTTGTCAGGTCCCGGGGTGCTTTCTTTTGGAATGAATTTATGTCGAGCTATGGCGCGTCGGTGTATGGTCTTGAGTGTCGCTAGGGAAGAGCAAGATTTTCCGACCGAGATTACTGGCAGACTGAATGGCGCATGGGACAGACGATAGTAGTTCGCAAGGGGAGTGTACTATGAGTACTAGGATTGACTGGTTGGCGATTCGAATATAGGTCTGAACTGGGGGCAGACAGGCGATAGTAGGCGGGCAGTCGCAGGGGACAGTTTCTGACAATGGTCGATCGTATACAACTGTCTACAAGATGAACAGTCGGGGCGTATATGCGAATCGACGATGGTTATGCTGCTAGGAAGTAGTTGAGGGGTTTCTGCGTGAGGAAGAAGATTTGCATTGGGTGACCGTCGTGTAATTGCTGCTTGGGCTGTTCGATCGGTGTGCTTTCCTTGTCGACAGTCGACTTTTCCAGTCTTTCTTTCTTTCTTCTTTCCTTCTTTTTCCTTTTTGCTTCTTGCTTCTTGCTTCTTGTTTCTTCAACTACCAGAAAAGAAAGGATCAGGACTGCAAGACAAAAGGTGGGAAAAAGCCAGCGTTTTAAGACCGGCCGATCCCCACCAAACCCGCAGGACTACGGGCTTAGTTCAGCTTTTTGCTTTTACTTGCTTAGGAAAGGGAAAGATTGAGTCAATTATTTTTTTTCTCTGCTTAGTTAGTCAGTCAGTCAGTTCCCTCGCTAACTAACTAGTTAGTTAGTTTTCTTTAATTATCCCTCTTTTCTTCGCTCTGTCGTGGTCTGATTTCGGATCTTGCTTTGCCTTGCATAGGAGTGATTTTAGTAGGAATTATGCAAGTATATCTGCGGATGAGCTAACCTACTTTTTCTTTTCTTTTCTTTTCTTACCATACGGAGAGTCCGGTGATGGGTGCTGAAGATACACACTCTTGATAGGGGAAGAATCCCCGGGTGGGTAGGTGGGGAAGGAAGATGGAGAGAAGAAAGCGACTGACTGACTGACTGACTGATGGATAGAATAGGATAGGATAGGATAGGCTTTGCAAGTTCGGCTTTACTGAACTGGGCAGGTGGATGATCATTGCGCTGGAGGGGAAGGGGAGAGGGGCTCAGACACTGGCTGCATGTGAGCTGTTTCTTGTTTTCTCTACAGAAAATGAGGGTATGGTCAGGTGGATTGGACTAGTTAGGATATAGGATTATTGGAAATTGATTAAAGTCGTCATGGATGCTGAAGATGACGAGTATGGTCAGTTGCTTGCTTTGCTTGTTCTGGCTGTTATTGGATTTTGTGGTTGAGTGGAAGTACAGAGTAAGTACAAAGTATAAGATTTGCTGGTGTGAGACAAGCGTTAGCATGGAGTTGAGGGGAAGAGGGGATGGATGGATATGCGAGGGGGGGGGGCCATAACTACTTACTGACTAGTATTTAGTTCGTTAGTTAACTAGGTACTACTTACTAAGTAACCTTGATATCGTATCATATCATATCATATCAAATCCACGAGGATTGGTCGGAAGTACTAACCCATCTGGGGTAAAATATCCTGTTCTTGCTTGTCTGGCTTGTCTGCTTGCTTCCCCTGCCGTGCGTCGGATGTCCATGCCTTGCCTTACTTGATCTTACTAATTAGGGTCATGGTTCCTTTTCGGATGTGGTATCCTATCGATTCATTCTAATTCTTTTCTAGGATAGTCGATAGTTGTACTCCGTACATACTATGCCTCTCTCTCTCTCTCTCTCTATCAGTAACTATCAAGGGCACCCCGGTTTACTCCTCCCTATCTGATAACCCTTATTTCGGAACTGAGCAAATTCCCCTCAACGAGTTTAAACTACTCTGCTTGCTTACTAACTGGCTACCCCTCAGTTCGCCAACTCCTACTGGGATTGTACTAATCTACTATGTCTACGAGATGTCGAAGCGTGCTATCTATCCCACTACGGGAGTCGGATCCGTGGGAAGAGAGTCAAACAAACAGCAATAGCAAAGAGGAGGAGGAGGAGGAGGAGGAGGAGGAGAAAGAACTGGATTGCTCCGCAAACGGGTATAGGTATTCCGTTGTAGGTAAAATGAGATCAGAAATGAGCGAGGATAAATGTTGGGAAGGAGTTTGGTATAAAGCCAATAACCTTCCCAGTGTATCTAAAAGAATGGAATATTAGAAAGACTCTCATACAAGTAATCCAATTGTGACTACGACAAATACCTAGACCAAACATGGCCATCGCATTCAAGCACCACCCTCGATCCCAACACATCTATGAGCCTCCGCTAATTGCCAACGAGAATGCATTCCTGGGGCATCTGGATTCAAGGTATATATATATATACACCCTATTCCTTTCATTCTTCCGCATTATCGTATACTAGTTACTATTTAATCTAATTAGACACTGAATATGGAATGAATGTATAGTGACAGCTACAACCCCGAAAAACCCATCTCGGCCGGCTTCTACCGTCTGGAAAAAGGCACCCCGCTCGTTTACGAATACACCTTCGATGAGATGAAGATCATCCTGGAAGGCAAGTTCGAGATCTCGGATGAGACCGGTCAAAAGGTTGAGGCTTTCCCCGGGGATGTGTTTTATTTTCCCAAGGGAAGTAAGGTGACTTTTACGACGCCGTCGTATGGGTTGGCTTTTTTTGTAAGAGTATTCCTTGTTCTTTTCAATGCTTTGTTTTTTTTTTTTTTTTTTTTTTTTTTTTTTTTTTTTCTCCTGGTTGCTGACTGAGTGATGATGGTAGACGGGACAACGGGCCAAGACTGTTTGAGTGATGATGTAATTGAAATATCCTGGGTTGTGTTGAAACAAATTCCTTGCTGTTAAAACGGGGTGTTTATTACTATGTATGATTGAGGAAGAGAGGGAGGGAGGGGGGTGGGGAGATGATAGTCTAGTTGATGGCTGGGAGATGAACCATGGTTTGGTAGACAGAAAGGTTCCACTGCTTGTGGGAGCGGTTCCTTGGTTGTGTTTACGGGAACTGTAAACAAGAACCAGGGCGCGATGACGCCGGTGTGGATTGCACCCCTCTTCTCTAAATCAACTTGCTAGTACTAGTATTGTTTTAATGTTGAATTGCTTTGATTTTAAAAGAATGGTATTGTTGTAGTCTGGACCGAAACACTATGTTGTGTGACTGTCAGTGTCAGAGCTGTCTGTATACACCCGATGGATGGGGATGAAATATTTTAGCATCACCACCACCACCAACCAATTCTCCTCCCTCCCTCCCGTAAATGATCAACTCAGATCTGCCCCATGGGATCGGAGCGATCTCACCCAACAAGGTTCCAGATATAGAAGGACGACTAGTTTTACCCAGATTGCTGGACACACTAGTTTCTCACCCACCTCGTCTAAAGGGAGTTGAGTGGGAAAATGACGTGCAGAGACACTCTGACTGGTGGTGGGAGAAGATGACTCCATCCTCAGCCTCACGAGTTCCCCAATCACCAGCCGAAAGAGCGTCAGGAACGAGATTGACTCGCGGCTGACCCTGGCATCGTCACCAGCATCGGAGAGCAGATGGGATCGGAACAAGGGAGTTACCCCAGCAACGTTGCGATGGTCGCAAAGAGAGGGGCGGCGCAGAGTTGGATCGGTGGCATCTCGTTGGTCTGTTAAGTCAAGAGTGGCTGGTTCTCAGCTGCGGCTCATCTTTTGCTTTGCTGAAGTTAAACTGTAACTGGGAGAAGAAAGGGCAAAAGTGGATGAGTTGAGAGAAAGAAAGGAAGAAAGAGAGAAAGAATATTCACTTTCTTGAACTTCCACTTCCTTCCCCCCTCTCTTTCCCCTTCTTCCCTACTTCATTCAACAAACTTCCCCTCTCTCCTTCTCCTTCTTCTCTTTCTCCCTCTTCTTCATCATTCCCAATCAATTCCATCGGGCATCGTCTCTTTCTCCCCTGACTGACTGACTTGTTCTCGTCGGGTCATCGTCCTTGCTTCTCTCCATTCCTGCCCGAACAAAGTCATTGATCTTCTCTGTCTCCTCTTCTTCCTCGTTTGCTTTTTCCCTGTCTCTCCACCCCTTCTTTGCTTTTTTTTTTTTAATCTTCCGTTTTGTTTTCCATCCCATTTCTTTTTCCATTCGCTTGGGATTCCGAGTCTCTCTACTCGTGCTTTTAATTTCCTATCCCTCGTTCCTTTTTAATCTCCCCCGCCACGACCTCTTCCACCTCGCGGTCGTTGTTTAAAGACACCCCGTGTTTGAGCTGATCCATACCTCCACCTGTTGAGTAACGGTCGCCAGCACACTTCCGAGCCCAACATGGCTCTCAATATCGACACCTCAGATCGCCCGGGCCTCCGTCTCCCCAACCCGCCGCCACTCCTTCATACTCGTGCCGGAAATGAAGCTCTCGATCGCCCCTCCACACCCGCTGAAAATGGCTTCACCAGCCCCGTGCAAACCCCCCAAGGGAGTCCCAGCAAAAATCGCATGCCCCCCGGCGCAATCGACCTGCCCAACGTGTTCGAAAAAGCTCTCAAGCTGAACCCCACCTCGCCCACCAAAAGCACCTATAACCACTACAACCACCCCATGTTCGCGCCGCCCCGATCCGGCGAGGACTTTACCGAAAGTGTCATCCGTCAGCCACCAGGCAGTCCCACGCGCAAAGCCAACAAAGAAAACACCTCTCCCAACTCCACCCGTCTCACCAAAGACCTCGGTCCGAACCCCGCGGCTGCTGCCATCTCCCGCCATGAACCATACCAGCAACGAGATCTCGAGAGCATTCAGCGTCGTCAGGTTCCCATGCGGGGGTTGACCCCGGAGGAGTTGGAGAAGCTGCAGAATCCTAGAGTTAAGCGATTGGTAAATGTGACACAGCTTTGTAGGTTGCCATACCTTGCAGGAATTTCCAGTGTATTGGCTAACTGTTTAGACTTCCTCGATCATTACTTTGATTTACTGAGCTACGTGCACAACCGCCAAAACCGCTATGCGCAGTTCCGGTCTTCCAACCCCGAGCCCCCCGCCACTCCGATGGAGACGTATGAGCCCGCTCTGCTGAAATATCTGGGTCGGGAACGGGCCCACCTCCGCAAACGCCGCACTCGACTCCGCCAGCACGACTTTCAGATCTTGACGCAAGTGGGCCAGGGAGGTTATGGACAGGTCTATCTGGCGCAGAAGAAGGATACGCGGGAGGTGTGCGCGCTCAAGGTGATGAGCAAGAAGTTACTGTTCAAGTTGGACGAGATCCGCCATATTCTCACTGAGCGCGATATCTTGACGGCCGCCAAGAGCGACTGGTTGGTCAAGCTGCTGTACGCGTTCCAGGATGACGACCAGATCTACCTGGCAATGGAGTATGTGCCGGGAGGTGACTTTCGCACGCTGCTGAATAACACCGGAGTCTTGCACAATCGCCATGCTCGGTTCTATATTGCAGAGATGTTCAGCTGTATCGATGCGTTGCATGCGTTGGGATACATTCACCGCGATTTGAAGCCAGAAAACTTTCTCATTGACTCAAGTGGTCACGTCAAGCTGACTGACTTTGGCCTGGCCGCGGGTATGCTAAACCCTGGCAAGATTGAGTCCATGCGGGTGAAGCTGGAGGAGGTTGGCAACACGCCGGTGCCGTTCGGTCGCCCCATGGAACAGCGCACGGTGGCAGAGCGTCGCCAGGGCTATCGGTCGCTGCGAGAGCGCCAGGTCAACTACGCCAAGTCGATTGTTGGGTCGCCCGACTACATGGCACCCGAAGTGCTCAAGGGCGAGCAGTATGATTTTACGGTCGACTACTGGAGTTTGGGATGCATGCTCTTCGAGGCCCTCGCCGGATACCCGCCGTTTGCCGGCGCGACGGTGGACGAGACGTGGCAGAACCTGAAGAACTGGCAAAAGGTGCTCCGCAAGCCGGTGTACGAAGACCCGAACTACTTCCTGTCGCGACGCACGTGGGACCTCATCACCAAGCTGGTGGCATCAAAGGAGAAGCGGTTCAAGAACATCCAAGAGATCCACGCGCACGACTACTTCAGCGAGGTGGATTTTACCCATCTGCGCGAGCAGCGTGCGCCGTTTGTGCCCGAGCTGGATTCGGAGACAGACGCGGGCTACTTTGACGACTTTACCAACGAAGCGGACATGGCCAAGTACAAGGAGGTTCACGACAAGCAACGCGCGCTGGAAGAGATGGCGGAGCGTGATGATAAGATGAGCAAGGGATTATTTGTTGGATTTACATTCCGGTAGGCTTCCCCATCAACTGCGTATCTGTAATTATGCTAACAGCACCAGACACCGCAAGCCGGCCATGGACGGGCTAGGCCGCGGCTCACCGCGCAAACCGATCGCGACGGACGGATCATTCGGAACGATGTTTTAGGCTGCATGAATGACGGGAGTTCTATTCGGGCACGAGCTGGATCTCGAGGATTGTTTTAGCGAGTACTTTTAATGGAACGGATACGAAATGGGAGGGTTAAGAGAAAGGAGTTGTGTATGATACAGCTATCGTAGACCTGCATGAGTTGCAGTATACTAGAATCAGAATAGTTCAATCCCTTCACTCCAACTCCTGCACCATTTTCAGAATCTCCGACTCATTATCCCCAACCACAGCCTGTCCTTTCGTCCAGTCGACTGTCTACACACCAACCCGTTAGCTATGATGCTCAATCCATGACACCAACACAATCCCAACCATTCCGAAAGAAAAAAATGAAATTGACTTACAATAGGTCTCACAAAACTCCCTTCGGGATCCGCCTTAAACCTCTTAATCGCATCCTCCGCATCCCTCGCCCCCCTCACCACCTCGCCCACACCATACACCTTCCCAATCCCAGCACCACTCCCCGTGTTACTTCCCGATACATACTCGAGAATATTCCGCAATTGGTCATTCGTCGGCGGCGCAGTGCTCACCTCCAGCTGGAATTCGCCCCGCGGAGTGCCTGTCGTGCTTGCGGCTGTTGTGGAGGCGCGTTGGAGGATGCTGAGGGCGGATTTGCTGGAGGGGAGGTGGGGGGCGTGGAAGAGGGTTATTGGGTCGAGGGTTTTTGCCTATATTATTTTCCCCCGGGGGTTAGTGAGGGATTTGGGGGGATATGGGGGAGGTGAGGGATTGGGGGGATGAAGACGTACGAAGCGGAAGACCATTTTGGGATTGAATTGGGTGTATGTATGTATGTATGTATGTATGTATGTTTGTATGTAAGTAGATGGTGGATGGTAGGTAGGTGATAAGGTTGTGGTTGATGATATTGGCAGCAGGGGTCTGGTCTGATGGAGATAATTGGAGTGGTTGGTGAGAGGTCTGTCTGATTACGTCATATGGGTTGACTCACCGGAGCTAACGTTAGTTACGCCGTATGGAGAGGGTGTAAGGGAAGTGTTTTGGTTGCCTGTTTGGGTGCCCGACTTTTTGAATTTCTTTTCATTTTTTTTATGAAGAGGCTGAACAGGGGATTATTCCTTTTTTTTTTTTTTTTTTTTTTTTTTTTTTCTCAATGTGGGATGGTAAAGATTCGATTTAATCAGATTCAATGGTAGAAGTAGACTGCGTAATTGGTTTGATATCAATATTGTTAGAAGTGATTAGGGTATCATATCATCTAATTAAAACATATGCTATTTACTTTGTGTGCTGCTACCACCCAAATTGCTCAACATGCAGGTATATTCCCTGCGCCCCCGTCCCCTTATGTACTGCTCGCTCATCACTCAGACACACCACGCTGCGTCGCACGTCGTCGGACAACCCCCTCGGTCCACACACCACTACCGCGCTCTCGCCCTCTGCTTTCTCGAGGACCTTGCGGATGATCGTGCGCGCGTGCGGTCGACCAGACAGGACTGTAAGATTGGGCAGCGGTTTCTGCGTTGGCTTCGAGTCTGATCCTGTTGCAAGCTCGCTGGTAGACTGCGGTGCGGCATGCCCGGAGCATGTACAGGTTGTAGCGTCGATGGCATCTTCATCTTTGATGGGCACTGTGCAGCAGCATTTTCCGTCAGGTTGACAGCCAGACTGCTCCACAGATTCTATGGCTACAGCGTCGGTCGCTGCTTTCTCCGCTTCGAGGGATTTCTCGTTCGCAGGTAAGCTTGACTGCAGCTGGAACAACGACTGTTCCTGGGCGCAAAGCGTGTTCTGCGCCTGCTCTAGCTTCTCGTCACAAGTAATGTAGATGCTCATCTCGATTTCCCGAATGACGTCCGGATTGGCGAGCCGGACTTCCTCAACATCCCTCAGCACCTCTTGCAACTGGCGGTCGAACCAGCTCAGCTGCGTGCGCGATTTGATCACCCAGACGAATCGGACCCGCTTGGTTGCTGCAAGCCGCGCTGTGCTTTCAGCCTTCCACTTGGCGACTATATCCCGCAGGCAAGGCACGGTGAATGTCGCCCCCATGCCGCCGGCGAGTAGGATCACACTGTCAAATTGCTTCAGAGGCCGCATTTGTCCATACGGTCCCTCGATGAAGACTGTACGTGCCTGCTTCACAGCCACCTGGTCACTAGCCCCAAGCACCTGGTGGTTCTTCGATGCATATCGGAAAAAGCGTCGAGTGCCGCCCTTCTCTGCGCGCACGTACATCACCATCTTGTTGTCTTCTGGTATGGACGCAATGGTGAAGGGGTGGCTCTGCAGAGGCACAATGGAGTGGCATGTGAGAAACACATGTTGACCCGGCTTCCACCCGACTCCAGGATTCTCAATCGCTATACGAGTTACATTGCCTGGCAACGGGGTGAAAGTCGCCCGATTCGCCCAGAGAGCATGAGCCGGGCTCTTGGAACGATGGAAAATCGACAAGTTCGCATAGGTCGCCCACAAGTAGCGCGCCACCCGATCAAAGACAAGAAACCCGATGGGAATCCACACCCACACTTTGACTTCTGCCGGTGCATGAAGCCACACGGCAACGATGAAACCAACAAACGTCACCAGATGCTGTAAAACAAAAAACTCGTACCCGAGCCGTCGAATCGGTGCAGCGGACGTGATGACAATGAAGGTCAAAATAATCCAAGCGGCGAACCCTCTCGTTGCCAGGGTGTAGTTCTTCAGCTCGTAGACGATGTAGTTATAACGGCCCCAATCACGAAACCAAAAGCACATGTGGATTGTAGCGGTCAGCCACAGCGTCCGCGCGATCCACCGATGGAACCAATTAAGACGCTCGTAGCTCATACCTACGAGCATACCAATGAGGTTTTGCCTGCCTGCCAACAGGAAAATCAACGGCAGCTGGCAGATAGCAATGAACCCAGTGCGGTAGCCCACATCTTCCCATTTCCACTGGTCGGCCGTGTCCAGCTTGTAGAAACAAAAGACGAGCACAACGATGAGGTTTGCCAGGATGATAGCCACAGGGCCCAGCGGCGCAAAGTGATAGAAGTGGCCCCGGAATGACAACGGGGGCAAGGTTGCATAGCTGGCTTCACGCACGATGGCTGTTAAGGTGGCATATGTGCTGAAGAAGATAGACTTGGGCTTGGAGGGAGTCAAGGACGAGTCCTTTAACCTGATGGAATGAGCATACGTTATTTCGATAAACAATGGAGCTTACCTTTGGTAGGCGAGGAAACGATTCAGGATATTAATGACTGTTCCAGCAGCGATGGCACTTCCTACAACAACCCAGTACATCTTCTGCAGATAGAACAGACCAGGCACGCCATCTCCCATGGACATGTGGCCCATGCCAGACATGGACATGTCCATCTTGCAGGTATGTAGACTAGTAGTATCCGGATTAGGGTATAAAGAAAGAGAACTCAGTATATACTAGAAATGAAAGAAATTGTATTCAAGCATGATGGTAGAAGAAATGCACGATGTACATATCGCGGGGAACGAAAGAGGAGAAAGCAAATGACAATTAGGCGAAAACGAGCGACTAAGGGTCCAAGATCGAATCCGATGCCAATACTGCCTATCTACTGTAGTCAGTCATATTGAGTATAATTGAGAGAAAATGAGAGGGAATCATAGTCAAAGCGACTCAGTGAGTAGTAATAATCTGCTCAATCCCCACCTGCTAATCCGGCCATGCTTTCGGACGGGCCTTGAGCTCTGCAGCTTCTGATTGGCTCCCGCAGCCAAAATGTGCTCAAATGCCGCCCAAACGTGCTCTAGCGCCATCGGCCGCTTACCTGGCGGGTCCGCGAGTTTTCGGGGTCCTTGAAAGATGCGGAAAATCACCGGATGTGACAGCCATGGCCCGCTTTTCTATGTCTTCATTAACATTTCATTCCTCTTTTTCCTTCTTCCTTTTCCCAATCCCGTCATATAAAGTATCTTGTACATAGGGCTGGTGCTTTGACATCTTTAAATATATCAATTTTCCCACATTCCAGTTCATACCTCCTACCCGAACCGTCCATACCAAACACCACCCTAATCCTACTCTACTCCACTCACACTACATCTCGACTTACCAACAATGGACATGAGCTCAATGACCGGTATGGACATGGGAACCACCTCCACTACCATGTCCGGCATGTCAATGGCTACCTCCACCGCGTCGTCCACAATGGACATGTCTATGGGCTCCTCCACCTCTACCTCCATGTCTATGCCCATGTCCACCTCTTCCTCTTCCTCTTCTTCTATGTCCATGTCCATGTCAATGGTCTTCATGAACGCCCACGACACCCCCCTCTTCTCCAACCAATGGACCCCGTCCTCCAGCGGCACCTACGCCGGCACCTGCATCTTCCTCATCGTCCTCGCCATCATCTCCCGCTGTCTGGCCGCCTTCAAAGCCCTCCTGGAACGCCGCTGGCTCGACGCCCACGTCAACCGTCGCTATATCGCCGTCGCAGGGAAATCCACCGAAGCAGGTCGCATTGACGCTGATCCCGAATCCAAAGAAGCCAGTCTCATCACAGCCCAAGGGGTCGAGGAGAAAGTCAAAGTCATCCACAAAGCAGCCCGCGAACCTCTCCCTTGGCGATTCAGCACAGATCTCCCTCGCGCGCTGCTTTTTCTGGTCATCACCGGTGTTTCTTACCTACTGTATGTTCCCCTTTACCTCACCTCCACAAATATCGAACACATACTAATACAACAATCACAGGATGTTGGCCGTCATGACCATGAACATCGGATACTTCTGCTCCGTCCTAGCCGGTGCCTTCCTGGGCGAACTTGCCGTGGGACGCTTCATCCAGTGGAACGAGCATGAACATTAGTCCTACTCACATACATATATACATACATACATGTCCATTTCGGGTTCCTCGAACATAACGACTTCTATTTCGCACGGTGTTCTCGGTTCGGGTGTTCGGTGCTGGTCTAGCCTTGCATTGCATTGCATTGCATTCATTTCAATAATTTTGGGATAGCGAGTGTGGTACATGTGCACTTTTGACTTTTTGGTTGTTTGTCAGATACCACTTTTCGCTTATTGGTCTCTTGGATCTCTGCTCTGTGTCGCTTTTTTGCCCTGATACCATTACAGTCGAGGGTGTGTGATTAGCTTAGACTTCAGTACATAGAGATAATGTCTGGGGAGGTTTTGGACTGTGTCGGCATAATAACATGGTTTCGGTCAAAAGACATCACATGCCTGGGTATACCAAGTACATAATCCCTGTAGGCTTTGCAGGTTACAGTGGACTATTGGCCTCACGCGTGGTGTGATCGGCTGTAGGTTGTCCCCCTCTTATTGGTGCGGACGGGACCACACGGACGGCGCGGGCAGGATCCATGCCACTAACCGCGAATGGCAATTGATACGCTGCAGTGTCTTTAAATGTTGATGATTGGAAATCCATCCGTAAAGATACTGACTACTTACTTTCTATCGACAATTTGTAGTAATACGCAGGCTTCAAACTATTGGTACCCGGATCTCTATCAATTGCAACCTCAAAAGCACTGGTCGGCCGTGTCAGCAATCCCGCCTGAGCGTACGTATCGTCGATCGCCTCCATCTGCGCAATGCTCTCCTCACCGTCGATCCACACCCCGGAGCCCGCACGACCCTTGATCCGATTGACAAACTCTTCTAGTTGGCAGCGCCAGGTAGTCCACCATTCCTTATAGGTCTGCGCTCGTACATCGCCCGCTGGCCAGTTGTATGCTTTGGCATACTCCATCACATCCCACGTCTTCACAACCTCTTCCCCTCGGCGGAGAGTATGTGTATCGCAAATATCGATCCGGTGGTAGACCGTTGGAATGAGGTGATTCCACAACGTTACTTTCCTTCTGACAAAGTGGCGTACTTCATCGTTTTGTCCATTAAGCAGTATCTCTCCTGTTCTTGCTTCAGTCTTGGGCCATTTGAATGACGGCAGGGAATGAGACCATGCCGCCGGAAGAAACGAAAACCCTCCTCCAAATAACAGATCACCCCTGATTTCTGCGGTCTTGTCACTGTCTGTAGCGTAGGTAGCTTTTATTGCCGCGTCAATCTGTGGCTCCGGCTGATATCCATCTGATGCAACAGGCAAGGGGCGATGCAGTGCTTCAATGGGATTGAGATGCTCCCCTCTACCCAGCACCTGCCGCACGCAGGAGAGAGGATACGTTGCTAGGTCCATGAGACAGCCACCTGACAAGCCATAGTGGAAGCGGATGTCGTCCATTTCCAAATACCCTTTGGGAAGATACTGTTGGGAATAGACATGCTCTACAGTCGCGCCCCAGGGAAGGTGATTAACTTGGTAGAGAAAAGCCTGCCAGGCTGGGTGAAATTGATAGTGGAAAGCTTCAAGAAGAACCGGGGCATTCGGCGCAGTCACTAATGGATGTCTGAAGAGTGACCTTGCCTCATCGGCATTCGAACAGGACGGCTTCTCAAGAAGAACATGCTTTCTTGCTTGTATGGAGCGCAGGGCCCACTCAAAGTGTAGGGAATTCGGCAGAGCAATATAGACTGCGTCGATGGCTGGATCGCTCAGAAGTTCTGACACGTGCATTAAGACCCATCCATGCTCCGTCAAGTTCAATCCAGTTGTGGAGAATCTCACCTTGATAAGTATTATGGACGATCGGAATGCTGTACTTCTCGGCGTACTGACGGGCGCGCTCGGGATCTCGAGCAGCGACCGCTGCCACGATGACTTCCGGGTGCGACAAGGCGGGTAAAATTATGGCCAGGGGACTAGAGCAGACATAAATCAAATAGCCTGCAAGTCTGTGCTTCATCAACTCACGCTATGGAGGATGCTCCAAGCAGTCCTATTCTGATGGCGTCATCCCTCTTCCTCGGGGTGGGCGAGCTAACTGCCGCATAGTAAAATCGCTTCAAGAAATCGAAGAATAACATACTGAATAAGTGCTGGGGATTGCTGAAGTTTAGTTAGATTTCTGTAAGACTAGTAGATATGCACTGTGGCAATGGCACGTAAAGGTAGCACGGACAACACTTTGTTGTATGAGGCGGGTGCTTCCCGCCATCAGTTGTTCTGGACTGCATCGCCAGACAGCAGGTGACTTCCGCATTTGATGCGGTCCGTCTGTTTCTCTCATTTATTTATTTGAGAAGCTGCTGATGGGTCTCCTTCCAATACGCACAGTATCAACATAGTGCTCTCCTAAAATGAGTGTATGGTATCGAAACGCAATATTACTCATAGTTATAGATTGCAATGGTAGTCTTCATGTCAAACTCGCCAGATTATCTTGGATCTAGAATCATGCAATCCCTCCTGTGGTCGACACAGCCGAGTTCGCGCAAAGGAACTGTTTGACAGATGAATTTATCTTAATGTGACTCAGTGGAGGAAGTAAGATGTGCCTAGAAAGACGAGCGGGGTACCATTCCGTCCCTTGGTTATCTAGTGCCCTCAAACTGACACTGAAACCATCTACTTGTAAGTTGACACCGTATAACCACGTTTATTCACAACATAGTCCCCCATGTCTTATATCCGAGGGTATAGACACGAGCTCAGGCACAATGGACAGGCTTGGCAATCCCCCACATGGCGGACTTGAACCGGGGAACTTCACCGGATTTGCCAGTCTTGAGAAGAAATGAGCACATTTCCTAACCCAATCAGCCCTAGTGCTGCTAGGACTCACTGCAGGGTCCCTGGAGCTCCAGCTTCTCAGTGGCACAAAACAACATCCAAGATTCATGTTACTAAGTAGTGACTAGTATCAGGTTAATCGGCTTTGGTCCCTTCTGCGGGAATAATACTCGCTCATCCTGTAATTACCTCGCTTAACCCTGTACAATCCCGGTCCTGCCGTAGAATTTCATTATAATCAGCTCTTACCCGCTCAAAGCATGTCTTGCATAACTATAAAACTATCGAGGGTCCCTGTGTAATATCTATCTCACGTCATTTCCGCTCTTCAAACCGCCGATCCCTCAATCCTCAACACCATGAAGCTCCCTATCCTCTACCTGGCGTCTCTTGCGCCCTTGGTCGCCGCCCACTTCGAGCTCAAGTATCCTACCAGCCGTGATGGATCTGAAGAGCAGATGACCCAATTCCCCTGCGGCGGAGCTGCCCAGTCCAGCAATCGTACGCAGGTCTCTATTTCCGCCGGTTCTTTCCCCGTCGCATTGTCCATGGGTCACTCCCAGACTGCTGTCGAGGTTCTCCTGGCGCTGGGTTCCGACCCCGGAACCAACTACAACATTACCCTTCATCAGACCTTTGAAATCCAGGGATTGGGTGCTTTCTGCCTTCCGCACATCAAGTTCGATGAATCCATTCTTGGCACCAACATCACCGATGGAATGAACGCAACTGTGCAGGTCCAGAGCAATGGTGATCCCACCGGAGGTCTCTACGCTGTATGTTGCCCTGTCAATCATTATGTGTGAGTAGATGCTAACCTCGCCCAGTGCGCCGACATTCAATTCTCCTCCACCGTCTCCTACGAAGAACCATCCTCCTGCTCGAACAACACCGGTGTGACTGCTGTGGCTTTCACTGGAGCTGCGGCAGAGCGCAACGCCAATGAATCCACTTCCTCTGGAGAAGCGCAGAGCAGCTCCTCTTCTAGCACCTCTTCGGGAAGCTCAAGCGCTGCTACCTCTACTGGCGGTGCTGTTGCTTTGGAGACTGCTGCGTGGGGTATGCTAGGTGCTGCAGTTGTTGGTGGAATGGCTCTGTTGTAAGAGTAGTCCAATGCACAACTGTCTATGTTGCATTAGGCGACTCGGTACACCAGAAGATAACCTTGGCTCGCACTCGCTTTGTCTTCTCATGTTTATTCTTCTAGGGCTCAGGGTCTACCAGAATAACATTGTTTATTCGGACTTCTGGAATGTCCCTTACCGACAACCCATTGTCTTCGGTTACATCCTGTGGCGGCACGTCCTTGGTATGTGCTCAGGCTCATCATTCATGTATAGAAAGTTGGAGCCATGTATTATGGTCACTAGTACTTCTCAACCCGCCCTTGGCTATACATTCTCGGATTCCAAACTCATCTTGTTGGGATGGAAGTGCAGCATACCTTTTATGATTCATGAATACCCATTGTAATTAGCGAGAATCAATCAAAAGCCCTTGAAATTATGTGAATATTAGGAGTATATGTATCGTGTTGTAGTCGAACCTGCGTTTAAGCATGCGCATCCCAATAGTCAATTTTTCCAATACTAGACGAGTTCTGAACCCACCACGCCCTGAACTCCAGATTGACCCCTTTGCTGTTCTATTTATTTATTTTTCCTTTGAGGTGGACCGCGCGCCTCAGGTTCTATGGAGATATGTTTGTATTGATCTTACTCCAGAGTACAGGTGTAATGCTCTTACTTTCGGCCCCAATGATACGCAACGTGGTACTAGGAGTGACTTCATATCCAGCCAGCGCTGATCTGGTGACTATAATATCACAAGATATACTTCCCCTCATTATTGAGCTACTTTCGAGAAGATCCTCAGCTAATCAATATCAATCTACGCAATCCCACTATATAGGGGTCCGAAGGGGTGCGTAGAGGGATATGGGATTTTTTTTCTCTTTTCTTTGGAAATATGATAGTTAATGGGTTTAAAAATTACTAAAATTTGATTCCATCTCTTGATCATTGCCGTATAGTTACATAAATATGGGATATTAGGATATTAGTGGAAATCGATTACTTGGAGGTTGGTAACCGTTACCCTTCGATAGTAATTGTTTTTGACCCACGAAGATCTGATGTAAACCCAGTTTATGGATTTTTCGTAGTGGTTTCCTGATAATGAGCAAGCAGACACTATCAGTCTTATTCATGTCCAGTAAGCGTCAAATAATCGAATGAATATCGTAATTGTCTTCACTTGAGTAATATATAACTTTATACTAACCCTGTCTACTCACGACGGGAAACTGGGTAGCACTACACAGTACTACAAGTCATCGTCCACCCCTGGAACAATCTTCATAATACGAATGCTAATATAGCGGATACCCTATTTATGATCCACAAAACAGATATATCCATTAGTAGCCGTCGTTAATAAGCTGTTCGCGATCAAGAATCCCATCATCGATAAGCAGCCAATCTCCGCAGGCGGTAGGACAACATCCTCGGCAGAATCGCGGGGAGAGGCT
Source organism: Aspergillus eucalypticola CBS 122712 (assembly GCF_003184535.1). NCBI lineage: Eukaryota > Fungi > Ascomycota > Eurotiomycetes > Eurotiales > Aspergillaceae > Aspergillus > Aspergillus eucalypticola. The sequence continues at coordinate 743,263 of NW_020290283.1, forward strand.
GTCCGCTCGGCATAATCCATGGCTCTCTTCCACTGTTTCCATCCTTTAAACACGAACCTTTGTGTACGGTGTCTCATCTAACCAAGGGTGATAACTTCAAGATGACTACACGCACCCCCTTTATTGTTCCGGCACTGAAGAAGCACACCGCGACGGTGATCATGGCCCACGGTTTGGGCGACAGGTTGGTCCCTAGCATACGGCGCTCTAAATGATTTACAACTGGCTAACTTTATCCTGTCAACAGTGGTGCTGGATGGTACGTAAATCGAGATTATTCCCTACATGAAAGACGGGAGCTACTCCTTCGAAACGAGACCTGTCATAACTGAACCGAAATAGGATGGCTCTCGCCCAGAACTGGCGCCGCCGCGGCATGTTCGACGAAGTCGCCTTCATCTTCCCCAACGCCCCTATGATCCCTATCACAGTGGTATGCGGTGACTGTCACCTACGGAGCTCTGGGGATATTGGACTAAGTTGACGGGTAATAGAACTTTGGAATGTCCATGCCGGGATGGTACGACATCTCCAAGCTGGGTCGTGACGTGAGTGGTGCATCCACATTTATAATCCCGGGGTAAAGAGATTAATGGCTGTATAGTTGGATTTCGAAGAAGCCATCCGCCACCAGGACGAACCGGGCGTCCTCCGTTCCCGTGAATACTTCAACTCCCTCATCAAGGAGCAGATCGACAAGGGTATCAAGCCCTCCCGCATTGTCCTCGGAGGCTTCTCGCAAGGTGGAGCGATGTCCTTGTTTGCGGGTCTCACAAGCACGGAGAAGCTTGGTGGTGTCTTTGGTCTTTCTTGCTACTTGTTGCTGCATGACCGGATCAAGAACTTCCTCCCCGAAAACTGGCCGAACAAGCAGACGCCCTTCTTCATCGCACATGGCGAGGAGGACGAGGTGGTCAAGTTTGATTTCGGTAAGCAGTCGGCCAAGATGGTTCAGGAGTTGGGTGTCGAGGATGTCGAGTTCCATTCTTACTCGTGAGTGTTCTGTTCGCTTTCATTTTTGCTGAAATGGCTTGCTTATACTTGGGCAGTGATCTCGGCCACTCTGCCGATCCCGAGGAGATCGAAGATTTGACAAGGTTCCTTCAGAAGGCTATTCCTCCGGAGGAGGGTCAGTCGGCCGCCGGATTATGACTTGGTGACGCCAGATCCGTGCCTGCTGCACCGTCTATAGGTGCTAGAATCATATACAGCATTTTCCTAGGCATCGTTATATGGAGAATTGCGGTTATGCTGTTGGGGATCATCTCGGGAAAGAAACGGGATGCGCCGATAAAGCAGGATTGAACATACAATTAGCTTGAATACATAATAGATCAAGATGCATGAAATGACGAAATCTAGTAACCATCTATTCATCGCTCGTAATCGAATATTCCACCCACATTTACTCTCCCCTTAAAGCCTTCTGAACCGCAGCCTCAATAGCAGCCACCATAGCATTAGTATTCTCCACATCAAACGGCACCATATGCTTCGACCCGTGATCATGGAAACTCATTTTGCTCGGCTCACACAGCCTGGACAAATGCATACTAGAGGGATACAGCTCATCCTGCTTTCCCACAATATTCGCTGTGGGGATCTTGACCGGATACTCGCCCTCAGCCGAAGTGTCAGGAATGACCTCATTCCCCGTGCTGTCAAACGGTGCAGCACCGCAGATAAACACGGCGACCTTGAACAGAGGCTCTTGATGCGTCTTCGCATGGTGTACAATCATGGCGCATGCCAGGGCAGCACCTTGTGAGAATCCCATGACGGCGTCGAAAGGACCCTCACGCTCGATGATATCGTAGACGTGCTTCATTGCGGGGGCGAGATATTCGCCCGGTGCCCGGTCACGGGGATAGTGGTTGTAAAAGGGGCCATTAAAGAGGCCCTTTAGCTCTATTCAAAGTGTTAGCTAGTCATCACATACGTCTCCAAATATACTCCGAATCTGTTCTTTGGTGTGGAGGGCGGGGGTGATGTACGAGGCTCAACTTCGGCTTCCATGCAGCCATCGTAGTATTTGAATGTATGGCCATATTTAGCGAGGTCGTAGGAGATGCCACCTGATTGCGATACAAGTTAGATTGGCAATCATGGTCTGGCGGAATGGACTGTTGTTCAAGTACCGGATTGGATCTCGAAGATCTATTGTTTTTGTTCCAACGGTTAGATTTGGATGGCGGGGAAGCGGAGATAAGTCAAAGGAAGAGATGCCCGCCAGCAGGGAAGATGCTTGCTTACTTCGGCGTTGGTACCTGCGCCGTGGAGACAAAGGAAGCGCATCTTGAATGGTTGTCTTGTGAAGGAGGTTCTTTTTGTGTCACTTCTTTCTGAAAAGATATGATCCTGGGCAACAATTGCTGACAAGAGAAGAAGATGAGGAAATGTGTTGAATACTAAACTAGACTACGCCTTCCGACCGTCAGCTGAAGCACTGGCCTGCCACTATGCCACTAACGTAAGACAAACTCTCAGCCTTCTCCATCTACTCCTGGACTATCTCATCTGTCTCTGCATTTCTTCAGTTGTCATCCTGTCCGACCTAGGCTATGCATCCTTCTCGGCTATTTACAAGACAATTGCTCGTCCTACTTCCTACATGCAACATGTGAGATGTCACAGTTCACGGAGTTTCCATTCATCGAAATGATCTCCGGCACCGAGGGCGGCGCCCGTGCCCCCTTCGAGACTGGTCTTGCTACCCTCTCCCCACTGTGACTTGAGTGGTTCTGCGCCTCTACAGTCTACGTGGTCTCGATAGCACTTACTGCTGCTCGCAATCAATGGCATCTGTCGTTAATTTCCTCTCAACTGTTCTCTCCCGCCCCGTGGAGTCCTACTGCAGCTTTGGTCCAACGGTGAGTGAAATCACCTTTGGACTGCTGGGGTACACCTTCAATCCGGAACGCGACATCAATGATCTATCAGGGAAGGTTGTCTTCGTCACTGGAGGTATGTGTTCTATATACCCTGGTCTCTCTATCGCAGTGCGCTAACTTCTCTGCTTGTCTCAGGCAATGCCGGTCTAGGGAAAGAAACCGTCCTCCAACTCGCTCGTCACCGCCCATCTCGCATCTACCTCGCTGCGCGGAATGCGACCAAAGCCGAAGACGCCATCGCTTCAATCCGGGAGCAGGTCCCATCCGCCGATATCAGACACATAGCCCTCGACCTGTCCTCATTCAAGTCGATCCGCGCCGCTGCCGAGCAGTTCACGTCAGAATGCGATCGCCTGGACCTCCTGGTTCTCAACGCCGGAATCATGAACTGCCCGCCCGCTCTGACAGAGGAAGGATTCGAGATTCAATTCGGAACAAATCATATTGGGCATTTCCTACTCACCCAGCTACTACTGCCCACGCTGCAACGAACGGTTGAACTTTCCAGGGATGTCCGAGTAGTAACATTGGCCTCTGCCGCGAATGTCGCCGCGCCTCCCTACGATGTCATGACCTCTACGCCGGCTTTAATAGCTGACCACACATTGACCCGGTACAGTGCCTCGAAGGCAGCGAATATCCTCTTTGCGTCGGAGCTGGCCCGTCGCCATCCGGAGATTCTGTCTGTCGCGGTACATCCCGGCTCCGTTGTGAGCGACCTATGGGACCATACAATCAAGACTGGTGTCGTAGCCAAGTACACTATCGGTGCCATCCTTGCGTTCAGTCGGAGCATACGGAGCGGAGCACTCAATCAGCTCTGGGCCGCCGGGGCGAGAAGAGAGCTGGTGACCAACGGGGCTTATTATGTTCCCATTGGGGTGCACGCTACGGGCAACCGGTACGCGAAGGACGCCGATATGGCACGGCGACTGTGGGAGTGGACTGAGCAGCAGATTGCAGAGAAATCGTAAACTTGTCCGGTTCCAATGATGGTTTGGTTCATCCCTGCGGGCATCTCCTGTAGTTAGAGATGTTCGACGGCTATTCTTTTCAGGATATGCGTGACCATGTTTGGAGACAGCCGTGGCTGTTATAATTGTATCAATTTCTTAAAACCTATAGAATAGCATGATGTGATAACCGACGGTGCTTCAGGGTCCGGATCGCGGGGTTGAAGACGGGTAGACTCGCAGATTACCGGATTGGGTATGAGATGCCGGAAAGCGGGTGGTGAGCGTCAATCCGGGCGAAAGCCATTGGTGGCACAATCTTGTCCCAAGGTGCCAAACAACCTCGCAAGAAAAAGAGACCAACCTGCTGCCCATGGAAAGAGAAAAAAAAGAAAAAAAAAGAACCCTTCAATCCAATGTCCCTGCCAATTCCACTATACCTTGATGACATCTGAAATGTTGCTGATCTCCCCCCATGGACGCCAGTCTAGAAAGTCAGCAGCGGCTGCGATCGTTAGGGTTTAGCCGAGGAGCCTCCCTGTCCAGATTCCTCGTTTCGCCCACAACCAACTTCATCCAGCACGTCCACGAAGTGCCTTTCCCATGAAAATTGTAGTCCCATAGTCAAAAAGGCACATAATATAACCATATCATAAAGAACAATATCTTTAAATTCTACTTAACGAGCTACACAGCGTAGAAAAATAATATCAATGTCGTAGAAGTACTGAGAACGTAAAGTCGGCTTTTGCATGCTCTGCTCCCCACACAAACCCGTCCGAAGCGCATCATCGAACTTGAACTATCCTCATCCTCATCCTCCCACCTCACCTCCCTCCTCTTCTTCTCTCTCCAGCACCAAATACTCCCCCCCATCATCTCCTTTAGGTACGTATTATAACCCCCCAATATTCCTCCCTCCAGAACCCGTTTTCCCCATCTGGACATTTCGAAAATACTTTGTCGCTTCTCCCACTCAACGACGAGTCATCCGCGAATCTTCTGTCCCGATTTTATTCGTTCCCAATTCCAGTTCGATCCGGTCGCGCGAATTCGACGCTCAAAAACGCTCCGCTCCCCTCTTCTTTACGCGAGAAATGACTCTGCACAAATTCCACAATACACATATCATACACTCAAAAATTAGGAAGATCGATCTCTGACGTCTTTGGATTTTTTTCCCCCTCTTTTACAGGTTGAAAGCACTCAAGCTTCAATACTCCCGTCAAAATGGATCAGGCAAAGTTGGCTAGAATGCAGCAGAGCGTGCGGATTGGTATGTACCACTTCTTTTCTCTTTAATTTCTTTTGTATATTTTGTCCATTGCTCCGTTCGCATCCAATTTATAATCAATATTCATGGGAGGGATTGTTGGTGGGGGAGAGAGTGTGTGAGTGAGTGAGTGAGCTACTATTTGGTGGTGTCATGGGATCCCGAACCGATTCGATTCTGCAAGGAACGAAAGAGGAAAGAGCAGGAGGAGCAAACAGGCTCGCTCGGAAGCTCAGGATTATTTCGGATTGATTGATAGTGCTGCGTGTTATTATTGTTTTTATACAAAAGTTATCATGAGGAACAGTTCAAGCTAACATAACCTTTCTCACTCTGACAGGGTACGTATAATGACACACATTCGCATCCCACGAAAGACACACCCACACATCACCACCCCAAAACCCGAACCCACGTCGATATCAGAACCCACGAATCGAAAACTAACAACCCAACAGAGGCAAGGGTACTCCCCGCCGCAAGGTCAAGAAGGTCCACAAGTCCTCCGGTGCCGACGACAAGAAGCTCCAGGCCACCCTGAAGAAGATGAACGTCCAGCCCATCCAGGCCATCGAGGAGGTTAACATGTTCAAGGAGGACGGAAACGTCATCCACTTTGGTGCTCCTAAGGGTATATCCATCCCCCAACCTCTCCTCTTGCCCTTTTACCCCAACCTATCACAGGAAGCAGCAGCATACTGAAATATTTATGATGGTATATAGTCCACGCCTCCGTCCCCTCCAACACCTTCGCCCTCTACGGCAACGGCGAGGAGAAGGAACTCACCGAGCTCGTCCCCGGTATCCTGAACCAGCTTGGCCCCGACAGCCTTGCTTCCCTCCGCAAGCTCGCCGAGAGCTACCAGAACATGCAGAAGAACCAGGCCGGCGCTGACGGCAAGAAGGACGATGAGGAGGATGATATCCCCGATCTCGTTGAGGGCGAGAACTTCGAGAGCAACGTCGAGTAAATTTATTAAAAATTTATTTTTATCCTTTTAACAAACCATCAGCTTGAATTTTATTTGAGAGGAATTGATATCATCTTCGTTGCCCTTGCCAACTTCCATATATTCGTTGTACGAACTACTGTCGGTATAATATTCCGTTTCTGGATTGGATGGATCCAATATTCAGAAGAAGGAGAATGAGGCTTGTGTATGTGCTACTTCTTTTTTTTGGCCCTGTGAGTGTGCGCGCTGAGCAGATTCGTTCTTCTTTTTCTTTTTCTTGCTTATGGTATTCACTATCCTTGAAAGAGCTTGGAGCTGGAGCTGGGGGCATGAGCTGTGGAGCCTATGATTATTGGTCTGGGAAGAGGTCAGTCGGCTTTTCTCATATAAAAAAGGAATGATTATACTTTTCTCAACTTCTGGGGATAAAGATGAGAGGGTTTCTAAGGAGGCCGTAACTTTCATGGTTCTTGTTGGGTCTGTGGAAGATAGTGTTACTATGCCAATTAGATGACTAGTCATGTAATTAGTGGGGAGGGGGGGTTGTAATGCAGAGATACATAGGCCATGACCTATCTATCCGTAATGATTGGACAATTATATCAATCGACGTTAATACTATTCGTAACCTCGACATCTCCTTCTATAATAAACGTGGTAACGATACCAAACACACTCGCTTTTTCATATGGTAAATAAAACACACCTCGCTGGAACAAACAACAAAATCAATGGGTATTGGTATACATGAAAGCATCATAAGATAAAAAGAAATGTCAAGATCAACACAGACAGACAGACAGCAAGCAAGCAAGCAAGCAACAGCAAAGACAGAAAAGTAAAGCTCATCTACTCTCCACCTGATTCATCGACGACCTCTTAGGAACAAACGGCGCCGAAGTCGGCTTCGACTTCCTCCTCTCATCCTTAACCCGTAGTCCTCGACTCAAACCACCCCCGAGACCCCGCGCAAGAGACGCAAACGGCGACGCAGCTTGCCAGTTATCCAGATCCTCTTCGTGCTGGCCGACACTAGCCACGATTTCACTGCCATGTTTCGAGGATCCGGATCCATCGGATGGCTTGGCGCGGTGTCGGTGGAGGGAGGTGTCGCTGCCGTGGGTGCTCGGGGAGGTCGGGTTAAGTTTCCACGGGTTCGTGGGGATGTTCGGGTCGATGTAGTCGGCACATTTACAGCCACAGCCGCTAGGGCAGAAGTGGTATTCTTCCTGGTCGGTGTCGGGTGCCATGGAGAACCAGCCTCGATGGCAGTCGAAGCAGCTGACGTGACCGCAGCCGAGACAGGGGATGAGCATGCCTTCGACGACTTCGCTGCAGATGATGCAGGGGAGTCGGAGAGGGAGGGGCTGTTTTGGTTTGCAGTGAGGGCAGGTGAGGGGAGGTGGTGTTATGCCCTTTATGTGGCTCTTGGGGATTGCTTCGGTGAGTGCTTTGGTTGCGAAGATGGAGTGCTGTAGGGCTTGGCCGCAGCTGATGCAGTGGCGTTGGATTTCTAGACCTTGGTTTTCGGTATCGGTGGGTGCGGCTGTTGAGCTGCGGCGCTTGGAGCTGGGGAGGGAGAACGAATCGTGGTGGCTTCTGTGGCGACGGTGTGTTGGCTCTTTGGTGGGATTGGGGGTCCCGCCGATCTTCAGCACTTCGCTACGTTGTACGGGCAGTCCCCATATAGAGAGCAGATGGGCGTATGCTGCGCGGTACGACCGGTATAGCCATTCTTTCTTGGGGTCGAGGAAAGTACTCTGCGATTGTCCGTTGCCCTCGAAAGCAGCTTGGTTCTTTAGGACTGCGCGAACCTTTGTCGACGGTTTGGCGGGAGTAGGTCGCTCGCTCTCCGTGTCAGAGTGGGTTTGTGACGTGAGCGCGGTGGAGGTAGTTAGATAGTCGGGAATGGCTGAGACTGGTTTCGCAGTAAAGGCACTCGTCACCCATACCCCTGGCCCTCCGACTGTGTTGGGGCTGCCGTTGGGATTGAAAACCTTCCGTGACAAGGCGGTTGCTGGAGGAGATGCTGACGAAGGGCCAAATGTAAGAGAGCGGGAAAGAGACGAGGCCAGAACAGAACCAATGCCGGAGCCGCTGCGTGGTTGGGATTGCTGGTCAGGTGAAGCAGCGATTGCTATGTTCTGGGTCCATGTCTTTCGGTCTGCTGCTAGGGGGCCGGCTCGAGTGGCTAGAGGAGGGGTCGTTCCTGTGGAATATGGCGGCGTGGAATCGGGACGCCAGATCTCAGATGAAGAGCGCCCAGAACTATGGGTAATGGGCGTTGCGTGGCTGTCCTTCGGTGTTGAAGCAAGCGGCACGGCCGTCTGCGGTTTGCTCTGCGTAACGGAGTTGGGGGAATGCAAATCAAATGAAAATGCATGCTCCTCCATCCGCCTGGAAACGGCCCGACTGACATGAGCGTGTTCTTTGGAGGCCTCGTCAATGTTGGCCTCGTGCAAAACACAAGATAGCATCGCGATCATTTGGACGTCGCCGATCTGTTCAAAATGTTCGAAGAGAGCAGGGATTAGCCACTGACCACCGAATGGATGGTCGCCCCATTGAATGACGGTATTCAGAAACCCTTTGTGACGTTGGTCCTGGCTTCCCATGTCGTTACTCAGATCCACAGCGCTATCCTTCCTTTGAATGTACGGTCTATCCAGGGTGTCAAAACCGGATGAAAACATTGAGCTCTTGCAGTTGTGCAAGATAAGCCTGACAAGTCCCCAAATCCGAGACAGCTCGTAATAACCGTGGTCGAGGGCTACAGCTGAATTATGTGCACAAACGTCCGTGACTTTGCCGCAGATACGATATTTGCTAGCCAGTTCCCGCTTGGCTGGTAGCAGATCACTGAAGTCGTGGATTGAGATGACATTTTGCGAGCCTTCAGATGACTTCGAGGTCATCGCACCAACGGTCGACCTTTGCGAATTATCTGTAGATCGCGGACGATAGAGTCCCAGACTGCCACCACTCCGCCATGTCTGGGGCGTTGGAAACCGGTGCTGAAGCCCTGACAAGATACCAGAAGACCCGGAGGAGCTTGACGACTCAGCGTCCGAATCGTCGGAATATTCAGAAGCGCCATCGTCAGTACTGGCCATTGTGACAGACGTCCGAGGCCCAGGTGAATTGGTCTGCAGACGACCAAAGCCTTCGAAAACCTTGTCCGCTCTGGATAACCTGGTCATTTCCTTAAACCCTAGGTTTTCAAGCCAATTGGACTTGTCTTTCCTAGATGGGAAGAAGCACACCAAGCGACCATCGTTGGCCCATAGTGCACCGCATCCCTTGGCTACCGGGACCATAACATTGGCATTGACCGGTCGAAGCAGTTCAGAACTCATGCCTAGATCTTGGCTTTGTGACAGGCCGACCTCATCTTCATCGCTGGACTCCTCACCCCCTAGTTGGCCGTTGATGGGAGACTTTACGGTTTCTGCCGTTTCCCCAAGAATCCATGCTATGCTTTCTTCCAAGGTACTCTCGCCCAAGAGGTAGCGAACGACCCCCTCGAGACATCCTCGTTTGTGAGCCAGGAAAGTCTCTGCAATCGTGCGAAGTTCAGCTATCAACTTGTCGGCAAGTTGGTCGGTGACAGCGGCAGTCTTCTGCACACTGAATGTGGGCATGGCATCTCGAGGGTAATCAACGGGGAATTTAATATCGACTTTCATGAAGATAGAGTCACCATCAGCACCCCATGGTCCGTGAAGGGATATAGTTGCCTTTCGTTGTCTGACATCGACCGATTCAAAAGCAACCTTGGTGAACTTTTCTCCGACATGGGTAATCTCGTCGCCCAGGGTCTCGATATCCCATCCGGATATTTTCACGCCACGCATCCATGAAATAGGATTAGTATCCGTGCGAACGTTTGTCCGACCCTGCATACCGATCCTAGAATCGGCGTTGGCCCCGCTCTGCGTCCATGCGCGAGCGTATGGGACCGAGATAGTATTCATGCCGGGATTACGAGACGTCTGAGGTGTGGAGCTCTGTCGAGTGGTGGGCGACAGCGAGTCCATATCTTCTTCCTCTTCATCGATAGGCGTATCCCGATATGACCTATACAGTGCGCCCTTGCGCGTGAGCTGCATATTGGAAACATAAGTCTTCCCTTTCTCAAAGCCAACCCTTTGCATAATATCCGGATCGACCCTGTGTAAGCGTAGTTCACGATCCGTGCCCCAAGACACCAGCTGGAACTCTCTATTGTCAATACCATCCTCTATCTCCCCGCGTGCTCTCCACAGAAACTCTTTCACCTGGCCTTTGTGTCCTAGGAAGCTGTGTACCAGAGGAAGCTCATCATTCGAAGTAGAACCCTCCCCAGCTCTCCGGCTATATAAGTGGAGATCACTGTTTCCTCTTTGTGGCATGGCCAAGACACCCCATCCAAATGGAGTATTCCTTGCTCGCCATACTGGAAACGGCGTCTTGATCACCTTCTCCGGCACCTCTGTGTCCACTGTATAGTCCCAGAATTTGATCGTCTTGTCGAGAGAGCACGTTACAAGAGCCCCTGGCCGTACCCTGTTCCAGTCCAGCCCATAAATCTTCGTGTTGTGTGCCTCAATAGACTTGATCGGATACGCGCCCATTCGCTTGTCCCATATCCGCAAGAACTTGTCGTGAGAACTGGCAATAACGTTGGGGTCCTGTCGGTTCCATTTAACCTGTGTTGCTCCAGCAAGCCAGTCAGAGAATGAAATAGCGGGACGGGAGGGTGTCCGCAGATCCCAGCAGTGGACGAAGCTATCAACGGCACACGTCGCGAGCATATCTGCATGGTGTGCGGAGAAGTTGATGTCTGTTATGGCTCGAGAGTGGGCGTGCAGAACGTGCTCAATCGAGCTTGGCGAGGATTTCATGCCCAGGTTCCATACCAACGCCTTCTGGTTTGATGTGCTAACGACCCAATAGTCTCGGGCAGCGAACGGGGACCATTGAACATCTGCAACCTCCCATGGTGTGTGGTGCGGAAGATACCTTGGCGGCGAATATGGCGAATCGAGATCGATGATGTGAAGACCTTCCTTGGAGGCTAGAACCACATCCCGTCCACAGGGCGAGATCGACATAGACCCAACAGGCTGCTCCACATGAAATGAGCTATCCTCCCCGAACGTTGGACTTTCGAAGGCCGACGTGAGGGGCCTGGGCTCGCTTTGGTCCACCATGTTGGCGTCGCCGGCTCCGGGCGTGAAAGGCTCCTTGGTTTCTGTGCTACCTCTTGGCTGCTATCCACGCCTTGGAGAAACGTTCAAACGGACTCAGAATTTCAGGAAGCACATTGGTGGAAGTATCGTTTGCGGTCATACACGGCGCTATCATATCGACCGCGTTTGTCATGGGCTTTTCATCAATTGCGTAGGAGGAACGGGTCTGTGGAATTGGCTGTGCGCATTGTGGAGGTCGTTACGGGGGGGCGGTCGAACTTGGAATTCCAGAGGCGCATGTACCGTATCTTCGATAGACCAATGATGGTGCGCTGATGAAACGGTAGTTAATAGGATGAGCAGGGAGAAAGATACACTACTTCAATTGGAATCTTGCCTGGGGAATTGAAGATACCCGAACCAAGGGCCTCAGACAGCAGCTGTGGACTCCGCAAAGTCCGGGGTTGGCGAGTTGCTTCCCGGCCGCAGTCTCCGATTCTGCACACTTGGTTCCTCCAGCCTCCAGTGCCCATTACGGCAGGCGGTGTATGCAACCTGCGCAGCCCCTCTGTCGGTTACGTCGTTCCATATCGAATCGAACTCCAGCCATAGGATCATCCCAGGTGGCTGTTGCTTCTACTCCCCGCGATCATCGCTAGAGGCTGCTGTCAAGTTCCGCCTGCTCCAAAGCTACGTGGGAGAGGTATCCGCTGCTTTCCGACTGCCAGAAATCTGCAGGAGAGCCGTAAGCCCCACCTTGAGCATAACCGTGAAATCGCGGGGTTGAACAGAACATTAAACGTTCTTAATTCACAGACTCGAAATGGCGTTGCCCAAGCGAATCATCAAGGAGACCGAGCGTCTCATGGCAGAGCCGTGAGTTATCCGGTTAACAAAAGAACCCTATCACAGTACAGATTGTTGACGCACGCCTGCAGAGTTCCTGGCATCAACGCCGTACCTCACGAAGATAACCTGCGTTACTTCGATGTCTCCATTCACGGACCGGCACAGTCTCCATACGAAGGTAAATAGAAAAGCATACATAGGCTGTTTGTATGGCTGTTGACTTCTTTCAAGGTGGCATTTTCCGCCTCGAGCTGTTCTTGCCAGAGGACTACCCGATGACTCCGCCCAAGATTCGCTTTTTGACCAAGATCTACCATCCCAACATTGACCGCCTGGGGCGGATTTGCTTGGACGTCTTGAAGAGTATGCAATATTACACCTCAACGTTGGAAGGAGGATACAAGAATTTAGGCTAACGTACGGCTAGATAACTGGTCTCCCGCTTTGCAAATTCGCACGATTCTTCTCTCCATCCAGGCTTTGCTGGGAGCCCCCAATCCTGACGACCCGCTTGCCAATGATGTTGCTCAGCGCTGGAAGGAGGACGAGCCAGCAGCGATACAGACTGCCAAGGAGTGGACTAGAACCCACGCGATGACTTAGATATGAAAGGCGGAAAGGGCTCCACCCGCTAAACAAACTGTAGGAGCAGCAATGTTGTGATGTGACCATGAGCAAAAGTACTGCGACATTCTGCCTTCCTGGCATTTTTTAGGATAGGCCTCGATTCTCCGGGACCTTTTCTTTCATACAATGAGAAGGCATCCATAGCCATCAACTCTGGTTCGTTTCCCCGCAAGTGCTCATGTATGGTTATAGAGCTGTGGCTCATTCCAGATGTGTGGTATAGGCATTTGCTTTGTTTCATCCGACTGCGATCTGTTTTTCGATTTCGATCTTAGAGATTCATTCCATAGAATTGCAATATACCTGTAGCAGATCGTCGACTTTGATTTAGTTCTACTGGCTCAACTGTCCTGGTGGTTTATTATGCACCTGGCTTGTAGTATACAATGATCCATGACTATCGATTTATATACCATAGCCTACCCAGTAACATGATACTGCTGAAATTATCTCTATCTTCCTGGCCTTGAAGGCATCTAGATGTGAATAGTATGGTCCTAGAGAAAATTAGCTAGGAGATTCACCATATTCATTACGGTACCAGAGTGAACAATCTCGAAGATTAACTCATATTAACACGTACTATCGTATAGCTTGGTTTTGCTTCCTTACGCTCCTTTATGCTCCCCCGTGCAGTTATTTTCAGGACCAGGAAGATACCGATATTCTGACTGCCGGCCTTATTCTACTATCAAGCGGTAAAAGATAGTTATTTAACCAAGCACTTCAAGCAAACTACTCACAGTGACCATCAACAACAGCACAATGAACAACGAGGACTATATGGACACCTCTGGAGAAGCAACGTATGTTTTCTCTTCTGATTGTATATCGCCAGCAGGATTGGAGGAAAAGAAGCCATGCTAGTTACTTTGATATATCTGACACCCACCATTCTAGAGACCAGCCTCACTCCTTTCAAGCAGAAAGCGAGGACCCGGATTCTAACCTCACTCAACTGACCGACGACATCACCAGCCAGCTCGCCAGAGCATTTCACATCACAGACCATCACGATGACCCGCTTTTCTTTCCAGCTTTGTTTACAAATCCTGTGAATATGACGGCAACAGAGCAGGATTTAAGGGAAGACCCCAATGCAATGTCCCTAGACTCTTCTCCCCAGACTCTGCACTCAGTGTTTGGAGCTGGTGCGAAGCCCAACACACAACAATCCCCTTCCACCAGTGCTGGTTCTCAAAAGATCAACAATACAACTGCTGCAGCTCGCAGCCTCGCAGGCATTCTGAAGAAGAACAAAGGCGCGAAGGCAGCGAAGAAAGTCCAGTTCGCAGCCTCTCCAGGAAAGGTAGTAAAGTGCTACAAATCTTCTCCAGGTGAGTATTCTCACTTTGGGTATATTTGGCTACCATGATAACAGCTGATACAGAGCATAAGAAGAGGGACTAAGCAATGGCTTCCTGGCTCCGTCCACTTAAGTCCGTCCTTGAGTACGTCTGGCCCCAGGAAAGACAGATCGCCAAGCAAGACAAGAAAGTCATTGTTTTCCGCCGCGCAAACCTCGTGGATAGGGAGAGTGACAAGGACAAGGACAAGGACGAAGAAGGTGCAGGCACGGACTACCACGATAGCTCTCCAGTTGGGCGCGCGAGCTCGATCGACGACCTGGTAGCATTTTACCCAAAGCCCATAACTATTAGCCTATACCTGCTGACAGGATGACAGGTTGATTACATTCGCCAGACCACAGCTTGTCCTCAGCAAACGCGCGACCCCAAGGAAGATTGGAAACGCAAGAGAAGTGGTGACACTAGGATTTGGGGATATAGAAACCCATGGTGCACCAAATGCTACGGGGAATGCCCTCTTTGCGGTTCCGCCTGTTGCGTGTACGAGGAACTGAGGCGCGCAGTCGCGGATGAGGGTTCAGATCCTCTAGTGGCACGAGACCGCAGACGGCTAATGGGCCTCATGGAGTCTGTGGGAGCCTACATCAAGGATGCGACCACGTTCTCCTTGTGTTCAACGCCAGGTTGCGGAAAGCATGTCTGCCCGTCCTGTTGCGGAATATGCCCGGACAAGAGTTGCCGAGACATACAGTGCAAGGTGAGCGGCGAATCTTACTCGTTTCTTTTCAAGTACTGCATGAGTCCGTGTTGACACCGATGCTGTTAGGAGTGCAAGGCAGATCCCTGGGCCGTATGCGACTGGCACGAGTAGTCAGCGGGGCGCCACGTTATGAAGCACGACAACATCATGACGAAGTTACGATAATATGCCGATGAAAATTCATCGTACAGCAGTCAGAGATGAAGTTCCAAAGGAAGCTCCAGATCTATTAGCCGTTGAAGGGTGGTATGGAGGTGGCAGTTCTGATGATATTAGGTCATTATCCGGAGGGAGAGAATAGCGAGCATTGGGGCCAATGTATGTATTATAAAGTCATCAATGCAAATATGCGACCATAATTCCAGTTAACTTTTCAAATTCAAATATTAAACTGTCAAAATACCAAGTAATACAACCTTAAAACCAACTCATCAAGCACATACATCCCGATCCCCAAGATCTGGAGAAGTTGAGGCGGCAGCCAACCAGCCAAGGGCAGGGGCGGTCACGTGGCACCGCTTAGCGAGGCTCCGCACCGCACCACAATTGTGTCAGTCTCACGAACAGCTCGCCGCAGAGACCGCTTCGACTCAACCACCCAACGCCAACCGACAACATCTCGTCTCGACCGGCTGCGCATCTCAGACGTTCAAGATGCGTACCTACGACGATTCTTTCAGCGGTCAGAAGATCTACCCTGGAAAGGTGCGTTTTGATGTCCCTTTCCCGCCAGCAACTTTCACAAAACGACCGGCCTCGAATATCGCCACGAAAACCTACATCTACACCAGACCCTTCACCAATACATAAAAAAAAAAATAAGGATATATCAAGTTGACGGTTGATTTTTGAAAAATTATAGGGTAAGCTGTACGTCCGTGGCGACAGCAAGATCTTCCGCTTCCAGAATGGAAAGTCCGAGTCCCTCTTCCTCCAGCGCAAGAACCCCCGCCGCATCGCCTGGACTGTCCTCTACCGTCGCCAGCACAAGAAGGGCATCTCTGAAGTCAGTACCCGCCACTCATCCCTTTGGATTCGTTGAGTTTGTTGTTTCGTTGTTTTGTTGCATTGGTTGGAAAGAGGAGGACCTACTGGAGTTATGCATATGTCATCGAATTACGACGCGAACATACATGACTATGTGATTGGATATGACGGTTGAATCTCGCTTTGATGATATACTGGATGGAATCAACTACAACCCAATGGTGGCAGTGGAGACTATCGCAACAACATCGAGGGAAGAAAGGGGGATGAGGATATAAGGTTCCATAAAAGGAGACCACATGCTGACCGGGACCCTTTTTTCCAAACCTACAGGAAGTTGCCAAGAAGCGCACTCGCCGTGCCGTCAAGAGCCAGCGTGCCATCGTTGGTGCCTCCCTCGACGTGATCAAGGAGCGCCGCGCTCAGCGCCCCGAGGCCCGTGCCGCCGCTCGCCAGCAGGCCATCAAGGACGCCAAGGAGAAGAAGGCCGCCAACGAGAGCCGCAAGCGTGCTGAGAAGGCCAAGGCCGCTGCCTCCGGCGCCAAGCCCGCTCAGCGCATCCAGAGCAAGCAGGGTGCTAAGGGCTCTGCCCCCAAGGTCGCTGCCAAGTCGCGCTAAAACGGATTAGAGGCGGTACTGGCTGTTGGGACTGGGATGAAAGTAAAAGGATAAGAAATGACAACACTTATGGGGGTGGGAATATGTTATGGACATAGGGAATTTGGGAGGTTATTCTAATCAAAAAAATAGAAACCCCCCACGAGGAAGCATTTTTTCTTTTTGCCTCATCAAAGATTTCTATTCTCCAAAAACATCATCAAACGAATTTCCTTGTTTTGTTCTTCCCTTGCGGCGTATGAGCGTTGGGTAAGGGGGATCAGATACTACTTCCTGTCCTTTTTGCTCCTTCCTCCTCGGATTTGAACCCAGTTTCTTATTCGTTTACTGCGCCGTTTTCTTCTCTCTCCCCCCCCCCCCCCCAAGTGGTATGTCTTTAAACTTATTACTTCCCCAGGAAAGGAATATGGAAATGGATGTGATATGATTACTTTCATTCTTCCCTTATCTACTTTGCATACCACTAGTAAAATCATACCCTGTAGTAGAAAGGCCCATGCGCAACATACATGATCTCATCGATGATCCTTCAAGATCATCCTTCATTAGGTCGGATACCCCGGGCCCCTATCACGTGAATCACCCTACCTTTGTAAATCTATAGGGCTCAGACCTAGACTAACCGTTTCCGGTACCATTCTTCAAGTCCTCACGCTATTAATGCCTCAGGCACAAAAAAGGCAGCAAGGGATAAAGTTGTATGCATGGCATATGTTATTCATATGTGAGTGAGAACGGTACCATGACAACCTATCAATTGCATATGAGTTTGTTTACTTATTTTGAGTACCACACTACCAATGGCCTTAATGTACCTATACTGTAATGTTCACTAAGGCTTCAATATGTAGCTATTTCCTCACTACCATAGGTCTAAGGGTTCATACTACTACTTCTATAGAGATAGTACTAGATCTCTCTAACGATGATGGCTGAATGAATGCCAGACAATAACTGACTGAATACCTGCAGTCATCCTGCAAATATATAATATGCATAATGCTGTATAAATCAACAACCATGAAACCATCGAACAATAAGTCCCGACCCAACCCGTATCTAGACATCTATCTATATGTAGTATACAACAACGACAACAACGCCCGAACATGATGACAATCAACAACCCCGAAACAACAGCCCGGAGATATCTTCAATTATGCATTACCACCACCTAGTAATAATGAGCCATCTCCAACCCAGCCCGCTTAAACCCACACTTGAGATAGAATCCCTCATTCGCCTCGGAGCAATCGAGAATACTCTGCACACGCACACACACCATTAGCATCGTCACCACGCCTCAGAATAGACTATTAAAAAGAGAAAAGATGAAGAACATACCTTATAGCACCCCACCTGCGCAGCAACATAATCCAACGCCTGAATAATCCTCAACCCCAGCTTCTTACCCTGCTGGCTCTTATCGACGGCAATATCCTCAATATGGCCAACAAGGCCCAACTCATGAATGAACTTGCGCTCAACAATCAAGCTGCCCGTACCCACGATCCGGTCCTCCCCATCACAAATAACAAGCAGGTAGTATTCGTCATTGCGCGACGAGATCCAGTCGTAGCGCTTGTTCCACTGCTCCTCGGTGATGGTGCCGACGGTCGTCAGCACGCGCAGCACATCCAAGTAGCCGCGGTTGTAGTCGGAGCGACGGACGGGGCGGATCTTGTAGCCTTCGGGCAGTTCGGCGGCCACGGAGGGGGAGATGAGGGTCGTGGGGAAGAGGGGGGCGTCGTCCTTGGAGGGTTCGGCGGAGGGTTGGGTGAGGGTGGAGGTGTTGGTCATGTTGGCGGTGGTTGGATTATTCGTCCGTCTTGGACTTTTTATTAGAAAGATAGAAGAAGAGGTTTTTGAGGGTGAAGAGGTTTGTTTGTTTGTTTGGTGGTTTGGTTAAGGGAGGGCCCCTGGGTAGTGGCGGGGTTCAATTGAGTGAGTGGTGAAAACGGAGGTGGATTGTTGAAACGCTGGAATGAAGGATTTCTTCAGCGAGTGTGAGTGTGTGTGTGTGTCTGAGCGAGAGACGGAGTTTCCAACGAAGGTGAGTATTTGAAAGGGATAAGGGATGAGAGTGAAGAGAGAAAAAAAAAAAAAAAGGACAGGTCAGTCGAGTCAGTCGGTCATGGAAAAGAAAGGGCCAGGCGGAGGTAATAAACAAGCAGTAAGAAAGGGCCCACGGTTTGCCTGAAACACCAAACACTTTGGAAGTCCGCCCCTGACGACTTACTACCTTACCTACTTTGTACCACTATTTACGGTTCTTTCCGACTGACATTGGTCAAGCTGATCTACCTTCAAAACCCTGATGGCGCAGCAACTTTACTACATATTTAGTGTTCCTAATTTAAACACCACTTGACCGGTTCTCAGCAATCCACCGCCAGTCGTTGCCATCCGTGCATCTTGAACTATTCGATCGGTGGGCGGGACCGCTCTGGTGGTCCAAAAATAGCACACCCGGGGTCAGCCCCGTCATCAGCCCCGATAAAAATCTATACTCCGTACAGCGAAGAGTTTCATAAATGCAATAAGTTGAACATGAGAATAGTACAGTAGTATTCCTGAGTATACAAATATCTCCTAGGCAAAAGCTAGTCTTCGCTAGATGACTCCTCCAAGCTAAGCCAAAACATATCTCTCCTCCTGCTATACATCTATTTCTTCTCCTTGGGGCTCAGCATCAGCTCGGGACGGACGTGCTTGTCAAAGTCCTCCTCGCTCAGAGCCTTCAGCTCCATAGCACTCTGCTTCAGAGTGAGGCCCTTCTTGTGGGCGTTCTTGGCGACCTTGGAGGCCATGTCGTAGCCAATTACGGGGTTGAGGCAGGTGACCAGCATCAGACTACACCACCGTTAGCTGTCTTCTTTACACGTATCTAAATTTGGAAGAAATACATACCTCTCGTGGAGAAGAGAGTTGATGCGGGGCTCGTTGGCCTCCAGACCGTGCACCAGGTTCTTCTCGAAGCTGGTCATACCATCGGCCAGGATGCGCACGCTGTGCAGCAGGTTGCGGATCATGAGGGGCTTGAACACGTTGAGCTCGAACTGACCGTTCATGCCACCGACGGTGGCAGCGACGTGGTTACCCATGACCTGGGAGCAGACCATGGTAAGGGACTCGCATTGGGTGGGGTTGACCTTGCCGGGCATGATGGAAGAACCGGGCTCGTTCTCGGGCAGGACGAGTTCACCGAGGCCGCAGCGGGGACCGGATCCAAGGTAACGGATATCCTGGGCAATCTTGAACAGAGAGCAGGCCAGAGTGTTCAGGGCACCGGAAGCCTCGACAATCGAGTCGTGGGCGGCCAGAACCTCGAACTTGTTGGGGGCAGTCTTGAACTCAGTGCCGGTCAACTTGGTGACCTCAGCAGCAATAGCCTCGTCGAAGCCCTTGAAGGTGTTCAGACCGGTACCGACGGCGGTACCACCCTGAGCCAAGTAGCGGAGGTGGGGGATGCTGGTCTCGACACGCTCAATGTTGCGGTCGAGCTGAGCGACGTAGCCGGAGAACTCCTGGCCGAGGGTGAGAGGGGTGGCGTCCTGCAGGTGAGTACGACCGATCTTGATGATCTTGTCGAACTTCTCAACCTTGACCTGGAGAGCATTGCGCAGGCTCCTCAGGGAAGGCAGGAGGGTGTTCTCCAGCTCCAGAACGGCAGCAATGTGCATGGCGGTGGGGAAAGAGTCGTTGGAGGAGGCGGACATGTTGACGTGGTCGTTGGGGTGGACGGGCTTCTTGGAGCCCTTCTCGCCGCCCAGGATCTCGATGGCGCGGTTGGAGATGACCTCGTTGGAGTTCATGTTGGACTGGGTACCGGAACCGGTCTGCCAGACGACGAGAGGGAAGTGGTCCATCAGCTTGCCCTCCGCAACCTCAGCGGCAGCCTGCTTGATGGCCTCACCGATCTTGGGGTCTATTTTCCAAATGTTAACTTCGCGGAAGCTGTGCTGCCTTGATCGATAGCGGCTTACCGAGGCCGAACTTCATGTTCACTTCAGCAGCAGCACCCTTGAGGATACCGAAAGCCTTGACAACGGGCTCGGGCATGCGGTCCTGGGGCTGGTTGATGTCGAAGTTGCCCAGGGAGCTATTGTCGCACCGGTCAGCGTCTGCTCACTCCTCTGCCGGTCGCATGTCCAGTTTCCAGTATGGCAGCGATTGTTGAGGTCGGGATCTTACCGCTGGGTCTGAGCACCCCAGTACTTGTCCGCGGGGACCTAGAACAGAGATCCGTTAGCATTTCCAGTCTATACGCATCGTCATCATGAGTGTAGCACATACCTGGATCTCACCGAAGGCATCGGTCTCAGTGCGGGTAGCCGAAGACTAAAACAATAACCGATTAGCAACGTCTCCCACTGGGAACAGTTCCCCATGGCGAAGTCGTCATCCGCACGATAGATGCGATTCGATAGAAAGGGTAGAGCATACCATCTTGACGGTGGTACCGAAAGCTCTCTTGCTGGAGGTAGAAGTCAAGGACTGGAGACGGGGGAATTGTTGAGCAGGTCGGCTATTGGAGCTCAGAAGACGACGGCAACTGAACGAGGCGGGGGTGAAAGCCACGGCAGTGCGGGCAACTGCGGGGGAAGCCGAAGCTCGAGATGCAGCATGTGTCAAGGAGGCCATCGAGCGCACCGCGGCTCGGGAAGTGTGGGCAGATGTCAACATGACGAGCGGCTTTTGGTTCTATTCATCATCACGCGCGTTAGTCAGTGTGGCTGACAAGGCCAATGGTGCCATTTTTGGGGAAACACAATTCAAATCCTGTTGTGGATATGTGCGGGGTGTTGGTCGTACAATTTCTCTCTAAAATAAACAGAATAAAGGGACAGATCTAATGATATTCCAATTCTACCCAAAACCTGGGGGACGGCAAACAAACCACGCAGAAAAGAAGGGAAGAAGAAGAGCAGCAGCAGCAGCCGCGCATATTTAATCCACCCCAACTGTTTCCGATACCGCCTGCCGAAATCTCCCGGCCCGGTAATGTTCAGGACGCCGGTTACCCGTCTGCCACACCTTCGCTGCCCAGCCTGAAATGTATCATACGGTAAGGATTCTCGTCGGATAAACCATGATCCTGCTGTCTCTCCGCATCTCCATCTTCTTGTCTATCTGTACTAGTACTGCACTCCATCTCCGATATCCCTTCAACCGAACCCAATTGATTATTTACGCTGTCAATTCCCGTTTCATCGCTTCAATGACCTTCTCAATGTATATACGGCCGCTCTCCATGATGCCATTCAACATGGCAAACGTGTGGGGAGCTCCTGCCATACGCATCATCTCCACTCGACAACCGGCAGCTTTCAATTTGGCAGCGTAACCCTCCCCTTCGTCCCGCAGAGGATCCATTTCGGCGGTGAAGACCAACGCAGGTGCTAGTCCAGAAAAGTCAGGCGCAAACATGGGGGAGATCTTCCAGTCCTATGGTCCACATCAGCAATTGGCAGTTGTGTGCAGCTCTGGCTGCAGCAATTACACGGGCACTACTCACCTCCTCTGAACGTGCTGGTCGAGGAACCCCCAAGAAGTGACGATGGAAATAAGCCATCCTTGCCACGGGAAGAGCTGCGGTGAACTCCATCTCTCTGTAGGATTCATAGGGACAGTTCTCCCGATCGAAGTCGCCATCCGGAGTGTAGCCGCTGTGTAGATCACATACGGGCACGTTCAGCACCTGCAGGCGCAACGGAATGCCGGCATTACGGCAGAGATGAGCGACCACGGCTGACAGGTGGCCTCCAGCCGAACAACCTCCAACAGCCATTCGATCCGGGTCAACATTGAACTCCTCTGCTTTCTGGGAGCGGATCTGCACGGGATGTCAGTTGGGCATTGGTCATACCGGTCAATGTAGGCAGTGAATTGTAGCTGACCCAATTGAAAGCGGCCCAGCAGTCGTCAACGGGGATCGGATACTTGTGCTCAGGAGCTAAACGGTAGTCGACATCAAAGACGACTAATTGCCCGTCCAGGCCATCGACGAGTGTCTTGCAGAAATCATGATCAACTGAGAGATCGCCAAACACCCAGCCTCCTCCATGAAAGTTGACATATGCAGCCCTCTTCTTGGCTTTGCCATGCTCATCCAATTTTGGGGCAGGCTCGAAGATACGAATGGTTATCTCACCCCCTTCCACAGGACATTCCTGTTCCGTGATGCGGAAAATATCAGGTCCTTGAGCACGACCGTAGACGATGGCATACTTGGCAGGGTTCTTGCGGAATTCCTCGATAGGAACCTCATGGGTATGTAGCCTCCCAGCATTGTATTTGTTGTAGTGTTCCACGTAGACCGGGTCGAACCGAGGTAGCAACTCCGACGGAATGCTGTTGTGAAGCGGTTGGAGAAGGACCCGGGGTCGTAGCTCTCTCAAAGTCTCTTCGTCATTAAGAGCAGGCATAGTGGTGTCAGTTTATTCAAGTGTATCCACGAGACAAGTTGATCTCCAGGCAATGGTCAGGGAGAGGTCGCTCTGACTATGTCCTCTAGTGAGGGACAGCTAACCCCTCACGACCCCTCATATGCTCGGCTCTCGATCCGTTATCATCAGGGAGTGGCTCGTCTGTGCAACCTTATTTCACGTGGAATGCAAGCATCAATTGATGCCATCCTCGTCTTTGAGTGTCGGACAACAGGGAATGACCACTATAATGCCTGGTCTTCTGAGGATGGCTTCAATCGTTCTCGCGGAATATCCGCTCGGTTACTTTCGGATCCGACAGGCGCTTTGAGGCACCAGACGATAGCCGGATGTAGCCGTCTACTATAGCTCCGTCGCTGTCCGTCAATCAATATGACAGTAGCGATTGATAGTCTAGTTGGTAGTTAGTAGATGGTTAGTAGGGTAGCATTGGTGGTCAATTATGGTCTCATTGACTACGTTGAATCGACTAACGGTCTATTCCACCCGGCAGCTGACTCGCATAGACAAAGCTAGTATGAATTCATCTGACATGGATCCTGCAGACAACAATTACGAACTGCGAGTGCGCTAAGCAATGTGAGGCAGAGACACGAAATCCGGCCCCTCGGAGTTGAAGGAGGATGACACGAGGAAGTGAGAGACAATAAATAATATATCCAACTTTGCTCCGTCAGTTACTGCTCCAGGCACAACGCAGGAAGGGTTGCATTCCCCAATGTCTGGTTCGACCCACCACTGCGCCTCCTCAGGAACCTTTCAACTAGACAGAATTTGCCGTCATCGCATTTGCCGCATTGTCAGTGGCAAGAAACAAAAGCAAATCTCTTCGATCGACGTAGGCAGTTTGGGGATCGGGGGAATTGAAGCAGCAGCGGGTATTTAGTTGTGACGCCAACCCGCACGGCTGGCGTCGCGATGGGCGATATCGGCCAATCCTCACGGCTTCAATTCTTCATCCACGCCCTGACTCATTGCTCACACTGATCCACCTCATTACTGAAAATAGCATACCCGTTCCTTTTCTTCTTTTCCCCCTCCCTCAGTAAATATCCGCTCCTCGTGTTGCATCGTGACTAGATCTTATTACGCCCTCCACCCTCTTTGAAATCTTTCCCTCCCTTGCTCCACCTTTTCGCACCGCCGCTTCTCTATCGGAAAATCTTACCGATTGCCCCTCCTCCACTTTATATACCTCTTCAGATCCTCTTCCTAAAATCTGAACTACTGGCTGCAATAACCTGAACCCTTTTTCAATTTCACTCCCACCACCACCACCACCACCACCATGACTGTCCTCAACCTGACTCCCCTACCGGCGGACGAGATCTTCGCCCTCAACCGCGAATACGCCAACGACACTTTCCCCGACAAAGTCAGTCTCGGTGTCGGTGTCTACCGCACTGACGATGGCAAGCCCTGGCCATTGCCCTCCGTCCGCAAGGCCGAGCAGCAATTGCTCGCCGAAGACAGCCCCTTCCGCCACGAATACACCGCGATTGAAGGCGACATCCCGTTCCTCGAGCTGGCTCGGGACCTGATGTTCGGCTTCGACTCCAAGAACCTTTGCGAGGAGCACAAGGCCCTGAAAGCCCGCATTGGCTCCGTCCAGTCCGTCGCCGGCACTGGCGCTAACCACCTGGGTGCTCTCTTCCTCGCTCACAAGATGAAGCCCAAGACCGTCTGGCTCTCCGACCCCTCCTGGGCCAACCACGTCACCATATGGGACCTCGTCGGCGTCCCCCGCAAGACCTACCCTTACTACAAGCCCGAGACCCGCTCCTTCGACTTCGAGGGCATGATGTCCACCCTTGAATCTGACGCCCAAGAAGGCGACGTGATCCTTCTGCACGCCTGCGCGCACAACCCCACCGGTCTCGACCCCTCCAAGGAGCAATGGAAGGCCATTGCCGAGATCTGCGAGCGCAAGAAGATCTTCCCCTTCTTCGACTCCGCCTACCAGGGTTTCGCCTCCGGATCCGCCGACGAGGACGCCTGGGCCGTGCGCTACTTTCTCAACGAGAAGCCTCATATGGAGATGTGCGTTGCGCAGTCTTTCTCCAAGAACTTCGGTCTCTACGGCCAGCGTGTCGGCGCTTTCCACTACGTCGTCGCAGAGGGTTCCCAGAACCTCCGCGATCTCGTCGTCAACAACCTCTGCCACTTCATCCGCGGCGAGTTCTCCATGGGTCCTACTGGCGGTTGCTCCATCGTCAAGAAGGTCTTGACCAACGATGCCCTCACCACGCAATGGCACGATGATCTCAAGGTCATGAGCTCCCGTATCAAGGCCATGCGCGCTGCTCTGTACGATGAGCTCGTCCGTCTCGACACCCCCGGAACCTGGAAGCACATCGTTGAGCAGGTACATACCAACCCCTCCTTCACCTTTCCCCAGTCTCACAAACATATACTAACAATCACATCCTTCTCTAGAACGGCATGTTCTCCTACACCGGCCTCACCCCTACCCAGGTCCAAGCCCTGAAGGAGAAGTACCACGTCTACCTCATTAAATCCGGCAGAGCTTCCATCAGCGGCTGTAAGCTTTCCCCCCCTACCCCACCCCCAATCTTAATCCCCACACGCACACCCACTAACTCTCTCCCCCCTCAACAGTGAGCCAGAAGAACGTCGCCTACGTCGCGAAGGCTTTTGACGACATTGTCCGCAACGTCAAATAAACGCACCAACCATACCAGTTGTTCGGGTAATTGATCATCTCTGCCCGAGGTACATACACTTTTCATAAGTGTTTCAACAAAGAAGAAGGGAAAAACTTTCTTTACAACAGATAGACTTACCTCACCTCACTTATCTACGAGGTTAACGTACGCCATGAATGATGGGATAACGTACTATATGCGAATGAGAGGATGACGATGATGTACAGATATTACATTTCGGGGCTTTTTTTTGTCGGTGTTATTTTATTGCATGCATCTAGCTAGCATCTAGACTTTATGCAATGATAGAGCTAGAGTTGATTGGGAATTGATGATACTTGTGCATGGTGCGACTTTTTTGTCTTGTATTTGCTGTACAAACTACTACTTAATTCTATTATGATAATTTCATTGATAGGGGATAGTGTGGGAAGGACAGCATACATGTTGTAGAGGCATAGGCATAATGAAGATACAATATAAAATATAGTATAATAAAATAAGAAAGAAACGTAACATACACCGGCCCTGTGACATCATCTTTCCGCCCGTGTTGAAGAAAAGAATATAATAAAATGAACTCGTGCGATAAAGGGTCGTGGTAGGGGTGGGGGAAGAGGGCTAATGTATCGGATATACACTCATGACGCTAGTCAACTTGAATCGTAGATGAAGAAATGAAAAAGAGGAAGAGGGGGAGGAGCAGGAGCGGTCGTCTACTATCGGGGGCACGTCATTACAGAGGGACTTCATTAAAGTCCCCTTCTCCTCCCTCCTTTGATTTGTGCTCTTTGGAATTTGATGAGTCGTCCTTCTCTTTCTCTTCCTCTTCTGGCTCTTGCGTGTCCTCTTCGGTCTTCTCTTCCTCGTCCTTACCCTCACCCTCGCTCTCGCTCTCGTCCTTCTCTGGCGGAGGTGGCGGTGTCTCATGATCGCCATTCTGCTCGGCAGCTTCATCCTCCTTCTCTTCATCCTTCGGAGGTGGAGGGGGCGGCGACTCTGTGCTCTCGTCCGATCCCACCTCCTTCTCTTCCGCGATGGGCTGGCCGGTCATCTCAGCTCCCGGGAACGGCGTAACCGGGGGCTCAAGGTTCTGCTCATCTTCCTGCCCCGTCTGCCGTGAAGGGGTCTGAGCCTGCGCAGCTGGGGGCGCCAGATTCGAGGTGGCGGTAGAAACCGTTCGTTGGTGCTGAGTAGAGCTGTGAATCGGGCCCAGCTGTCTTGCCTTGGGATCAGCATTCAGGTAATACCCACGGACACTGACAATAGTGCCCTCAGCCTCGCAAGCATCCACCCATTCCGGAACAACCACGGGGATGTTCATCTCAACGGCCTTCTCCCAGAGCGGACCCCTCCCCTCGGTACAGACAAAGTGGGTGGTATCAATGCGGACCGAGTCGATCAGCTTTCCACCGATGCGATCCAACGCAGCTGCAAGAGCATCCTTCTGTTGTGGGGGGAGGACGCCCGCCGTCACTGTAATACCGGAGAGATCTGTCATCTTGTGCGTGCGGCAGGTCAACTTCTCCGACTGGTAAGTGCCGGCGGTAGTGCGCAGGACGAGGTGGAAGGTGTATTCGGTGTGAATGGCTAGACCGCTAATCTTGGTGCTTCGCGTCTCAAGCGGACGGGGAATGGACCCGGCTTTGGAGCCATTGCGATACAGGGAGAGTGACTTCAGGGACGCGGTGGCTAGGTCAATAGGGTCCCATTCCAGGACGAGGGAAGTTTGGGTTGCGTTGCGGAGACGGAGAACCGGGGGTGTGGGGGTCTTGATGCCATAGGTATTGAGGATACGTTTTTGGAGCGACTGGAAGTTTGCGGCACTGGCGGATTCGGCTGCGTGGTTGCGCGCGACGGTGATGTCGACGATACTACCGGACGTGATGTTGCTGGGGAGAAGGACGGAGGGGAATTCGATCTGGGGCGGGTTAGTTGAGTGTCAGGGCTACTCGAAGCGCAAAGTGGATTATTTGGAAGAGATATTGAGCAGGCTCGTGCGTCAATCGCTCGCTGTAAGTGCGTGGGTATGGAATTAAACTCACCAGTCTGTTGTCCTGGGTCAAGAGTACGGCGACTCCTGCGTCTACCTTGCCGACTGTCAAGGAGACCAGCATATTGGGAACAGGTAGCGGATATCAGGGATGGCGCATCAAAGAGAAAACAAATCCGTGACGTCTGGCAACGTCGATTCGTGAGTAGGTGGCCTGGGATCGTGAAAGGGAAGGAAGAGTTGATCGCAAGAGAGGAAAGCGAGGTTGTTGTTGTCTTCTTCAGGCTGAATGAAGATCGGCCGGTAGCGACAGGCGCCAAGGAGGCTCGGCCGCGTGGTCTCTGGCCCGCGATAACTACATGGATGCTTCTTCATTCCATCCAAAGAACTATCCCGTGATAATGGGATATGGGAATTTAACAATTTTCCCATTCTCCCTTCTCGTTCATCTTATCTTTGTTGAGAATATTATGCATGAATGACAGGAAATCGCTGCATGTCTTGCGTGGCACATCGCAAGGGGGCTAAGTATATTTCCCGTCTGCTCATCCACTGATGTTGTACATATATACAATGACGGACCCGAACCGGTGTCCAGAACTAACCTACAGTAGTAGGATGAAGGAGAAGTCGGCCAAGGCTATAACGATGTCTCATTCCCTTTATCATCACGAGCATCCACTGCCTTCTTTTGCTTTTTGGCCGGCTTAGGAGCTGCATCTTTCGTCGTCTTTAAATGATTTATCAAAGCACTCACTCCAGCATCCATTTCCTTTCGCAATACCTCAAAAGGCTCCCGCAAAATATCCGCATGAAGCAATAGGTCAACACGCCCCTTCAGATTCTTTCCATCCCCCCCTTTCCCATTAGAGTCACCTAGCAGTTCCTGCCCTGCTTTTCGACCGTCCGCATCAAATCCATGGTCTTTCAACGCTAGCCGGAATGCCATCCGGGCTCGTCGGCTACACCACGACCGAACCACACGCTTCATCCTCACGGACATCAGATGCGATGGATTTACCATCCACCAGAGTGTGCTCTTGTCGCGGGTGGCATACATGTGTGTGATTTTAGGCTGGAGAGGGTGGACATCTGCGTTTAAGTACCGGGAGGCGACATGGGACGGTTTGTAGTTTGGAAAGTATCGCATTATGAACGATTTGTGACTCCTTAGTGTCTTCATGATGGATGTGTGTTGGAGGCCTCGGAGGCAAGTCAATTGACTCCGTATATAGTACAATAATGATAGAATAGATGGTAGCACGCTAGCTGGATGCTTGGTATATTAGCACTAAGTAGTATGATGCGCCTATCGCCGGATCGGAACAGAAAAAGGCCAGCTCTTCCAGCAGCGAGCGATATGTATCTATCTCAACATATTGTAAGCAACGGAACTGATAAACAAATCACAAGAAGTGGAATACGAACCAAGAATGAGCGCATTCAATTCTCTAGCGAGCCAAAAAGTTATCCCAGCATTCGGGGATGCTTCGGCGGTCCCCTGATTCTGCCACCGGGCGGTGGTTTCATGACGACAATGATTGGCGAACCCCTTGTGGCAAGCCTCAGGCGCAAATCAGGCCGCCACGCCACCCACCCACCATGGATGACATAAGCCAACGAAAAGCCTCGCAAAACATGAAGCGCCGGCCTCTCGCTTGCCTCCGCCTTCCTCGTCTTTCCCCCCACTTCCACTCTTCTGGTCCTCAGGGACATCTATTTAAATCTCCCCTTAGCCGGACATCTCCTATCGCATCGAGTGAAAGACCACCGCGGTTAGCGAGATCCCAATATGCCCAAGAACAAGGGAAAGGTGAGTTCGTGCTGCATCCCACCCGGGTACCCCGCCTTACAGATTTTCGCTTTGTTTTACGCTTGACTCTGGTGCCCACCTCATGCCACCATATCCCACCTCAACGACACATTTCCAGCCAGGAAGATGTGGGATATGGAAGGCATAGAGGCTGCCATATTCAGAGAGCATCGGAGAACGAAGCGAAACTGCGCCACACGTCTATACACATGTCTAGGACTGTTTTTTGCTAACGTATCTGCAACCAAACAGGGCGGTAAGAACCGTCGTCGTGGAAAGAACGAGAACGACAACGAGAAGCGTGAGCTCGTCTTCAAGGAAGAAGGTCAGGAGTATGCGCAGGTCGTGAAGATGCTTGGTAACGGCCGTCTCGAGGCACTTTGCTTCGATGGCGAGAAGCGTCTCGCTCACATCCGTGGCAAGCTCCGCAAGAAGGTCTGGATCAACCAGGGTGACATTATCCTTCTCTCGCTGCGTGACTACCAAGACGAAAAGGGCGACGTCATCATGAAGTACACCGCCGATGAGGCCAGAAGTCTCAAGGCCTACGGCGAGTTGCCCGAACACGCCAAGATCAACGAGACCGACACCTACGGCCACGAGGGCTTCGAGGACAACGTCGAGTTCGACGAGGACCGCGAGAGCGAAGACGAGAAGGAGATCGATGTCGACGAGCTCTAAATGTCCCTTTCAGGGGCACGATCTCATATCCCTGCCGGAGCGACTGGGTTCGGTTCTTTTTTTTTCTCGACTCGTCAAAACTCTTGTTTTCTTCAAAAAACCTTCATGGGAAGAATCTCCCCCGAGTATTCTTCCGAAAAAGAAAGCTGTTACTTGCTTTGAACGGAAAGAAATCGGACGGCTTGTGCATGCTGTGTGTGTGTGCTAGTCGAGATTTTCCCGTGAAGGTATCTCGAGTAAAGGAATCAGGGCGGCAGCACCTCCCGGCTCCGCATAGGCGCGTTCTGCCTTTGCTGCGCCCGGTGCGGCTCCGTGTAATCCGGGGTATGGATCAGTAACAGGGGTTATGCCGGGGAATGTTCTTTATGATGCTGGATCATCGGTTTTCTGGACATATTCGTGTTCCATCATGAGGGTGTTCTCGGGTTAGCTACAGAAGGATGGCTTACTGCTTACAAGAAGGCTGCACGGTCTGGCGTGTGAGCGATTCTTGTGTTTGCTCCCTGTTTTTTATTCGCTATTCCTTTTCATTACGCTTCTTCGTTTTCGACAAAACTGGATGATAGATTTATGAAAGGGTCACGAATATGAATATACGACCAACCTATTCTCCTTTGTAGAAATATAGTAGACTAATGTAATTACCTTCTCGTAGTACTCGCCAACTTTGAGCATATATGCAACCATCACTTCAACTCTCAAACACACTTTTACGAAAGAACCCCACTATCTTCCGAGCCGTTTCTATCCCAACCAACGGATCCAACTGCTCCACGCTCATATTCGCAACCTCATGAATATTCTCCGTCTCGACAATCAACCGCTCAAGGACATTAGGATTAACACCCGGGACCGCCCGGAGCATATCTTGAGGCAAGAGATTAAAGACCCGATGCTCGATCCCCGCCGCAGCCATAATATCGCCGGAGTGCGATGACGCCGCAATATCCATATCTAGCCCAGTCTGAACAGCCCGAATCGGATCCGGCTCCGGGTTGTTCTTCTTCAGCTCGGCGAAGATCTCTGCTGTTTGGTAGGGGGAAGAAGACCAGATGATCTTGAGCCGGGGGAAAGTGAGGGTTAGGAGAACGAGTAAGTGCTGGGCGGATTTGGGGCTAGATGGGTTGACGAGGGAGCTGTTTGCGGATAGGGTGCTTGTGCCAGAGGAGGAGAAACCGAAGTCGGTGAGGAAGGTTGTGCCGGGGGTGGTTGCGGAGGCGAAGGCGTCGAAGGTGAAGGATTTGTTTTGATCGAATTCGATCAGAAGAAGGGGGTTCTTGTAGTGTTGGAGCATGGTTTCTGCTTGGTTGTAGAGACGGCCGTTTCGTAAGGAGGATATCAGGTCGCGGACTGATTTGCGTTCTACGCAGATGTCGGGCGTGAGGATGTAGTCGCCCACTGTGAGTTGGCAGGGGACGACGATCATGTTGTTGCCATGTAGGAGGGATGGAAGGGCGCTTCTGAACTCGCGTACATCTATCACGACTCGGGGTGGTGATGCTGTTGCGGCTAGTCGGCCGCCTCCTGCAATACGGGTGTTCACGGTGCGAAGGAACTGTTCTTGAGGGTCTACTTGACTCTTGTCATGTGTGATGGTGACGGCCATGTTCTGTTGTCTTGGGTTAGTGGAAGGAGGGAGGCAAAGGAAAGGCGTCTTACGCTTTTCTCTTTGATGAGCTTCGTGAACGAGTCTTTCTCTCGCCGTACGGCGCTCAAGTAGCGCTGTTCTTCAACAGATCCCCCGTAGTAGATGAAATAAACGCGTACATCCCGCCCAACATGAGAGCTGCGGTAGACCTCGACTCGTCGAATGAATGCAGGATCTGGCTCGTACATGATGATGTACCGAGGCCGAACCTCCTCCAGAATATGCTCATCCATATCACCGTCGTAAGGGTGTATGATAACCAAGTAATCCATATCGTATAATTCGTAGTAATCGTCCATGTCTTCCAGATCATCGATGATAACCTCCTCTTTTTGGGTCTCTTCGACTTCAGTAGGCTGAATCTCGTCTAGGAGTGCCGACACCTGGGCCGGAGGTTCAATATCTACTTGGATACCGCTGTTGGGCGCGCGTGCTGGGACGGATGGAGTGCCTCCTCCTCGGACTCGGCGCCGCTTGTTCATTGGGGCTCTTCCTTGATTCAGAGAACCAGGTGAATTCACCGCAGGCGACTGGGAACCGTCACCCGCGGGGTTTGACGAAAAGTTCTTGCTAACATTAGACAAGGATAACTTCCAGTCCATATAATCCCGCAGCCTTCGGCGCATCATGACTTCAGCGGAGCCCTTCTTCTCGTGGATGGCATCACCTGAATCCAATGTATCCCTTGTCCCCTGCTTCTTACTACTCACGTTGGCATGCATCGTGCCCATGTACTCGCGAAGTTGCCGACAGGTCCGTTGGTCACTGCACATGATCAAGACAGTACTGTTGGACTCGTCCACCTTGACTGGATTGAGATATGCGTCCGTTTCAATTTCTTGCAGGACCTCCGCTACGACTTCCCATTTTGGCTGTTCTTCCAGAACGGGCTGGAGTGTGGTAGGTAAAGACGTGGATGATGAGCGAACTACATCGTTGCTGATTCGCCCCTGATATACTCTTGATCTCGCGGTCTGGAAAAGCACATCGGCTGCGTCGAGGAACAGCCATGGTGAATAGCTATGTTTCGTGGACCCAGGAGGCGGAGTATGTGCTGTGACAATCGTATCAAGATATTTGAGGAACGAGACGGCGTCATAGGTGAGCAAAGCACTAAGATTCAGGTCAATTCATGAAGCACAGCATATATATGGGTGGTCGCACTGGAGAATTGCCCGAAGGTCTGATAAGTCACTGACAATCTGTCTGGTCCGGAAGCTCACACGGTGCCATATGGGATCCAGTTGGCGCCTAATTGCAATATCGAAAGACCTGTGTAAAGCACTGTCGAGTGTCCAGTCTGCCATGTCAAGTCCTGTGTTGGCTTTCTTTAGCTCTCCTATGCAAATCTCCACGCACTCAAGGACGGCGTTTTGTATCTCGCGCATCTTGTCACTCATGGGAACTTCTAGTTCGATCACCTCCGCTTTTCTATGGCCCTCGAGAGCCTCCGCAACGGTGACATGGAAGCGTGGCCATAACGAGGTCTTGCGAAGGAAGAGGTTGCGCAGGGAATTCGCCAAAGGAGCAAATCCAGTCGTGAATGGTTCCGGGGAGTCGGAGAAGGCCTTTAAGAATCCACGTTTGTTGTGCTCTCGATATGCCCGGATAATGAAGGCTTCAATAGACGTTGCCACAATCCTGGCTGTTCTTAGTATGTCATCTTTAGAAGCACAGATATGGTTGCTTACTTATCAGCATGAAGCACGACCATGCCAGTGACCTTCTCAGGGTCGAGCAGCTCTAGACAGCGGGTTAGGAGGGTCCACCGTCGCAAAACAGCAGTAGGGTCGTCACTAACTCGACAGAAAGTCAACTATTAGTATCCTGGATGTTACACTCAGGATACCACCTTCGGAATAGATCTTCTCGCTGGACTGGCATTAGCATAGAAGGTCATGAATGATGCATGAGGACATACCGCATCGGAACCGTGGCCCTGTCCGTATTGATCACCTTGAGCCCCCTGGCAAGAGGGGTTTTGCTGATAGCATAGTGCTCAGCCAATGCTGACAGAGATCAGCATCATTATGCTTCAACATAATCCACCAGTAAACTGTCCGAGTCGCAGCAACGTACCTTCTCCAATCCATTCATTTTCGCGGTCATCTGCGCCAACAACAAGCACCAAATTGTTCCCTGCAGCATCATAAAAATGTAGCAAATTCGTCACCAGGCGTAAGAGGCCAAGGCCCCGAGCAAGAATCACCAACTCATCCTCCGAGCGCAGTTCGGTGAAGATGTCCTGCTGGTATTGCTGGAATTGATTCTGTCAGCAATTCCCATAGATGTCTTGCAATGAGCACACAATGTAGAACTGTAAAGTACTCACCAAGGGCAAGGACAGCTTCACCGGTACATTGGGGCGTTCAGGTGGCATGAGGAGCCTCTTGACGCGAAGAAGTCATCTTCCTTCGCGATGAGAGCGACCAAAGCGAGCGCGTGATCACGTGGGGTATGATGTAATGACGCTTTACTGGAGCACCAGCAGCAACCACTACTGCGTGGAACATTTTACGAAGAGAACAGACTATATTTATATAATTTCACGGTAAGTGTGGTCAGCACTGAATGGGGTGTTGAAGTTGTGGCTTTCCACGTCCATGTGTGGTAATAATCGTACAGGCTTAGAGGAATATCTATCTTCGGGCGAGGAGGACTACTATGAAGACCGGAGTACAAGTATACTGACATGATTTACATAGCATTGCTTCATAAAAGTACAGCGACCTTACACCACCACTGGCTTGTGAGATCTGTTGTCCTACTTATTCAGTTCCTTCATACGTGCCTCGATCTCTTCCCTGGGGACTTTGGGTGGCATGCCTATATACTAATTTAGTAAACCGCCATAATGTGGAGGGATGGTGGGGATAAAAGCACAACGCTGACTTACTGTCGGGGATTTGAGGACCCTTAGACAAATGATCAAGCATGGTGGCTTTCTGGGTTCCCTGATCGGAGTTCCTCTGCTCTTGGTTTGGAGCGCTGTTGTCGCTGTTGCCTTGTTGGGGTGGGAAATCAGAACCTGAGGGGATGACAGGCATAGTGATGAGTTAACTAGTCAATAGTCGTAGGTGGTGAGTATGGGAGGAAGAAACAGTAAAATTATGCAGCTGATAAGAAGAGTGAAGGCGAGTGATAGCAGCGAGGATAGTGATCGGGGAAGGTAAGCTTTCTATATTCTTAAGTAGTTCTTTTGAGTTGCAGCACATGCGATGACGTCGGTTGGGCTGGAAGTACCACCATAACACTAGTATAGTACTAGTAGTAAGACGCGCGCCATTGAGGCAATGCAGTCATTTTCTTCATTCACATGGTTGGTGGTGATCCAGTAAGATCAACTAATAAGATGCTGTCAAAGCGATTCCCTTGGATCTTGCATGTCTGCCTAATCCAGGAATGCCATCATGGTTATTATATGGGTCGCAGGCAGACACCCTTGTTGGTCGTTGGATGATGCTGCACGAGACCATTGTGGTATTGGGAAGTTGCAAGGCATTCTGGTTTGAAAAAGTACGATCCTTGAATCAATCAATTTCGCATGTTCTAGTGCTTCAGATCATTACCAATACTTGGAACAATCACTTATAACTCGGGGGACTGTCAGAGGATAGTGCTGAGTGAGCGCCAGCTGCTTCCAGAGACGTCGGGATCCCCACTGCGGCATTAGTGGACTTTAGTGGCTCTCCGTCGCTCTCTCCCGCCAACGCTCCTCTTCCGGCTACTTGACCTCTTCTCCCTCCTCCCCTCCTCCAAGCCAAACTTGCTCGGCCACCAATCCTACACTCTTACGGCCTTTCTGTTCTAGATAGAGCCTAACTTGTATTCGTTCCTTTCTTTCGCGTCCCTAGGGTTGCCCTCCAGTCACCCATCTACCCCACAAACCCTGGGAATTCCGAACAACCCCCCCCTTTGTCTCAGACACATCCGTTGTTGCCGCGCCGTATCAGCTCTTATCCGTGCCTCAGGAGCAACCACCCTCTGGTACTTCGGGCTCACCAAGTTACACCAGACACCCTGCAATGCGCCTCCAGCAGGCGATCTAATTACTTCTACCTCACCGGCCATAACCCCCAAGCTACTAACACAGTGTCTTCGCGAGTCGATCCATCGTCATGCCTTCAATCCTGAATGATAACGACAAGGAAACAGTCAGGAGAACTGTACCAAAGCCTGACAACAAAATTCTAGCGGTGGCCGTTGCGCGCCTCTACGTGGCTCACCCAGACACCCAGAGATGGACGTACACTGGTCTGCAGGGAGCTGCAGTCCTAGCAAATGACCTGGTCGGCCGTACTTTTTGGCTGAAGTTGGTGGACGTATCGGTGAGTACAGTCTGGTAAACCATGCACTGTGGCAGTTACTGACAAAAGACATCGTGCCGTGCCTTAGCCTGCCAATAGGGGAGTCATTTGGGACCAAGAGATCTACGACAACTTCGCGTACAACCAAGATCGCACGTTCTTCCACTCCTTCGAACTAGAAGACTGTCCCGCCGGACTGTCGTTCGCCGACGAGAAAGAGGCTAAGACATTCATAAAGAAAGTACAGGAACGAGAAAAGCATGCGAGCAAAGAGACACGGCAGACGCCCTTCGCATCTACCCGAGGCCAGGGCCCTGCTCCGGTGGTGAACGGCAAATCCGGGGTTGGACGGTCGCTGTTTGGCAGCTTGCTCGGCCATCGCTCATCATCAGGATCTCATGTACCCCCACCGGTGACACCTGCGGAACTGCCTCCTGCTCCATCAATCCAAGTTGCTCCTCCACCTCCACCTTCAGCCAGCCCATCACGCAAGGAACTGCCGTTCGACACCAATGACCCCGCATTCAAGGGCGTACTGGACGAGCTCCTACAAATGGGCATTACGGAAGACTTGATCGCGGAGAACTTCGATTTCATCAAGTCCTATATCGAACAGAAACAAGCATCAACGCCCAGCCCGCCTTCTGCCGATGATCAAAGGAAAGGCAAAGCGCCGCCTCCACCTCCCCCGCCTGCGCCGCCTGCTCCCAAGGTGGCTGCCATCAGCCCACAGAACACTGGCAACAGCACAGGGAGTCGACGAGGTGCTCCGCCGCCCCCTCCCCCGACGCGGAGGACTCGAATGGATACGACGGATGACGAGCCTGCCTCGAAACGTGAACCGTCTCCTCCCAGGAATCGGTTTCGTGCGCCGCCTCCGATTGCAGATGCTGGTAAATTTGCTCACACACCACTGCCGCCTACTCGCCAACGGGCCTCGTCGAATGCCACACCCGGTCCTCCACCTCCTCCACGGCCTCCAAAGACTCCAATGGATGAGAACCAGTCCCGCTTTGGCGTTCCCCCACCGTTCCAGGGCGAGCGCAAAGTGTCTGCTCCTCCCGCACCTCCCGGTCGGCCAGGGCCTTCAGGGCCACCCCCTCCCCCTCCACGCACTATGAGCCCTGCAGCACCTCCACAGCTACCTCCCAAAGTTCCCAATGCCTCTGCAGCAGGGCCTCCACCTCCGCCGCCCAGAAGTCCTTTGCAGCCGCCGCCCCCATCTGTGCCTTCCGCTTCTCGGCCTATTCCTCCTCCGCCTACGTCAAGCGTGCCGCCTCCTGTACCCCCGCCTCCTACGTGCCCTCCGCCACATACCAGCTCGGTCCCACCTCCACCCCCTCCACCCCCTCCGCATACGCCAATAATGTCAATCCCACCACCTCCTCCTCCACCGCCAGGAGGTGGTGCTCCTCCTCCCCCGCCGCCCCCACCGCCAGGAGGTGGTGCTCCTCCTCCCCCGCCGCCCCCACCTCCTGGAGCTGGTGCGCCTCCGCCGCCGCCTCCTCCAGGTGGAGCTGCTCCCTTACCCAAACCCGAAGGTGGTAGGAATGACCTCATGGCTGCTATCCGAGCATCTGGAGGAAAGGGCGGCGGTGGCCTGCGGAAGGTCAAGGATACCGAGAAGCGTGACCGGAGTGGAGCCCTCGTGCCTGGCTCAGCCAGCGAATCGTCTGCGCCGACCCCAAGTGGTGGTGCTGCTGCTCAAGGAGGCCTGGCAGGTGCTTTGCAAGACGCTCTGGCGAAGAGAAAGCAGAAGGTCAGCGGTAGCGGTAAGTAGACACACCCGAATGGTCAGTAATACGCGTACTAATGTGGACTATAGATGACGAAAAGGAGGACGATGACGATTGGTGAGCCTTGCTTGAAGGTACTCTCTCATTTTTCCTAAAATCAATGTTGTTGTCGTGGCTTAGACTTGTTGGATTTCGTGTGATACCTCCGTCGTGCAGCCTCTATATCCTTTCCTGTTCTTAGCATATATTCCCATCCGGTGCGTGGAGGTGAATGTCTGGTTTTTCTTTCTAGTCAGCATTTCCTGCAGGTGATCAAAAGTATGCACTGGAGATTGGAGCTGTCTGACAGCGGATCCAATTCCCTAGTCTCATGAATGGAAACACAATGCTTGTCTATTTGGGAACTTGGGCCTCAGACGGTAGTAGGTCATTATTACAAGATGAGTATTCTCATTGATATGGACATTCCCTCGTGTAGCCCACCCTACCGACAGAAATTAACAAGAGGCGATCGACATCCTAGTATTGACTACACTCATTCTCATGGCTCTAGACCTGATCACTTGCTCTGGTACCTTGCTAATGCAATGCCTAGTGGGGCATCCCTGCGGCTCAAAGAAAGTAACCAATGGTTCGGGCTTTTGGCATTTCCGATCTGGTGCCAAAGTGGGGCCTTCTAGAAAGACCAAGCTCAATTAGGTAAGCTTCATGTGAACAATTATCGAAATGGTGACTTTGTAGATTCGGCACGTAGTCCACCGCCGTCGTGTATCTTACAGCAAGTGGATCGGGGAATATATGCTTCAGTTAACGAGGGAATGATAGTTACATCTTCGTAGCGATACTGGCTGTGAAACGTGAGGATGGAAGAGTAACTTCGTGCTCAGTAGTCATGCCCTGTGTGAATCCACTCGAATGAGTCCCGCAAAGTAAAGGGTCTTTGACCAGTCATTGATATTTGCAACTAGAAATCGCAAGCTTTTCTGAGAGTTTTACGAGAAGAGCTTTGTCATATCTGATATGAGCTCTGCCGATCATCCTTGTGAGGATGTATACGGCTTCACCATCCTATAGACAAAGATTATCTGTTGGACTTGAAGCTGTGCGTAACACAGTAATGTATTGCTGGCAAAGTAGTATACTCAAAGCCAGACACAGTAATTATCATATATTTAACCAAGATATAATAATGAAAGAACCATTGGAAAAGCGAGGGAATATACTGTTGAGTCCGGACCATCCAGCGCTGCCGGATTATAGTTGGTCCGAGCGGCGCAACTTGGATGCGGGAAAAAAGATGGGCGATGATATGGTTTGTTTTGCATCCAGATGAGTGCTGGTCGTCATTCTGGTCGGTGAAGCCATAGTACAAGGCAGAGATGCTGTCTCCGTCGTCTATGAAGCCTTCCGCTCCATCAGCATCTCTTCTCCGGTTTCTGCGATCACAATCCGATTCCTTTTTCTTCACAGCCAACCCAACTACTTGCGGACGATCTCTCAATAATGATCCTCAGTCTCATCATCAGCATCACGCCTTCTCGCTAAGCAAGACGTCAGACTGGACAAGTATAAACCCTGCACCATGCCGTGCGAGCCTAGAGTCATGCCTTTTACCCTTACCAGGCCTTTCGTCTAGAACTCGCGGTGCTGTACGATGTCGGGCGTCGCTGGCTCAACGCTCTTCACCGAGTCCGTTTTCCCTCCCTAATGCGCACTTTTCACGCGCTTCGTCCACCAAGAGCAAGAGCTTGTGGCGTAGGCTCTTCGACTTCAAGCGAAACAAAGCTGCCGAATCCAAATCATATCTCCGCCAGCCACCTGCATTGATCAATGACGGAACAGAAGGAAGCTTCAACATTGGCCGCGGATTAGTGGCAAAGGCATCTAATGAGCCGCGCCTTCGATGTACCGAGTTCGACAGCACTGGAAATGTTACTCTTGTGAATGGCGAATTCAAGAAGAGCGAGCTGATTGCCAAGGTCAGTATTGGCGGCTCTGCGAATTGTATCATAACTCAAGAAGCGACACAAGACTGATATCAAGAATAGTATGGTCTCCTACCTCGGGACTTGCGAAAAATCGACTCGTCTACACTGCCTCACATCCTAGTGCGACCGCGTGCCATTCTTATCAACCTCCTACACCTTCGAGTCTTGATCAAGGCTGATCGCGTTCTCGTTTTCGATGCGTACGGATCCACGGACTCATACATGCAATCGCTATTTGTGTATGATCTCGAAGGAAAGCTACAACAGAAACAAGGACAGACTACGGGAGCATTGCCTTACGAATTCCGAGCGCTGGAAGCGGTCTTGATCAGTGTCACAAGTGGCCTGGAGGAGGAATTCAATGGTGTTAGAGATCCGGTCGTGAGCGTGCTCAGAGCTCTGGAAGAGGACATCGACCGCGACAAGCTCCGACATCTGCTTATATACTCCAAGAAGCTCGGCACGTTCGAACAAAAGGCTCGCCTCGTGCGTGATGCGATCGACGACCTGCTGGAGGCAGACGACGACTTGGCCGCAATGTATCTTACTGAGAATTCGCAGGGTGTCCGACGCGAGGAACACGAACATCAAGAAGTCGAGATGCTACTGGAGTCGTACCACAAAGTTTGCGACGAAATTGTGCAGGCCAGCGGCAACTTGGTGACCGGAATTCGCAATACCGAGGAAGTGTAAGTCATCCTTAGTGTCTCAGGTGCTTGCTCTGTAACTGGATACTGACCTAATCACAGCGTTAAAGCAATCCTGGACGCCAATCGCAACTCCCTCATGCTTCTCGACCTCAAATTCAGCATTGGAACTCTCGGACTCGCAACCGGAACCCTGTTCTCCGCACTTTACGGCATGAACTTGAAGAACTTCATCGAAGAATCAGACTTGGGCTTTGGCGCTGTGTCCGTCACATGCTTTGCCATTACAATCGTTGTTTGTGCTTATGGGCTCGCCAAACTGCGCAAGCTTCAGCGTGTCCGCATGTGGGGCGAATCCGGCGTCGGCGGCGCATCCATGGTCTCTCTGCCTACAAGAGGTGGTGCGCTCGCCAGCCACCGGCCAAATTGGCGCGCGGATACCGTTGAGCCTGTCTGGGGCAGTCTCCCCGGTGAAGGACGCGTGGAGAGGATCAAGCGCATTAAAGACAATGCCGCTGCAGCTGCAGCCCGATCTGCAACCCTGAAGGCTGCTAATGTGCCCCCAACGTCGTCTGGAGATGCTACCAAGCAGTCAGAGAGTTTTTAAATCACATCTTTATGCACCGAACAAACAAGTGGGAGCTCACAGAGCATGGCCGCTGTCACAATTGACCCACACTCTGCTCTACCCCGTCCAGTCCTGTCCTGACCATCATCCATGGTGTGGTTCCATGGCTCAGGCAGAATTCTCCCGGAAGTTGAGCACGAAGTTTAATCCGCTAGAGCTTATAGATTCGCATGGCAGGAGTTCGGCTTGCGGATTGAGTTTTGATATTGTCTTATTTTTGGGACTATGTTTTTTTCAGCTAGTACCTGTCCTTCGCTTCATGGGAGGGTCTGTATCTAGCTTGGTATACATACCACACTCAACTCACTCATGGGTTTCTCTATTTTTCATGGGAGCTAAATGTGCTCTGTAATGTGTCTATAGACGATAGATGTCGAACCAGACACCGACAATGTTACATACATATGTACATTCACAACAATCAACATTATCATCTTCATGTCCTTTCTCTTCCATGTACATACACAAAATCTCATTTTAATGTGCTTTTTCTAAGTAACAGTTTACGGGGTATCTCATCTCCAAACCTCCTCTCTATATTTTTCACAACACAACAAGCATATTCAATGCCCACCCTGCTTCCCCATCCCAGACCCCTTATTCAACCCCTTCGCCCTCTCAATCCAGATCTTCCCAGCAGCCTCAACGCCTCCCTCACGCGAACATTCCCTCCGTACAGCATCCATAACCCGCTCCAAGACCTCCACTCCATTAACATCGCCATCACCACCATCACCATCACCAGCAGCAGACCCACTCGCCCTCTCCTTCCACACCTTCGTCGTCCGCCTCCTGCCCCCAATAACAGCCATATTTCTCGTACTCGGAATGCGCAACAGGGTCCTCTCAACCTCGTACCCGATTTCCTCCGCCACACTCATCGTCTTCGCAGTCAACGATCCATACATGGACTTAAGGAACCCTGCTTCCGTAGTCTGCGCATCTTGTTTCTCCTTCCGGAGGGATTTGAGGTCTCCTGATGCTGGATTGCCCTCTTCTTCTTCTTTTTCTTCCCCTCCTTTATTTTCCTCGTCTGATTTATCCTTCTTGCCCGCCTTAGGAGGCGGATACCGGAACCTCGCACCAGAAAGTGAATGCGAGCAGCACGGGATAGCAATA
The DNA here is from genome assembly GCF_003184535.1 of Aspergillus eucalypticola CBS 122712. Lineage (NCBI taxonomy): Eukaryota > Fungi > Ascomycota > Eurotiomycetes > Eurotiales > Aspergillaceae > Aspergillus > Aspergillus eucalypticola. Next base: position 785,330 of record NW_020290283.1, read on the forward strand.
AAAGGGGACGGCGACTCGGGACAAAGAAGCGTAGCCATGAGGGGCGTCCAGACCGTGAGTTCGTCTGCGTGGTTGGAGATAATGAATGTGTCTTTCGGGAAAGACCCCGTATGGGATTTTATCGTCAGCTCTTGGAGCAGAGAAGGGTTCGTTTCGGAGAATGGTTTGGGGATGTAAATTTCCTCTGTGAGTCGTGATTGCACGGATTCTGGGAATATACTCCATGTTTTGCGTCGGCGGGCGTCGAAGCCAAAGCCTTTGTAGCCTTCCATGAGGAGGACGTACACGAGGACGCCGTTGCCGCAGGCTACGTCGACGAAGCCGGGGAAGGTAGATGGGGAGGTGGAGGAGGTTTGCTCATCTGCTGGGACAGCACCGTACATGCTCCTCCAAAGTTCGATGAGGAATGCGGTGATTGAGAGGTCCTCGAAGACGTGCTTGGAGGGTTCGGTGCTCTCGACCCAGTTTTGACACAGCTCGGCGGCGTATTTTGCTTTCAGACGTGTGTACGTGTTTTGCACCAGGTGCTGCGGGATCACGTTGTCTTTGGCTGGGTTTTGGCTGCCGCCGCCACCGTTGTCTGCTTTGCCGGTTAGACGGGTGCCGCGGGCGAGGCGGATTTGGATGGTCAGGAGGGCTTGTAGGGTGCGCTCTAGACGGTTTTGGATGGGTTCGTCGGGGAAGAGGAGGAAGTGGATGGACATGGTGCCGGGGTTGGGGGCGGGGTCTGATGTGTTGGTGTTGTAGTCGTATAGGAAGGCTAGGGAACGGAGGAGAGGGTGGTAGAAGGGCATGTCTTCTTTGGAGGTGATGTGGGGGGTGTAGACAGCGAGGTATCGGTTGATAGATCCCTCGTTGGTGTCTGTGGACTCGTTGATGTGTTCGTAGAAGTGACATGTTTGGTCCATGACTCTGTCTAGGTTCGGGTTTCTGGGGATGAGTCTCCTCACTACCGTTCTGGTAAGAGAGAAATCCGGGATTTCTCTTGCGGTCATGGGTTCCACGTGCTCTTCGGTGGTCTCTATACTGCTGTTCCCATTCTGAGCGAAGGACTGCTCTTTCTGCTGCGGTGTCCGCAGTGAACCCCAGCTGTCGAAGAGGATGTCTGCCCGGTATAGATGGGTAGAGCTCATGTTCGGGTTGGCCAGGAGAAAGAGGGTCATATCTTGGATAACTTCTGGCTTGAATGGGAGGCCATACTCAGCCAGATCCTGAGATGTGACCCATTCTTCGGTGCTGCTTGCCAGTACTGAAGAGGGTTCGAGAGTCTCAGCAAGTGGTTTGCCGGAGAGACGGGTCAAGTCTCGCGGATTCTTTCTTTTGTTTCCAGTCATTGTCTTGGAGTTGAGGGGTATATATGGCTATGTATGATGTGACTGGTTGTGTCGGAAATAATGCTCCTTGACACAGATGCAGATGACTGGCTCTATATCCACTCTAGTAGAAGTGTGTCTTCTTTACAAGAGATCGATATTCATCTTGAAGAATTCTGCCATTGGTCTCCGATTAGTCAGTGGATTCAATGCGGGGGAAATGGCAGAGACCTTGTATATTTTACTGTGAAGTGCTCTTGTATAGGTGCTGATGTGTAAATTGCCTCTAGTACATGCAATTTCAGACACCAACAGATGCCCCTCAGTGGTATACTTTTTGATGTCGAATTCCCCTCCATAGCGTGCACATATAATATTAGTCATCGAATACTATGCATCATGTGACAATTCTTTGTGCCCATGCCATCTACTATACGTATCTCCACGCAGCATTGCTTTTGAGATAACGTAGATAGCTACTACCCTGTCGCCAAAGGGGACTGATAAAGGAAGACGACCCTGTCGCGCTAAAATAGAGGGTTATCTTCAATTCTGGCCTATCTCCATCCTTTCATTGACGCCTCGCATGTTTAGGCAGATTATGCAGTAGGCAACAGAACCAATGAACTGACTATTGTACTATCAATGCAGCCTAATTATGAAAGCTGACCAACTCAGACTAATTCTAACTAATAACTAGTTAGTTGGTTTGAAGGAGCCTATTGCTAGTTAGTTAAAATTTAGGGGCCCTTGCTGACTTGATGTTAGTGGACAGGTAACGCGCCGTTCCTCACGGGGATTGAGAGCTTTGCATCTACACCCGCTCATCTTTGCTTTTTTTATTCTCCGGTCGCCTTTTTTCTGGCTCCTCGTGTCTGCATGTACTATGTAGGTACGGTATGCATAGTTTCGCAACCGCCGATTGAGTTATTGATAAGTTAGCCCTTGGGATGTTCTGCAGCGCCGAAAATCGTCGTATGGGCGGCCGAAGGAGGCCCGGAAGTGCAGGCATCAGTTTGCCTTTCACGTAGTTACATCCGCTGAGTCAGTGGGCAGCCGCTGTTTGCATCGAGGCTCCACTTTGCGCTTTTCTTGCCATCCCGGCTTCCGCATATTATTTGTCTCTTAGACCTTTCTCGAATTGATTGCTTTTATTTGCTTTCTTCTTGATACGGAATCGATGGATGCAGGTTGCGGACGCCTTTGTTGCCCCCCACTCCTCCCAATTCTACCTGGTCGCTTGCCTCGCCATGGGTCTGATTGACGTCCTGCCCGCTCTCAATGTCCGAATGTGAAGCTAGTTCGGACTTACGGAGATATTCCACGCACTCCGTTAGGTGGGCCGAAATGGACCTACTATCCCGAAAGTTGCTACCATGTGTCTCCGTACTGTGCTTGCTAAGCAGCACATCAACCTTGCTTAGCATACCCCGTGTCGAAAATCCTGCTCCTCGAGTGGGTGAGCATCGTGCAGAGACCGACGATCATCACGGCCTTTATGTCTTGCGGGGCCTCGACGGAGATTGACATGACCATGACGTTTACAAAGTATATGCTCGCACTAATTGACTAGACTTCAGGTAGTGGGCACTGCCTATCAGGCTACAAAGTACTATTGCTATCTTACGATTGCCTTCGCCTATATTAATCCATATGCACGAAGGATCCGGATGACAGTATAAGATTTTCATCAATGCTTTTTACTTGGGGACATCCACAAATCTGGGTATGCCATTGTCCCCTGGATGAACAGGCTTTCATCAAATTAGATCTGTGATGACCAATTCTGACACGGCAGTTCTTGAGACTGGTGGGTTCAAAAACGCTAAATGTTTGATGTTACCTCGCACATGTTTCCCATGTTGCTCGTGTTCAAACCCGCAGAGAACGTGACACACGAGGGCCGATCGCCGCAAAAGGAAAGTTCCCAGAGATGAACAGGAGAATAGCAGACCACGCGTGTCAACACGCACCACCGCACTAACCGCTTGCTACATTAGCTTGTTCTCAACGAACCATTGCTTTAGCCCCTATGCTCCCGAGGCAATGCGCGCAGTAGCGGCATAACGACTAATATATCGGCCATTTCTAAGGGGCCGACGGAGAAAGATGCTAGATCAGTAGGCGACCAACCGTCAGAGACTGGACGTGCGCGACTCCGATATATTGTAGGCTATGACTGGCGTATTCTTGGCGATAACAAACTACACAAACTACAACAAGAACTGAGCAGTTTGGATACTCGGACATCTTAGACCCTTGGAAGCTTTAGCATGACTCCGCACAAGAATGGGGCCATCCGGCGCCCACTTGACTGTACCGTGAACAGTACAGTAATGTTCGCGATGCGCCTGGCTGGATCTCCGCCACTGAGCCAAGATCACAGATGCAAGGTTGAATGAAACTGCCCCCGCGTACAGCCTCGGGAATGCCGAGTGGCTGTTTCCGGTCAAATTTTCAAGATGAGGGGGCTGTGGCTACCTACATGGTTACATCTGTCGCGGGTAGGCCCCATAGGTGCTTCTCCTCTTGACCCTTCTGATCTTGCATTGTGCGTCGAACTCTGGATGAAGTCATCCATTGGGGCTAACATACGCAATGATGTACAGAGTCCTCGTCGGTTTGTCCTGGGTCAGAAGGATCACATGAAAGTACTACGGAGTGAATATTGCAGTAGTTGCAATTAAAGACCTTTTTCTGTCTTACGGGCAACGCCGAAATATTTCAGACAGCCAAGGGGACTCGAATGAACATGGACAATGGCGGGGTAAGACTGCGCGGGTAAGACACAACTAAATCGAATCTGCTGGGATAGTAAGATGCTTGCAGCCAGCGGGTTCAGTGGGTGAGCACCCGCGCAACCGCCATACTTTCTGATCGATCTCGGACGGGCAGTTGTGGTATGTACTACTACAAAGTCTGAGTCGAACATACTCAAGATCATGCAGAAATCGCGACAAGAAGGTTGCTGGTTGGCGGATTGCACGCATGGTCCAGCAACGGGCAGATCTAGGCCCCCGAAGATCAAATTCCTAATGAGTCGATGCCTCCTGCTGAATGCATACCAATCATCATCTGCCAAAACTCTAAGCTTTGCAGACTGAAGAAAATGTAATGTCTCAACCGTGAACAATCAAAGTTCTGAAGCAAAGCAATCAGATCCAGTAGTACTACTGGAAGGATGAGTTGAAAATTCTATTCAAAACCCTCACGCCAGGAGGCTTTTTCTTTACCCGCGCGAGCAGAAACCGAAAGTTAAACTGTTGTGACCACCATTCATCGATGATCCCAGGGGAAAACAGAAAAGAAAGAAAAAAGAAAAATTGATGCCCTGTTTCGGTAAGATTTGATAAGTACCCGACCCACCAGACGGTACCATAGATAGTAACAGCAGCTAATAATTGAACAATGTGATTCGTCCTAGGTGTGCCCCAAGTGCCCCAGCTAGCAGAAGCTAGATGCCGGCTAGACTGGCTGGTGTGCTGCTCCACCGGCACTGTTTTGGACAATCCGGTGCATCACCCCTAGAAGGCCTGGACCGGAGGGATTTTCACAGTCTTAGCAAGGAATACAGTCAGTCAGTAGCCTGCCTCCTAGGCTCATCAAGAGATCAAAATCAGCTGCCCATATCTTTCTCTATCTCTTCCCATCAACTCCATCAAATTAATCCAACATTATCAACTCTAATACCAAGTACTACTGATCCATAGCGAATTTCAATATAGCTAGCTATTAATTAGTATTTTATGTGTCTCATGTTGGGGTAAGAGAATCCACACCCATATCCACATCGACAGAAAGGAAAAAAAAAGAAAAATGTATACACACTCCCTATCCACCGTCAACAACCATTTATTCATGAGGTGTATCTAATTTGATGTGTGAGGGATTCCTCAGCCTCATCACATTGCCATTATGATTGTCTATAATATTATTTACTTATATCAATATTTGATCCTCTCAACATCCAATTAATATCAAACATCTAACAAGCCACACCAGGGGAACGGAGTCCAAGGTTTCAGGTTGCTCTCAGGAGATTACACATGATAGACTAATACTCCGTAACTTAGTAACTCCTGGGATAATCTGGAACCCCCCAACCAAGCCGGGATATTCTGGAACTCACATAAGCATATCTGGAACTTTATTAGTAAGCCGAAGCTAAGCCGCTGGCTCGCCTCTCAGTAGTAGTACCTACCGTACGTACCTTCCTTCGTTTCTCCAGACCAGATTAATGACTGACATCAGTGTGTGTGGCGAGGTGTTTACCTCAACAACTGAGTTCAAAACAACATGCAGCAATCGGAGAGAACCAACTACACATCTAAGTTTAGGATAGTATAAGTATAGTATATTCCCCCCCGTAAGCAGCATACTTAATTACTAAATTCTAATTCTAAGTAGTTTTAAGTAATTGTTTTGTTAGATAATAGTCACTTACTGTAAGCAAGCACAAGGCAGCCAGCCAGCCATACGTTGATTCAATTTCAATTTCAAAGTTCATTTCATGCATTCATGACATCTCCGCAAACAGGTACGACTGGTATGGGAGAGGGGTTAGGTTGTCGATCCCTACTTCGCATAAAAGGTGTGGCATGTCGGGTTGGACAGTCAACACTGCCCCCTCCCTTCCCGAATTTGTTGTTTGTTCTTCCCAAGGCGGAATTTTTTCCCCAGGTGACTTGACTGACTGACTGAGACGGGGGGGGGGGGGGGGGGCGGCAACACTACTTTACTACTGTAGACTAACTAATGCGAGAGAAGGGGACGCATTATGCATCGATTGCATGTCACTTACAGTACTCCGTACTTACAGTGAAGTAAGTGATCGATGGCTGGGTTGCCGAGTTGGGGGCGGTTGGGGGGTGTAGCCTGTAGTATCAATCTATTGATTATGGGGGAAAAAGAAAATACAGTAGGTGATCTGGTTTTTGAGTAGGGATTGGTATAAAATAAAAGGAGGAGTAAAAAATCTTGGCTTGGTCATTATTCTGGGGTTCCCAGGTTGGAGAAGGGTATTGCTGCTTGTTGAGATCAAGCTTGAGTATTGGCTATTCGTTAAAGAGGGGTTAGGGAGGAGGAAATTCGCTTAGTAATTACAGCACACAAGTAACTGACATACCGGGTTGCATACATACTCCGTATTTTTATCTCTGCGGCTGGTTGATTTGCCAATGATCACCAGATCTGTTCCAAGTAGTAGCAATCTATTCAGCTTCTTCTTACTATTGGGGGTAAGTGAAAGACATGGCGGATCCCCCAAGAACTTTTCGAACATGATGGAAAATTCTTTCAGACAACTCGAATGGAATAGACAATTGACTTGATCTTTTCCCCTGTTTGACCTTGTTTCTAGCTATTTACTCGAACCAGCTTAGTGCTGGAGCTGGGACTTGAAAGTAAGTCCCCATAGTAAGATAGAGACTAACTAAAGGAGGGAAAGAGGAGAAGAAGAGAGGAGAGGAGGAGAGGAGGAGAATAGAAGGTCTGCGACCAGGCTGCCGGAAGGTACCCGCTGATTCGTACGGTGGTGTGCGCTTCCAGCTCCATATCGGTTGCAGCAGCATCTTGAGGGCAGAACTGACCAATCTGTCCGAGGCCGATTGCAGCGGGCGAATCCCGGCCTGACCTCGACCACTAGACGAAGTGGGTTTTCGGGTGGGTTTTGGTGACGGGAGGATGTGCAGCGGTGGCCGATTGGGTCTTGGCTGCATCATGGGTTGGCTCGACCAGAACCAAGTGGGTTGGTGCTGTCGTGTCTCATCACTCCCCATCCACATAATCAGGATCTTTTTAGTTCGGTCGTTTGGTGGTCTATTGCTCTTTCGTCGTCATCATCGTCGTGGTCATGATCTATTCTTTTCTGGTCTGTGTGTGTCTGCTTGTAAGTTGTGTGCCGGTTAGACGTAGACTAGGTTTAGAGTAGTGCTTGGTAGTGGCAGTGGCAGTGGCAGTGGTGGTAGTAGTGTGTGGGAGGCACTATTCCAAGCCAATGCAATTGTGTCTGTTATCGGCGAGTGAATGGACTCTTGCTATCTATGAGCCTGTTTTTTTTTTCCCTTTCAGGGGGGTGCTGCTGCAGCATCTTTTGTCGCTCTATATCAGAGACGTCAAATTGTGAGTCCCTCCTAATGGGGATAATGTCAGATAGGGGAAGCCAAATATCTTGCTGGATTTTCTTCAGATACGTAAGTATGTCGGTAGTCTATTAAATGAATAGATATAGACGAGATTAATCAATATTGGTCCTTCTCCAGCATTGATGAAAATTGAGATGATCATTGTCATGGGGTTATTACTGTGGAATAAGCTGGGAAGGGAAGAGTGACCAACAAGAAAAACCGGTTTCAACCTGGCGCGGTAGCATCTCCTGGTAAGCGTGGACGATACTCGGAACGGCTTAGACCCAGTGTACAAATTAACCCAGGTACAAGGAGTTTCCAACTAATGTAGGTGCAGTCGTATGTACCTCGCGAAAATAGACTGTGTCTTTTCCTCCCCATCCCCTCTCCCGATTCATTATTCATTCTTTCAATTCATTCTCGCTAGTAGCTGTAGTGGTTTTATTTTCGTTGTTGTTGTTGTGGTGGTTGTTATTATTATTATCGTTACTATTGCTATCAATTTGTCTGGTACAAATGATCTAAGCCGATGGCTGGCTTGATGAGGGGGGACAATCATCTTATTATAATAGTACACTCTTCTAATAATCAGAATTCCATACATAATTCCGAGTCAAACTAATAATAATCCTACCTATCCTAGTCATATCCATTGCACACGGTCTTCTTCTTTCCGATCGTTAATTAGTTAGTCTACAATTAGTATCCCCTCCCCCCCCGGTGGCCGATTAAGACCATCGAGATTATTGGGGCTTTTTTTGGTGTCGCGCAATCTTTCCCTCTCACTCTCTTTTCCCTCCCTCATCCTCCTATTGGCATCCCGTTTTGGAGGGGCTCGATATTCTTGGGACATTCCTTTCGGACCATCAGACAGACTTTCTGCTTTCGCATGCAAAATTCGGGTTCCCCTCTCCGTTGACAGTTGTCGCTCAGTCCGCCTCTTTTCCTGCCTCCGTTTCCGGATCGAGCCCTGGCGGGGGATCCACGGCCGTTAGAGACTTTGGAAAACCAACAGAGAAAAATAGAAAATCAAAAAGAGAGAAAAAAAAAAAAAAAAAAAAAGAAAAATTAAGATAACCCGTGAAAGCTAAAAAAAAAATTACAGAAAAAGATACGCACGGCTCCGTAACTCACCCATTCGGGCTGCCTTTCCGCCCAAAGCTGACCGTCTTCCATCTTGCTTCTTACTCCAACCATCCGCGCCATCTGCCATCCCATCCTATCCTCTCTCTCTCTCTCTCTCTCTCTTTTTCGCTACCTTCGCTCTCTCTCTTCCCGACTGACCTGCTAACTCCTCCTCCTCTTCCCCTTTCACCTTCCCACCACCCCCCCCTCCTCCTCCTCCCTCCCTCGCCTCTCTCTCTCTCTCTCTTACTTACTTTCCACTCCCTTCCTACGGGTTGAACCATACCTCCTTTCGTTTGTCTTTATTTGAATCTCCCTTTCTATTGTCAAGTCTTCCTTTTGTGATTCCCCTTACTTTCGTTATCGTCGTCCTTGGCGCCTTTCGCGTGTGTCCTTTATTAGATCGATCTCGACATCAACCCTGGCTTCAGTCGTCGTCGGATTGCGTCCCTTCGTTCCGTGGTTAGGCAGCGTCAATCGCGCCTCTAGTTGTGGTTCAGGAGATACCTAATTCCAGTCTAACGGTCCATTGCTTTTTTTCCACAACCACCGCGTACTGGCTGATCGGATCGCTTCTTTCCCATTTTGATCGACTATCATGGCTCCTCCGCCGCGCTTGCGCATTCTGTCAGGTTAGTGCTCAGCCGCTGCCCAGAAAACCACACCATCTATCGTCATCTCCCGACAACCCTTTTTCTTGGATGATTTGCTAGTCCACTCGGTCGCTGCCATCCAAGAGACTCCTAGACTACGTTTAATTCAAACATCATCATGGGTCGTCTGCTAACGCGGGTCTGTTTAGTGGGCAGCAATGCCATCTCGGCGTTCCTTTCCTGGAGGCTCCAGGCGACAACCTCCTGCGACGTGACACTAGTCTGGAAATCGGGCTACGAGGCAGTTTCTCAGTACGGCGTGTCTTTCAAGTATGGCTGGTCGCTCATTCTCATAACATGGCAAGGTTCTGACGGGGAATAATTAGGTCGAAAGCGTTTGGAAATGAACGGTTTAAGCCACGCCATGGTGAGTTCTCTCCCTTTGTCACACGTCCGTCGCGATCGTGTGCTGATTACAACCATACGATAGTTGTTCGGACGCCCGAAGAAGCAGCATCACGAGAGAACGCATACGACTATGTAATCCTCTGTGTCAAGGCTCTGCCCGATGTCTATGACCTGGCCGCGGTAATAGAGTCCGTTGTGACCCCTCAGCACACCTGCATCCTGGTCAACACAACCAACACCCTCGGTGTCGAATCGCATTTGGAACAACGGTTCCCGACAAACGTCGTTCTTTCGCTTGTATCAGGCGTCGAAATCACTCAGATTGGAGCCAGCGAGTTTGAGCACCTGAACTCATCGGAAATATGGGTCGGTGCCACGAATCAGAACTCCAACGTTCCCTCTTCCATCCAGACCGATATGGCTGCGGCGCTAGCGATGACTCTGAGTTCGGGCCAGGTGGATTGCAATGTATCGAAGAATATCAGACAAGAACAGTTTGAACGTATTATAGGGTGAATTATCCTCCTGTATGCTTACGAGGATATCGAGTCTCTGCTAACTACTGCGTTTCTAGTCCTATCGCCTTCTACCCCGCCAGCGTTATGTTTGATTCTGGAAATGTACAGCAATTATTAGAAAAAGTCGGCGTGCGTCAGCTGATATCGGACGTGATCGACGAACTCATCGATTTGGCGAAAGCACACGGTTGCTCTTTTCCCAGCGACTTTAACCAGAAGACCATGGAGAAAATGACGACCATCCAGACACCAAACACTATGTACCAGGATTTCCAGGCTCGGCGTCCCATGGAGATTGAGACGTATCTCGGTTCTCCCATCAAATTGGCAACGGAGTCCAATGTCAAACTCCCACGCGTCGAGACCCTCTATGCAATGCTGCACCATATCAATGCCACTAATCTGAGCAAACCTCGTGACTCTCCCCCTCCGGCCCTGGCTCAGCCTCCGCCCCGGGTGTCTTCGGTTCCTCCCCCCAGAAATGGTCCCATGCGCCCGCCTCCCGGACGGTCGAGTTCCGCCATGATGATGCCCCCACCGAGACGTGGACCTCCGATGCCTGGAATGTCGCGACCACCAAGCGCTCAGCCCGCGGCTGGCGGGCCTAGGATGCCTCGTGAACCGTCTCTGGAAGGTCTTGAGGAGTTCAGTCATTTGGTCGTTTATGATGATGCGGGTGATCAGGGTATGCCTGCAAATGGTGCTAATGGTTATCCGGACGTTCCGCCAGGCCCCGGACCATCTGGACTGGCTTTGAGAGAACGCGAGCTGGCCATTCGCCAGCGGGAGTTGCAGCTTCGAGAGCAAGAGATGCATATGCGTCGTGGTCCCCGCAGACCTCCGCCTTCCAAGGCGGCTTCTTTCGATGAGGAGGACGAGGATGATTACTTCGATCCCATGGATACTAGCTTGGTCCCCCAGATCGACCCCGACAACGTTGATATGCTGAGTATCACATCAAAGAGGACAAAGAAAATGCCCAGTGCTAGTCAGATCCGCAAGAACCCCGAGCTCCTTTCGAGCACTGGCCCGGGTGGCGGCGGAGGTGGTAGAACAGGGACGTTCAGCCGCTACTTTGGAGGAAACAGGAAGCGCGCCAGTGACCGTATCATGCAGGAAATTCCTGGCCTCCATGACTCTCTCCTAGACAACCCTATGATGGCTTACTCGTCGAACCGGTACGGGTCTGTTGACCGAAACCAAATGGCTGCTGGTTCCCGGACCAACTCGATGACTACCAGCCGAATGGGTGACTACCCTCCTCATCCGTACCCGCAAAGCAGGAGGAATAGCCATTCTCCTGCCGCTCCTTTCGGTGGTCCTCCTGGTCCGCGAATGGGCCGCCCAGCGACTGCCCAAGACCAGAACTTTGGCCCACCTCATGGGCCTCCGAACGGCGGCCACCCGTCGCCTCCGGGACACATGCGAGCGCCAGTCCCTCGCCATCCTCCTGGGCATGGCAATGCGGTAGGTCCGCAGCAGGTTGAACAACAAATTGGGGTGAGCAAACCGTATCCCGCCAAGGGCACTCCCAAGCATAGAAGTCTGACAGGAAGTGCGAGCGCCAGCGCGGAGAGTGGTGACAGCGGGGCTAGTGCCAACCTCGATTCCGAGACCTCTGCCCATAGCAGCCAGATCAGCCTCGGCGCGCAGCCAGCTGCAGCGCCCGTTCATTGAGTCGCGAAGCCCGTCCTTCCTTCGTCTCTCTTTCGAAGTCGCTGAGCACATGCCTTGGCCCTGACTGCTATGGACACGACTGGTTTCGTTAACGTCTCCATCTTTTCCCTTTTCCGGTCGGGTGGGTGATTTCCATGCTTTTGGGAACGCCCTTACCCCGTATTGCTTTTGCTTTTCTATAAAGGATATACTTTTAATGAGATGCTTTGGCAAGGAGGGTGGGCACAGACTCCATGTCAATTGTCTGTTGTTTGCGGCTTTCTTACATATACACCAAGGGACATAGGGGCTTTCACTTTCTCACTTTCTCGTTTGATGATTTCCACTACGGAGTGGTCGGGCGGGCGCGTGCGTGCGTGCATGCATGATTGTTGCATGTGGTGATTTGCCTTGACTTTGATTATTTCTTTTCCTTTTTCCTCTCAAGTTGCACGGCATTCTCGAACATTAATGAGCATGAGCATGAAGCTCCACCAGATAAATACGTTTTTGTGACTTTCCACAGCTATACCACCGACGTTCATTGCCAGACGCGCACCATACATGCCTTGTTTCTGCAAGACTCAGTGTTGTACACTAACTAGCTCGGCGCATCGTCCTGTTGTCTATTCCCTACCATCTCCGCTGCTTTGTTTGACACGCATGCCCTCCTTTGACTTGATTTCTTTGGCCGTCTCCTTCCATAGCTGTTCTGTGCTGTTCTGTATGGGCTCTGGCGCGAACATTCCACCACCCTGTCATCTTTCTCATTCATGGTCCGGTTTCTGGCGCATAAAAAGAGCAAGGGGTTGATTTATTCTGTTGATTGATCGATTTGATTTGGCTGGGTTCATGTTCCTACCGGGTGTTAGTGAGAGGAACTGCGTCGCGAATGTCGGCGCGGCAACTGCTCCATTGATTAGAACATGTTGACAATAAACAAGACTTAATCGGTTGCAACAGTAATATACCTTGTATGAATGAATGGAACAGTTTGATGGTATACCATGGCACTTGTGATTGTTGCCGGAGGCGCATACACGTGACCTACAGGACCGCGGGGGTAAACAAATCCCCCCTCTGCAGCTTCTCCCATTACCTTCAACACATCACCATTACAACTCACCTCACCGACTACACCCAACCAACCCAATCTAACATTTAAGAAATACTATCGATAAGGAACAACAATGCCCTCCCACCAATACACCCACTCCCAATCCCTCCCCCGACACTCCATCCTCCCCGCCTCCACCACCGCCGGCCCTTCCTCCTCCATGGGCAGCTCCTCCATGTCGATGGCCAAGACGCGCCAGTACACCAACCTGCATAATCAGTTGGAGCAGCTGAATGCTAATCTCCGAGACACGGAGAATCTGCTGAGGATGACAGCCGTGCAGGCCGAGGATATGCGTTTCTTGGGCGGGTATGTTGGCGCGTTGTTCATGGGGTCTGCGAAGGTGCTGGGAGAGGAGGGCGTTAAGGGGGATAGTGCTGGTGATGAAGAAAAGAGGGAGGGTTAAGGGAAGGAAGATATTTTGGGGTTCTCGAAAACCTTTCATCATGGACGTGTCATGGATGGGTTGGTACAAGGGCATTGGTAAAGTGAGTGTTTAACCATTTTTTATTGACTCTCTCGTTCTATTTGCTAACTATGAGATTTTCTACGGGTAGTCAGCCATCTCAGCTATCGACTACAAACCCTCCACCGAGAATGATTGCCGGCTCATCAATATTGTGGTGCTCATAGCTGGCGTGAGAGAGTCAGTCAGTCAGCAACATGCACAGGAAACAAACATCCAGAGGGTATATATGGTATACTCACCTCAGCGTGCCCACACCACCCGCTTCCAAGATCAGCGCCGTCTCCGTCAACGGCTTCCCGGTCCACCGCATCGCAAACGCACGCAGGATATGTCCGTGAGCCACGACGAGAACATCGCCCTTGCCCGTGGAAGAGTCGCCGTCAAAACAGGGCTTGTGGAATTTCTCTCTGATCTCTGCGATCACTGCGTCCAGACGCTTGATCACGTCTTCGGGGGATCTAGTGGCATCAATATCAGTTAGCCTTAGCAGTTCAATACAGACCACATAATATATCAACATCAACGAAATAAAAGAAAGAAGAAGGACGTACTCTCCCCCAGGACACCCATCCCTCCAAATATCCCACTCCCCCTCCCCCTTCTCCCTCCTCATTTCCCGAATCTGCTTACTAGTCAACCCCTCATACTCCCCATAATCCCACTCCCTGACGGCCTCCGTAACCTCCACCCTCGCCTCCGTACGTATCGGCTCTTCATCTTCGGACTTCCGCGCCTCATTCCACGGTAATCTCTCCCTGCATCCGATTTCGAGTAGTTCGAGGGTCCGTTGGGCCCGTGCGCGCGGCGATACATACCTACACCATTGCCATTATCAGTAAATCTCACTATCACAAATACAAAAAAGATGGATACAATGGAATGGAATAGAATAGAATATAAGTATGGTAAGGATAGGATAGGATAAAGGAAGACATACACATGAACCAACTTCCTCGGCACAATCAACCGATCATTCCCTACCAACGCCTTCCCCGTGGCTTTTATCCGTTTCTCGCCGTTTTCGGTCAGTGGGAGGTCCGTCGTGCCCGTGTGTCGGCCGTTCAGGGACCAGGAGGTTTCGCCGTGGCGGATTATGAAGCATCGGGGGGTCATTATTCTTCTTCTTATTTCTAGATTTATCCTGGGGGGGGGGAGGAGGGTGTTATTTGGGTGTGTAGGCAGGTGTGTTGTAGGGAATGAGAAGGTGAGTGTGAGGCTTATGGGGGGAATTGATTGACTCAAGTTGGTGGTGAGTAGTGGGGAGAGTAAGTTGTGCTGGTTGGCTGGTTGCGTCATAGGTTTTGGGTCGGTGAGTGAGATGGGATCTTGGGGGTCTTTGCTTGTTCGGTCTTATCGATAGGGTGGGGGGTTTTCGGGTGTGGATGGGCTGTCTATGTTGCAATGGAGGTGTTCGTTTCTTTGTTTGCTTGTAACATGGAGGGGGCATTGTGTTGGTACATATCCCACCACGTAGGATTGTACTGGCTACTGGGCAATCTGAAGCAGCGGTCCTAATCAAAATAATCGCAACATTTGATGATACACTGTCATGCTAAGAGGCACTGGCCCAAGACACATCCCAGGCATCTAGTTATTATCCTTATCATTTAGTACGCTTTTTATCCTCCAGATGTTCCCTTCCCTACCAGTGCCTCCCAGAAAGCGACATGTTAAATAGCAACCGAACCATCACGCCAAAGGAAACAAGGAAACCGAAGACGAAAAACCTGCGATAAAATTCAACTCAATTTCTCCTGCTACATACTGTTCCGGCGAGCACAGGCCCAATCATCTAGGCCATGTAAGTGCTCGAGTCAACACCGCCCTCGGGGTATTCACTAGTACCCATTAGCTTCGTTCACATGCTCAGAAACATCGGTCTGTACTTACGGAAGGGCAACCTCGAAGCGCTTCTCAATATCCTTGAGCACCTTCTCGTCATCCTCGGTGCTGACGAAGGAGATCGACAGACCCTTGGTACCGAAACGACCCGCACGACCGACACGGTGCAGGTAGGAGTCGGCATCAGCCGGCAAGTCGTAGTTGATGGCAAGGTTGATACGCTCAATATCGATACCACGTCCGAACACGTCAGTGGCGACACAGATACGCTTGTTGAATTCCTTGAACTCCTTGTAGCGTTTGATACTACCAACCGTTAGTGCATAGCCTACGACATGGGCAACAAGTATTCTTACCGCTCCTCCTGGCTGACACCAGAGTGCACCGCGATACTGGGGAAGTTGCACTCGCGCAACAGCTTGTCGAGCTCATTCGCACGCAGGGTGCTCTTAACGAAGATGATAACCTGGTTGAACTCCAGGCTGTCCAGGAGCTCGTTCAGCTTGCGGTTCTTCTCCGCTTCGCTGAGCTTGATGTAGTATTGCTGCAGACCGTGCAGCGTAAGCTTCGTGTCGTCATCGACGTAGACCTCGAGAGGGTTCCTCATGAACTTCTTGCACACGGGGCGGATATCCTGAGAAAGAGTGGCACTGAACATCATGACCTGCTTGTCGGCAGGGGTGGCACGGAAAATCTCCTGGACATCACGACGCATGTCTATAACAAATCATCAGTACAACGTAAGATAACCTGACGCAAATAAACTCACCAATCTGGTCCAGCATCTTATCACACTCATCGAGAACGAAAGCCTTGACGTTGCGCAGAGAAAGCTTCTTGTCGCGGACCAAGGCGTTCAGACGACCGGGAGTACCGACAACAATGTTGGGGTAGGACTCCTTGTTGGAGAGCAACTCAACGTCCTTCTGGATGGGGGTACCTCCGTAGAAGACGGCAGTCTTGACATCGGGAAGGTACTTGCTGAAACGAGCGTACTCGTTCTTGATCTGGTATGCCAACTCGCGGGTGTGGCACATAACAAGGATAGAGCACTCGCCAGGAACCGGCTCCAGCTGGTGCAGGGTGGTCAAAACGAAGACCGCGGTCTTTCCGAGACCAGACTTGGCCTGGCAGAGAACATCGACGTTCAGGATAGCGGTAGGAATGCAGACTTGCTGGACTGTAGTGAGGCGGAACCGTATGTTAGACTTGTACTCGACCCATAAGTTTTGAGAAAGAGAAAAAGCAATTCGCGTCGCAGCGTCCGTCCATCCCCGAGGTTTTGAGTCCGAAGGGATGCATTATAGTCCCGTATGTTCTTCCACCAAACAACAAAAGTCAAATGAACTTGCACACAGTCGAAAATTGTGTCAGCTGCAGTAAGACATCTTGTTTCAGAGCTCTTTCCGCAGGCGGCAGGAGGACGGCTGCAATTCAGAGAACGGTGGAGAAGCGTCCGACCCGTGTTCTTCGGAAGCAAACCACAATTCGTCCAGAATCTCTGCAGGCGAACAAACCAATCTGTGGTATCCCCTGAGCATGGTGTTGCCGTAATTCACCAGAGTAAAGTGAAGCAAACAAGCATAAGGCTGTAGATGCACTACTGCCGCAGGGCGACTCGTCTTATGTATGACGCGAAACAGACATCCTCATGCCGCCCGCAAGCGGAGGCGAGATGGGCGCCCCAGAACGACTATGGATTTTCCCCCGCGGAGATGGACGGACGTTGGAACATGGAGCAATGGAGGGAGCTTTGGGAAAGAATACGTGATAGACTAACCCTCCGATGGATGTTCGAAACCGCAATCGGTGATGGCACGTAGGAGTTCCTCTTTGAGCAAAAAGTCGCGGAAACCGGTCGAATGAATACCGACGTAACTACCCTTCTTGTCCGGACGGCCGCCAGAAACCGTCAAGTCGCCCTTCTTAGCCTCTCCGTTAGAGGCGGGGGCAGCGGTGGTGGCCGCCGCGTCAGTGGTCTGAAGCTCCTCGTCGGAGTAGTCGATGAGATCCTCTTCGTGAGACATGGTGATGGATGGTGTTGATAAAGGAAGTATTCGAGAAAACTCTGTTGTTGTCGCGTCTTATCCCAAGGCAATCGAGCCTGGGTAGATGTCGTTAAGATAAAAACGGGGGATGAAAAGCTATGCAAGCCGGATATCTAGTTCGAAGACGATGCGAAATCCTCCTCGTAACTGTTGTGAGATGAATTGAGGATGGGAAAGGTCGAAGCGCGAAGGAAGACGATGGAGATGAAGAGAAGGTTGTCGACGCGCGAAGGGATGGGAGCGGCTGAGCCTCCGAGATCTCAGTCACGTGAATTGAGTCCATTAGTCACCGGCGGCCAACTTCCTTACCGCATCGGGTTAGTGCCGTACGGCTGCTCGAGAAGCTTAGACCCCCGCTGCCTCTATGTGAATTAATTTCTTTTCACTTACCTCAGGTCGATTACATGCCTCTACATCATGGCTAAAGCCAAAGCAAAGGGCAAGAAGGATTCTGCCGGTGGCTCGCAGAGCCACATTCGCGCACGGATCGATTATCTCTACAACGCGGCCACCTTTCTACAATCAATAGGGAAACCATCCCCGCAGCAGCCCTCGGTCAGTCAACAAAATGACCAAATCGATAAAGCAGAGGATGGCGCCAAATTGCAAGGAACGGAGCGCATAGTACCGCAAGTGGTGGGATCTGATGTTTCATCGGCGAATGAGCCGACTAAGCCGCTTAATCCATCGACGACGCAGCGACTGCCTCAACTCTCTCGAGTCTACATGTCGCAAATGCGCGGTGTCTCTCTCAAGTCACAGCTTCGGCTACCCATCGACGTCAAGAGGTCTTTTTGCAAGCGCTGCGACACGTTTCTAATTCCTGGAGTAACCTGCACGCAGGATATCCGAAATGCCAGCCGCGGCCGCAAGAAGCCATGGGCGGATGTTCTAGTTGTCTGTTGTTCTACGTGCGGGACGGAAAAGCGCTTCCCTCAAACCGACAAGCGGAGCAAGAAGTTGTCTGAGCGTCGGAAAGAAGCGCCCAAGGAGGAGCAAAAGGATGAAGTAATGGCGGGTGCTTGACCACATATCACGAATATCCGATATCCCACCTTACATCTGCCCTGCGTCGTCAGTCGCCTACCCTCAATTTGCAGCGGATGCCAAGTAGCCCACCTTCATGAATCGATTGGTCCTGGCTGTTGACCTATCTCTACAGCCTTTGGGACCGGAAACGATATTCACCGGTATGATGGGGGCGAGGGCGAAGAGGCTTCTATGCAGTAAATCAACCTCTGTGTACTCTGGTGTAAACATGTATGGCACCACAACTCGGGAGATGGATGAGCACTGGGCGCGCGTCACACGCAGCAGGTTCGATAGTATTTGGCGCAGGAGATGAAATGTCCGCCCTATATCGACAAGGCCTTGTAGGCGCAGAAATGCATTGAGAAAGTCAACGAAAGAAGATCAATATATTTACATACAACACTTGCCGCTGAAGCTACCACATCCGGGTATCTTCATGGGCATATCAGGCGGTGACTGATCAAAGGGGTACATGCTTCAGGCTGCCTGATGGTTAGGTCGTCAACCGGTATTGACAGAGTCATGGTACAGGTTGCTTTCGGCGGCTGACATTCAATAACAGATTTCAACGAACATAAACGCAGGTGATATCATTGCAAATGGATTCCGCTCAGTCAAAACAAAACAGACAGGATAGATGCTCGTCGGGGAATCGAAACATGGTAGAAGAACACGGCGTCATCAACTTCGTAGAGTGAACACGTGAATCATGAGATGAGAGGGAGTCGCACTCCAAGTAAACGATAAATGCAGAGGTATACCAACGCTATCAACACCTATTGCCCTGGCAATTTAGGGTATTTTTGGAAGCCAATAATAGCCGCGAGGCTGATATCCCGATCTTTAAAAACAGCAGTCCTCTCCAAATACCCAGACGAAGGTAAAAGAGCAAAAAGCAACCCTTGCCTCTGCGATGAGAATCAGAATCAGCATGAAGAACGTTGGGCAGCATAGTTATAATAACACAAGGTCCGCGAGGACACAACTGGTTTATGAACACATATTTGTTCGTCGGTCGAGCATAGTGTGGCTCGTCCGTCATTTTGTGGATAGTTTTTACTTTTGCAATGACCGCCATCGACCTCCGAGGTCGCAGTGAAGGGTAGACGAGTAACGGGGCGTATAAGCAACCGTGGGGTCGTCAACCGATAGAAGAAATTCGAATATAGGGAAGCCTCCGGGACAGAATGACTATGTAATGGCGCTAGGGTAATCCGAGTCGAAAGGAAGGTTTGAGGGTTGAAGTTCAAGAGTATAAGGTGTGTTGGAGTGCGGACAGGAACATATCGCGAGGGTTGGCATCTCAGTGTCTCCGGCGGGCGGCTTGATCCAGGCGTTGATCGAGACCTTCTATACGTCCACGATACGCTTTCACGATTTCTCTAATATGCCCGATCTTCGCAAGCTCATTCTCCAAGTCGTCAATTGAGGCTAAAATAGAACGGGTACGGGCAATCTCGGCATCAGCGTTGCGAATGACGTTGCCGGCGCGATCGTAAGTGCTTTGAATAGATAACTGCATTTGCTCTTCCAGCTACTATGTGTTAGTGTCGGAATATTAGGCGATCATCAAGAGGGGTATTGAAGGGAAGCAAAGCTAGCCAGGCCACTGTAGCAGACAATATCAAAGGGAAAACAACGGAACAACAGAGAAGTGGACCTCCAACGGCATATAGAGAATGATGAAGAAAGCGCAGCACCTACATCATCAAGGCGATTGCGAATCTGTTGTTGCAAGCCATCCAACTGCTGCGATAGCGCCCGTAGGCTCATGGGATCCAGAATTAAACGACCGTGGCTGCTGGCGGCACTGGCGGCGCGCGAACTGGAGTTGCTGGTGCGTCCGGTCCCTCGGCCCCTGGAAACACCATTGGCACCGTGGCCGCCCTGCAGGGCTATCTGTTGTTGTTGCCTCAGAATTTGGATCTCGGAGGAGGTGAGGCCAAGCGAAGTGTCGGGAATCGAGGCTGATACGGACATTTGGTCCCGGCAGAGACATGCTCCTACCGCGACAACAGTCTAGGAAGCGCCGGTCGATCTCGTGGTGGGGAGATTGAACGAACCGAAGTTCATGATGAGAACCGATATGCGCAGGTGAGGGAGATCTCGTGAACGAGCGTCTGAGAGGGGAAGTATAAGAAAGCCGGGAGAAAAGGAGGGAAGAGAGAAATGTCGTAGGTGAAAACAGGTAAGGATAGACACGACCCGTGGGATGAGATGGAGGGAGGGGGGGAGGGTAGAAGGGAAGGAGGAAACAGATCAAGACCCGGTCAATGGGCGGAGTCTTGTCAGTTTCCCCAAGTGGATGATAATCCCGTTGAGAGAAATAATTAAGGTATCATTGGAAGTCAAAGGAGGGAAGCCAGAGAGGGGACAAGGCTCGATAATTGGATCGTTGGTGACAGAGAAAAAGGAACGAAGAAAGTGGCCCCCGTGAGTCGGTCGGGGGTTACACTGGCGGGCGACAATGCTATTGATCTGATCTTCAAGGAGGAGCCTGGCACGAGCGATTCAAGACGAACGGGCCAGTGGTCAGCCTCGGAAGTTGGCTGGAATGTGGAGGAGGAGGAGCGAGCAAAAAAAGTCGCGGGCGAATACAAGGAAGAAAGAGGTTGTACTAGTAAGAGGATAGTGTAGATAGAAAAGATGGAGGTGCGGGAACCCGTTCGGAGGGGAAACAGAAATGACAAGGTTGAACAGGAAGAAGCAACGATGAGAATGATAAGATTCAGGACAGTTGGTGAGTAGACCAGGCCGTGGGGGTCTTTTTATGCACCGTATCTCATTCTATACACGTTCCTGTTCTCCTCATTGATCCTTGGGTACCTGAATCTTGGAGAGGAGGTACTTGTGTTGGTGTAGTAGCAGCAGTCGGGGGTGACCTTCTATACCGAACAATATCCTGACCGACACGGGAAAGATTGGCTGATGCGATATAGATACTTCCCTTGACTTGCAATCGCATTGACAATCAACTCAGGATATCGTATTACACCAATCGATCAATCCATTTATTAGCGAAAGTCAACCAGGATCATCCGATTGTTGGACGAACGGCAGTGTTGAAAAGAAAGGGAGCGTGACCCCCAAACAGGCAAGGAACTCTCCCAACTTCGCCCGCCCGCAATTTTGACGGCATCGCGTCCTTCTCCAAACGCTCTTCTCCCACTCCACCGTCCTCCTCTCTCGGCACCCAATCATCTTGTTACCACCTTCATATATCCTACTCAAATCCTTCTACCGAGGCGACTCTTAATCTCCAATCAATTTTCCCTCAAGCCCTATCTGTGCTCTGCGTCCGTACAGCTGACAAAAGCACCTCACCAACCATCTCGTCCGAATTGCCGCACCAAGCGCTTCTTCAACCGCCATCGACGACGTTGGCATCCACACACACACACACCCCATACTTCAGGCCGACTACTGTGCCTCCTCGTTATTCGGCAAAAGGAAAGAGTAAGACTCGTTGCGCTGCCCAACCCGTGAGGCTTGAGCCTTGCGCCCTAGGTTGTCGTGACCTTGATATTATTGGTCTTGGGTCAAGGTTCCGCAGCTACAGTCGGCTTCGCGAATCCGCTGCGCCCGTGGTTGGCTTTCCCATGCAGCTTGGTTAGCTACTAGCTTGTGAGCACCTTTCTTTCTTCCTCCCCATAGCTTAGTGTGCTGCAGGAGCTCCCTAATGGCCATACAGCCTCCGGAGCTCCCTAATGGCCATACAGCCTCCGGAGCTCGTCATACCCGAGCCTGCCCCCCTCATCCCCGACAATTCGAGAGCTAGATTACGAAGAACTACATTGATACGTGAGATTGGATTTGACGGACTGACTTTAAGAAATCAAACCATCCAGTACCCACATAGTGCCTGAACAGACAGCCGGAATAATACCCATCCCCGTGGAGTAATTGACGCCCTACCCATCCACCTCATACCTCAACTTCACCCTCCCCAACCCATCACCCACCATGCCCAAAGACAAAGAACGCAGCTTAAACCCGGCGGCGGCGCAACGCAAACTCGACAAACAAAAAAGTCTCAAGAAAGGCAAAGCCGAAGCGCAAGCCCGTCGAAACGAGAAATTAGCGCGTCGCAACCCCGAGCGCATCCAACGACAAATCAACGACCTCAAAGCATTCGAAGAATCAGGACAAAAGCTACGACCCCGCGATCAGGAGCTTCTGGAAGCCCTGGAACGTGATCTGCGCGCCGTGCAGAAGGCCAGAGAAGCGTTGGGCGATAAGGCACCCAAATTCGACAACTTTGAATCTAGACGAGGCGGTCAGCACCGTGGGCGCGGGGATGCTGCAGTCTTAGGCAAACGCAGGCGAGATGGCGGCGACGGCAACCGGTTTAGGCAAGATGGTGATGACGGGAGTAGTAGTAGCGACGAGACAGATGAGGAGGTGAGAAGGATACCCATGCCGAGGGATACGCCTCCGCCTATCCCGCGACAGTATCGGAAAGGAGGGCCAGGAGGAGAGGCTGCAGGTGGTGGAGGTCGGGGCCCGCACGCTCTTCCGGCGAAACCGCCCGTCGTTGAGGCGAAGACGGTGTACGAGGCCAAGCCGGAGATCAGGAATCTCCGACAAGAGGCGATCAATAAGTTCGTTCCTGCAGCAGTCAGGGTTAAACAGGAAGCTATACGGGGACAAGGCAAGCTCTTGGAACCAGAGGAGATGGATCGGCTGGAGCAAGCAGGGTATAATGCTGGACCTGCAGAAGGCGAGGAGAGAGCTTCGTCAGCTGCACCAGCTGCTGATGATGAGGATGCTCAACGCAGACTCGAAGAGGAGGAGAGGCGGTTCAATCAGGAGCTTCGGTCTGTGCAGATCGAAGAGGTGGAGGATGAGGAAGCATAATGATCAATCACTTCTTCTTCTTCTTCTTCTTCCACCATGACCTGACTCGTGACCCGTCACCCCATGATCAGGATTTTACGAGGCGTTAGTCGGATCTCAAATCAATGTAACTATAACTCGATGCGATACGAAAAAAAATTAAACATCAAAATTTCATCACCCGTCCATTGACAGTTGAATTTCCAAACAAGCTATTTTTGGTCACGAGTTAACTTCGGACATATGCACCAATTTGAATTATTGGAGTGAGATGACAAGAATCAAAGCAAAGCCTGCCATTGCAGAACTTAAGAGAGAAAACCCAATTGGTATGTACACAGGAGCCCTTCCCATACCATATGTAGCCCATGATTCACCAAATAAACACCAACCGTGAAACACCATTAGAATGGGGGTGGAAAGGAAATGTGAGGTTCAAAAGAGTGTGGCAGAGGATATCTAGGGAAAGGCCGTGGTAAAAGGCTCGAATCATCAATAGCTGAATCAGAATCCCGTCGAATCACCAATGTGTCTTTCAGTAGAAGTAATCCAAACGGGGGATGTCAAATGTAATATCTGTACAAGTCGAGAAGTGAAGTGAAGGTCAAACAGCTGAAGATCAAACAGCAGGGGCATCACGGCATTAGAGAACAAAGGAAAGTGAAGATCTTGGTGAGATGGGATTAACGACGATGCGGCGCAACAAAATGCATCCACGTCCCATGACTGGCATGGCCAACGTTGGTCTTTGAGATAATCCACCAGCCGTAACTCCGGAATATGTTTCGACTATTAATAGTAGATATGGTGAGGTGAGGAAAAGTCCTCAAGGGAGATACCCAAAAGCCTACTGCAGCTACTCCTGTGGATCAACCAGCAAGAAGCACGCAGTTACTATGTGTATGAGAAATGGTGGCAATATCTGAATGTCGCCCGGGTGAAAAGCGCGGTTGGAATCACCTCAGGTTGCGGATAACTTTTCTGCCTCGGGCCAAGAAGGGACTAGGCATCTCGTCCCTCTCGGGATCCCAAACAGCTGGAGAATCGCGCTCTGTCGGCTTCAATCCGGTGCGGGGATCACTCGCACACCGCTTGATTTCGTCGATGGGACGGCCGCCAGCACGCGCCTGTGCTAATTCAACCAAGGTTCGACCGCCCATGTTGCGTTGCATGACGGCTTTGTACATCTCCTCCCCGCCTCCGTTCGCCTTTGAGGCTAGTTGCTTGATGCCTGTCTTGCGCGTGGGTGAGCCAGCATCGGCAGCCAGATTTGCTGATGACGGGATCTTGGACAAACGTCGGTGAGGCGATCGCGATTTGGCTTCCCTCTGCTGGTTGTCGCCAGATCCACCAGATGACATCTGCGGTAGTCTTGACCCATTGGTGGGAAAGATGGGAGGCTGGGTGCTCAGCTTCTGCATGAAAGCAGCGGTGTTCTGACGGAGAAGGGGCCTGGGCGGAGCCTTGAAGGGATCAGGCTTGACCTTGGGGCGTGTTGGAGAAGGTAGATCGGGTATGTCATCTTCATCATCAGAGTAAGCCAGGGTAGGTTCCCACTTCGTGCGGTTTTTCTCGGCCTCCGCGAAGATGTTCTTGCCGGAATGGGTCCCAGATGTCCGACGCGGGGATAAAGAGAGTGATGCAATGGAGATAGGGGAAGGCTCGGCCATCTGGACATCCATAGGCGATTCGACCACGGTTTTTGAGCGGTTGAAGGGGGTGCGAGTTTCCTTCCGTTGTGCCTTGCTTGCAGCAGGTGATTCCAGCGATAGATTGCTGATGTCAGTACCAGAAGGCTGTTCGGTGTCGTTGTTGCTCATGGAGAGCCGGGAGTCGTCGCTAGACTCCTCGCGAACAACCATATTTCGCTTTTGCTTCTCTACCTCAATTGCAACTCGCTCCTGAACTTCGCACTCAAATCTCTTGCGGAGCTTTTCTATCTCGTTCTGCACTTGACGATCGATTTCAAGTCTGGCTTTCACTTCCCACTCGCGGCGCACCGTATTCTCAAGCTCGACTTTCATTTGTTGTTTTTCTTTCTCGAGTTTTGCGTAGGCCTGCTCAATGTCCCGAACCTTTTGCAAGGCGCTCTCTTCACGCTTGCGGAGTGTCCTGGACAAGTCGGTAATTTCCTTCTCTTTGCGCATCAAGCGGATGATCGGCAAATTGATGAGGGCAGCAGTATCGGGACGGTGATCCGGGTTAACTCGCAGACAGTTTGCGATGACGTTCTTCAGCTCCGGCGAGTAGAAGTCGGGTAGAGGAGCAAATTTCCCTTCACGGATTCGCTGCACAAGTTGGATATGGGTTCTGGCATTGAAAGGCGGCTCCCGCTGACAGAGCTCGTACATGATGCAGCCGACCGCCCAAATATCGGAGCGCAAGGTGTACTTCTCGGCCGCGCATATTTCGGGGGACATGTAGAATGGTGTTCCGACATATGTAGAGGCGAAATCGTGCGAGTTCATCAGTTTGGACAGGCCAAAGTCACCCAGTTTGACCGTGTTGTCGCTTCCGAGGAAGATGTTCTCCGGCTTAAGGTCACGATGAAGGATAGTCATCTGGGCTTGCTTTCCTTTGAGACCTGAAGGCTTGGGTGCAGGACCCAGAATGTTTGACCCGACATCGACGGGGTCCGAGCCGTAGTGACAACGGTACAGAGCCGTCACCAACTGCGAGAGGATGCGCCACACAAATTCCTCTTCCGCGTACTTGTTCGTCTTTTTGAGGTTTTTAATTACCATACTCAGATCGCCACCGCCGCAGTACTCCATGTAGAGATACAAGTCCTGGGACGCCTTGAGGTGTTCGCGATGGTAGTAGGCGACGATGTTTGGGTGTCTGAGAGAGCTTAAGATGTTGAACTCGGCCGTGAGCTGCTCTCGCTCTTTCTGGGACATCTTGATGTAATTGATTTCCTTTCGGCATAGGATCTGTATCATTACGTGCGTAAGCAAAAGCCATAATGTAACGGGGACTCGTTGACTTACAAAGCCATCTGTCTTCCGCCGAACTTTGCGAATGATCCCGAAGGAACCGCAACCTAAATACAAGCTTGTTAGCCCAGTGTATAGTGGTAGAATGCATATATCCAGCGA
Organism: Aspergillus eucalypticola CBS 122712; assembly: GCF_003184535.1. Taxonomy (NCBI): domain Eukaryota; kingdom Fungi; phylum Ascomycota; class Eurotiomycetes; order Eurotiales; family Aspergillaceae; genus Aspergillus; species Aspergillus eucalypticola. Next base: position 811,510 of record NW_020290283.1, read on the forward strand.
GAGTCCAATTACCGATCTTCTCTAGCACCTCATACTTATCAGCCTCCGCCAATGCAATTGCCATTGTGGCTATTGGGTGAATCCGGCCGCTGATAAGGAGGTAGAGGATGGAGGTAAAGTCGGAAGGAGATGTGAAAGGAGAGAGGAGGGGTGTCCTATTGCATTTATGGACCGAGGCTGTGTGACTGGAACCTGCTGGGTTAGTAGACGACGTGGTGGGAGTGGCACATGTAGTTGAGTTGTAGATTCAAGAAGTAGACATGCAAGAAGGTAGAAACGCTGGATGTTTGGGTGCAGGGCTGTTGCTAAGCAACGCATCCTGCCAAAGCCCTTTGCTGCATGCAGCAGGCGGTCGGATAGTAGGCGGTAAGCACTGTTGCATCACGGATGACTGGATCACTGGTGCCATCACTTCACAGGAATGCACTGGCCTCATCTGCATGGAATATCGGATAATTTTGGTGGCTATATTGTTGGACCAAGTCGTTCACCACAAGATCTAGCGATGATATATCTGCAAGGAGAGTAAATATTCGATGGATATTTGTCTACCATATCCTTCCAAGGGAGGCTCTCCTTTCGAAAGTGGCAACTGCGGCCCCACGTGATCTCGGCTTATCGATAAGATGATGGCATCGGCAGCCATTCGAGTCCCGCCTTTCGGACTTTCGGCATCTGTCAACGTTCGCCTCCAGGACACTGTGACGGCATCGCCATTATGACGGAAGAACCGAAGGTCCTCCGGAAGGACCAGCTCGAGGTCAGCTTGCACAATGAGAAGAAACTGATTAAGGAGGGGGCAATCAAAGACGACAATCCTCTGGACCTTAGCGAACCGTTTCGCGAGCTATGCAATGCTTGTCGTAAGGGGGATCTCAAAGTTTGTCAAGAGAAGATCACAGAGGGAGTCAATATCAACGCCCGTGATCCCTATGACTACACCCCCTTGATTCTGGTAAGTGGACTCGCTGTGGAAACTATGGGAATAGTCCGCCTTGCTGACTGAACCGTGCAATAGGCGAGTCTCTGCGGCCATTACGAAGTTGTGCAGCTGCTCCTCGAGTCCGGTGCTCTATGCGAGCGTGACACTTTTCAAGGCGAGAGGTACGTTACTATCGAAATGCTTCCACTTCATAGATATCGATTGCTCACAATTGACTATCTATAGATGTCTATATAATGCATTGAACGACCGTATACGGAACCTGTTATTGGAGTATGATTATTCGAAATCGACGGATCCACTTCAGCCTCTAGCCGCGCATATCACTTCTCTCCTTACTCGTGAAACTCCGATAACGTCAGACATTGTTGTCACGGCAGCTGATGAATCACTACACCTTCACAAGTTTATTTTGGCTGCACGGTCGCCGTACTTTCATCGAAAGTTGGAGTCTGCCCCTGATACGTCAACATGGAGACTTCCAAATACGATTCCACCAGAGGCTTTTGGAACAGCAATCAAATATCTTTATTTCGGAGAAGCCCCTCGGGACTTGAGAAGCGGCCCCGGCACGGGATTTACGGAATCGGAAGTTTTCGCGGGCATCGACAAGATAGCCAAGCATCTAGAGATCAATACCCTTGTGGATAGTATACTCGACAGTGGAGATAGGAGGCTTGCCAGACAGAGACGCACCATGGAAGTTGCGAAAGGACGAGACCAACTAGAGGAGTGGTTCCGGGCGAATGTGCTCAAGCACAAAGTGACGGTAGAAACAGCAAAGGCAGACGATATCAAGTGGGACAGGGACAATGCCATTTATGCAGATGTTCTGCTCCGAGCGGATGAACTTCCTGAGGACGACGAGGATATTGTGGACGCATCTGAGCCGACTGAGGCCGATCACGGCCGCTCCAACGGCTCTGGCAAACGCGAACCGATGTCTACTCTGTTCCCTTGTCATCGGGCAATGCTTCTGCGATCGGAGTTCTTTCAGACCATGTTTGCCTCCTCGTTCCGGGAAGCCCACATGAAGGATCACCTCAACGTCATCAGCGTGGACTGCTCCCCGGATGTCCTGGAGATTGTACTGACCTTCCTTTATACGGAGCGGGCTGACTTCCCGCTCGATATTGCGGTCGATGTTCTCTTCGCATCGGACATGCTGTTTATTGAAAAGCTCAAAACAAAGGCAGCCATTGTCATCAGTACACTGGGTAGTGGCAACATGTCACAGGCGGAAGCTGCCAGGACACGCGGGACCAAGGAAGAGGATGATCTAGATATTTATGCCATCATTAAGGCTGCGTGGTTGACCCGTGTTCAGCGACTCGAAGAGTTTGCTGCACGATACCTCGCGTACCGGTTGGAAGCTCACATTGACTCGCCCGAGTTTGCAGAACTTATCCAAGAGTCGGCGTCCCGCATCCAGTCCCGACAGGAAACGGACTCCATCGAACTGTTGGATGATATTCGCTTTTACCTGGGTGAGCGATTCAGGTTGCGATTCGATGACGCCGGTATCGATGAAATGATGGAGCCTACGCAGCCGGTGGCGGATGGTGCTGAGGTCAACGGAGACGTTGAGAAGGTCACAGAGGGTGTGGAGACAATCCAACTTTCGAAGGAAGGCTCTGGAGATAGAACGAGCGTGACTGTTCCGCCAGTACAGGCCGCTTTGAAGGGACAGGAGCAGCCACTCATCCGTACACTGGATGGTGAGGTCGCGCTCGACGAGTTCGACCAAGATGCGATTAACTATCAGATCCTGATGGAGAAGCTCGACAGGATCCTAGAGAACTTGAACCTTGACGCCTAGAGCCTGGCAGTGAGCCAGATGAACTGACGATTGATGACTTCTACAGGCGATATATATTGGACAGTATATAGTACACATATATAGAAGAACTGGATACGTTGCATGAATGACATTTGGACAGTTTCTACATGGCTCGATGAGCTATGTCCCAGTTTATGGGGATACATGACGCTGCAACAACATACAAACATTGCGATCTTAACAGAACAATGAAGCGGTTCTCACATGCATAGCACCAGACTGCCTAAGCTTCAGGCCTACCCCTATCATTGACATGTCGTTAGTAGTGCCCTCGACACTACAAGCACACCACGCAACCCATCCGTGACCCCCTTACAGGGGTTACTCAATCCATCCTCTGATACCATCCCACCCTCCATCCGTCCGAGCAGTCGTAGTCTGCACAAGATGCATCCTAACATACCCGACAATCCAAAATAAAGTTAATTACCATACAGCCTAGTATATCCAGTACCTTCTCCGATACCGCGCATGGCTTCCAGACCAGGGAGGACAGAAATATCGCGGTAGGCACAGACATCGACACATGGATACATGAACCAGGATGCCAATCCTCCCAGACACACCACGCCACCGGTCCGTAGATAATTACCCTCTCGACTAGAATCACGCCCCGAGCCGCAGAGGTCAATGCTAGAGAGAACTATCTGCCTACGTACTTTTAGGGGGGGCGAAAGGATAGCGCAGTAGGATCATGTCATGTAAATGAAACTTCGAGACTAAGACGAGAGATACTTCGGCGGTTAGAAACTTGGACGAAGCGAGTGAGTCTGTGCTTGAATTTTACCACACTATTACTTATTTTACCTCCATACAAACCATACACACAGTGATGCAAAAATACAGACCAAGGAACATACAGGAGAGGGGATGGCGTGGATTGAAATGGAATTTGAAAAGAATTATCATCAATCATCATACAAAAATAATATACCAATGATCGTAGAGGGGGGAACAAAAGCATGCGCCTACATACTAGCTACTAGGATGTAAGAAGCATTGCCATCCAGACTGACTAACTGTAATTGAACGAACCCGAATCCGATCGAGATTGACTTCGTTCTGGACTTATTCGATGAGTAATAGGAGGATGGGAATGCTTCACACTTGCTTTCTTTTGTTCTATTTTTTTGTTTTTTTGCTTTCCCCCAAGTGCAGTGGTCATAAGTATGTAGACACTCACTCTCCGAGTCCGCCCCATGTTTGGGGTCCAGTTAAGATGCAAGCCAAGGTAAATATATGTATAAGAGGCGATGTTATTCTTGGAATAATGTGATGAGATTGTCTAAACCGCATATTCAGCATGTAGCTTGTATCTGTGTATGTATGTATGTATGTATGTATGTGTGTAGGTATTGTCTTATGTACTTGGATAGTATGGCAGTGGGAGGGAATCAGCTGGTAATAGAAACCTCCTCCGTACCTGACCTCGTCACATCCACTTTCGCTTCGCTTCACCAACTAAACTACAACCTCACCCACCACTACTAGTCATGAATAGAATCCCTCTACAATTACAGTTACACGCTTCCGGCAATTTGGCATTTGAAATGCCGGCCGCATGGAAAAACAAGAACAGCAGGATTCTCGGTGAGCAACAGGCTGCATGGCAAAGAGGGAGATCATCGTGATCTCCCGCATCCCACGCAGGTTTGGATGGGTCCTGCGTGGTTTTTCCGACTGGAGAGAGAGAGGGAAAAAAGAGGAATGGGGTTGGAAATTGGGCCGGGATGATGGATGACTGACCCTGCAGGTTGGAAATGAATCACGAATGGGAGTAAAGGTAAATTGATTGATCATCATCATCATCAAGCAAGCAATCAGCCAACCAACAGAAAGGCTGAATATTGACTTCATAGCAAATGCAATATAGTAGGTCCTGCCATTTCTCGACCTCATCCTCCTAACTCTACTGTCAGACCAGGACTGTCATCTAACAGGCTGTTACTCTTAGAGGTCTTAGTGGATGCTCGGGATGATCAGGACAGAAAAGACTTCAGAACACACAGACACTAAAGCTCCATCCCGCAGCCGAGCCAGCCAGTCAGCGACATCTGCTGCAGGTGGGAAATCGCCAACGCGAGATGGGATGCTGATCAACCGGACTGATTGGTGATCCGAGCCCTTCTTTTTTCTCCTGGGGCTGTTCTTTGCGACGGTCGGGCATTTCCGTTGCGGATCATCTGGCTGGCTGGCGGTCGGGGTTTTTACGTGCCAATCAGTCGGGCTGCGCAACAACAGGGTTCAGGATTATCGTCCATGTTGGGCGTCAAGCTGCTGAGTGCTGATGCTGGCTGGCTGGCTAGCAAGCTGCCTGGCTGACGCTGGCTTCAAAGTTTGAGGGTCTGCAGGAAGGCCACCTACTGGTGGAGAGGAGAAAGATGGAGGATTGCTCTCCAACTCCAGTGGATCGTGGGATAGATGAATAGTACGAAAGGGATTGCAGTTGCGCCCATTCCAACCCGCGCCTCGATGCGGCCCGGTTTGCCACGACCAAAGGCAGCTTCTTTTCCTCCCCCTGCAGTCTACGCGGGACTTAACTTGGTACTGGATATACCTGGTTGACTCCCGTGAACCCTCTCCAATCATTCTTCTCGAACTTCCCAATATGATCGACACCGCCATGGCCTCGATCGGGAGTGCGGGGATACAGCACTGATTGGTGCAATATTCGACGAGCAACGCGCCGTTGAGCGATCTCCAGCATCATCGCATCATCGCGTGCGTTTGCTGCGTGGAAAAACGGGAAACAAAGCATTGCAACAAAGACTGCTTTGAAGCAATGAATTTTACTACACCGTCTCCGTCATCCACGGAGTCGCCGACATTGGATGGGGTCCATTCGGATCCCCAAGTGGAGGCGGGATTTCCTCCCCTGAGGGGCTCCAGCTTTTCTCCTCCATTGACATCTCGACTTGCTTCAAGCGACCCTCCACTCGCTGGACACCGTGTACTCCCGTAGGATCACGCCAGCGCTAGTCTCTCTGTATGGTAAATCATGAGGGCACGGTAGGATGCTCGCCAGCAACCCGCCACCACATTTAGCCCATTATTGTTCGTTTCCCCGCCGCCGCCCAACGTGGCCAAACCCGCCTCTCAGGCATCGCCATCGGCTGCCATATCCCTGTCTGCTATCCTGCCAGCTTATCACCTTTTCCCTGTCGACGGATGATCGGTTCTGTGGCATGCTGATCGGCTACGATGTGGAAGCCCTAAGGTCAATCCTGCTCCATCTTTGCATTCCTTCTGCCCAGGGAGGGGGGGTTTTCCACCGTCCGACACTTGACTGGATTCTATCCTGCCGCCGATGCTAGCCATGGCGCCACCTAGATCCTCTTAGCTGGGAATGCTAGCCAAGGCCCTGATGACCTCGATTCCGGTTTCTCGGGTCCGTCTAGGATGTGCTATTCTGTGAAAGACTTCCTCTTTGGGGTAGTTTACGCCGCTCTGGGCGCTGTCCTAGTCTACCAAGTGTGTTTCTTGTTGCCACACTGGCGGAAATGACCCCCCATTACATGGACACCTCCTACGCCATCAAGACAAGGTTATCCAAGTCCAACGGCCCCCAAGCCCATCGATCCGATAAGCGAAGGATTTAGCACGAGGGAAAAGGAGTGGGAAAACGGCGGAGCCGAGCTTCAGTAGTCGGGCCCCCGATTGATTGCTATCCCTCTTGGTATACTGCTCCGACACTATGGAACGGTCTGCCCACGAGCAGAGACGCGCGTAAGCAACCAGCCCTGCCCCCTGCCCCCTCAGCCCCAGCACATAATATGAATCGCCGAGGATATTGGCTCGGTGTTGTACGGCGATGACACCGTTACTCTGTGGGGGTGGTTGCCGTGTTGGGCTTATCCAGTTATCCGTCCTATTACCTCCGACCTCACAGCCACACCCATTGCTATCTTTTCAGGCCACACGGACCCTGAGCCAATGCAGGAAACCCGGTCGATCAAGGACAGAGCGTGATTTCGTGCAGAAAGCGCCGTATAGTATACCGAGTATAGCCGCCGTAGTTACTCCGGGATCGAAGATGTACCTGCGGCCTGGACTACAAGGAAGGCAAGTATCTGCGGAGTAAGTCGATACGGGATATGCGCGCAGGCTTCATCTATCAAATCAAGAGGCAGTATATCCAGCTGCGGCGTGTCTCATGTCTCAACTTTCGTTCGCTGCAGCGGAGTTGGGAGATCGCCCGGATGCTAAACATTCATCCAACCATCCATTCTGCAAGTGCCGGCCCCAGAAAAACGAGCGGTCAGGAGAGGCTGAAACCCGGTCTGCGTGTCAAGTCACATCTTCCATGCTGCTCTGACTAAATGAGTCACTTCAGGCAGACCACTACTTACATTGTGTGAATGTGATCGCTACGGCGCTCGCGTAAATCAGCCACTCCTTGTTGGTGCATTCTGCAGATGAACTCGAACTCCAAGATTTGAGGCGCCTGCAGGTGAGTGATCTGTCTGCCAGTGAGTGGCAGCGAGCGGATGGATCTTGTCATCTGACATGAATTAGTCTTGTGATGTGTAGATGCATGATATCATGGCGGATCAGTCTCGATGATCAGTCAGACACACATCAGACGCCATTTTTGAGGCGAGCTGTGCTGCTGCTGCTGATGTAGCTGTAGCTGTAGCTGTAGACTATAGTTAATCCGCAGATACATCGAAGCGCCAGATGCCAGACACCCTACAGCCAGGAATAACGATCTACACCATACAGAGAGTCATGGACGCCTAGTGCTGACCGAAATGCTGCCCTCAAGCATCATCCTTCCCTCATGCTGCACTAGTTTAGAATCCCGGAACCGCTTCGGTGACATTCCGAGCTGCCCTTAATTCCAGGCAGATAGATTCTTCTTCCTATTCCAACTACCTGTATTGCAAAATGCTTGCATATATTAATACAATCAAATATCAAAACAAACATATGCCAACTACATGAATACCTTGATCTCATATTAAAAGAAAGAAAAACCTAAACATCTGAATAATACACACAGACCAAAACAATACCATACACCCAGCCAAAGACAGCCGACAGGAAGGATGATTGATTCGCTCCACATAATCCCGACACTAAGTTGCCGTTAGTGGCCTATAATCTCGGGCATCGGACTTGTTCTGGAGATGTTCTGGGTCCGCACTAGTCTGCTCTAGGTATGGGCGGCCCCGCCTGCCACGCAGCAGATCTGTAGATTTGTTACATGAAATACAGTTACTGTTTCGCTGATACTGGTATTTTGGAGATGAGTGTGAGTGATTATCACTAATTTATTTTACTTTGTACTTACTTGATAGAACTAGCAGGGATAATTGATGGCGAGGATTTTTTCGAATGGAGTTTTCTGGAAATTTAGAAAGGAAGGAGGGATATTACTCAGTATGTTAGTTGGTTTGAGTGCCTTATAAATTAAGTTATGTAGTTGGTGGGTGAGTGAGTGGGAAATATATTGCGGAGTAGAGTATACCGACACATGACGATATCATGGGGTGATAGTTATATGTTCCTGACTCTTATCTGCATTCTAGTACTTATAGATCATCGTGTTATTGTTCGTTAGGAAGTAAATAGTCTGATTAACTGGGTTTTCTACTTAGTCAAGTCAGGACTCATCCCACGTCTTACCACATTATACTACTTCATATCCGTATATTCCCAATATATCCACCACAAAACATAAACCCCATCAATCGATCAATGCAACTAAATCACTCAGCTGTAGTAGACTAAATTCAAATGTGACCACCGCGGAGAAATATATATCAGCACGATATCCAATAATATTCCCCCTTCCAGCAGAATTAAGTTTTGATTGACATGTGTTCAGATGTCATTACTTAATACCTCTGGACTAATGTAGTCCGTGGAGTGGGATGCAGAGGAGAGAGCCTACTTCTGGTTCGATGGTTGCATGGTAAGGTGGATTCTGCATGCATGTAACTACTCCGTACAAAGTGTATTCGATAGGGGTTTCCCTGTTGAGGGCTTGGTTGATTTGTTATTATGTTGTGTTAGTAAGTGGGATGTGGTGATAGTACTACTAGTAGTTATGTGTTGAAGGCTGGGTTAGTACTTATCTGTATACTAGCCTGGCAGGCAATATTTTAATGGGAGTAGTACTTATACTGTAAGAGCATTCTCAAAGATACTCTGTCTTGATTTCTGCAATTGTTGCAGTGGTATATGTATATTCATGAGAAGCAATTGCTCAACACATACTATACTGCTACTAAGAACTGGAAATATATATATACTGAGAGTGTAATGAGTGCTACCACTACTACGACACAGCGTATACCTAGACACTACGTCACTCCAATACGACATGCATAATCTATAGTACTAATCAGATGGTAGTATGCTATAACCCAGTTCTACTCTGGCAAGTAATACCCTGTGAATACTACTACAAAGCACATTGTACAGACCCAACCAACAATCCATTGACCCCATCACTGCCACCATCACCCAATCAGACTACTTGAAGGAGAATCCTAAGTCGAAGGAATCCAACTGTTTGCCACAAAGGGAGCGAGTGCCCTGCTTCCGCCACTCCAGTGCTTACATACAATATGGGCCGATGGCTTGACAGCATCCTAGTAGAAGGAATGGGTGAAGTCAGGTGCTCTACAGCCCTGATGAGGCTTCAAGTAGGAAGTAAGCGTAAGATAATTGAGACAAGTGCTAAACAGGTCTGCCTTCATTGACCTTACCAGAACTACCAACAAGGATTCCAACAACCACGCCAGAGTAAAGCGAGAAGACAACCACAATGAGCAGACCACCTAACCAAGCATCTAACCCGTTATCCCTCCCACTCCAGCATAACAACCAAATGAACTCAGTGACAAGAACCACACCCCCCAAAATTCTAGAACCCATCGAACCCATCGAACCCATCAACCATGTGCTTTTCCATCCACCGTTCGCCTTACCACCCAAAGGAACACCACCACCGGATCCCTCCATCCACCCCCCCTTCATTTCCGAACCCTGACTGAACCGACTCATGGCTAATCCATCCATCCTTCCACGCTTAGCCGAGAGAAAACACACCATCCATCTATCTCCAACACACACTATTCAATTTACATCTCGCATGCCCGCCCATAAACAGTATAGTACAAACTCCACCCTCGGGACAGACAGACAGACAGAACAGACAGAACAGACAGATCTAACTAAGAATCTACCAAGTGGACATACATAGTACTTAGTTGTCTCATCTCGTCTCACCCAATTTATTTTTTGTTTAGGTAACCATGAATTATTATATCCCGTTTCCCGTTTTTCCCGGGATGTGGGCTTCCACGTTCTCAGCTTGCCCCACTTCGGATATGAAGATGTAAGGTGAAGTAAGTACTATACAAGAGAAGAGACATGGTGGGAAAAAAAAAGTGGGTATATACATGACTAGCTAGTTAATAAACTAGTTAGTAAGAAAGAAAGAAAGAAAGAAAGGAAGATGGTTACCTAAACCTGCTCTCTCTCTCTCTCTCTCTCTCTCGCGTACTGGACTCCACTGCACGCACCTATGCAACGCACACACACACGCACACACGCACAAACACGCGATGATATCTAAGTAGGGTGGGTCTTTCTTCCCTCGTGTCTGTCTGAGAGTTTGTCCGATGTTCAATCTCCGGGTGACAACTAACTAACTAACTAGTCTAGTTTGCTACCAACTAAATGATTAGGTGATGTACTTGGGATGAGATGAGATGGGAATTGTACCGAGGTTCGTTTCATTGATGGATGGATGGATCGATCAGCCTCGTGTATATTGCACACTGTCTTAGATGACTACTTGTCTTTTATACTGAGTAAGTAAGTAAGTAAGTAGATGAAGTATACACCACCCACCCACATAGAAATAGAATAAGAAAGGAAACTCGGACACGAGCTGCACAACATGCACGCTCCTGAATGTGTGACTCCCGTGAACTTTGTCCTACATACCGTACCATCTTCCATCTCCAACAAACTACGTACCATGTATCTAGCCATCGTAGAACTAGAGGGAAAGAATGAATCGACCATCTAACTAACTACTAACAACCTAGTCTCCAAACGCAATGTACATGAACCAGGATTAATGATCCCCCCCCCCCCCCTCTTCCTTCTGGGTCGCCAAAACATCGGCTAAGCCAAAACGCATGACATGACTGGGACCCATCGATATCGAACCTAAGTAGTTTAGCTGGGATAAATGTGTAAATGAGCACACGCCAACTTACTAACCTAACCAAGTGGTCCTATATCTAACTATGTATTTATCTAGGCAGATATATTAATTCGGAGTGGACTAACTAACTAACTACGTATCTGCGATCTAAGTAGAGGTGAACCCGTTCACATGTCTGTGACTTGACTCACTGTCTTAGTAGCTTAGCTGAATCCCTAGATAATATAGTCTTAGGTGTATACGAAGCCACAAATTAATTTTTCCCATCCACAGAAGCAAAGAACATCAAGTGATCTCATCACGCTACGCTACTGCTGCCACTGTCATGGTAGTGTTTCAATTGCAATGCAATTACAATGCAAATGTATAAAATAAAAAATCAATGATCGTCAAGATGAGAGATTGGGGGGGGGGGTTTACGAAAACGAAAAAGTACCCGAGATTATTATCATCATTATTTACGATACAGACAGACAGACAGACAGATATGGGAAGGAAAAGGAATGCGGATTGCGCCGCTTGCCGTCTAGAGTAGCCCTGTCCTGCGCTGCGCAGCCTTTCTCTTCTGTCGCAGTGAGTAAGTGGGTGACTGCCACTGCCATGTGAAAATCACGCGTATCACACTCTCTTACGCAAGCTAAGTAACTAACAACTTTCTCGGGATAGAGCTGAGTGGAACTAGATATATCCTCCCCCCCCCTTCTTGCTATTAACTCAAACACATCATCCCACACCATGATCGTTCCTTTTCTTCTTTTGTTTACCTTCCCCCTTGGCGTGGATCGAGAAAAGAAAGGAAAGGACGGATGGAATGGTAGTATCTCGGTAATACCCAGGATCGAAAACTAGCCCAGGTTGTATCTTACGGTAAAGGATAAATCCACGCTAGTAAGATACCAAGCGGCTTGTCAGAAGGCAAGCGTCACGATAGTGCATCGGCTTTGGTGCCAAACTCGGGAAGGGCCGACCGCAGCTGCAGGCGGAGCCGACGTCTGCCACGTGAAATGACCAGGGTCCAGAACTTCAGGGAGGCCGCTAGGACCGCCTCTAGTCCCAGTTAGGTTTGGAGTGTCCGACGCCCGCTCCAGCAGTTCTTAGCGAAAGGAAGGGGGATTTTCTTTTTCTTTTTTTTTTTTTTTGTTTCGCTCATACTAGTTAGTAAGGCGGTCAATCGGTCGGTCGGCATCTTTGTTCAGGGGCCGAAATGAGAAGATCCATTCATCCATCCATCCATGAAATGGGAGGATGATGGAAGGGACTGTAGATGAGGAATGGAAAACGGAGAGATTGGGATGCTAAGCCTAACACGGCCGAACGGGAGGAGTGCTCTCTTTCGGTTCCAGCTCGCAAGGAAAAAAGTGTTTGCATCACCTGCGCGCGCAGATATCGTCAAGTCACGCACAACCAGCGCCAAACTTACCGACGCGACTTAAACCACACAGCCTACAGAATGAAAAAGAATGAGGCGTCAGCACACACATCACTCTCTCTCACCACCCCCCTTACCCTGCAGGAAGTAAAATAGAGAAAAGGGAAATAATATTGCGCTTCATTCCGACTTCCCCAAGGAAAGAAAGGAAAAATACTACCAGATCGGTCTCCGGCACTAAATCCATTCCTTAACTCCCGGGTTTCATCTTGGACGTGTCCCACTGCCATGAGGCGTGCACGAATTTTTGAACCCCTGGCTGCCTGGCTGCCTGGCCTGGGGGGAGTCGCGCTTGCGACAACACTGTTCGTTCGTTCCCCACGAACCCACGGCTGTGTCTAGTTTAGTTCCCTGATGACGATCTGCGCTCGACGCCTTAACTAACCAACGTGGCGTTCGGGGAAGATGCTGGTTCTAGACAAGTTGATACCCGTCGTTTTGCCGGTTGCTTGAGAGAAAGTAGGCCACCGCAATCCTTCTTGCCGGGCCATAGCTCTAAGCTCCAATCACAAGCCTTGCCTAAACCTTTTAGCGATCCCCCGATCGTGACATCTGTCAAGTCTATCAAGTGCCGGTAGGGGGGTTAGGTTCTAGATCTTGCCTTTTTTAGCAAGGGGAAGTCCTGTCCCATCTTACAGTATGTAGGGAATATCCTCCATGAGATGCCGGCGCAACAATTACTGTGGATTCTGGAATGGAATGTTGCAAGCAAGCTGGAGCCTTGGTCAATCAAGTCGTAGGATTCCTGGTAGTACAGCGGGGCGCCAGGAAAGGCCCAGTATGTATGGGCTGATTCTTTCCCAGAGAGCTGGGCTGGCAAGCTAGCTGCCTCTCTCCCCCTCACTGCTGGGGCCGGGCGGGACGAGATGGTCCTGCAGAATGGCGTCCATGCGTCAGATTCTTGGAAGTTGGCACACACCAAGCAAGCCAGTCTGCAGATGTGCTGGAGATCAACCGTCTTGTGGTCAAGCACAGCCGCCATGTCTTGTGCAACCCCCGACCGATGGAAAAAGCAGAAAAAAAAAAATACGAAATACGAAGAGAAATAATAAGCGGTTAGAAAAAAGCAAATGAGAGGCAGCATATAGGCCAAGAAGGAGGGATGGATGAATGGATAATCCATGTCATTAGTCATGGCTTGTTAGTGGTGGACTCGATACGGTCGCAAAAGCAACGAACGCAAGGCATGACGGCGTCACGCCGAGGTCGATTGGAACTCTGTAGGAGCAGCTGAAGCTGAAGCTCAACCTTGCCTGAGGCATACAGAAAATACAGTCAGCAGCGAGTAAGCGACGATCCGCCCACTCGTGGCTGGGAGAGCTGAAACCGGCACAAGGTTTCGCTTCCCTTAGTTTGATCGACCGTCACATCTTTGCCGCCCGCCTATCCCTCGGAACCGAAACTGTGACCTCGACCGAACCGCGACAAATGAAACAGACGAGCTGATGGGTTGAGCAAAGGTGGCTTAGAGAGCGGGTGGTGCCGCCTGTCCATGGTTGCTTTTGGAAGGGAAACAAGATGGGATCGACACGAGAGGCGCAACTTGACTTTTCTAATGCCGTGGTTGTTTGGCACTCTCGGCGCGTGTGTGTTACGTATGTCTCTCGTCGGCACCAAAAGGTTAGACTGAAAGCAAGAAGAAAGAAAGAATTTAGTTAATGGTTTGGTGTTAAGGCAAAAATGCCAAACCATCGGTGCAACATTTCACACGATAGTTTGATACTACATCAGACAAAATAGATAAGCAAGCTATCCAAAATAGCAACGCGGACACGGATCTCTAGAACGGCAAAGTCTCCGAGGATTATACCACCCTGGGTCGGGATCAGATCAATAGCAGTAGTAATCAGCAGGTAGTAGGGGGCATAGACTGTTAATAATGCGGTGGGCACCTCCGACGGCATTTGTTCCGGGTCGGGGGTGGTGGATGCTATTATTAATCTTGTCAGGGGGATATTATTTCGATACCCGCACCTAAGCGACTTGCGGTAGGATTCCCGACGACTATTGAGGCGGTCAAAGCTGGAGCGTTGGAGAGCGTTGGATGATCGGCGTGCGCATCATTGTCAATCTTTATCAAGATTCCAGAGTTTATCTCGGAATCTCCCCGTCGCCTGGAAAACTGGAACCGGCACACGTCTTTGCCGAGCTGGCTGGACTTTTGGCTGGAACGGGCCCATGGGTTGCACTATTACTCAGACTAGTTATTCTTGAATCCATAACTGATACATAATATTATGCTCGAGACGAGGATAAACACCGCAAGCAGAATACCCATAGTGAAGGCAATGGATATACTCACACCATATAAATTATCTATCTAGAAGATCATCAAAGAAATCCCCCTAATGCACAAATACCTACCTTCCTACCTACCTACCTCATTCCCTCACCGTTATACCTAGATACCCAACCCATGCAGCCAAAACCTAAAATTGGGTTGTAATGTCGTGGAAGCCCCCTCGAAAAAGTAAAAAGAAACGAGAATGAGATGCATCCCACGAAGTCAAATTCCAACCAACACACAACAAAGCTCACGCTGCACTGTAACTCAAGAATGCGACCACAACTACTCCGTAATTCCCACTTCCCCTTCCCCAGTTTACCCCTACCTAAACCCCCTCTTTTTCCCACTTCCCCCCTTCGCCTCACAAACAATCCAAGAAATTAGTTGGTAGAGACCAAAGAAAAAACAAGAACATGATCGGTCGGTCGGGTCGGGTCAGTCAGTCGGTCGGTCGGGACCCGACAACCTGCCCAGAGAATTAGTTAGTATTCGTCGAGATATCCCTTTCCGGGCATGATGTGCTCGTTTAAGCTCAGAGCGATTTTCCCGACATGCGCAACCGCTAAGCGAAGGCTGACTGAGTTGCCTCTTAGCACAGCCATACATACACCTACTACGATATGTTTTGATTTGGATCATCAATTCATCTCGTATCTGATTGAGGCTGGTGGCTGTCTCGCACTTCCCATAATGAAAACAAACCCTTTCCTTCCCAGTTATGGAGTTTATGCTTTGAGTGACAATTCACCAATCCCATTAGGATGGTAAGAGTAAATCAACACGTATGCACTGCCCACTCTCGATTCATTCATTTCCATTTTCCTTTCCTTATTTGGGTCGGGTGAAAGATGAATGAAATTTGGTGGTTTGTTCATCGGCTCGCCCATCCGTTCCCTTCTTCGGTCGGCTTGACTGAGTAGTAAGTAAGTTAAAGTGGATTGGTTGTGTATGTGCCGGGTCTGCTCGGTCGCTCATCCCTCTCTCTCCTCTCATCGGTTCGGTCGGTAAGTAGTCAGTATAGTATACTAGTATGTTCTGGAACTTGGTACTTACATCTCACCTGCCCAAATAGGCAATATCCCACTTTCTGCGTTATATAGCCCATTTTATTTATTTATCCATATATTGCCGGAGGGGTGGAGGGGTCGGAGGGGAGGATGAAGATCACCGCGGGACCTTTCCGAGGGGCAGCATATTGATATGTTTGGATTGTGGATCTACATACTACGTAGTATTCGACTGAATTATGCTGTAGATACGTAGTTGATAGGTTAGTTAGGTTACTTTTTTTTGGGTAGATACATTGTTTGTGTTTGTTTGTTCCACTTTGTTATGGATATGAGGGTTTTACTTGGCGAACTGTACTGGTGAGCTTGCGTTCTGATCATTGGGGGGTTTGGGGTTTCATATGCTTTTTTTACCCTTGTTTACTTTGAAACTCAACTTAACTCATGGCGGGGGAGGGGAGGGGAGAAAAATGTCTCATGGTTTACTTTAGTTTACTTGCTTTTGGTTTCTTGGGATGTAGTAAGCAAGCTTTTTGAGGATCTGTGAACGAGATACGTAGTTGAACTGAACTGCCGGGTGGTTGCCGCGGAGGTGATTGGAATGGATGGATGCTATACTAGACTTGCTACTAGACTAGCTAGTACGTGCTCTTACCCCCCGCTTCGTGGTAATGGTGGCGGCGGGGGCTCAGTTTCGCCTCAGAGTTCAGAGTCAAGATGAGACACATACGACAGATGAGACAGATATAGTTCCGGTGTTCCGAGGATCATTCTACTACTATCACCATGCGTTTACTAGTAGTAGACTACGACGCAAAAAGCATACCATACCATACCATAGTAGCGTAGCCAACTATCAAGGGTAGTGACTAGATAGTAAGATGGTAGAGCCTCCCAACCCAGCGGATACTTGTGGTAATCCAAGGAATTGATGAAAATCCCGACCGTCTGGACCGACCTCCCAGGAAATTAATATCGCGGGTTTACTATCCCTATAATATAATATAATATAATATAACTCACACTGACTACGGGAGTCGTAGGCCCTAGGCCGAGTAGACTAGGGTAGGTAGGCTATATGGCTCGCTACGCAAGAGCCGACGCTTAAGTGGAGAGAGAGAGTTAGTACCCGGGGGGGGGGGGGGGGCAAGGGGGGCAAAAGCAACCAAACCAATATGATTGGATGGGACAGGGGAACGGACAGCTTCGCTTCCACGAGACAAGAGCATCAACCTAACAGCAGGTTCGTTTATTAAAGTTTGGGACCGCTGGGGAATCAATCAATCTGCTGGCACATGGAACTGCTGGGACTGGGTACGTAGCTGGAACTGGACGGGGTTTGATCATTAATTGTGGGTTCGATTTTCTTTCTTTTTCTTCGTTGTTCGGATCGTGTAGAATGAAAGAGGAGAACCCTGACGCGTATGTCAGCGCTTCCATTAATCGTATTCTCTTTAAAGTATGTGTGTGTGTGTGTGTGTGTGTGTGTGTGTGTGTGTGTGTGTCCATCCATGGATGAATCAATCTCCGTATGGAGTAATCAGCCGTTCTGGATGCCACAAACACAAAACAGCCCAGACGATCATTTAATCTATCTTGGGGA
Source organism: Aspergillus eucalypticola CBS 122712 (assembly GCF_003184535.1). NCBI lineage: Eukaryota > Fungi > Ascomycota > Eurotiomycetes > Eurotiales > Aspergillaceae > Aspergillus > Aspergillus eucalypticola. The sequence goes on from NW_020290283.1 coordinate 828,807, forward strand.
AGGAAATGGATTTGACTAAAGATGATGTAATTCGGCGTCGCCGACAGTTGGCGTTTGTTTTTTGGATTGTTAGGTTACTTTAGTTGGCACTGGCAGGTTGGTAAAAATGGATGGATGATCCGCTAAAAGTCGCCAAGGAGGGGGGAAAAGGAAGGGATTGATCGACTGTGCCATTCCATTGTTGCGTCTCCCTTCGCTACAAAATAAAAATCACACTAAGCTAGATATGTACTACGGCCGGGAGCATTACCACTTCGGGCGATGGGGGCGCTCGCGTTGGCATCGCTCAGGTACGCTTCCGGTAATCGGGTGTGGGCGGTGTGGTCCGCCGCTAAGAGTGATTTGTGCTGATCAGTTGTTGTTCGGAAGAATACCAAGAAAGAGGTAAAGTGTAAGGCCAGCCTGCTTGCTACCACTGAGGCTTGAGACGCGACAGGGATGGGGGCTGTTTAGACGTGATGATGATGGTGATGGATTATGCCGATATATGAGTGACCTCAAAATAGAGATTTTTTGATTTTCAATTTTTGCTTGGCTGTACCTACAGCATACCTTACTGTAGATCTACTACCACGAGGTTCAGATTTCTTGTGAGACCAAAAAATCGTGACATAAAAACAGCCAGCCAACCAGCCGGAAGCAATTCATCCGACGGGAAGCGAACGCATAAATTGACTGACTGATGACTGATCTCGGTTCCCAGAAATAATACCGGGATGATCAACAACTAAAACCACACTTAGTAAGGTGGAAAGTAGGTCCGTCCGTTCTTTCTTCCCCCCTTCGTCTCCATAACCCTTTTCGGGATTCGTCTTGTAGCTCTCCCGGCCGAGGTACATCTGTCTCGTGTGTGAGCGTCCCGCCCTGCTCCGGCTGTGAGGCCCTTGGGGACCTCCCGAGAATCAAAGTATAATTATGTCTTTTCTCGAAATGTCTCGTTTAGCCATGCTTATTTTGGACTTGAGACCGCCCGTAGGCAAAGCTTTTTAGTTTAGACGTCGTGATCTGACGGTCGATCCCAATGGAAGTGAAGGAATGCGGACATGGCCTTTTGGCAGGGAAATCGAATCCATCTACACTACTATCCACTTCGGCAGTTGATATCGGTGGTTATTAGCCTCGTCAGTCAGCCTTCCTTCCCTTGATCATGGTTGGTGGCTGTGGTGATGATGACGATTATGATGATGATGATGCGCTGTGCAGTTCCCACCAACTAAACCGATGCGGCCCGAATGTGGACGACAGAGAAAGAAAGAAGCAAAAGTGCAAGTAGATATCCGGTTTTGGGACAAAGTCAATTGTCTCAATAAATATTTGCTGAAAGGGTGGTGACTTAGGCACACATACACACCAACAACCCCGGCCCTGGTCGACGTCATTGACCAGTCACCGTAAAACGCATGCACCATGCAGCATCCGCAGCATGGCTGATCAATCAGGGGAGGTTTTCCCTGGATCCCTTGAGTTACGCCTGGGCCAGTCAGTTATCGCTTGCATGGACGATTGCATTTTTCTCCATATCCATCGCCCGGTTCCTGTCATTCTCGTTGGATGGTTGATTTTCTCCGTTCTGCAAAACAAAAAGAGAGTTACTAGTGGTCACTGCCTGACCAACACATCTCACCAGCCCCCAAGAAGAGCAACAAAAAAGAAAAGAAAGAGTATTGCTAATAGTGAGCAAACCGAGATGTGAATCTACATCGTACATAGATACATCTCCGTAGTCTATATAAAGTAACCCTCGTCGGGGGGCCAGATGATCATACAATAATAATAATCATCCGAAAGGCCTTTCCCTTCCGTCTTGTTTGTTGGTCGGATCGGATCAATCTAGCTGACTTGGGATTAGTTTAGTCAGCGGCATCCTTTTGCTGTTCTTTTCTTTTTCTTTTCATCATTTATTATTTAAAAAAAAATCGCTTTATTCTTGTTGGCTGTCAACTGCCATGATAATCTCCGGCATTCCTCATCACCGTAAAAAGAAAATAAGCAAAATAGAATAAACCATCTTGGCCCCCCGACCGACCGAAAGGAATGGATGGGTGCTATGAACTAGTCTAGCCTGAGGATCGTTCAGAGATTCCTTTCTTGGATGGACCAGATCTAAGCTCTCTTGGGCTTAGAGCCCCCTTTTGCTTAACAAGCAGGCCAAAAAGAGCGAGCTGCCATGCCATCCGCGCATCGTGCCGCGACTCCGTCAGCCCGGCCGGCCCCAAGGGATTGGACCATCCCCGGAGACATTTCCCATCCCAGACATCAAGCGAGTCATGGCCCTCACGATGGGCGTTTCTCCATTTCCCATCTCCGTGGTCTAGGGAGAAAAACTAAGGGGGTGTCTGTGTTAGTCGTGTAGTGACGCTATCAACGGAGTCTTTTCCATCAAAGTAACTTTTCTATTATTATTATAATGTGCTGGTCTGTGTTGCTGGACCACGCACGCATTGTCTCAGTACCAAAGGATCTTCGGAGAAATAGGATCGAGTAGTAAGAGACAATTAATTTAGAGAAGGAATAACTATGGATGGAATGGATTCAGGGTCACCTTTTCAGATTGTTTTCCAGAAAGGGATGTTTAATCGACCGCTAGAATACGGAAAGAACGGAGATGGAAACTGAGACCAACCAGGGTTGAGACCTGGGAATAGATTGGATCCCTTCTCTATTGCGCGCTCTCTCTTCCTGTGTGTGTGTGTGTCTGTCTGCCTCTTCCCCTCCCCCTCCCCCTTCCCCTCAAACCGGTGATCTGAGCCATGCTGGACCAGGGTTGGACTGTTTGGGTCACGGACAAGTACCGGGACGGAACCAGCCAAGTGGGAAGGAGGGAGGGGTACCTTAGGCAGCGAGTTTCGCCCACCGAGGGCCCCGAACACACAGGATCTACGGGGAGGAGGAAGAAGGAGGGTGGGGTGTATGGAAAGCAGAGAGGTGGGGAGGAGACCCAGAAGGGGACAGTCAGGACTGGCTAACCATGAAAGCTGGTTGGAAGCAAGCTGGAACCACATGAGATCAGGTTCTCAAGCAGCAAAGCAGCCAACATCCAGCAGCAGTAGCAGTAGCAGCAGCAGAGCAACAGCCAGCCAGCAGCAGCGTGATCGTGCGGCAACGATCAGCCGTTTATGGGGCATGGGATCGTTGTGACAGGTAAAACCAGGACGGAGCCTTGGGGGTTCCACCCCGAAGAGAAAGATCGGCTGCTGGCGTAAGTGCAAGCCAGATGGTAAAGTAGGTCCAGCCCAGAGTTCGATTCGATTACCACTATAATACCGGACGGAGACTTCCATTTCTTTGCTTAGGGTCGTCGACTAGTAGTAGGGGGGTGGTGTGGGTGCCACTGGTGGTCGGCTCCGTCCCCATGATGAAGGATGATCTCTGATTGATTCCTGGAGGGCGCGCATGATGGAGAAAGGAAAGGTGTCCGTGGATCTGCACTAGCGCCAGACTTACTGTAGCCGAGCCCCGAAAGTACCGTTGGCTTTGGCTCCATCGGCCGATCTGAGAGTCAGAGGTCAAGAGAGTTAGAGTCAGTTACTGTGTGGTTGCTGTGCCCTTCGTACGACGCAGTTACGTACCCCCTTCTCCTCCCACCGCGTTGCTTCTTTCAGGAGTAGATCTCCGTTGGGATCTCATTGTTCGTAACTTTTTTGAAAGAGTCATGCTCGTGATGTTTGTTGCTTGCTTGCTTGCTTGCTGCTGCTGCTACTGCTACTGTTGCCAAATGGTCTAGAGCAAAGTGGAGGAAGATTTCTTGTCGTCATACTTTCACTACTACAAGATTCTCCTTTGTCTATGTATAGCACTTTTAGATAGGAAGATGATCGACTGTCTCTCATCTCGTCTCTTTTACCCAGTCTCAGCTTGATCTGCCATCATCTTACTTCCGTGCTCATCAGCTCCCATGGAAAAACCATCCACTTTTCCCAGGGTTAAGGTGGCCTGGGGGGAGGGGAGCAGCGAAGGGTGTGGAATAATGGTGGAGGCGGCGCACGTTGTTTTAGCTCTCGTTGAGCCTACCTAAAAGGTATAGCAAAGCTAATGGCAAATCATCCCGGTTAAGTGTTTTTTCAGTTTGGATTTTCTAATTTCCCTCTTTTGAAATTCCGAAAGCGGTAAATTAGAAGACAGGGAAATTCAAAAAGAAAAATGGAAAAATTAAAAATAAAAATTCCAAAAAGGAAACGTAAATTACCCGCCAAGAGCAAGACATCGCGTGTGGTGCTCCGTACCGGGGCCACTGCCCATTAATTAAGCTTTGGGACGGAGGTATCAGCCCTTGTGGAAGCGAATCGAGTAAAATAAATTAGATAGAGAGGGAAAATAAAAAATAAAAGAAATGTGGCCACTGCGGGCTCGGGAATATTCAAGACGCCGCTGGGACTGGAGGGATGAAGGAAGAGAAGAAGAAAAAGAAATTAGTAAAATAATATGAGGATAAACCAAGCCAGAACGGAGTATATCGTACCTGTTCGGCTGTGTGGCAGGAAGAAGGAAGTTAGTAGGTTCATCCCTCTACTAGACGAAATCCTCATCAGACGGGGGAGAAAAAAAAAGTGTAATTATTTGGGGACCAGCGATTTGCGTCGGATTCGCCCGCTTTCTCTCCCTCCTGTGTGAGTCTGTTCTGTCTGCTCTGTCTGTATTTTGGCTTGTCTTGTGTCTGGCTGCCTCTTTTTATTTTTATTTTTATTTTATTTTTTTATTTTTTTATTTCGCGTCTCTCTTCTTTCTCCCTCTCACAGTCTCTTCGGGCTCTCCACCCGTCGGTTGAACCACTACGGCCGGAGTATACTCCCCAGCGGGCAGCTATAATTAAACTGCCTGTCGATTGATCCTCCCTGGATTTTATTTTATTTTATTATTTTATTTTCTGATAAAATAAAATATCCTCTCTATTTTATTTTATTATTTTTCCTGTCAACCTTGCTCCCCACTTTTCGCATATCTCCACTATTCCACACCCTCAATCATCGTCTCTCCTTCTTTTCCCCTCTGCCATCCACGCGCTTTGGTCTATAAACCCCGTTCATATCCTCCTCCATCTCTCCCCCCTGTTCCCATCAAACCCACCCCCACTTGTACCTTGCCTCCAATTCCATTGGATCCATCTTTCGTTGCCTCTTGACTCGACCTCGCTTTTATATATCTTCCCTCGGTAGCCTCCTTCTTGCTTGCTATAAGCTACCTTTTCCTTTCCACTCGGTTTCATCCAACCTTCTATACATACATACATATACATCCACCCTCACCCACCACCACCTACTTCAACACTCGACATGGATCTCGCCAGCCTCATCTCCCACCCGGGACCCGATCCCATCATGAAGTCTAGAGCCTCATACAGCCCTCCCATGACCTCTTACAAGCGGTCCATCGAACAGACTTCCGACTCATACTTCCCCTCCGTCCCGGTCTCCTACACCCGCTCCCCGCAGCCTCCTCTCTCCCCGCCTGTGGAGGACCACTCTCCCAAGTGCTCTCTTCCTTCCATCTCTACCTTGCTTGAGGGCGCAGATGGCGCAGCTATGCACGCAGCAAGTATGGCCCCCAATGCTTAGAAAGTCGTCCGGAGAAGACCGAAGGAGTGAAATGCTGACAAGAGATTCCTGCAGAGCGTACTAGAATGACCCCTCCTCTGCAGCGCGACCTTGATTCCCGCCAACAGTCGCAAGCATATGACCTCAAAGCCAACGGCCCCCAAATCGCCCTGCCCCCCACGCCCCCATTGCGCCCTGGGTCTAGCTTCCACAGCGCCGGCCACTCTCCCGCTTCCTCCATCTCTGCTGCCAGCGATGCTGCTGCGCCCAAGCGCTCCGACTCCTACCCTCAAGTGCCCATGGCTCTGCCTAGCCCCTCCGATCGGTCGTCCATCTCCAGCCAGGGTTCCGTTCAGGGTGTCTCCAGCGCTTCCTACGCTTCTCCCGCTCCCAGCGTCTCTTCCTACTCCTCTCCCATTGAGCCTTCGGCCTCCTCCGCCATGTTCTACCAGCGCACGGCGCCTTCCACTTCGGCCGCTCCTCTCCCGACACCGGCAGCACCGCAACAGATTATTTCCCCTGTGAACCCTGCCTGGCAACACCACCACTACTTCCCTCCCTCCAGCACCACGCCCTACCAGCAGAACCATGATCGCTATATCTGCCGGACCTGCCACAAGGCCTTCTCAAGACCTTCCAGCTTGCGCATCCACTCTCACAGCCACACGGGCGAGAAGCCCTTTCGCTGCACCCACGCTGGTTGTGGGAAGGCCTTCAGTGTGCGCAGCAACATGAAGCGTCATGAGCGTGGTTGCCACAGTGGTCGGCCCGTCGCAACTGCCATGGTATAAAAAGACCGCCACTGGGTGTCCGGTCACCTTGATGCGCCTCGAAGGCAATCAAGGCAACAAAAAAGCTCGACAAAAAAGCAAGAGCTATACAATCCAAAAAAAAAAAAAAAAAAAAAAAAAACGACCATACCACTCCATCATACCAACCTCCCTGAACCCAGCGACCATCTGCTCTGATTTCTTCTTTGAATGATACCCTTTTGTGCATTTTCTATATTCACTTCTTCTGATCCTCACGCACCCGGGAATCCATGGGACTTGGGTGTGTTGTGATGGGAATCCCCATCTTTTCTTTGTTCACTTCCACCTGTGTATATTTGGATGTCTTTTTCCCTTTTTTATATTTTATTGTCCATGTGAAAAGGAGCAGGCGTCGCTGGTTTTCGATCTGGGAAATGCAAAGCATCATAAGAGTCGGGAGGAGAATCATTGAGCATGGGATTATATCGGAGTCTCAACTCTGGTTTGAAATTTTTTCTATTATCTGTGTTTCCTATATCTTTTTTTTTTCTTTCTTATTTCCTTACTTTTCCTTGTGTCATCTCATTTCCTTTGTTATGATGTGACATGACCTTGTGAACAAGAGATGTTCCTACTATACGATTATAACAAACGCACAACAGCTTTGTTCTACTCTGGTATGAAGAAACCAAATTAAGAGCATAGACTCGCATTCTAGATGAAAGATCAAGCTTCCATTCCACCAAACCCTTACCAACTATAGTATAATATAGCGTAGATGGACGCTTTTACTTCGTAATTATCGTCTTTATCCCCTCACCTCTCTACATCTAATCATCTTGCTTACACTTTACTCCCCATACTCGCATCTTACAAAGTATAGAAGACCTAACCATCCGTTCTTCGCAACATACGAAGCAGAAAGACACAGGCTTCTTCTTAGACTACTTAACTAAGCTAGATAATCCTCCCTCCTACTTAATTCCATCTTGAAATCTTTCCCACCCTACTTCACCACTCTTTCTTTGCCTCTTGACCTTTTCCGACTCTTCAAGATCTTTATCACTACTAGCATCGGATGGGGAGAACTTGTCAATGCCTTAACCAGGCCATAATGTACAAGAACTCAGCATACTGCATCCGGACCACTTCCATTATCAAAGTCACCACGAACGAAACAACCCAAGTAATTATCAAGATATTAACTAACTAATTGTAATAAAAGTGATACGATATAGAGCGAATCTCTAATTCAGTAATCTCAAATTCAAAGCGATCTATATACTACTCATACTTAATCCATACTTGCAATGATAGAAAATGTGTAAAACCTGCGATAATTTCCACCCAACACCACCACCGCCACCGCCACCACCACCATTGCCAAATTCCCGACTCGCTAAATGACTAAAACTACCTGCGTATCAATCAATCATTTATCTAAATCAAAAATATTTACCTATTCTCCCAAACGGAAAGAATGGAAAGAAAAAAACAAATCGACGCAGCCACTCCGGAAGGAAAGGGAAATAAATAAGGTATCATGACGATCGTAACCAAAAACAGACACGAGGTATTCCAAATCGGAAGAAAAGAAAAAGACAATGGAAATTGCGAGTAAAGGGGAATATTTCCGGATAGTATGTAATAGAATAGAGAAGAAGGGACAGGGAATTTGGAGAATAGAGAGGAAGGAATGAAGAAAGGGAGGTGTCAGGAGTCAAGGATAAGCACTTCACGGCCGTAATCGCAATTTCGTCGTTATTGTGGCGGTCGTAATCAACATCATCAACCATGAACGCTTACGCTACCTGTACTGGCAGCAGGTCCCATGGTCGTCCTCCTCCCTGTCACGGCCTTTCGTTTAGCAATGGCTCCCTTGAAGTCGATCAGGTTGTAGTCTTCGGGCATGTGCTCGCCACTGTAGATGCAGAGGACGCGCATTCCCGGCTTGTAAGCCAACCCGCTAAGCAGCTTGGGTGTGATCAGGAAGTACTGGCCGCCGCCGCCGGTTTCAGACGGGGCGCAGGCTATATCGACCAGACGGCCATGGACCATGCGCTCGTTTCGGGGATCCATACCCTGATTGATTTCGTCGACCACGCGGAAGGGGGATGCGGAGAGAGATTGGAGGGCCATGAGGTAGAAGATTGTGCTGACGGCGCGTTCACCACCAGACTGACGGTGTGAGTCCAGCAGGGAAAGGTTTTCGTGTTCGCGGAATTTGACGTGGATTTGAATCGACCATTGGTCGAAGTCGCTGTCACCTGGTTCGCCGTTCGGACCAGTCTCTTCGGCCTTGTCCAGGGTGACTTGGCCGGCGCAACCGATGCGGGCGAACGAGTCGGAGAAAGCGTCGCTGATGCTTTTGATGATTGAGTCAAGCTTGGGTTCCCAGCGGCCGCGGATTTCATTGATGGCGTGGTTGTAGTCGTCCAGCTTTTTCTGGAAGTCGGCGAGTTTGTCACGCAGCTTGTCGATTTGACGTCCACGTTCTTCAAATTCTTTGATCACGTTACTGTTTCCGCCGTGGGTGAGTTCGAGACGAGCCTTTTCGGAGTCAATGTCGGCCTCGAACTGCTCCATTGTCATATCTTTAATCGTGTGTAATAGTTCGGCTAGGTCGGGCTGTTGTTGGGAAATATTGGCGACCTTCACGGCGTCGTCTTGGAGCTTCTTGACCGTTTTGCCTATGTCTTTGATTTCCTGATTCGCCTCTTTCAATTCATTGTGCTTAGCTTCCAGCGTGTGCCGGTGTTCGACGTTCCGAGCTTTCAAGACTTCTAGGTCTGAGACACCTTCGATGTGCCGCACTTTCAGCTTGATGACTTCTTCATGAAGTTTTTGGAAGTTTTCAACGGCGTTCTATCTTCTATTAGTAACAGGACCCTGGTATCTATGCCCTGTGAACTTACAGCATATTCAATGACGGCCTCTGCCTTGCGGAGGGATGCCTGATCTTGCTCACTACGGAGGTTGGCGACTCGCGTTCTCATCTGCTCGAACATTTTCTGGTTTTCCTTCTGCCTCGCTTCTTGCTGGCCTGTCGGTGTGTTAGAGTGCCCAATCTGTGAAGGGTGCGACGTGTCACCTACGTATTCTCTCCGGAATAGCCCTGAATTGTGTTAGAGCTGTCTGCTTTTCTCCCTTCTCCCGCTCAAGCTCGCTCTGCAAGATTTCACGTTAGCACAGAAAAAATTCATGACAGCATAAGCTCAACATACCTGCTCTTGTTTGAGTTCAGTGTGCTTATGACCAAGTTGTTCAAGTCTGGCTTTTTCACTATTTATCTGCTCTTGCACCTCCTGCACTTCGCCTTTCAGTGTACGGATCTTCTGCGTGGCTCTTTGTCTCTCTGATGCATCCACTGGTTGTGATGTCCAGAATTTAGCTGGCCTCAGAGGCCTAAGCCGGGAGGAAATTGCGTCGTATTCCCTTCGCCGCATAACCGTATAGTTTAGCCTTCCAGAAACCCAGGAAATTAAGCGACCCGTTTTCAAGCGTTCGAAATCATTATCTGCCATGTCTGCATGACTAATGGGTATCTGGTGGAGGCCCTTTTCGCTACAGAGCATAGCCAGAACTGGATCTGGTCCACTGAGGCAATCCTTTGCCCAGCACTCAAATCCGAATTCGCGGAATTCGTCAGCCTCGGCTGCAGAAGGCTGAAGTCGATCTAGTGGTGTAGAACATGTTCGAATACTAATATCAGTCAACTTCTGTTCGCCGCAGAGTATCCTCTGCAAGGTCCTGAAGTCATTCCGGGTTTGCGTAGTGAAGGCCATGAAGTCCGTGCGCTGCAAGAAGGACTCAACAGCGTCGGCGTACTTTGGGTCTTTGATTGAGCATGTAACCACTGGAGGCCCGAAAACCTCCTTTTCAAACTTGTCTTGATTTTGTTGGATCCAATGATAGGCGCGAACGGAATCGGCAGAGAGTCGTCCAAGCTTGTTCTCTTGCTGTCCAGCCTGGGATTCCAAGTTTTGTAACTGACGTTCCGCCTGCTTAATCTGATCGGCTTTCACAGTCAAGCTTTCGAAAAGTGGTCGTCGGTCGCTTTTGATCTGGGCCGCCTTTTCCTCAATTTCCCTGATTTCTCGTCGTTTTTCTCTCTGTTTCATGGATTAGCAGAAATAGCCAACATCATCCTGCAAAAACTTACTATTTGCTCGTTATACCACTCCACATCGAAGTCGTCAGGTTTCTCATTCAACTGACGTGTGAGCTTGTTTATCATTTGCTGAATCTTAGTTGCTTCTTGCCTATAGCCTGACCCGCCCTCTTTTTCGGCATTGATCTCATCGTCAAATCCCTTTATCTCCCGCTCATGTTGTTCAATTGTTCGGCCAGCGTCGGAAGCCGCACGCTCGGCTTCCTCTAGACGACGCGTTTTATACTTGATAACCTCGTCCGTTTCGAGACAGTACTGTTGCTTCGCATTGACGGATCTTAAGGCAGGCTCGAGATCCTCTTTGAGTCGCGCTAGTTCGCGTTCGATTCTTTTAACTTCCCTTCTCATATTATTATACCTCTCGTGTCCCTGTTTATACTGCAGAACAGGACGGGCCATCTCCAACATCTCGATTTTTCTCTTAATCTGAGCCCTTTGGCGCATCCGCTCAACGTCGGCTCTTTGCATTTCTTGCCGATCCTCAAGGTTCGTCAAAGTGTCACGGTCGCCTTGGTTGTCCGCTTGCAGCTTCTTTTGCTCCGCTCTCAGACGCTTCAGGTTCTCATGCCATTCGATCATTTCCTCGCCAGCGGCGGCTCTTTGGGTTGAATTGAGTAACTCTATTGGTGTCAGAGCTGCGAATTCGGCGACTTTATCCTGGGGAAGGAATTGGCAGAGGTTATCAATCTGGATAGAGAATGATTGTGCTAGCTTCAGCACCTGGGAGCGGGAGGCCTGTTTTCCGTTGATCGTGAACGTGCTTTTATTGCCGTCACGCTTGATGGTTCTAGAAACGACAGGATTGTGACGAGAACCCGGCTTTCCAGCCAGCTCGATCTCAATCGTAGCTTCTCTACAGCCATGCTTCACAAACTCCCCCGTGTCTTTTGCACGTCCGAGATGCTAGATGAAAACCAGTTAGGAGAAGTGCCATACTGTATACGAAAGGTTACTGTACCTGTGGTCCCCATCCTAAACCAAGACATATCGCGCAAACAAGGGTACTCTTTCCGGTACCATTCGGACCGATAACCATGTTCAGCTTTGGGCCAGGGAAGAATTCCGCAGACGTGTAGGTTACGAAGTCTGTCACTCTAATACGCACAATAGCACCTGGCTTATACGCTTCCTGCGGCCCTCCATTAAGCAGACCACTCTGCGATAAGGTCGATTCCGTCCCTGCAGTCTGGGTGCTAGGGTGCTTGCTAGACCCGGACCCTGCTGCATTTGACGCGGCGTACTCATCGGTGTCACGGTCATAGCTCTCTGATTCTGCAGTATCGCTATCTTGATCATCGTCAGTACCCTCCCCAGCACTCCTCTTCTGGGCGGTTCCATTCTGCGAAGCATTCCGGCTTGTTGCTGATTTCGGCGTTGCGGCTTTAGCGCTGCTCTTCCTCGAAAGCTCAGAGGTCGACTTCGCAGGACGGTTCACTTCGGTGTTATCTTCGGCGTTTTCAGACTCCTCAGAAGCTTCATCGTTCCCTTCTTGTGGTACATCGCCCAGAGTTTCTACCTCCTCTGCAGCTCCCGCTTGGGCCTCGTTATCGTCCAGGGCGCCGTCCTTCGCGGACTCGTAGTTGCCATCAGCCGTCTCTTCGGATGCTTCCCTTTCCTCGTCCTGGCTGACCGCAGAACCCCCCTGATCGCTCAAGTTCTCATTGCCCGACCCGTCCTCCGCTTCCTCTTCTAGCTCCTCATCCCGGATGCCCTGACCGTCGTCTGAGTCCTCCCCCAGTTCCTCTGACCCCCGACCCCCAAAGTCCTGTCCCTCCACCTCATATCCGACCTCTACCATCTCGTCTTCCACATCAGGCTCCTCAGTACTCAATCGTAGCCGTTTACTACCGCCCGAGCGATGCGACGACGTGCGCGAACCCCTCATCGGCCCAGAGGAAGCTCTCTCACTGACACTACCCACATCATCACCATCGCCGTCATCAGACCGGCGCCGTCGGCGAGGGATCGACCCCCGAGAAGACATGTTGATCAGATCGAGTCGCGCATCAACGCATAAACTTGAGTTCACCAGCGCATCGACATTGGTGGTGGACGATATTTCGGAAAGGATGAACGGGGCCTGGTAGGAGGCAATGCAAATGAGCGGGGTCCTGAATGAAACCCCAGTAAGTGAATAGATAAAGAACAACCCGAAGGGTAGTATAAAGGATATCAAATCCAAAAAGTAAACGCGGCTCACGCGTGATTTGACGCGATGAGCGGGACAAAGGGAAATACACTCAATCTAACCTCTTTTGGGCTAGGCGGGGATGGGTGGCAGTTTCAAGTGGTCCGCCGCGGAGCTTCGGAGTTGCTTGCAACTTTCTTTGTTGCTATTTCGATCTCGAGAAAGGCCAAGTCTTGGGCAGTTGTTCTTTTTGGTCCCCTTTTCTCTTTCTGACGTTACCATTCATGGCTTCGAATCAGAAGATTCGCCGGATTGTCCTTACGGGCGCTGTCACGGTCATTACGATTGCTGGTTCGCTTTATGGCGCTGGCATTAAGACCGGGCAACAGGTTACGCAGGTACTTTTCTCTAATCATTACATTCAGCGGTTATTGGCTATTATGTCTGGTCCACATGGGGTATTACAAGTGCTAAAATTGTGGTTATGGTATATAGCAAGCCCAAAAAACCCAAGAAGTTACCATTGACGACCGAATCGACGGCCTCCGAAGCATGCGACAGAATCTGGTATCGAAGAAGGAGCTCGTTGAGAAGCAGCTCCGTGACTTGGACGTGAAGATCGAGGAAAGAAAGCTGAAGAATATGGATGGGCCGAAGAGGGAGCCACCGAATTATAAGTAATAAGGGGAATTCTTCGATAAGTTCAGGAGTACAGCAAGCAGGTAGGTGGTTCGTGAAGCCGGGCTGTCAGGATGTCGTTCTCGATGCTTATTGTGGTGTTGGTAGAGGACGCCAATCTACACAGCCCCCTTGTCAGAAAGCCGCTTTGAGCCTTTGATCCCTCTGCGCTGCTTGGCTCTACTATGTCGTGGCGGTAATGCAGCTTGCCAGCACTCCTTTGCCAAGGGACAGAGCCCGCTCTTCCAAGGCTACATACTCGCGTCCGAAGGGCAAATAAGTGTGGGATCTTCGCTTCCTCGTGTCCCGCTGCGCTTTGCGACGGTAGACGATGGGCTCCTAGCAGACCTGTGCAGAAGCGGTTGGAAGGAGAGATCATAATGCTCACAACCGTCGCCCATCTCCTACATGGCGCAAATAGTTTGTGGTATGTTTGGTCGCTTGCACACCAAATACTGGACGACCCTAAAGTGGCTCAATGGCCTCACTGTGGGTTTGTACACGTCAAAACATCTTTCTACCGTCTACGAAGTAACACATCCAGTACTATGAGTACTAAACTTGGGTCACCAATGCCACCAACGGTACACCGGCACGACCAGTCAGGTGCAGGTGAATAGAGCCGAAAGAAATCTATGAATTTGTATGATATCTCATCCCAAGTGCCAGTAAATCGCGCTATATCCCAATATATATACACCAATAGAAAAAACTGCCAAGCCAGATGAGCAAATATTCAAGCGAAAGTATCAACTGTCCAAGATACCTCGCGCAAGAGCAGCGAGACTGGCTTCGTATCTCGCCGGATTATGGTCACTGAACATGCCCGAGCCGAACTTTAATTCTCCGAATAATGCTTCAGTATCTCGAATGAACTTTAGTTGCACTCTTGTTGCGGGCCGGCCTAGCAATGGATAGCCATCCTTGTCCATGTCGGCAGTAAAAGCATTCCGCTGGAGGACACGCATAGTCTCAACCACGAATACCTCTCCCGGCGGCATCAGCTTTGGAGCACGCATTTCGTCTCTGAGCATCTTCAGAGTATCCCAGGCCCAAGCATCTTCCCCAACGTCATTCCCGGCGTGTGTAAGGATAGGCGGTTCATTGACGTAGAATTTGTTGACTATACTCTGCCTCAGGCCCTCCCAGACGCGGAACCGTACGTGAGACTTAGCATTAGAGACATCGCTTTTGAATGCTAGTGACGCCGTATGCATATCATGCAAAATGCCTAGTGAGAGGCTAGGCACCACATCTTGTCCGTTGACAACTGTCGTTATCAGGCCGCGCGTCGCACGGCGCAAGAAGGGGGACATAGTCGAGGGAGGGCCGTAGGCATAGACATGTATCGGCCTTCCAGGAGGAAGGGAAAGGGCAGCGCTGCTGTCACCCTCATTGCCTCCAGTCAGACGTGAATTTCCTTTCGCAGACTGGTAGGAAGTAGTAGTGAACGATGTCCCAGAACTGTCGTTATTTGGCTCTGCGATCATTGTTGCTAGGAGTGCAGCGACGCCCCCTCCCAGTGAGTGACCGCAGAACACCACACCATAATCAGGAAATTCCTCCAGCGCCGCCCGAATCGTAATCATAACTCGACTGCTTCCACCCATTAATAGCCGTTTTGCAGAGGCATGCATGCCCTTGTGAACTTTCCAACTTCTACCTTGCCATTCGAGATCATCGTAATCACACGTCATGTCTGTAAGGATGTCTTCAAAGCCCCATGTCCCTCTCAGGGTAAGAACTACCGCCTTAGACTCATGGTCCACAAAAAGGTAATGGACTAGAGGAAAGCCACTCTCTGTCTCTCCAGCAGCATTAGTACCACCTGCAGGGTCCACATATGATGATAACAAGATTGTAGAAGCTGGTAGGCCTGCATGGTCCGAGAACTCGCTATGCTCAGGACTGTATGATTCTTGGTAAGGAAGAACCTGCGTCGTCCGTGGGATACCCATAACTTTGAGTGCGCTCGAACCGTAAGAAGCTGAAGAGAAGCGACAGAAACGTCTGATGTTGTGCACAAAGTGTTTTTCCGGAAAGATGCCCGGGACGGTACCGTCCCGATTGAGCGCACGAATAGTTTCTATGTCGTCGTATGCACTTTTCCGCGCACGGTGAGCCAATATGAGGGATGTTTCGGAGCCGGCGGTTGCTAACGAATAGAGACTCGGGGAAAATGAGCCTGACTGCCGGTAGAGTACAGGTGATCCCGGCCGAGAATCGTCGTTCAGGGATATCGCCACATCACTTTCTGACCTAGTCAAGGACATAGAGCTGCTGCTACGTACATGAGCCCTCCTTGGAGTTGGCGTTCCCGGTCGTAGGTCCATTGATTGCCGAGTATAAGCATCCGTGTGTGCCATAAATGACTCATTATTCTTCTCATGTATCATATAGTTTTCTGTTCTGGAATTTCTTCCGTGCTTAGTATCGTGGGATGGGCATGACGTAGGAGTTGGGGCGGATTTCACTCGATGTCCTTGCAATGGTATCCTCGGTAAGCCTCTATTTGCCACGGATGCTGAAGACTCGCGGTTGTGTGGTACCGGCGAGTTGTCGAGCTTTTTCGTGGAATTGGTATGTTTTGGTAATTTTCCGCGCTGGGGTAGGTTCTCTGACGAAGAAGGCGTCTTTGAGAACTTACCAGCATAGTTCTTGTTCGATGGTATAGGCTTCGTCTTCGGCGTGAGCTTCGACATTGAAGCTTTCTCATGAGAGTCTCTCGACGATTTATTTGCTTGCTTCTTCGGGGAGATGAGTTGCGGTTTTCTTGCACTGGGCTCTACACCCACGTATCTGTCAACACAAAGCATGCCATGTAATGAGTTGTCGGCGTTGAGCATCTCATCCCTGGTGTTCCCCAGTGATTGATGCTCGCTTAGGTCCTCCATATCATTGTCATCATGATTCACTGCCAAATCAGACCTGGAAGGTCGCACATCGGAGCTTCGGGTGCTATTAAAAGCTGTGCGGAATACCACAGTATGTTTGGGAACCTGTGGCCCGTTTGTATGCCTATGATCGAGCTCATCACCGAAAGTCTCCTTGACTATCGTTGTGCCTGGTGGTGGGGAGATTTCTGCGGTGGCGTCGTCGTAAACTTCCACTGTAATTGTACGTGCTGTGACCAAGTCCGTCCTGATAGACGCACGGCAGCCCTGGGGGAGTTGCTTCATAATGTATAAGCGGATGTCTTCGTCTGACACTTGATGTTGATCTCCCGGGGGAAGCGAGAGGTACGGGACTTCATCGGGATCGATTGTACTTGCAGGTCTTCGTACAGCATCGAAAACCTCTTCATCATTTCCAGGCGATATGAATGACGAGCGATTCATGCTATCGTGTGGTTGATCATAAGAAATAGTCGCCATTTCTAGTTGGTGTGAACCGACAACATCTGCCCTCAGCCCATTATCCAATATAACAACATCCCAGACTGTTTCCTCTCCATTGTTTGCGCGGAGGTGTCTTTGCGTATTTGTCCTTCCCCAGCGTTGCAGGAGTGCAAACCCAACACAGCCAACAAGAAGATCGCCCACACCAATCTTGTCAGTACCAAGGTCGGTATGCGGACTCCTGAATTCCCTCCTAATGAGGGTAATGATGGCAGCAATCGCCCTCGACGACTCCGTAGAGCCAAGGATAGCGTCGAGGGTAGACAAAAGAGATTGAGAGATGTTGGCAGCAGAAGAGAGTGTGGTAGAGGAAAGATGGAATGAAGCAGCTGCAAAGAATGACGCAGACGTGACTGTCTTGTGCAAAGTGGCCAACTAAGTCCTCTGTTAGCCTTATAAAGATGCAGGATTAGTATTCGGACGAAAACTCACGCTTCGTTCTAATAGCGACTCTGCTTCTGCCTTGCCATGCTCTCCGCTGGTCCTGATGGCGACATCACGTCCAGCTCGAGTCAGTATGCCTTCAATCATGGCTCTACTGAGTTCAAGCCCCGTTAACGTCGTCGCTTTCGCACTATCAAGCGCAAGACCTCCGACAAACGTTCCCAGGCGAAGAGAGAGGGAAGTCGACTGCGTCATGAACGACACCATGGATGCCAGGGGACGAGGAAGGAGAGGTAAGCCCGACGTGGCAGGAACATGAGCGGCACCATTGTCACGGAGGACATCTACTTGCGTTTGTTCTTCGACATCCTGCTTCTTCGCCCTCCCGAAACCAAAGAATCTAGACATCTCGGGGCCTCAAGTATTGGTTGAGACTGTCTTGGTTTCCATTAGGCGGATGTTGTGCAGCCATGAGGCACTGGTCTCAGGTCAGAGACATGAACAGCGGTGCAGGTACAGATTCGAAGAATACTGGCCGATAAGAGGTGCCTGACCAGATCAGCGGTTGAACGTAGCAGTCAAAGACTGGTTCCTGCAGTGGTTGACCGGCAGACAGAAATGTAGATCAGTAGCCGGTGGCGACGAATAAGCAATCACTCATTAGGGGCTGCGGTTGAGAGCCGGCATGTGATTTTGCGGGATCGCCCCAACAAAACTTGGGTCTTCGGCTTCATCTTCGGGCAGAATCCACCCCCCTACGCGACTAACTTATGACGGACACTGGTAGTGTTCCTTCCCCCTCTGTGGGGAAAACGCGACGCGAATTCATTATCGCGAAGCAAGTATACAAGTATCAAGATTTGGTGCTACCCCACAGGCTCCAGTTTTCCCCTCATTCCTTCCCCAAACTCCGTCATCTGATCTTTCCCTCAATCGGGCATCTTCACGTTACCGGCCAATAATATGTTACATGTCACAACATTGCCTTCCCATCTCCAGGGTACACAACTTTCCTGATCTTGTTGCGGGTGCACTCGGCCACGGTACATATCCCTGACAGACTCATGGTCTGCCAGAGATCCGCCAGAAGCCCCTTCATCACGGCTTCGGCCCCGTTCTTTCCATCGATTGCCAACCCATAGATCACCGGCCTGCCAACCAAGACAGCATCCGCTCCCAGACAAAGCGCTTTGATGATATCTGCTCCAGTGCGAACCCCTGAATCAAAAAGAATTGTCATCTTGCCACCAACAGCATCAACTATCTCGGGGAGAACTTCCAGTGAGCCGATCGCACCATCAACCTGTCGACCTGTATACATGTCAATAGAAAGAACCTTCGCTGGAGAGCGACTGCCACATACCTCCATGGTTTGAAACAACGATACCGTCACATTTCGCCTCAAGGGCGAGCTTCGCATCATCCACATGCTGAATGCCCTTGAGTACAATTGGACCATCCCAATTCTTTCGCAAAAATGCAATTTGCTCCCACGCATGCGGCTGACCATAGAATACCTGGGAGATCCATGACTTAGATGCCCCCACAATGTCCTCTTCCACTGTCGAACCGGACTCTTTCTCAAATTTCGAGCGGAACACGGGATCCGTGAAACCAAGTGTGTTGCCGACGCCCCGTATGAACGGAACGTAGGCATTGTCCAGGTCCGCTGGTCGCCAAGCGAGCGACCAAGTGTCGAGCGTAACTACCAGGACGGAGAACCCATTGTCTTTGGCGCGTTTCAGCAATGATAGCGTGATATCATCGTCTCGCGGCCAGTAAAGTTGGAACCATCTTTTACCGTCTCCATTAGCCTGTCCGACTTCCTCAATCGAGCTGCTGCTCGCGGTGCTGAGGATATACGGGATCCCAACATTCCCACAGGCTTCTGCAAGGCCAGACTCCTTATCATCATGGAAAATCGACTGGACGCCGACCGGCGCCATGAGAAGAGGAGTTGGATATTTCTGGCCAAAAAGGTTTACCGCAAGGTTCTGATCATTCATCTACGCGGACACAGTCATTGGTCAGCGCTGGTGCTTGGAGGAACCGACTGAACTCTACTAACCGGCTTCAGCATCCTCGGGATTCTTTTCAAAACATCCAAATGTTATGCGCGTCAGTCTCCCGAACTCTACGTAGCAACATCGCGGCGGAGACGAATCAACTTACAGCTTCCATTGTCGAAAAGCCAGCCGATTGCTATCCATTGTAGCCTTCTCCCCAGCACCGCCGGCCACATAGTTGAAGCTACGATCGCCTAGGGCCTTCTTTGCCTGTTCTTCAAGTAATCGAGGATCAGTAGTAACATTAGGCAAGACGCCTGTCAATGCTCCTCGGCCATAGATCTCAGTCTGATAGTCGCCGTAGTTTTCCGACATATTGCGCGTGTAAATAGAAGATATTGCTTTTCAAATTCAAAAAGGTTCACTTGGAAGAACAGATGCTGACAGCAGAAGGAGCCCCCTCACGGATAGTGTTGTACCTCATGCAATCGGCACGTGAACCAGCCATGCCTCGGGATCCTGATCATTACCCGATACGGGGTGTTGCTGACGTCATTCCTACAGGTACCTAGTTAGATGCAAAGTACCTAGTGGTTTTACTATTGATGGCCATGAGGAAAAAATATCAATTCGTCTTTGCTATCTTTACCGCTAGACCTCAAATAGAACAACAAACAGCCACACACGCTGCCACATGTAGAGACAAGACATCAATTCCACGTCGAAGCAATCTTATAAATGTCAGCTCTGACATCCTCTGTAGTTCCACCAGTTGACAACAGACGGGCTTGAACCGCATCACTGCTAGGGAAGATCTGAGCCGTCAGGGTTGTCTCGCCCTGGCCGCCAAACACCTCGACGCTGGACCTATCGACGAAGATACTCAACTTCACTACACCAGTACTATCCGGCGTCAGGGGTCCATGATAGACGCTCGCGAAGGTCTTATCAAATGACACGTCTCCGGAGTGTGTACGGTCAAGGAAGATTTGCTGCTTGGCGAAGTCATAGCCAACGAGGGTCTGCTCGGTGAAGTTGGCGGAAGCTCGGAGGGCAATTGCAAATGCCGAGGCCGTCGAATTGGCGGAGAAGCTCAAGTCCACTTTGAATGTCTCTCCGGTCGTGGTTGTGTTGGTGGAGCCTTCAGAGAGATTCTTGAATGTGCGTGAATAGATTGGACGCTTGTTCGAGATAGAAGGCCACGCTTCCTGGGGTTGCTGGACTAGAGTTGCTTTGTTGCCAAGGGTCTTTAGGGCCACGTGGCGGGGAATGGCCATGGCGCTGCGCCAGGGGTAGGTGGGGATGTTTGCGCCATACTGCCAGTTGTTCATCCAGCCAATATGGACGTGGTCGTTCAGCGAGAGGCCATTGTAACCAGTTGCGGCATAAAAGTCCGGGCCCCAGTCCATCCAGTTTGCGGTGGAGTTCCCTGGGTAAACTGTGTCGGCGTCAGGCGTGAATGTGGTTCCGTCGAACTCTCCCACGAAGTACTGGGTTCCGGAGCCGACAGTGCCTGGGGGACCACCAGGGTTCAGTCCGCTTGTAATGACCCATTTTGTGGAATTTCCGCCGTCAAGGGGGAGTTTGGCAAGTCCGGGACACTCCCACACTCCGCCTTGCGCGTTGTAAGGACCGAACTCGCTCACTAGCTTCCAGTCTTTGAGGTTGTCGGAAGTGTAGATCGCGAGTTTGTGCAGCTCGGCTATGCTCGTGACAACCACCCATTTCTGGGATTCGTCGTGCCAGAACACAAAGGGGTCCCGGAAGTTCTGGTATTCAGCTTCATAAGGGCTGGGAGGGTTGAGGATGACTGGATTGGCGGCATCGTATGTCGTCCATGTTAGACCATCGTCAAGACTGTAGGCGATGGACTGTGATTGCTGGTCTTCTTGGACGGTTTGGCCACTCGGCAATGTTTGCGCAACGGGGTACTAGGATGCTACTGTTAGTGATATGCACGCTAGAAATGGTCCGGGAATGGGTAGGTACATAGGAAGTATACATGGCAACTAGGGGTGTCTTGCCGTCCTTCCCAAAGCCACTCGTGTTGTTGACATCGGCAACAGCACTTCCGCTAAAGTACATCTCGGTGACGTTGCTGCCAAATCCTCGGGCGAGAAGTGCAACGGGCTGCTCCTCCCAGTGGGTGAGATCCTCACTGATAGCATGCCCCCATGATATGTTTCCCCACTCGATGCCACCAGGGTTGTACTGGAAGAACAGATGGTAGGTTCCATTGTGGTATAATAGCCCGTTGGGGTCATTCATCCAGTTCTTCTGGGGCGAGAAATGGTATTGACCACGATAAGGCTGGTCATAGTTGAAGGCATGTGTAATGCCCAACAACATACAAACACTTAGGGCCTTCGACAGAGAAGCCATTGCTAACAAACCCTTTGAGAAAACCGCGCTGTGACTGAGGATTGTCTCTGGAATTTCAGGCATAGAATGACCGGGTTTATATGTGCGCCAGTGGACTCCGAGTCTGTCGTTGAATGGAGTGGGGTCCTGCATTAATGTGCCCAGATACACAAACCTTCTACTACATCCTGACGCCGAACTGAGTTTTAATGCCTCATCCACTTCGTAGCTGACCTATATCTTTTGTGAACCCACGCTGACTTCCTCTTTTTTACTTCAATTTGGATTTCCTCTCCTTTTCCGTCCACATATATGCTGTCTCAGTGAGTCGGCTGTACTTGCGTGATCGGCATCGGTTGTATTTCACAAATCCGGGGTGTGTCATTCAGGGATGTATGCATTTCCCCGCGTGGGGTGTTGTTGACGTTGTACCACGGACCACACTCGGGATTGAGCGGATACCTGCTCCTAGACCGAGAATATCGGCCCACCGGTCTACGCTTCCTCGGTGAAATTTCAACCTTTGCTCGGCGAAATTGACTAGATACTGCAGAGTATGGCATCGGTATACCCCTGGTGCCCACTCCACAAACCCTTCAATTGGCCCCGGACTGCGGGGCTTTGCCGAGTGCGGAGAAACATCGGGGACAGCGTTGGTCAGGCCCAAACGGAGTCGAAAGAGTAAGCCGGTGTAGGTGTTGCAAAACTGAGAACTTTCAAGCGAAGACCCTTGCATGAAGAAGTTGCTGTTCGTGTTCGTATAGGCGGTCGTAAGAGGGGTCTCATGGCGGGGCTGGAGTCCTAGGCTTCTGTGGATGGAGATGAAAGCACTCCCCCATGAGTCTCATTAGCAAATAAGTAGTTGGTTGAGCATGACCATTGAGACCAACCAGCGAAAATGCTCTTTGCTCGACCATGATAGGTTTCTAATATCCTATTTGCATGAAAATAAATAAAGAGTCTTCCGCTTCTCTCATGTGTTATATCACGACTAGTCGGTAAAGACAATCCTCGTCGTATGAGAGGAGGAGTGATTGCGCTTGACCAATTCTTGCCTCAGTCCCCATAATTACCGGCACTAAGCCTGCAGAAAGATGGCTGGGTCAGGAAAGAGGCCGAATATTTGCGCACAGTGTTGGCACCTAGACACTAGAAATTCAGTTGGTCAATAGGCCCAAAGTATGTCATGGCTCCACCGATGGGATGATTGCTTTTCCATAATACCTAAAGCATTTATCCCTGTTCATACGTGGTTGGGAGGGTTGGACGAAGTCGAGATGTTTGTGACGTCGCACACGTTGAACAGACAACATGTGGGTGCCTGGGGCACAAATGACCAGGATGTTTCTGGAGGGAGACGGGGAAAGGGGCATTCTCGGTGCCGGGAGGGCGTCGGGACACCACCTCGACAACCGAATGATGGTGCTCCCAAGAATCAGTGACCGTTGTCCCTTTTACTCACCATGCATGGAGTACGGTCATGGTCCCTGAAGATTACCTTCCTTGCTTCAAAATCTGCATGTAGAAGCTTCTCGTTAACGTGTCGCGGTATGCTCCACATAGATCTCCTCCAGCAGGCCGGTCTGATGGCCATCGCTACATTTAGGAAAGCCTATCCAACACGAGCAGCTGTTTGAATATACAAATGGTCGGTCTCTAGTCAATGAGAAGCATGAGATGTCAAAAAGATATGTTAAATTTGGTCTGGATGCTCTTTGCGCCCTTGTTTCGGCGCTGCCCCATGTTTCTTCACCCATCTCTAGGATCGACAAGATGATGGAGGAAGGATTTAACAAGGTCTTATAAATGACTGCAGAGAATGGAAAGGAGGTTATCGCGAAACTTCCATGTCCTAGGGTTGTTCCACCACAACATAGCACTGCATCCGAAGCAGCCGTCATGAAATACGGTATTGTCGACTTCCTTCATCTCGAAGACTGCATAAGCTGACCTACTTCTATCAGTGAGGTCTCATACCTCTGTCCCAGTGTGTAGGGTACTGGCTGGAGCTCAGAAGCCTCGAATCCAGTTGGGTCCGAGTATATTCTGATGGAAAGGGCCTGCGGAAGACAGTTGGTCGAGGTATGGGGCGAAATGAATCAGCTGCAACAGTTCAGGCTTGTTCAATGTTTGGTCCAGCTTCAAAGCCAGCTGGCAGCTTTGGAGGTTCCAGCCTATGGAAATATGTACTTTCTTCCCTCAGACGTTCAGAACCGGACCTATTTGTCCCAATGAACGACGACTATTGCGTCGGCCCAGCATATAATGCTTCGTGCTCTCCACAGCTGAGTGAAAGAGCTCACGCAGGTCCATGTATGTTATCGGTCTGCCATCAGAGCATCATTCAAACTATGCAATTCCTTAGGGCAGGGATTCGAAGATCTTGGCCTTGGATTGGTCGAACGGGGTCTTGCGCACTTACAACATTCGTCGCTCACCCCTTGTACGCCCCATTTCAGCACCAAATCTGAACATTTCGATATCCTCACGATGGCTAAGAAGCTAATACCACACTTGGGCGGATTTTCACCTCTATAACAGTTTGCCAAGCCTACATTGTGGCATACCGATCTTCAGATGGGTAACATATTCGTCTCTGAGCAGGACCTGACAGCTATAGTCAATGTCATTGATTGGTAATTCACCTCAATTATGCCTGCTTTCATGCAAATTCAGTGGCCCTCTTTTCTTGCCCCACCTGATGGCTATGAAATCGGTGCGGTCAAGCCGTAATTACCTTCAAACTTCGAAAATATGGATGTAGACGAATAAGCCTTTGCTATCAGCGAGAGAGAACAAGCTCTGCTTTCGAAGTGCTACGAAGCATCGCTGGTCAAAAACCACATGAGATCGTACCTGGCTATGACTCAAGTTGACTCTGCAATCAGGTATCTATTCATGTTCACAGAGAACACGACCAAGGATGGAATAATTCCCCTCCGTGACTGTCTCACTCAGCTTGCTGCAAGCTGAAACAAGATGGGTATTGCTGGGCAATGTCCTTATCATATCACACGTGAGGCTTCATCGAAACATAAGATGGAGCTGTCCCGGTACAAGGACTGGCAGACACTCAAAGGTTACACACAGTAATTGCTGCAGACAGATGATGAAGGTTGGATTTCCCCTCAGCTTGACTTCGAGAAGGTCCAGGCAAGACATGCCGAGCTCTTCCAGCTATACATCGAGAAAGAAACCGAAGAAATATCTGAGGAAGAGGCAAGAAGGCTTTGGTTCTACTTAGAGAACACCTAGAACAACTCAAACCGCTTTCCCCTCTCCCTGATTTTGAAGAGAGATGGACGTAAGCTTGAGACTGCATGCCACCCGCGATCAATCGATGTAATGCACTGCTATCTGTGTTTCGTTCTCGATACTTATAGCGGCTCTATTGGCCCGGATTCGCGCTACATTGTTATGTCAGTTATGGGTATTCGTGGAAGTTCTGACCTGCTTAGCATCATTCATAACACTTTGTACATGCAGATTCCTCTTCGGGAGGCCCGTGTGGCTCCATTGAGCAGCCACTTTGAACCTTCCCCTAGTGATGCATTTCCTTTTCACCGTTCATTTCTGTTCGCGTAGCAAACAGGCACTATCATGGGATCAATGAACCTGGGGGCAGTCATCATTGTGAAGTCAGCCATTGCTTTTTTGACCCACAACCTGATGGGCTAGTTTCGTGGTTGACTGTTTGCATTAAACCATATCCCAGAATTCTTCTTCAGGTTTGGCTATGAGTAGATCCGCTCTGTTGGTCTGTTGTGTTTGCACATGATAGAGTTTCTCGTCATCTCCGCGCCTTGTTTTCAACATGATCTGCATCCGGATGAGTGCAACGGCGGAGCTATATCCGCACAGTCTCGGTAGCTGGCAACGACGGATTCCCCGAATGGGTATTTTGTGGCGAACTAAATCCTATCATACTCCTAGTATTGTATCTCGAGCCACTGATTTTGAGCGTATTCCAAGTAAGGTTGTGGGTTTGCAGGTGGAAAGGCCCGCGAAGACTAAAGTCAAAACCCAGCCGGGCTGGAACCTTGGCGAATCTTGGCCACCCACCAGATCGCCACCATTTTCTGCTTCAATAATCCCCCACCTCACCTCCATCGTGATCAGTAATTCAGGGTTTGTACAGACTGTGTCTCTTGATTATCATGTGTAACATGGATCTACTTGGATTCTGAACATTGATCTACTGCATCGTCCACGGGAAGTTGGGACCAAATCTCGGCCCGTATGCAGTTCCTTTACAAGGTTGGATGACGAAATAGACTCCGACAGCAAAGATGGAATACCGAGAAGAACAGAAGCCTGATCCTAGATTTCCAACTCAGTTTGGAGGCTCGATGGATGGCGGTGATAGCAATGACTCGGCTCTCTCATTAGTGGATGAGAAACGGGAGAAGCACTTAATTCGCAAGATTGACCTACATATCATTCCTTTTGTCGTTCTTTTATATCTGTTTAGCTTTCTTGATAGAGGTATGTCTTCCTATACATGTTACTTCGCAAGTCTACTTCCAGTTTATGACTACTCGAATGATTGGCATGCTTGCTGACAAGCCCTAGTCAACATTGGCAATGCCCGTCTATATGGGATGGAAGAAGATCTGGGCCTGGTCGGAGATCAATACCAGATTGCAGTATCTATTCTGTTTGTAACTTACTGTGTATGTCTGGATTCGCACATATGTGTGGCTAAGACGCAACGTCTGATACTGTATAGCTCTTCGAAGTGCCGTCAAACTTGGTTATCAAGAAGCTCAGGCCATCACGCTACATCGCGTCGATATCGGTTATGTGGGGCATCATAGCGACTCTCACTGGAATAACCCAAAATTATGGAGGCCTCATCGCTTGTCGTATCCTTCTAGGTTAGTCACAGACCATGAGTTGGTGATGTGAGCCCAAGCTAACAGATCTAGGCGTCGTGGAAGCCGGACTGTTTCCTGGAATGGTTACCTATCTCACTATTTTCTATAGCAAGCGTGAAATAGCACTGCGCACAGGCTACCTATTCAGCAGTGCAGCCGCTGCCGGCGCATTTGGCGGACTTCTAGCTTACGGCATCGGCTTCATGGACGGCGTCGCCGGTTTACGAGGTTGGAGATGGATCATGATCATAGAAGGCATTCCAACCGTCATACTAGGGGGCCTATCCTGGTTCTTTCTTGCGGATGACCTCGACACAGCCTATTACCTGGATGATGAGGAGAAGGCCATAGTAGTTCGACTCCGTCGTCGCGACGTGGGCCAAACATCGTCCGCCCAAAAATTTCACTGGGCAGACGTCAAAGAAGGTGCGCTGGACTGGAGAATCTACGCCTTCTGCATTGCTCAATTCGGTGTCGACACTATGCTATACGGGTACAGCACCTTCCTCCCAACCATTATCCAGGGCATGGGGTCGTGGACAACACCCGAAGTGCAAGCTCTTACGATTCCTTGTTATGCGGTGGGCGCAATAAGTTATCTGATAATTGCTTGGGCGAGTGATAGAACTCAGCGTCGCGGAGTATTCACTTGCATCTTTGCTGCAATATCAGTGGTTGGCTATGGAATCCTGATATCGGATTCTTCGTCAGGAGTACACTACTTCGGCGCCTTGCTTATTGCCCTAGGATTATATGTGGCTGTCGGATTACCTCTCGCATGGCTTCCGACCACTCTTCCTCGTTATGGAAAGCGTACATTCGCCACGGGGCTGCAACTGACTTTCGGCAACGTCAGCGGCGTCATGTCTCCTTTCTTATACAAGACGAATGAAGCACCGCGTTATGTTCGAGGCAATGCAGTGACTCTGTCGCTGGTTGGATTTGCAGGCGTTGTGTATGGTCTTATGTGGTGGTACTATCATGGGAAGAATAAGCGCAGAGAACAGGGACTGGAAGATGAAAAGATTGTAGGGATGTCAGAAGAAGAAATTGAGGAAATGGGAGACAGAAATCCTCGGTTTAGATATAGTACCTGATATGTTGCGCAGATCTTCAAAATGCGAGCAAATCTCGGTGTTGCCATGGCTGTGGGACACACCAGACGTTCGTCCTTTGTTTCTTGGCATTGATTAGCCGTCTGTCGAACATCTCGATTAGCCTGTAATCCATCTTTTTACAGATCTCAATGTTAATTGAATGCATCTGCCCGTGACGTCGGGAGGTCCGTGTTCACCATGGTCCACGTTCTCTCGCTTAGCTCTTTGACATTATCTTTCTTCACTGCGGTGGCAGGAATTCTTTCTTATAATTATAGTCTGTCGCGCAGTACAAATTGTCGTGAATCTGTCTTCTCATCAGCTTTTGGCGCAAGCTGGAGGGCCTGGATTCAAAGTCCATGTATAGAGCAACATGACGACTGGAATCTTCACAAACATCTTGGTGGATATGGGCCCTGGGTCGAGAAATCCGCCGGAGACGATGAACTACAGGGCTTTGACGTATCAGGCAGTTGCACAGTCGACCAGATACACATGGTACCTTATAGATACTCTTTTCATCCAAGATGCCAATGCACTAATCGACGACTAGATGTCGCGCCATGCGGCGAGATATCCAACCAGGTCTGCAGGAGGCCGTAAGTTATCTGCCATTAGGAGAGTCTCTGGATATTACTAACGAGACATTTCACCATGGCTACAGGC
Source organism: Aspergillus eucalypticola CBS 122712 (assembly GCF_003184535.1). Classification (NCBI taxonomy): domain Eukaryota; kingdom Fungi; phylum Ascomycota; class Eurotiomycetes; order Eurotiales; family Aspergillaceae; genus Aspergillus; species Aspergillus eucalypticola. Next base: position 856,856 of record NW_020290283.1, read on the forward strand.
CATCTTGCCCTTTTGGATAGAATCCATAAAGCAGGGATTCTGCTGAACGGCTCATTGTCGTTCCTGAACAATTGGACCTACATCACCAGCCATCCAGAACGAGACTTTGAGCAATTGACCACAACCGGCCCATACGCTGGCACTCCATCAAGCTTTCGAAACTGGAGTACGTTTCGCAGCCCGTTACGGGCACCTCATCCCGTCTGATGTGAAGACAAAGCTCTGGGCAAGTGATTCTGAGCGCGTCATCGAAACAGCCCAACACTTTGCCTCGAGGTTATTTGGGTCTGACTGGGAAAGGTCGGAAAGGCCGCTCTAGAGATAATCCCGGAGACATTTGATCGCCGCGCTGATACACTCACACCGGGAGATACCTGTCTAAAATACTTAGAAGACGAAGATCGTGGCCATGACAACGGCATCAAGATGCTCACTTTGTTTCAGCAAGCGTATATCCCGGCTATTGCGGAGCGACTGCTCGTTGAGGAGGGCAACCGTGGACTTGAGGGGTTCACCAATTGGGAGGTCTTTAGCATGCAGGAAATGTGTGGTTTTGAAACGACTGTACGGGGCTCGAGTCCCTGGTGCGATGTCTTCACGCGCGAAGATTGGAGGAATTTTAAATACGGACGTGATTTGGTCCAATACTATCGTGGAGGCCCAGGAAATCCTTACGCGGGCGCAATGGGCTGGCTTTGGCTGAATGCCACAGCGAATCTGTTGCGAGAGGGGCCCAAGGCGGGTCCAATGTTCTTCAAATTGGAGGTGACTCGAATTTAAACCAAGGGAGCTGAGACCAAGAGTCTAACGTGTGTGACAGTGTTCACGACGGGGATATAGCTCCTTTTTTGACTGCGCTGGACATAATGAGAGATGGAATGTACGACCCATTTCTTCCCGGCACACATCGGGCTGAGGACCGCGTTTGGTATACCTCAACTGTGATGCCAATGGGCGGTCGGGTCACGCTTGAACGGATGGCCTGTTCGCCAACAGATCCTGGCCACAATATGAACAAGACATTTCTCCGGATAAATATAAATGACAAGATTGTGCCGCTGTCATACTGTAAGTCTGGACCTGGCTTGTCTTGTCCGTTGACGGAGTTCGTCGGTTATGTGGATAGAAGAAGGGTTGAAGTAGGAGAGTTTGGAGATGTATGTGGTTTGGATGGTGATGTTGGGAGGATTACATTTCTTCGGCAACAGCAACTTGAATAAAAATTCGAGGTATGTCATCTAAGTGTTATAGGAGGCATCTTTGACATAGTTGCTGGTAGTCTGTGGAACATGCTTTGTTCAGGAATGCTGGCCTGCGCAGATTTGCCGCATGAGCTGAGGTTACTGAACATTTCTTATAGGAAGAACTGTTTCATCAGGCGCTATCTCCTAGGATTATCACCTGGGCGATTATAGGACGAGATGCGCTCAGGACAGTCGTAGATCATGATGGACTAGCATGAAACTGAGATCAGTAGGGTTTAACATAGTGGGCCACTAGTGATAGTATCTACTGGTATATATTGTACGGGGGCGGATGGGTGAAAAAGTAGATTGACAACAACTTTGTTGGATGGGTACCGTTCAGGCCGTACTAGTGCTAAAAACATATAGACTAGCTAATGAAGGACCTTTTGGTACATCTACTGAGGCCCAGACTACATATTAGATATTAATGATATGATTAAATGGGGTAAAGCGACTTGAAGCGGTCAAGATCCGCCGTCCATACCGCAGCGACTCACGTGACGGTATCCGGGCTAACACTCACTGTTTGTTGCGCCCAAAACTTTTGGACGGAAATCAGCTTCCATCTAACGGATCCTTTCATAAGGCCGCTTCTTCTCATCCAAACGTCACCTATTATCCTCCTTCCTTTACGAGATAATTCCAGTCCCGAAAATCTCTTTTCTTGCCTACATCTAGTATATCAGCAGCGATCCAAATTATCTTCCGAAATGGAGTATCACTTCGTTCCTCCGGAGGAGCGCGCCAGAGACGAGAAGGGTAACCTCCTGCCCTGGGGCTACGTTTACAAAGAGTAAGTCGTACACCATTGCACCCTTTCCCCCAAACACTTCAACCCAATCTCATCACCTTTCCAGTGAATCTCGCAACCCCCGCCGACCCCCCGAAGAATCCGGCCCATTTGGCAAGCGCAGAAACGCCCGCTATGAACATACCCGATCTCGCACACGCACCGGCACGCCGGCAGCAAAGCGCGAAAACCCCAATGTAGCAGAATTCGGGCGTCTATTCGCCCAACAACAAGAAGAGGAGAAAGCGCGCAGCAACACCCTGCCCAAGTCATCCTCCGCTTCCAACCTCGACAACGCCCGGAAGCAGCAGACAGAGAAAGTCGCAACCGAGTGCATACTATACGGTTACAAGAGCAAGGACTTCGAATGGAAAGTGATAGACAAGTACGAGCGGATCTCTCGCGGGTTCATCTGTGAGGACTATCCGCGGACCGACCCCAATGCTTTGAACGGGTATTCGCAGCTCCTGAGCGGCGGTGATGTGGTCATCCGCGCGAACTTATCAGCGGACGCGAATCGCAAATCGAAGCGCTATGCGGGCGGATTTCACTGGATTAAAGTCACATTTGATTCGACGACAGCGGCCGATCGCGCGTGCTTCTACTCTCCGCAGGAAATCGATGGCCATTTGGTCTTTTGTGAGCTGTATCATGGCCAGGGACCTGCGGAGGATGCCCCTATCGTACAAGGATCCACGGAGGCGACTCGTCTCCAGTCGAAGGCGGCGCCTCGCACTTTGACTTCGTCGCATTCGACGAGTTTCCTCCAACCGAAGGACACAGCCACCAAGGAACGCCATACACTGCCGAGATCTTTCGCCTCGAATAACCTGTCCAGTATCCTCGACGCCCATGAAGAGGAGTCCCAGGAATCATCATCAACCCCCACCGCCAGCTCCGCAACAGCCACCGCCATCGAGCAACCGGCACCCCTGCAGCAGCGCACAGTCGTCAAGGAACCCAAGCCCGAATCAGATTTCATGACGCATATCCCGACGGTGCGTCGGACGAAGCTCCGACCCATTACAGAAGCCCTTCCCCCTCAGCCTACGGTCACAGAGCGAGTGCTGCGCTCCATCCCTATTCTCAGCTGGTTCACAGGTGACATTGTGGGCGATGGACCTCAACTCCGCGAAGACGGAGCATTCGATTTCGACAAATCGAATACCTACTGGAAATTCTGGTACATGGTCGATAGAGTCCTGGGGACAGATATCTGCGGACTGAAGGAGGAGTCATGACATCTCACACCTATCCCTTTCACTCCTATTTGCTATATCTCAATGGAACAAAGGCCTCCTTGAGAAGAGCAGGGGAAAAAACGAAGACAAGAGAAAAATCGACCACACGCGCCGATTAAAACCCAAGTCCAGTCCCGTGGAACCAAACGGTGCCCTCGTTTTCTCCTAGCAGATACCCTGATGCATGGACGATAGTGCTTTGCTTCTTTTCCGTGTTTGTCAACGATGATGCTTGATTGTTGACAGTTTTCCTTTTACGAAGAGTGTGTGGTTTGTGGCGCTGTATTGTCAGCTTGTGTCTTTTTATTCTTTCGAACTTTTAACTTTGCATATTAAGTGTCTGGCGCTGGGTATATGGTCATTCATTTCATTGTTGGGCTGCATAGAGATGCGATGGAGAAAATAATCATAGCATGTTTAGTTTGGGGTTGTTATCTTTTCCTTGTAAGTCACATATTCAGATATGTGTGTGTCATTGGAGTAGACGTGCGCATCGTATCATCGTCATTTATACATCATGAGCCATCATCATCAGAATCCAACATGGTAAACACAGTAAGAGAACAAGCACCCTCCACCCCCACCATAAATAAGATATGTCCTATACCCTCACCTCCCACCCCGCCCCCCCCGCAACAAAGGATACCCTCAATGCATCACAACAGCCACATGATCATTCATATACTTTTGAATATTTCCCAAGAAACAAGCAGCGATGATAGACACGCCCCCGAACCCAATACTAGCATAATACACCCACTTATAGCTCTCAGCGTAGGCGAGCTGACCCGCCGCCACGACGGCATTGTACGCAGTCTCGTTACCCGCGATGCCGGGGATGAGCTTTAATTCGTCGAGCAGAGACGCACCGGTCATTTCGATCGCTTCGGCGATGTACGTGGTGTTAGTTATGTTGAGCTCGGTGAGCATGACGCCGCCGATGTAGTGTTGTGCGTTGGGGACGAATTTGGAGATGAAGATGTTGTAGTAGATTGTGTAGCCGATGCCGCCGCCGGCGACGCGGATGGAGAGGGTGAGGGCTGAGATGGTGGCGATGAGGTCCTGGAGATGGGTTAGTTAGTCTATGGGGTGTGTGAAGAAGGACTGGTGTTGTTTATGAAGGGTTGACGTACGTCTGGACATATAATTGTTGTGATGATTGAGGCTGGGACGATTATGCCCCCGATTCCTAGGCCTGCGATGATTAGGATGCCCCAGAGTTGGTATAGGTTGTCTGGTCGGCCTATTGACATGGCACCGCAGCCTAAGAGGATGTTAGCATTCTGTTGGTGTTCAAGGTTGAATGAAGGTTTATACAGACCTGCTGTCATAAGGACGCTACTGATGATGAGAAGTTCCTTGTTGTGGCCATGCAAGACACTGAGGAGCCATAGGACGATACAAGCACCTGCCATGATGCCGAACCCGATGGGGATACTCCGAACACCAACGTCGACGGGATCGTGACCATACACGTTGAATGACTGTGTGGGCCAGAACATGAGAACAGAGAAGAAGTTTGCCCCTGAGATGAACGTGATGACTAGGGTCAAGCCCAAAATGCGTGGCTCTTGCTTTAGTCGGCTTGGAAAGATGGGATATTTGGCACCATAGATCTCCCAAAATGCAAACACAACCAAGACTACAAAACCAAGAATCAGGGGAACCAGAACATGAGCGGATGTCCAGTCATACTGAGTATATGTCAGTTATTAGAACGACGTTTCCAAGATGGGAAATGGGAATCGAACCATATATCCGCCCCATTGCAGTCCGGCCAAGAAGATGATAAGGCCAGAAATACTGAGGAACCCCCCGATGAAGTCTATACGACTGATAATATCGGATCTCGTCAAGCCTTCTGAATTGACTCGTGGTGGCGGGAAGTAAAAGAGGGCTGTGATGAGCAAACCGAAACCACTCCATGCTCCGCAGAAAGCTCCGACATAGCGCCAGCCGCTGTATGCTGCAATAAGCTGAGCCCACAGTACAGATGGGCAAAATGGCAAGATGGTGAAAATCAACACTGAGACATATTTTCCTCTTTGTCGAGTTGGAGCCATTTCTGAGGTGGCGGCTAATGCAGTCAACTCATTGATACCTGCACCTGCGCCCGCTATTGCCATTCCCGCTGTATGTTTGTTAGACCCCAATTCAGAGCATTTGATATGGCGGATAACATTATGTGTACCTACCAATGAAAATGTTCATCGTATTTGCGGTACTGCTGACTATCATACCAAGGCAAACAAGGGAGGCACCGATGAGGGCAACGTATCGACGACCGATCAAATCTGAAAGTGATCCGACAAAAGGGCAGACACCAGCAAGTGCCAGCAAATTCGCCAGGACCTATGTCCATCCAGGAATTGTCAGCTTTTGGCCACCTTCTTCCTTATAGGGGGTACTCACAAACCAAACCCATCGATCCGAGCCGCCAATGTCTTCGTAGATGTAAGGTGGTATGCCTCCTGGAAGGCTATTAGAACGTTGGTATCCAGCACACAGGCGAAGATCTCACCGAAGAGATAGACTGGAATTTGGCTCCCAGTCCATAGGAAAGCCATCGCTGTAAATCCCATGAACCGACGGAAGGTCATCTAGCAATCGACAGAGTTCACAGTCAGTTTCGTGTGTGTACCGCAAAGTCCACGACTGATCAGGTACATACTGGGTTGTCCACAGGCGCACCCATCTCTTCGTACGCAACAACCTCATCATGGCTAAATTTCCTCTCCATATTGCCGGTCGGAGGTGACTCTGCCACTGCTTTTTCATCAGTCTGCGACTGACTTGAGTGATCGGTGAGCTCCATGGGCGTTGGGTGAGCAGGCTGGAGCGAGTCCTATTGGTGCGCAGCGACAACAATCAAACAGAAAACTCGAGATTAGGGAAAAAAAGAAAAAGCTCACTGCAAGCCATGCATGTATTTATTTTTCTCCCCCAGCACAGATCATCATAGTGGGTCTCTAATGATGCTGGCTTGTATAGATACTAGGGCGTGGATCCAGACCGTTTAAGGGTGACGAGCCATGGGACCCAGCAGAATCTCAAATCCATCAAAGCGTCACCAGGGAGGGGACAGACCGGAGATACTACCATTCTCAGACACAACCGAGGCAGTTGAGCGAATGCAAGGGCAACCATTGGGCCCTGGATAGCCGACCGGGAGGATTGACCGCGTGGATGGGATGTGGAGGAGAGGAAAATGCGGGGGAAATCCTGGGGGAGAAGCAGTCAACGACGTCGCCTCGGTATCCCCGGTCTTCAAAGAAACTCTATTTTTTAAACCTTTTCTAGGTTACCGGTGCATAGGATCTATGTGTAAAATGTCTATTAAATGTCCGTGCAGCAAAGAGGGTCGATGAATCAGAAGGGGTGTATGTACACGAGGATGGATCCATCATTCTGGATGAAGAATTGAGTTCTCAGGAGGACCTCGCCAATAACAGTCTCCCAATGTGGCGAGAATGCTAACAAAGTCCAGCCAGGAATAGTCGTCCCTTGCACGACCCTGGCTAGGCAGGATACGGCTGCATGAATTCAAAGGCCTGTCCAGACCTATAGCACCTCTAGATCCTGGCGCAGCCCGGTCAATAGCGTTCTCCAACCTCTTGAAGCTTATAAGACTTGGGGACTACAAAGAGGGCGGAAGCCTCGATACACAACCGTCCCATGGGGTCGCGTACTTCTCCCTTCACCCATGCTTTGCGTTCTGTGCTCCGTTCCTCGTCCAGAGTAGCATGGAAGGTGTAGAAGTTACCCGAGTACACCGGTGCACGGTATTTGAGCTGTAGATTGGCCGTGACTCCAGTGCGTTGTGGAAGATGTCTGATTGCGACTCGGGCTAGATGCTCATCGATCACGGTCCCCAGAGCACCTCCATGAACAACCGTCGGCCATCCTTCTAATCCCGGTCCGACATATGCGACATTGATGGCCTCCTTCTCCTTATCATTGTAGAATATTCTCTATGTGACCACTTCGTCAGCCATGTGCCAGGTTTCACAAGAGTTCGTAGAGGCATCGGCATGCACTACAAGGCGAGAACTGACCTGAAATGCTAGCCCTCGGCTGCCTCGTAAAGGACCCGAACTCAGCCTCTGTAATTTATCTTCCTCCGAATAATTACCGTATACATCAGCCTCTATATAGTCGGGGTTCTCTCGAAGTTCCTTCACGATGGGCAGCCCGTGTTCGTAGATGTAACGGATTTCTTCTAGCCTTTCGCGATCTTCCTCTGTATCGGGCAATGGCGGTGGTGCGAGCTTCCTATCCATCCACTTTCCGGCAGCAATCCCAAGGCTACCGAAAATCGCCATGTACGCCAGGCGTCGCGGCCACCGCGACGGTTGAGGTATCGGTTCATGGGCGGCAGTACTGGTGTTCCTCGAGGGACGAAGTGTGTATCGACATGGTAACAGCGGTCTGTTCCGGAGGAGGCGTAATTGCGACTGTAGGACTCTGCGCGAGGAAAACATGATGCTCACATCGCAGGTTTCATCAACGACGCAGCATTTTCCCAGAGCTCGACGAAGCAACCAGTGATTAGATAAGATAGGGGATCCCTCGGCTCTTGCTGCATTATCACGTGATTGGAAGATACGCTGTTGTCTAGATACAATCTACAGCTAGTGCTAGCTACAAGGCAGGTTATCATACTGATTGACTCAAAACCATCTTTGCAGTACTTTGTTTAGCAGAAACACATTTTCCTAACATTCAGCCATAAGCTCATTATCTATGCATACCGTTTCTAGCCTGATACTCGTGAGATAAAGTGAGGGCCCTGCTTAATTTGTCGTCGGCACCTCAACCGCCCGGTAGAGGAGAATAAGTGCGGAATGGGATTCACCTGGATATGAAGGTTAGACGTCTGTCCGCTATTCAGAATCAAGTAACAATTGTGTCAGGGACTTACCACCACCAGCAAGAGTCTCAATCTTCTCCCCTTCCACTTCGGTAACCTTCTCATCATTGAACCACCACCACTTGTCTTCGGTGCTTGCGCCATCACCGCTGGGCTGCTTTTTCACGTACGCAGTGTAATGTCCGCTGTCCGCACTTGCGCCCTGGTGGGTGATCACACCACGTAGTTCGTAAAGACCCGTCTTGTTCACACCACTGTCTGAGGCAAGACTCGGATCAATGAGCTCAGACAATTCTTTCTTGGCGGCAAGAATTGAGGCGGTCTTTTCAGCTTCGTAATCTGCATCGGACTTGAACACATCGGTCATGGCTGCATCTCCGTCGTTCTCCGCAGCCTTAGGTTCTTCCTTGCGCTCTTCAGCAGCTTTTTTCTTCTGCATCGGCTCCATGCTTGACCCAGATTCGGCCTCTTTCTTTTCTTCCTCCTCTTTCCGGTGAGCGAGCTTTTGACGCTTGCGGGCACGCTCGACATCCACCTCTTCCTTCCGAATCTCACGAACCTTGTCTCTCACGGGAATGAGCTGTTTCTTCAGTTCTTCGGTGCAGAAATCCACCGCATCAAGTTCAGCGGGGAATGTGACCTTTCGCATAATCTTGGCCTTCTTCTGTGTTTCGCGCTTCCAGAAGAACCGAACGAAATGAACCGTCAGGTACTTGGGCAAGCGCGCAATGCGTGAACGCTTGGTATATACGGCATCGCGGTCGAGAACAGAGGAGCGCTTCTCAATCTTCTCTTCGAGACCAGCCATAATACCGTCATGCAAATGGTTGGTCTCTTTACCGATATGACAATCAAGCTTGTAGAAAACGTCGGAGCTGTTAGTAGCTACTTCGCCAGCCTCCTTTGCGGCCTCCTCGTCGCATTCGGTGGTGGACTCAAACCCTCCAGCCATGTACTTGTCCACGAACGAAACCTCAGCGGCAGAGTCACCTTCACCCTCCTTCACGACCAGCTTGTTACGCAACTGACTAACGATTTGTGACCAGGCCTCTTCGGCATCCTGTTGGGCATAGCCATGTCCATTGCGATCCCTTTGAGCAAATTGGGGGAAAGCATTTCGCAGAGCATTGAGAAACATGAGCGGCGGGAAACCTTCTTGCGTCTCCGACATTTGCTTGAAGAGGTCTCGCAAAGAGGACGTGAGATCCATGGAAGCACCCAAGCCGCCAAGACCGAGACTACTAAGGTTCGAAAGGCTAGAGCCTCCAGAAGAGCCGCCAGAAGGTCGGTACTTGAGTAGCGCATCCTGAAGTTCGGGAACGCTCCGCAGTGTCTGTAGCGTTGAATTCAGGTAGCAAGTATTTCCAAGGTTCTGCAGACCTGCAGGCGTTGCACCCTCCGCTCTCGCAGCTTCAGCTTCAGTCATGTCCTCCAAAAACTTGACGACTTCCTTTGGTCTACCCAAGTCCCCAGCACCTTGACCGCCCGACGGAGTGCCCATCATCATGAACGTTTGGCCGGGTTTGGCGTTGAGGGAGGACAATGGTGTGTCATCTTTGAGCTGGCCACCCTTGACTAGGAGCTTCTGCCGCTCGGGTTCGACGCCAGTGAGAGAAAATAGCTGGTATTTGAGCGTTTCGCCGTTCAGGGAAGGGTCGAGCTCCACCTCGTAGCGTTTGCCCTGGTGCTTTACAACAACTGCGTCATGGGATCAGCGGAGAAGTAGCGAGATGGCTTGGAATAGAGCACATAGCCATGAAGATACTTACCAGGTATAGAAGCCATTGTGACTTGATTCAAGGGTCTATATTGGATGCGAATGATACCTCCTCCGAGGTCTGGCGGTAGGATGCAGTTGCGTAAACAACGACTGCGTCAGTCATCGCCGGAGAAAGCGTGGGGCAAACGACGGCCGTACTACGGCGAACTATAGCAACCATTATGCAACTATACTCTTTCGAGACTTCACCGCTTTGTTGCTTAGCAGGAGCTCACCCCTCTCTCCCCACTAACCACTACCTGTGGTAGCCCGGCAGGGTTAAAAGGCGCGCAGAACCTGGTATTTTGATTGACCGTCGGATGTAGTTAGAGGTTGATTTTAATTGTCAAACAACTTCAATCATGTATGAAGCTAGGACAGATAAAGTCAGTACATATAATATAGACTATCTCTACACTGGCTATGTAGAATGACCTGGGCGCGTTAACTGATTCTGCCGGCAAAATACTGGAACCCCGATGCCATTTGCCGGTTGGCCGCTATCGTCCGCCGTACTACAGGCTACATCGCTGCCGGGCGGCGGGACGTTGCTCCTGACGCAGCTATTCAGGTACTTAGGTGACGCCCGCTCTGGTAGTTAAGGCTTTGAAACTCATTGGGAGGTTCTGACAATTTAATCGCGGATCCTCTGCTTGCTAACTGTGCCTTACTTGCATTTTCAACAATTGTCTTCTCATCAAGCTCGCCAGCGACCTTCAGCACTCCGGGGTGCCGCCTATACGTCACAACCCCATTATGGTGATTATCAACCTTGTCCAGGGGTTCAATTTACAAACCAAGCTGACAGGACCAGTCTCAATCATTGCGTCCATACCTGTTGGCTGTTAGATCCTCGCTAACGGCAGCACTCGCGATATCGAACTTCGCTTCTCAAACCTCCGAAAGACAGTACGTTGGGCCGATTCCCACCCCCTCACCCTTATGGGTCAGATGAGGCTAATTCAGGTATCCGGACAGCAATGTTCCCGAAATTGAAGCCGCAACTTCTCCCGAATTACTTCTCAACCCCCTTACAATCTCCCGGAATGAGAACGAGAGGGTCCTTATCGAGCCCAGCGTGAACAGTGTCCGTGTCAGCATCCGAATCAAGCAGGCAGATGAGATAGAACATATCTTAGTCCACAAGTTCACTAGGTTCCTGACGCAGCGCGCGGAATCCTTCTTCATTCTACGGAGAAAGCCAGTGAAGGGTTATGACATCTCATTCCTTATTACGAACTTCCATACCGAACAGATGCTGAAACACAAACTGGTGGACTTTATCATTCAATTGTATGTTTCATCTGCTTTGCCCATAAATCGTTCGATAAATGAGAGGCTAACGACTTCTTCGTCTGATAGTATGGAGGAAGTGGACAAGGAAATTTCGGAAATGAAGCTCTTCGTATGTCCCCTTGTGTCTCTGATTTATGGAGGCTTCTGACCAACATTTCCTCTAGTTGAATGCCCGTGCCCGTTTCGTTGCCGAGTCGTTCCTGACACCGGTAAGTCGCCCTGGTTACCTCAATTGAACCTGACTGATAGGATTACAGTTCGATTAGATCGCCCCAGCTTCATGGTTGGCACATGACCTTGATCTTCCCTTCCTCTAAGGAACATATCGTGTACAGAAGTTTGATGCATGTTCCTTTCCGCAGTCGTCCATATTATATCTCGAAATCAAATTTGTAGCGACCATTTCATCTATTATAGGGAAATCCAGGCTACATAGAACCGAACACTCTGTGTTGTGTACGACTAAGTCTGAACAGGGCTGCCGTAGGTCTCGGCATAAATTACCTTCCTAGAACCCTCTGCTTGCCATGACAGTGCAGATGATCATATTTAAATGGAGGAGATTCATCTTCTGAGCTTCAACCGGTTCGACCCGTTGTTTGTTCCCTCTCGGTGCACGGTGTGTTCCATTTGCACACCAACAAAGTAGTAAAGGCGGCAAATGCAAACGAGAATGACAGCATGAAAAGCAAGTTACCTTGTTCTTGCCTCTTCATTTCAACAGTGAACAGAGGATCCGCATCACGCTGTACACTACGCTGTACACTTGACGGGTCCCGGGGAATCTTATCAGGGACATGTGTTTCTTCTATTAACCAGACCCGCCGAGCACATGGCTCTTTGGATGGCTTTCACTCGGTCATTACATCGCTGTCGTTCATGGATGCCATTCAGATACCTTCCCCATTACCTGCACACTGTTCATCAGATGATACTTGAGTAACACCTCAAGTGAGTAACAGTCCTCACATACAAAGGGACCAGTGAATTAGCAGATGTGGCAGCGCGTGTAGGGTAACAAATAAAGACCCTCCTCCCCCAGGATCTTCTTCTCAAATTATCTCACAACTTTCCCGCTGAGGTTGTTTACTTTGCCTTTCTCTTTGCTCACTTGCTTCGCATTTTTCCCACCTATTCCCTCTTCCTCGCTCATCTTCATCCTCAACCTCACGTCTTTTTCTTTCTATACTGCCATACAGCCTCGAACATGGCGTTTTCCAGACAAGACCACCTTTCTCACAAGCTCAATATGCCTCCTTTTGGTAGGATCCCCATCAATCTTTCCAGGCCTCAAGAGCCACAGTACAATCCTGTCGCTTCCAGAAATGTGTATTACGACCCTTTCCTAGGCTACGCCCCAAACCCATCTGATGATACCGTCTGTATCCCCTTTGCTACCAATCGCCTCACCCCGGTTCCTGTCCAACCAGGTCGGCTTGAACAACCAGGAGCGTCCTCCACTTTCTTGACCTCTTCTAGTATCCCTGTGATGAATATCGGCAACAATAAGCCTGGACCCTACGTGAATCTTGCAAGCTATCCCAACTCCATTAGCAGAGCTGCTCCGTCAAACGAGGTGCCATACGGGAGCTTAGTCCGCTACATGGAAGCCCCTACCTGGGGTGTTATCAAGATTTCGAACGTAAGTAACTGACTGACTCGTTCTTCAGCAAAGTCTACTAACCTTGGGCCAGATCCCCTACTCCATCACCAAGCAGGAGATCTTCCAGTTTGTTGGCAGACAAGCGCGGCTTGTTGCGGGCCACGCAGTCCACATAATTATGGAGCGTCCCACTGCTAAGACGATGGATTGTTTTGTAGAGTTTGCTTCGACTGAAGACGCCGAAGAGACGGCGAACCGAATCAACCGCATCTATGAATGTGGACGTGCGCCTCGACTCGGTAATAGGCACGTTGAAGTTGAGATCAGCAACCAAGAGGACTTGCTGAAAGATTTGTTTCCACGTGCAAAGTGCATAAGCTGGGAAAATGGAACGCCTAAAGTCGTGGAGAATACTGACAGATATTCCACCGGCTTTACTGGCTTTTTCACCAGTGAAGAGATCATCGGCGCCATTCGTCACGCTGAAATGCCTCAACGTGTAAGCCCTTCAGCCGACTTCGTTTCAAAGCAGAGATGCCTAACAATTTCTTAGTCTCCATTCGGTGCCAAGTGTCCCCAGCGTACTTACGAATCTACCATAAGCACGCTCTATAAGGTAGGTTTTGATTCCGATGAAAGTGATAGCATTCTGATAAGGGATAGTTTCCTTGGTATGCAACCAACATGTACACCGTGCATGACCGTAATCAGCTATTCGAATTGACAAACCGTCACATACGTTCTCTGGTGTCACGGATGGAAAAGTCCAAGACCGTTGGGCTTGACCAACGTCTGCTCCGCGAGCTCCTCTACGCCGGTCTAAATTGCCCCGCATTCAATGAGCGCCAGAAATATACTCTTTGCATTCACGCCGGCGAGAAAAGCGAGATTCTCAGGTTGGGAGACATGAGCAAGTGGTTCCCCTTCGATACTCTGGTCTACCTGCCTGGCTTTGAATATGACACCTGCGCGGTATGTATCTCTTCAGAAAAATATTAGTTTGCCAATACTCTTCTTGGCGTGCCATCTAGTCATGCATTCTTCGCCCATTATTTCCTTTCACTGATAGTTGCAGCAGTTGTATGCCAGTGTGATCGCAAACGGTAGATTCGAAGGCGCCTGCCGCGAGTTTCCGAATAATTTCCCTGCTGACAATACCACGCTCATATCACCCTTCGGTCGCATTTGGTTTGAGTGGCCAACCGATGTCGCTAAGACTACTCTTTGGGTTGATGCCGTTAATCGTGAGACCAATGTGCTCAACTGCCTTCTTCAGAGCGGATCCATGGGAACAATCCACAGACCACTTTCAATGGCTAGTACCTCAAGCAGTGTTTCCCCCACCTCTCCAATCACTGATGAAAGTGTGCCCCGAAACGAGAATGTGTCCCGGGTCAGCGTTTTGCAGGCCTCATCGCGTCGTGCCAGCGAATGCTGGAACAGCGGCAGCGGCAGCGCCCTTCTTGATACCGAAGGCATTTGGGGTCAGAAAGTATTCTTTAGCCCTCCAAAGAAATTCCGAGCTCCTAGCCACCGCATCACCCATTCATCGCCCAACTGTCTCAAAGATTTGAACCAGTGAGGTCCACCGTGGCTGGAGTAAGAATACCGGGGATATGCTGTGCTGAGCGTTTCTGAATAGGTATTGTCTTACCTGAGTTGCCTTCTGGACAGAGTTCAGGATCTGCAGATTTTAGTTGTATTTTCATATCTTGGTGTTGCGGCCCTGGATCAGAAGAGGAACCGTCATGTATTGATGAGGAACGAAGAAACGATCATGACTAACGGAGTACATTGGTTAATGGAAATGGTTGGGTTTAGCGATTTGGTCCGATGTGAACTGGGACCACAACGGGCTTGCATCCCATTGGGGCCATTTTATGCTCGCCTTGCTCTGCTGTTTGCTTTGCTTTTCGAAGTCCCTTTCTTCTATTGAAACAATTCACCTACAGCCAGGTGTTGACGAATTTCTTTCTTTCATTGAGCTACCAAAGTGAAATTGAAACTGATGCCTTTCTTCTCGTTTCTTTGCATATTGTTTTCGAACTCATTCCTGTTGTATTCGATTTAAATAGCCAATAAAAACCTGAATCGGGGGCTCTAATTACTCCAGACTTGCTCCCGACAGATCCAAATCCGCGTCATCTTCCTTCCTCTGATTTTGCGCCAGCTGCTTCCTCTTCAGTCCTTCTGCCCTCATCCTCTCCCTTCGCTTCTCCGGATCCTCCCAACCAGGGGGCTTAGACTTTCCTTTCGCTTTTGTGTGGTCCGTCGAACAAAGATTTAACAAATTCGCGCGAAATCTCTCCTTACGTTCAGAGTTCACAGCGAACCTTTCATTCGAGATAGCAACCAGCATCTCGAGAAACTCTTCTGTGACCAGACTGCGGATAATGGGTTCTCCATTGTCATCATTATCATCATCGGTTTCTTCACAATACCCGATGACAGACTCCAATGAGAGACCGGCAGAGCGCACGGCGACGATGGGGCTTGGGCCCTCAATGTCATTTGCCTCTAAGCAACGTAGACTTTGCAGTCCGCTCTCACGAAAGCCGGAGGTTGAAGCGGCAGATAGCACGGGGTGAGCATGGTGTAATGTGGCCGTCATAATATGGAGGATCTGTTGGAAGAGTTTGTCAGTAGATGAGCATTGATGAACAAGGTACGTGCTACTTTGTATGGAACGCAAGCCTCCATAGCTTACAGGGCAAACCGGAGGTTGGCAGTGATAAGGCTGACACTACAAACCCGGACACTCTGTGGCATGACAGGAATACACCGTGGCAAGAAACATGGCAGAACGCAAGCGTGGTAGGGACCAACAGGGAACCAAAGAGGGGAAGGGAAGGACGTACCATAGGCTCAAAAGAGAAGCGCACGAGACGCGGGGCTTGACCATCCTTGTTTAAACCGGGTGGCCTGCCATCCCCGGGCATCATCCCAAACAACTCATGCAGTGGCTGGCGCTCTTGCTCTTTTTCTCGCACCTTCCCATTTTCTTGCAAGGGCTCATGAGACACATATAACCACTTTCCTGCTCCTTTACCCCCGGAAGGTACGAACTGCCTCTGCTGTTGCTGCTGCTCGTCTGACACCGCTTGCTGCTGCTGCTGCTGCTGCTGCTGCTGTTGTTGCTTCTTTCGCCCCTCCAGGAATACACTGATCCTTCCCGCACAGCTGCTAGTGGTCACCAACCCTGGTAGGGTATTAATATCATTGATGAGGATGCGAATACCTTCATCCACAGAGCCTTTCGGCGACAGATCCGTATACTCTGCGTCCGGGATGGACAGGTCTGCGAGAATCTTGCGCTTGCGAGATTCAAAAACCTCAGGGATCATGGTTGTCAATGAGGACTCCATGGAGAGGGCCGTCGTGTGCTCCTTCACTATTGAGTCCTTGCTTTTCTAGGACTTCTTCGAAAAGTCGCATGCAACGAGCGTTGGAGTAAACTACTATAGGCAGGCTAGAGATCCAAGGGTCGCTAGAGGGGTCGTTTGGCTTGTCGAAACCCCCCCACTATCTCTCACCCTCCGAATAATGAAGAGTAACGCTGATGATCAAGTGGATCAATAGGAAGTTCTAACCCCAGCGCCTCACTTCGAATCAGGGCTACACCAAAGTATTTGTCCTTGTTGGTTGGTTAATTGACACTGCTCGTCACCCTGGTGGACCTGCAAAATCCTTCTCGAACTTGACGTCGACTTCCCGAGAGAACGCACTAAGTTTAGCGGTGCGGGAAGCAAAGAAAGTCACCCGCGCTTTTCCCACGCGAAAAGTGCCCCAGAAGTTACCAGCCTTCTGGTCTCAGTTCCCGGTCCCTTTGTCCGCGTCGAACCGCCTGAAAGTCAATCTGTCGCTAGCTACGGAGTACACCCGTACCCGGACCAGGGTCAATGAATTCGTCTAAAATCGTCCGAACAGCTTATATTGATCATTGATTTCCTCGATTCCGCTTCAAATTCATCCGGTCTCGCATCAAGGCGTACCTTAGTAGCTAGTGTTACCCGCCGATAAATCTCCCTGCGCGCAACTTAAAAAAATTGTACGAACTACCAAACCAAAAAGTCCGCAAGTCCTATCCATGCCTAGTCGATCGTCTCGGGCCGTTCCCGCTTCGGCAGCAGCTCCAGTGTCCGGCGCCAAAAAAAGGCGCGCGTCTGCCAGACTTTCCGAATTCTCCAGAAAGGGTTCGAAGGAACAAAAGTACGATGACACCACCTCTAAGAGAGCCACCAAACTACCGCTCCAAAAAGCAAATATCTTCAAGCAACAATTTACCGGGAAATGAAAGCCCGAGCCTTTGCAGGTCTGTACCGTATTCCGCTAGCCACAACAACCCAGACACGTCATTCCCCGCATCCTCTGGTGGAAGAGCAAGGTCATTGAGCGCAGCGACCCCGAAAACACAAGTGATAAGTGTTTAATTCCTCGGGAGTGCACTGAGAAGAAGCTTGAAAATAGCCAGAAGGAAGCAGAGCCAATATACCTTATTGAACGGGTCAGAGGCGGGAAAAATTGGGTGTCGTCGAAGCTGACACAGCCACCTCCCCCCATAAACTCATCGCTTATGGTAGGAGAATCTCACAACTTGCTGAGCCCTTGGCAAGGAGATATTCATCGACAAGCCTAAATTGACCAGTCCAGAAGCAGTGGCCTACCAGGACAAGACCTTCCCTGCAATACAATTTCAGTTCTTTCTGCCAGAACTCGCTGAGACTTGAGGGGTTTGTTTCAGAGGTAGCATCAAGACCAACGTGTGCGCATGAAGTCATTACACTTCAGACTGAGATTAAGTTTGAGCTAATTGCAGGGCAAAAAAAGCGGGTTACCACTCATATACTTTCAAAGTGTTTGACAAGCTCACTGATATGCCCTCTGAAGGACAGCCCGAATTCAAAAACACCTGGAGAGATATAGTAAGTGAAGATGAAAGGCAGTCGCTCGAGAAATTGACTGCGGCGAAAGCCATCATCCATACGCCTTGCTCTAAACACTTGGCATACACAGAGACATATAATTCAGTATGGATCGCACACCGGATAAGGTATGATAGAATGTTGTATTTCTAACATTATCACTTTGAATTTCTGTGCGATGATGCTATGCGAGGCTAGCCAAGCTAACCATAGATTCCGAGTAGATACAGTTCGCCGCCACTGGGCTATGAGCATATATTGCACTATGCTGAGACTGGTGTCAGCTAAGCCCTTATCAGTTTTTGCGCAGGTAAAGAGGGAATGTCCCTACTTACTACGTTTCATACCAGCCTGAGAACTTGCTTTGTCGACGATTTAGCAGAGACGAAAGAACGCATACGCCACGGTCGCAGTCACTCCCGGCCCATGCGTTTTCCTCGTCTCGCCTAGCAACCAAGAAGATCTTCCACTCCAATCGCAACATCCAAGACCACTTGACCCATCAGTTTGAGCTTCTTCCCTCGCTGTTTATCACTTCCCCATGTGCTAAACTCGACAATCGGCGTTATTTTTCGAGGGATGTCGGTTGGTTTAATCAGCTGAAACCGTGGTAGCCTCTGATCAAGACGCCTTGTAATGAACAATAGCAGTCAACGGGGAGTCGCTGTGGTTGAGGCCCGACATTTGGAGGCATGAGGCTGAAAAGCTTTAGCTTCGAGGCGATTGGGCTTGAACTTGAACGACTTTGAAGCAATCCTGAGGAACCTTTACGTTGCTAAACTTCAGCACAGTGCTGAATGATGAAATGGGTCAATTGCGGAGGACTTCTGCAAGCACATTGAGCAAAGCGCACCCAAGCGAAGGCCCAGGATATCTGGGCCTCCCTCGCCGTCTCCATGTTACCTCTGTCCGGCAGACGTCGAAAGGCCATGACAGTGATTGCAATGTGCTCATTTTTATTTCAGTCCACCACGCTCAACGAAGGCTGTGCCTGAGTCGATCCCCGGTGACACCTAGGGAGATTCCTGGTCCATCAGTGTTATTGCTGATACGTCTCATCTGATTGGGAACATGGACGTCATCATTATCCCAGGTATATAGGTACCATCATCTCCCAAAAAAGACAGAACGAGGGGGACAAAATGGAAGATGGCAAACTGGTGCCAGATGGTGAAGCATCTCACAGGGGGATGTTTGCTAGCTCTGACGGCCACTTCCGAGCTGTCACACTCTCCCACATCAGGGAAAACGACATCGTTCGGCGTCAATGACTGCAAAGAAAAGCCCAGAGCCATCTCAACGAAAACCGCCGCATCTAGGATCAATAGCCCCTGGCCCCATGAAAGGGGAACACACCAGATTGGGGATGCAGTTCACGGCCTCCTGGCTGCCTGTGATGGCAGGTCTGCCGTGTGTTCTGGGTTGGAGGTGTAAGCGCAGCCGCGAACGGGACCCTCCGACTGGGCCTACCCGAACCGTGTCTGCGCTCCGGCTTTGCACCCTGGGGCCACGCTGGGTGGATTGATTCTTGCACTTGCTGGCTGTGTCCGCCCAAGACCGTCGGTGGATCACTAGACTCATTACTTTTAGTCTCGACGTCCCAAGGTGCTGTCCAGTTCTTGGTTCTGACACGGAAATTGCCTGCGCCGTCCCACCAACGTGCTTTGGTCTCGAAGAGTTTTCTGCACCGTCTCTTTTGTTTCCATGGTTCAGCATCTGCCGCCGTCCCGGCGGGTCTCCGCTTCGTCCAATTACGATACTGGGAGAGCTCCTTGTCTGCCTAGGGCTACCAAATCGATCATGAGAATATCCAGCTGCTCCGTCTTCGTTGTTTCACCATCGACGCGTCTCTCGCAGATGAAGAGGGGAGAGTTTGGTACCAATATGCACAAGAGAGGATGACAGCTCTGACTGGGATCATGGAACCCTTCGTAAGCCATACCACCCATTGTTCCCTCGCTGTTTAGCCTTTCCCCTCCCCGCCTGCCCGCGCCTGCGTCTATTGGATTTTAGTTGCCGTATCAATCATTACAAGGCCCTTTCCACTGTGCCCCTTGCCCCTCCCCTTTCCCTTTCCCTACCTAGCCTCCCAGCGGTGTGTCTTCGGGCGCAATGTTACCCACCCTCAACCAGTTGTACTCAGAGGATGGTCAAGTGCCGCGACAAAAGCCTCTGTCGTGTTGTCGGAACCTCGTAACTGACCTCAAGAAATATCATCCGACAGGTCACGTACTCCAATAGCATCGTCAAGTCGATCCAGTGCAGGAGAAAAACAGTTCAGCCTCCGAAGAGATGGGACGAGTGACTCATGGTTGGGGATCGTATAACCTGATAAGGAACTCCAGGACCGTGAGTACTCGTCGGTCTGGTGTGTAGATTCTGGATCCGTAGGTGAGTAATGTTGTCTCATTGCCATGGCCATCTCCACCCATGTTGTCTCTCCTTGTGGATGGGAATAACCTTCCCGTTACGGACGGTTGCGTGGTGTACCTTTGGTTTACAGTCTTTCTGGCCCTCGATCGGGTCCATGAGAGGATCAGGATGCTACCACATTTGCTTCCCTTTGACCGGTTATCCTGTAAAATCGGTACGACATTCGTTCCTTACTGCGCTAAGGACCTGGCATACTCCAACACCTAGTTCCGGGATTCCCTTACCGCCAGTTCTCATCCCCCAATGATGATGGCCATCGTGCCAATGACCCCCAGGACTGCGCGGGACTTTTGAGATTCAGGCCTTCAGGATGATACTACTGACGTGCATGTTATGGCCTGCTGTCCGCGCGCCGCAGCCGGGCCGTCGGACGTGCCGTTAGCTCCACGATGTTGGCCATCTATCAGCAGTAGCA
The DNA here is from genome assembly GCF_003184535.1 of Aspergillus eucalypticola CBS 122712. NCBI lineage: Eukaryota > Fungi > Ascomycota > Eurotiomycetes > Eurotiales > Aspergillaceae > Aspergillus > Aspergillus eucalypticola. Next base: position 877,432 of record NW_020290283.1, read on the forward strand.
GGTTATCCACTTCTGCACGAGTGCGAATTCGTCCATGACTTGACTCTCACAAGTCACTGCCTCCCCTCGTCCTATTGAAGCAAATATCCGCACTCTGCATCAGTGCCCAAATGGCTAACGCACAATTCCTTGTTTCACTCCATGGTCTTGTAAGACCTGAGTGGGGGGAATCTGTACAGCCCCTCTCCCCAGGTTGTCATTCCCCGGTCTAGCCAATGCTACGTCGGAAGCATATCCTCTTCGGTCCGGACAGCTGTAAGCCCTGAGGGACCCAGAAGAGAAAAAGTGGAAAGGGGGTGTGAGTGTGTGTACCGCACAAGAAATAGATGGAGAGACAACCCACCCCGAGAAAAAAGGCCTCCGAATCAGCACTTGCAATTCCATTGCGCCTTGCGACATCCTTCTCCCGGGCACTACAAAGTTGTCTTGCCTGCAAGCCATGAAACCTTGTGCTTGTCGACGATCGGCCATGATTCGACCCATCGTCCACACTACTAGCGGGGCATTCCGCTCAATAGGCGCGCATCCCATCGTTTACCCAGTGCCCATCGCTTCGCCCAACTTCCATTTCTGGCCTCGATAGGCGATTATCACTTATTTCCCCCTCAATGGAGCTCTATCACCTTCTTCCTGATTCGTCCCCCTTTCTCATCCCCCATCTTCGCTACCGTAGGAGCTGAATTACCTTCAGAAGCGGTGACAAGATTCGCAGTGGAGGAAGCGCTCCAGGGTGGAAAAGAGACGCGGAACCTGAGCCTTCATTGTGTGCGCCGTGGGGCCCATCTAGATTATGCGCGATATCCGTGCTCAAAACTCTCTTTGTATGGCCGATATCTTCGTTCGGCTACGCTTAGCACTGGATCCGCGATATCTCTCGATATGCTTAAGTGTAATTGCTTCTAATTGCCTGTGGAGCCTCTATTTCCCCTCTTAATGTCTCCAATAGAGACTAGATGTTCCCAACTTTTTCGGCATTACCGTGACTGCAGCCCCTCTCCTCTCCCCTCTCCATCCTCCTCGGGCACAGAGGTGTACACCAAGTCCCACCACCCTCCCCCTCTCTCCTCTTAAGCTAGTTAGGCACACAGAGGAAGAGGGGTGACTAGAAGGAAACAAAGACACATACATACATGATTTGAAGAAAAGTACAATAAGAATACTCCTCAAATTCGAGTACGCGGGAATAAAATAATAAATGTCATACCCGTTTCGGTAATTGGAGCCAAACAAAGAGTTGATGGCGCAACTCAATAATACGGGCCCCAATTCGAGCTGAAGAGTAATAGTACTAGTAGCAGACTGGCAAATCTTTGCTCTTACTGTCCCAGATGCGGAACTCGTTTCCTGAACACGATGTACTGTAGTAGTTGGTTACTCTAGATTGGTTGGCTGGCTGGCTGGCTGGCTGTGTACCACCCTTTCCTGTTATTGGGAGATACACTAGACACGGCAATGAGTTTCGCTTTGTAGAAACCGTTCAAGAAGGTTGTAGGAGTGGTTGGTAGGGAATAGGACCATGTCATTAACAAAGAGGAAATATACTTCGTACTTCGGTTTCCCTAAAAATCGTGCGGCGAGCTTGACGGCCTAGACGCATGTTTGCTTTTTTCGAAGATTTACATCCTAATCTAGATAGCGCGCTGCTGGTGTCGCTGGGCTCCTATTCATACGACGTGAACTTGGGTCTGCTGCGATGCAATCCTACCCCCTCCTTTGGGATGAAAGACGAGGGAAGAAGACGGTGGAAACAAGGAGGACCGCCTGCCATTGTTCCACCCTTGCATACAACCGGCCGAAGGTAGAGTGTACACTCCTGCTGTTAATCATGGTTGGTTGACTGCGGCTGATGACCGCGCCCGGAGATTAAGTTACTAGGAGCAAAAATCAGCAATGTGATGTGTCGTCGGGTGCTTTGCCGTAGATCCTTGGTTGCTGGTTACGAGAGCCCACCCCCCGGAGGGCTCTACCCAAGTATCTTTCCAGTCGATCCGGCAAGCAGGACTATGGATGAAGGATTGAGCAATTCCAGCACCAGCTGACTATCGGTTAGTATTATATGTTCAGTATATTCCCCGTCGCGTTTCATTTTTTGTCCAGCTAGCAACGCGTTGGGACAATAGATTTGAGTTAGGATAGTATGAAGTGAAAATTGCCCGCGTCGCCCGCGGCTGTGAGCACTAGAAACTGAAGTAGTATGTAGGGGAACTTGAATGTTTATTTCTGCGAGCGGGGATCTCGAAGGTTAGGTTGTGTGGCCTGTGTGCATCTGCTTCGGTTTTGCCACCCTGACGGCCTAGGGCCCAGGAGGGTAGAGAAAGGCGCGTTAGCGAGTAGAGTGGTTACAAGCCATCCCTACCAGATCAGGCATCGGTCACCAAACTCTTCTTCCCGAGCCTAACCTCCCATCCCATCGTCACGCGACGAGACGCCTGGACGGGGAGTGTAAGTGTACCATCCAGAGTCCTCGTACAGGTTCTCACACTTGGATTGCCGGGCTCTTTATCACAAGATGTTCCCATGTGCAGGGGGTCAGATGCGCGATTCGAACCGACCCGAACCGAAATAATCCAGAACTGAGAATGTAGGGAACAGAAGGGGAGATTCTGGTACGACTTCGTGGCGCTGAAGCCCAGATCTCTCCCCTTGGGTCGAGTTCCGGCTAGAAGGAAGGGCAGGGCAGCCTGGCAGGGCCATCTGGAGTTGTTTGTCTCGTTTCGCCACGTCATAATGTGAGGAAGATCGCTCACACTTGCCCGCACACACTTTCTACCCGAGCGAGCACAGACTGGCCAGGGAGGTGAACCTGGTTCTCTGCCCCCTTCTTCCTTTAGGGCCAAGCCACTGAACCATCACCCTAGGCCAGTCGCTCTGACATCCCGCCATGGATGCATTACCGACTGTTTCCGACATTCACGCCAGCCCCAAAACGGGCGGGGGTATTGTGATGGGCTGACCCAGGGCGCCTGCTCATAGGCCCCCTTGTCATCACGTGACCGTAGCCGTATGCGGGCTGATCGATGATCCCAGCTAGCATGGCGAGCTTCCCGTCTTGCTCTTCCCGTTGCCGGCGGTAAACTAATACTGTTCAGGTCCAAACGATGATTAGTTAGTTCCCAAGTGGAAGGATTCCAGACCGCCTTCCTATCGACAAACGCGGCTCTCCGGCCTGGCCAATCGCCCCAAAGCTTCCGTGCTTATGCCCTCGGAGACTTGAAGAGGAGTAAGGTACCTTACTCACCTACTAGGACTAGTACCTTGGTTCCTAGTACCTCCTGCAGTAGCACCTCACAGGTGCTTGGTGCCAGTCTCCAAAATTCTCAATGTTGCCTCCCACGGTGGACAAACATCCAAGCATCATCACCGATGATGACGCCTGATGACTGGATGCCCCAAGTTGGGCCGCGGAAGTACTTCCTCGAACCCCTGCGCCCAAAGATCACCAGCCACCATAGAACCATGGACTTTGCTGGCGGCCAAGAAGAATCGGCGTTGGTCACGGTGGAGAAGGATCCTGGAGATACCGGAGACAAAGACAACCAGGAAAGAAAAGCCCACCACGCAGGTGATGGTGGGTTCTGGCGGCAACGGAAAGACGCGGACGCCAATGCACGGGGCCGCTGAGGGTCGAAAAAAACGTGGCAAGGGAGACTAATGGACGAAGGAGAGGAAAGGGCAACGCACCAAAAAGGGAAGGCAATGAGCTAATGAGGAAACGAAATTATGGCGCGCCCTCAATTGCGACCGTCGTAACGCCGCGTTATTACCGGTTATAGTATTACCGCGTTTCCGGCCGCCGGTTTGGTTTCGGTTTCTGTTTTCGTTTCCGTTCCCGCTTGTATGGTACCAAAGCAAAAGATACCACCACACTCAGGCCCCCAAGCCAGAAGCCATCTCCATTTATTTGGGCCCTTAGGAGGAAGCACATATTATGTGTGTTGTATGGGCGAAAAAGTGAGGCTGGCTGGCTGGCTGGGCTGGACTGGGCTCTGACAGTTCAACATGTGGAACAGCAAGCGGGAAAGCGCAATTTTCTGGCTTGTTGCAGCATCCTTAATCTACTTACATGATATGAGCGAGGTGCATGGACCTTGTGCGGTGTGCTGATGTGGGAGCATCTTACCTGGGTTTCTTCCAGCCATTGGGGCGTGTGCAAGATGCGAGCTCTTATCTATCCTGTTCAAGAAGCAATGGATGATGCTTTTCTTCGCTGTAAGTCAAGGGCGCGAAACCAAACGCATCGGAGCCTGCAAGTCACTGATAGTTGACCGAGATGAACAGCGACGGAGTGTGGGATCTAGAAGGTGAAGGAGAACAAGGAGAGGGAAGCTTAGGGATTGGAAGGTGCGAGGGGGCCATTGAGGCTGGAGGGTGTTGCAAAGCAGGAAATGGAAGGAAGGGCTCGAGTGTCATTCATTTGGCCCGATCAAGCGCATTGACAGAGATGAGACAGTTTTGCTGACATCAATTACCTTTTCATCTTCAGTACTAACCGTCATATGTAGTAGATTCCGGATGAGGAAAGAGGATGATGACTTGGATAGCATGGTCCTCGCAACTCTCAGACACTCCCACAGAGACACACACACTTTCGCTCTCACACACTACACTTCCTGCATAAGATCGGCGGGAGTCGGGGCGGCCCGTCGTGGACATGACCAGGAGAATGACTAGCAGGGCGACGATGATAGGGGGGCCGGTTGCCCAACGCCCTGACACAAGCGCCTCTGCATCCGGGTCACAGCACCAATCCTCGGCTCCGTTTGCGACCGTGCAATTCCGACAATCTTGTTCTGCTGACGCCTTGTTCTGTTCGAATTGAGAATTATTGTGCGCTCGAGGGTCAAATTACTTCTTTGCTTATTTTGCGGTTTCATTTTTTTTTTTTTTTTTTGACTCCATAATGGCTCATTTTCAATTACTGGATAACATGATTCTCGTATCGACACATGTCGGAGTCGAAGGAGGGTGTGCCCTCAGAAAGTACTAGCTAGTAAACTAAAGGCTTGCAGCCACAAAATACAGGCTAAGTAGACAAGTTACGGGAGTGAAATAGATTAAAGGTTCCTTACTATGACACGATGAGAGTGATGACGACCACCAAAGACAAAATAAGATAGAAATAAAAAAAAATTAGAAAAATAATAATAATAATAATCATAATAATAATAAAACAAAGTAAGAAGGAAAAAAATAGAAAAGAATTGCCAATGATAAAAGAAACCTTGTTCAAATGGGAATGTTGTTCTTTCCAGCACTCCCCCAAAACGGAAGTTACTGCTGTCACACGATACCGTCGACTGATGTCATGCTACTGCTTCCTTCGTCTACGTTGACGATTATTGCACCCAATCCCCGACCACCTACGCGAGTGATAATCAGTCAATGATAGACTGAACGGATTATGGAGGGTGGGAACACAAAGGGGTTCGCCTTTGGCCGTGCTATCTCAGTGTGATTAGGTTGCAGATGCTTGGACTTGTTGCGGATGAGAGCGGTGATGACTCTGCCTCCACAGCGAATCGTCGTTGCCAGCCACGTCTTCTAACTTCCACTAAGCACCTACCCATGAAGGGCTAGAGACTAGCTCCCTTGCCGCTCCCATGTGCCCAGTGGGTGCATCCGTGTCTGCCTGTCTTGTCAGATTCACCGGTTTGGAATTTCTTTCCCCTCAAGAAAAAAAAAAAAAAGGAACACTTCGGCCATTGCGACATAAAACAAGGATCTTGGCCGGCCCCATTTTCATAACTTCATTGAATCTTGGATATGTCACCAGACCCCGCACAAACATGCACTTCCACAGTCCACACACACACATACTCGAATTCCAGGCTCCGGGACACGGGTGCTATCTCTCCGAAGAAAATAGAATTAAATAAAATAAAAAACGTTGTGGCTGACTACTTACTATCTATCCCGTAGCTAACTAACTACCACTCCCCAAATACCCATGGCCGTTTCCCGCTCGACAGAAACCGAACCGGGTGACGCTAATGCAAGTTATTTTCAATCGCTACCGATCGGGCTATGGTCATGCCCGTCTGGCGCCGTCCCAAGGCTATAGCACTGGGAAACTTAGAACTGCCCACTAAAAGTGTGTCTCTCACGGCCCTTCCTTCATTAACTAATTGATGCTAGGGGGCGCCGCTCGCTCATACTAAGTATCTAAGCGCCATCCTTTGTCACAGGGTCAACGCCGAAGGATGGTCTCACACATCATACGTGCGACTTGATCCAGAGACACACACACTACTTTGATAACTCGTGAGTGAGTGTCAGCCTGATTTGTCAAAGCACAGGGACACACATAAGCATTCTGCAACCTCTGTTTTTGCTTTCCTAATCCAAGATTATCTCATCGTCGTGCTCGACACCGCCACAATATCCACCAAGTAGATGCCTGAAGCGGCAGGTGGGCAAGCGCGGACCGAGCCTATCATGTCGGTGCAACCTCTTAGGCTTGGTATCAGCTTACCAGTGTGCGGACTCCTCCTACTAGTCAGGTCTTTCATCTGTTTTCAGCTCAACACAGTGTCGTGCTCGGGGCGTTCATACCCACTGTGACCACTGGAGCCGCACACCACTGTTACCACCCTCGGATTACAGTGTCTGTAATCATGCATAAGTGGAAGCGCCCTGCTTGCCACTGATCTGTTCAAGACGTGACGGTAATCCCGGTAACCAGACTCACCGCCTAATGGATCCCCTCTCCCATTCCGCCCGCGTATAGTGACCTCCACTTCTTTCCACAGGACGGAGGATGGTGGGTGGTTAGGTGGGCTCGCACCTTGAGACAAGAGAACGAGAGAGAGAGAGAAGTGTGTCGAACCCACTCTATCTCTCTCACAAGCGCGAGGACAACTTTCCCATCGCCACTTTAATTATTTTTGCTCCATCATCCCATGTGGCCGGGACCTTCGATGCCCCTTCGTATGAGCTCCAGTAGAAGGTCTGATCCATGGAAAGGACTCAGTTGGCGGCCCCGCCGACCCAATGAAACGCGAGCAAAGCGCCTCCGTATCAGCAGCGCAATTTGAGCCCCGGTATACATGCCGCTCACCGCACGGTAACTCAAGGTATTTATCGCCGGAACCGAACATCCTCCGAGCGACCCAACCATTGGGTAGTAAGTACGAAGTAGTGCGTTACCGCTGAACCATGAACCGACAAGAGAAGAAAAGGGAACCTAAATTCACCGGGATTTGGTGCCCATGGTCCCCGCGCCGTGTGCCAATCAGCTGCCGTGCGACTACGGTTCGGAGCGCTCCTTTCCCTGCTGGACCCAACCACAATCGAGGCGTCGGTAACTCAAGGGCTTCTTCTACGCCAATGGGATAGCGCCGCGGCTGTCGCTTAACCTTTTGGACTGACTTGCATCTCTTCGTGCCCACCTTCGTGCCCACTCGTAAAAACGAGCTGCTTTTTGCGGGGACATTCTTAGTCGAGTAATGAATTCTCTCGCCCTCTCTTTCTTACTTTCTCCTCTTCCTCTCTTTCTCCACTTGGATCAACTTTCCATTTTTCGTTAATTATTTCTTTTTCTCTTCCTTTCAGAACAAATGGTATGCGATCTCGCCCGTGTGTCTTTTTATCATTCGTCCAGACGGCAGAAATTTAATTCTTGATTACTACTATCTTTTTCTTGGCCCCCAAACACCGTTACCCCATGGCTTACGTACAAATCTGAACAAATCGAGTAGGTGAGTCGTAGTCTATTTAGTACGTAGTTAGTTCAGTAGTATAGTCTGACTTGACTACTACATGCGGTAATCAGGTAATATTAACGTAGTACGTAGTGGGGGGTTTTCTGTTAGCAGGAATGGATGTGGAAGTTTGCCTCTGTGTGGCTTCTTTTTCTTCTTCTTCTTCTTTTCTTTCTTTTTGTCTAATATAGTCTAACTCAATCCACTTTTGAACCCCTCTCATTTTTATTATCTATTCGACTTTATCTTATTTTATCTTATTCTATGGATATTAATTTTGCATTCAAATCTCTCCTTTGTTTTCGTATCGTTTTATAGGGTACTTAATATGAAGGAACTTCAGGTAGGTATGGATGAAACATGGATAACCCGCGCCTCGGACCGTATACCCAGCGAATCTATTTTTTTTTGTGTGTCAGGTTCGTTCAAGAAAGATAGAAGGAATCCATGGCATTGGGTTTTGATTTCCAAGGAAGGCACACATACTACGGTATCCCTTTCCGCGCAAGATTAAATCTGGAGTAGATACGAAGTATCTACGGAGACTAAGCTACTAAGGCTAGTAGTACTACTACATATGAACATGGGAGTACTTACTTACTAAGTAAGCGTTGCAACATCATCATATGGCGATAGTGATATGGTGATGGTGATGATGATGGTCACACTTAAAAAAGTCCCCCTACTACCATCATCAAGATTTTCGAGGTTCCGTGATACCCAATCGTAATTCTTAATTGTCAGGGCGAATTTCGCCATTGGTTGAAAATCGCAATTTCTTTATTTCTTTATTTCTTCAAAGCAGTGAAGAAAGAAAGTTTCCATCCATGGTGGTCCTCCCCCCCTTTCGGGGCAATGGGACGGTACATCCGCCGCGCGCGGGAGTATCTCGCATGTCCCGGTCCGGGCGCCCGCCCACCCCTCATTCTCTTTCTACTACGTATCTAACATGCCTGAGGTAACTTGGAATTATGGGGCCTGGAACCATGTATGTGTATGTTGTTGGTTCCTTGCAACCTCGGGTACCATCCCTCTTGGGTTTTTCGTTTGATCATTCATGCATGCATGCATGCACGCATGCAATCAACCCCGAGGCGAGGGAGAGAAACGAGGGGGAACCTGCGTAACAAACGGTGGGTTGGGTGGTCCACGCGATATGCCTGATGCCTTGATCCCGTTCAATTCTCTCCAAGTCAAGTCTCAGGCTGCATATCTGAGCTGCATCTATTGCTGATAGCCCTTGCGGACGGGTTGGACCGTACCGTTCGAAACATGCCCCAGGTATGGTGGGAGGATGCAAGGGATCCTGGGTATTGGGGGCCATGGGTAGTATAGGTAGCCAATCCCTCATTGATCAGAAGGGCCGAGGGTTAAAACAGGGAGATAGTAGTAAATCGACAGATGATTCGTGCGTATGGTGTGTGAGGGCTGGTCATTTTAGTATTTTTATTTATTAGTTTTTTCCCCGTGATAGTGTTTGTATTTTATTTTATTTTTTTTCCTTTCTTCCTTCTGCTAGTCTGTCATGACAATTAGCTCTGAGAGATGCAGGCTCCCGCTGGTGACGAGTCATATTAGAGACACGATCGTGAAGAATTGAGATGGTGTAGATGTTTGCTTGTTTGGGAGCCAGGTTGGAGGGAGTTCCCAGTCGTGCTGCCCCAATCTAATGATGCCAGTTAGGCCACAGGGATGTGTGTTGGATAGAGCCCTGACCACAACAAGGCAGCCGCTGCATGCACGCGGGCACTACTGCGAAGCATACATATTCTGCCTTTCTGTTCGGCAGAGGCCCGGGGCGCACCTTGTTGTATGTAAGTTGTATATTATACTACCTTCGTATGTACCTTGTATTGTCATACAACGACCATACAGAAGCGTTTCATCAGCAAGTTCTCATTTCTTCCTTTTCAGCAGGCAGACGAAAGCCTGAAGAGGATGCAGCCAAGCTGTGCAGTAAGGGCAGTTAGTGGCTGTTCCTCGCATGCGCGATGCAGCAAAGGCGGGCAGGTATGTATCATTGAGAAATGACAACCACTTTAGTTAGCTGCAAAGTACCTACTTACCTTCTAGGCTGGTTGCAGCTGATGACCAGCTTTGGGGTGTTCCCTTCCCCACCCCTCCTGTGTCTGTGAAAGCGTCCTTTTCTTCTTCTGCAGTTTCACCCACTATCTCCCCCCTCTCTCCGGTCATCGGATCATGGTATGTATGTAAGGAGTGCCCAGGTACCGGCAAACAAGGCCCCGACAATCCCAATAATCGTGTTTGGAGGATGCGTTGAGGATGAAATGAGTGGGCTGGTTCGAGACACTGTCTGCTTGGTAAGAAAGCCACGATGCATTGCTCCGAGGCCCCGATTTGTGGTACACTAAGTGGCAAGCAACCATGGTTCAATATTGCCCGGCCCCCTTCGTACCGGAGCTCTGGGAATTGAGAAGAAATACCAAATCGGAAGTAAAACCACCTGCCTAATAAGTTCCCATCGAATAATTGGTAAACGGAGAAAAGGAAATAAATGTGCTGAGAGCTGTTGGTTTCTTTTTTTTTTCCAAACAGAGCGAACCAACTTCGTTGAGAGAAGAAAAAAAGTACTCCGGGACAAAGGAACACAGCATGAGGCTGGATTCCCACACTTCCTTTCCATTCCTTCCCTAGAAGAATATTCTATTTATTTTTTTTCCCTAGTCTTCTGATTGTTGCCTGTGCATGTGCGTTGCCGTTCCCGTTGTAAATCAAGCAAATCAAAGCAGTGTGGCCAGGACGAAGTTGTTTGTGGGCCGCTGTGTTGTCGAGTATGTATGCAGCAGCAAGGTCGGCAGTAGTACTGCCGATGATTATTCATTTTCTGCAACCATATTTGAAGAAGAACTAGTGATGTGCAGTATTTAGTAGGGTTCCGACAGAGCTTTTGCCATCCACGGGCCGTCAGCCCCTCTTTCTTTAAAAGTTCGGGGCTTCGGGCTTTACCCGGGTGGAGACAGGATGTCCCTTCCCCGAACTCAGCCTGGATCATTGAACTTATTGAGTGTGGAATAATGCTGGAAGTGCAAAGTAAGTAGCTCGACGTAGTGAGCCAGTATGCATGTAGCAGCATTATTCAAGCAGTGGTTATCATAAAACCGGTTCTCTATGGTACATGCTCCAGCATTACTAGTACTGATTGTTGCCCGTGGAGATTCTAGTAAGCACTATTTCTTACTGAAACCTTAGTAAGGATGATTCTGTCCTTGCTGGCAAATATTCGACGTGGCGTGTGGCCTTGTTCTCAGCCAGTGTGAACTGGCGCCTTGGAGATGCATTGGCTAATAGAAACGATGCCTAGCACCTCCGATATTTTCGAGTAGTGCGCTGCTTCGCATATGTTTTGTGGCCGACTCTAGACTGCTTGGTGCTAGTACTGGGTAAACACTGGTATTTTTCCGTATGTTTGAAACGGGCGGAGTATGCCATTACCTAGTAGTGTACCTAGTACGTAGTAGTAGTGACTACTGCAGTCAGTTCCTATCTTGGTACCAGTCCAAAAGCACAAAGACCCGGCACAAATGCTGTAACTGGGATAGTTTCAACGCCCATTCAGCCATGGCGAAGTGGTCATGTGAATTACAATCCGCAGCGGTGTTTCAATGCCTGCCCAAAGGGTGACAAAACACATAATAACGTGTATAATGTCAGAATTTCCAGAGGAACAGGAGCAAGACACCACAAATGAAGAAGAATGATAAAAAGGAAATATTCGCAAAGGGAAAGAAGATAAAGAAAGAAAGAGAGAAAGATAAAAATTAAAGAAAGATGAGGAAAAATGAAAAATGGAAATAGAAAATAAAAATACCCCCCAATGAAAAGAAAAATAGGACACCGTAATAAGTAGAAAACGCGACTAAGCCCCCAAACTGGAGACGGAAGGACTTGAAGCGGTCGGTGGAGTTCCGTCACGGCGCCTTTACCCGTCCCGGCGTACCCTCCCTCCGTCATCAGTCGTCACTTGCGCCTTCTGGCAAACTTACGCCCCTCTTCAGGCTCTAGACGCAACAGGAGTGGCTGTTTGTGCGGTCGCCGGGGCCTGCCAAACGCCCAACCCGAGGGCCTTACAGCGATTCAGCTGATCCCCATGGAACCGTGAATACTTTAGCTGCGTCTTAGGTGAGTCCCCGTCCATGTCTATGGGTCGCTGGCGCGTTGGATAGGGTCCACCTGGTCTGCGGACCGTTCTTCTACGCTATTCCTTTCCATGACCGCTACTCCATCCTTCCACATGTGTTTTTTATTTTATTTTTGTTTTCCCTCTTCTCTCACACCTCTTCTTTTCTTTTCCCCTGCCCTTTTTCTTTTTTATTAGACCCACCACATCCTCTCGTCGAGTCAGCAATACTACACCACCATTAGAACATACTGAGATTTCATAGCTTTTTATTTTGCTGAAGGTGCTCCACACATTCCGTCTTAATCGTTCTATCCTGTCTTAATCGTTCTATCCTAAAAAATATTGGGACAACAGAAGAAACAGTACCACCCATAGTATCATTCCCCCCTCCCTCTTCTCAAAATGGTGGATCGACCAATTACCCTTCCCAAACTGTCTGGTACTATTCATTTGCCCGACGACGGAGCCTGGGTTCCATGGTGATTCTAGCACCCATGACGAATTAATTGCCCGCGTGGTGATTTTCTCCAGCAGAACCAATGATAGTATCCATCATGGAGACTGGTTGAGGACACCATGATACTAGATCGCCTCCGCTTTCTTGTCTTGATTAATACGTACCAGAGTCGCGCGTATCTAGAACGGGTATGAAAAGTAGTAGGCGCGCCATGATTCCTCACTCCTCATACCCGCATCGTATCCAGGGACCCAGTCGACCCAAATAACCACCTGTTGCATTCTTTGGAAGTCCCCATCGCGAATCTTCCCGCCTTTCCGCTTCCGCCAGCCGTGGGACTCGTACCCTGCGTCTCGTGTCGTTTTTGACGCGCTTGATCCAACCGTTTTCTTTTCGCCTCCCGGACGGACCGGCGGACTCGGCGACCCAGAAAATGTCCATTTTGGTCTCTTCCCGTCGCACTGGGAAATCCTTTTGGGTTATTGGAGTAGAGCCGTTCCAGTTAGTCAATCAATCAATTTGTTTTCAAGCAGCACAAGTGGAAAGTAGTTCAGAAGAAAAGCGCCTCAACTGAGTCATTGCTAAAGGTCGTTCGTGGAAATTACAACATGAAAAACAGAGATAACTAGACAATGGGTTATAAATGAAGACTAGGTCTGCTAAAATGTCCCCAGAAATATTGTCTTTTCCGACTTCGTCCTTTCACTGTATTCTTACTATTACCTAGAAATTTAGTAAACAGTATGGGGGCATCTGACTTATTCCAATCATGTGTAAACATCGACCAGTCTCTTCACTTTGGCAATTTTCCATACCAAGTTAGGTCTTAGCTTTTTTGGTACTCAGGTCCTCTCAACTTTCTTGGTCTTTCGATTGGCATAGATAGTAAAGTAATATACAATATCCCCGTATTTCCTGGACTATCTAGGAAAGGTTCAATCTGTGCCATATGCATCTGTTCTCAATATCGAAAATACGGCTTCCCTGTCATCGCATTGCTTTTTTAACCTGCAGAAATCATGTTTGCCTAAGAATCCTAGGCATCGAGATCTACGTGGGCTCATTAATTCCCTTTCTTTCCTTTTTCTGTCTTTACATTAGGCAATAATTGAGGAGAGAGAAGGGTACAAAGGGGTAAAAGGGCAGACAGGTGTGTACACGCCCTCTTCACAGATAGTCGGTTTGCATCTTCAAAACCCCAGCATTTTCGCTACAGCCATGGATCAACAGGCCCGTCCCTGTCCTCCTCGCAGCTTCGGTCTCTTTGGTGTCTGATCATTAATGACAGTTGCATTGCGCTACTGTCAGGCATTGGAGACGCTATTGCGTCTTTCTTTGCTGACAACCACCACCATTCTTATAACAGCCTAGTATCACCTTCTCGGTTCAAAGAGAGAGCCCTTCATAAGCTCTGTAATCCCCTTCCTCTGGGCTGAGGTATCTATCTACCATATGCTCTATCTTCCGATTTGTTCAGGTCTTGGTTTCCCGTTTTTGCTACCAGATCTTCCATTGCGCCTTAAGATACTCTGACTGCGTTTGAAGTGTCTTCTAAATCAATTCGCGAGTTTCAAACTTTAAAATCTATTGCAACTTACATTCATTTTGGCTGATATTACGGGTCATCATCATTGGAACCCCTCAGTGCTCAACGCTCACGTCATAACTGAAATCCCCGAGGCTCTCGTTTTCTTCCCTTTTCCATTTTCTTTTTTTTTCGAAAAATCCGAAAAAGAAAAATAATCAAAAAGAAAAAAAAGAGAAAAAAGGAATTTCTCTTTTCCCATTTTTTTATTATTTTCTCAATTTTAATTTATTTTATTTTTCTGGTCCTTATTTTATTTTTTACGCCTTCGCTTTTCCTCTTTGTCCCTTTTTTCCCTTCTATATTTTCCCTTACCTTCCCACCCCCTCCTTACCATCCTTCCCTGACCCTTGCTAAATTTGACCACCTCGACCTCTTAATCGTCTTCCTTCCCTCCACCGCCTCCCTCTTGCCCCCTGGTCTTTTTCCCTTCCCTCCCTCACCTATCCGCGCTCATCTCATTCCTCGGCTTCTTCCATCTGCGGATTAGAACCTCTTTTTGGTTTTCTTTCCCTCTTTTATTTCGCCTCCTCAACTCAACTCACTCACTCCCTTTCCTGCTTTTTACTCTTCCCACTACATCTGGCTCTTCTGCCTCCCTTATTCTGGCTTAAGCGTGACCACGAGGCTATGCTAGCTTCGAAAATCACCCGACAGGAGCTGGATTTGTACTTGAATTGGTCGACTTTCTGACCGGCTTTGACTCCGCATCGACACTACCTGGTCGCCTTACACCGACACCTTTCGCCTCCGTACATACTTTACGTACTTACATACTGCTTACATACATACGGCCGTCCATTCCTTGAGCCATACATACAAGCATACATACAGTCAGACAGTCAGACAGCATCATACATACATACGCTTTGCCCGTGCGGCCCGCGCTCTCCACGGAACCTTAGCATTTCCACCATCCCTGCCTCTGCCTACCTTTTCGCCTGAACGACCCGCGGGACCGTGACTTTCACCTCACATCATCCTGCATCTGTTTTCTGGCTTCCCTCCGTCGCCCGTTCCCGTCTTTTTTTTTCACTTTCCTTTTTCCTTTTCCTTTTATAAATCAGCTTCTCTGGCACGCTCGCTCTACCAATGTCCGGCAATCCCAACGACCACAACGACCCGAACCGGCAGGGCCCGTACCGCAATCCCAACGATCAGTATCCGCCTCCGCCGCAATGGAACCCTAGTCAACCTGAGCAGCCTGGTGATGGTCAACAACCTCCTCACTATCCTGTACGTTGTTCTCTGCTTTCATTTCACGTTGTCGCATATATGCACCATATCATTCATCCTTAATTATCCCTCATACGCCTCATATGCCCTCGATCTCCGCCTTGGCCTGCGATGCGGCTCTTACTCGAGTGTGTTTAAACGGTGCATTGGCTAATCTTGATGCTCTCTTCAACCCATTAGTATCCTCCAGTTTCTTATCCCCCAGGTTCCTATCCACCACCACCAGCAGATCACCCATACCCGTCTGCACCTGGACAGTATCCGCCTCCGCCGAACATGGCAGCTATTCCCCCTCCGCAGTCGCATGACCCCTACCGCATGGCACCCCCTCCCGGCTCCTACCGCCCCCCAGACATGTACAGCGCACCCCCTCCGCCTCAAGTAGTCTATCAAGCTGCTGCTCCTCGTCAGCGGACTGCCATCGCGTGTCGCTACTGCCGGAGACGGAAGGTACGTTTAGTCAAATGGCTCCCTTTATGGGAGACCCGTATTGTACTCAGTCACAACTGACCCTTTACTTTCTGGAACCAATAGATCCGTTGCTCGGGATTTGAAAGCTCTCAGGATGGACGCTGCACCAACTGCATCCGCTTCAACCAGGAGTGCATGTTCACGCCAGTCTCATCCCAGGCGCAAGCCTTTGTCCCTGCCCATGCCGCCTACCCCCACCTACGGAATCCCCAGAACCAAGGCCGCGGACCGCCTCCCGCAGGAGTCATGCTCTATGGTGCCCATGGCCAGCCCCTCCCACCACAGCAGCAACCGGAGAGTACACTGCCATCGGTGTACCCCCCTCAATACGCAAACGCTCCTCCCAATGGAGCTCAGGATCATGTGAGTAGCACGAGCTTATTATTGCGATCTAATTGTCCCTCGGGATACTAATCTCCTTAATAGAGGCCTGTTGGTCGTCGAGGATCAGGCTCGGGTTTTGAATACCCTGATCCCACTAATCTCGCCCCGGTGACACCCGCTACATCTGCATCTGGCTATCAGACGTATAATGCGACGAGCCCATACTATCCGCCGCCGCCGCCTCCACATGAGCGACGTACCTCTCCGCAATCGAGTTATCCCTATGATGGTCGCCATTCCTCGTCTCCTCACAGCTCCCCGTATCCTCCTGTGAACCCCAATCAGACTCCTCCCCCCACTTCCACCCCGGGGGGTTCATCTCGCGGCGGACTGAATGTGCGAGACATGTTGAATCCTGGAGGAGAAGGTCAGGGCCGCTCTAGCACCGATAGTGACATGCTCAATGCATTGAACCGTCGGGGCCTAGGCCAATAGTTCTCCGCGACTATGCCGACATGCCTTCCAGCCAACGGGTTGGCTATGATGGGGATTAGGGTGGTTTGACGGATATGAGTTCGAAAGGTTATGGAGATGCAGCGGAAGGAGGCACGTTCAAGTTCGTCGATGGCTGACGCGCAAAGCTTGTGTGCTGGTCACACGTCCATGTGATAGTCGTGGTAATATCTCATCCCATGCTGCTCTTCTTGCAGCCATTGCCGCACGTTCATTGGGGTACGAAAGAGCAAGATGAAGCGAAGACAACGAATTCATGTGCAATGCCTGGACGGAGATCACATCTTTTTAAAATCACGCCAACTGATGAAGCGAAACGCAATGCCTTGAGTGAATAGAGGTCCGAGGAAATCAGGATATAAAAACAATCAAAAAGAAGAGGCAAAATTGGAAGTTTTTTCAGCTACGAGGTCATGGAAACGAGACGCAAGAGAGTTACGAGCTGCACGATTCAAGTGCGAGGGTGTCTGTCTTGTTGACTATTTTATACGGTCATCTGCGCATGTGGATGTCAATGTTGCAGCGCTCATCCGGCAGCTACAGTGCCTTGACAGTCATCATATCGCACTCTGTTCTTTTCATCATCTACAACATTTCCCTTTCCGAAGACACTGTCACTGGCTATAAACTACTTAGGGCGACCTACTAATAACGTTTTTCTTGTTGGTCTTTCCGTTCGTTTTCTCTACCAGGTGCAGTTCGAAGCTCTGAGAATCGTCAAGCAAAGTGAATCTACACTCTGCATCCTTCGATCAGTGACCGCATCTTGGAAACAGGCGGTTATGCTGGGATCACCTGGATGACGAGCTTTGATCGAAAGCTCCATCTGTCGGCAATGTCTGTCTTTGCGTTAGCCATCACGAAACGAATCATTGGTGCGAATATCTGCTGCATTTCCATTTCTTCCGAACAAGATGTGTGATGAGGCTTTCTTTCTTAAATGCTATTGGCGGTGGCTTTGTCTTTTCCACGTGTTTCACTACTTTCGGGAGGCTATCTGTCCTGCGTTCATGCTCTTGTTTCCGAGTTTTGTTGTCTGCTCTGAAACGGCTTGTTTTGGGACGGTACTTTGCCATCATTCGCGAAAAAGGAGGTCATTCTGGTTTCAGTTTTTGATGTTCTGCTTTTATTCGTATTATACTTGGGAGGCTGTCTGATCAACTTTTACAACTTGCAATCACCATGCGTTCTGTTACATGCAAATTGTTTTGGTGCCTATCTTGATTTGTGCATATTATTCGTTGTGTTTCCGCGTTACCTACCTCATATAGTCAAGTATCAAACACCTACGTATCTTGTTTATTAGGTCTTTTTTCCTGCGATATAGTAAGTAGGTCTTTGCACATCTGCTGATACAACCAATTATCCATGATCCTGTATTGTAACTTAACCACTGGTATTTGCTGGGACGTGCATGCCTCCTTACTAAACAGTCCCCAACTAGCCTCCCAAGTCGGGGGAGCATCGTTCCAAATAAGCAGATTCAGCTCGACAAGCTTTGGGGAAAGAAATAATGAGCTAAGTAATTATGATTAGGGCTTATAGAACTAAATAAAAAACAGGCATGTATACAAAGTACTAGCAGCTAAATGGCTGGCTGGCTGGCATATAATAAAAGAGAAAATGTGTGATTTTCGATTTTTTTTTTTTTGAGGATTGAATGTTTGGAGGGCGAGTTAGAGGCTTAGGGTAAGTATGGAATTGACTAGCGAGAATTGGTGTCAAGAGACTTTAATTCGGTTCGTTTGCTTTGGAAAATTCAATCAATGGGATTAACTGGAGACACGAGTGAATATGGAACGGTAGACGCTGGAGTAGAATACAAAGTATAGAATGGAAATGGAAATCACGAAGGAAGGAAATGTTTCAGAAAGAGTGACAGAAGTGAGGAGGGTTAATCAGACAAGGAGAATTCGAAGATCAAGCGAGTGTTTTAGGGTAGATAATTGGTAAGGGAAAGAAACCTGACTAGGTCAATATTGGGAAAGAGGAAGGGGGAAAGACATTGAGAGATTATGAACATGAAGTCCTGAAAGGGGTTGATTGAGGGTATATGCAGTGATATTTGAAGGGGCCTTGTAGGTGGTTATAGAAGGCTTGCAAAGTCCATCCAGATGGTCATGATAGTCCAGAAACAGTTTAGGAGAGTAATATGAGGATGGGAATCAAAAGGGTGGGTATTCATTCATCTTCAAAAATTCGGGTAGTCGTCCAGAATTCGAACCATCTCTTTTGCTCGGGCCGGATCTTCCATGAGCATGTGCTGGCCCTTCATGAGGAGGTAGAGAGTGTCGACCACCTTGTGGAAGGACGATGCTGCTCCCCGCTCTTGCTTGAAGCGAACAAGGCTGAGGTTCTCCTGTCGACCTTGTTCTAGGTATGTGCAGAACTCAGCGGAGAATTGGACCGGTCGAAGATTTAGCACTACAAATCAATGGGTTAGATGGGCTTCTTTCATGATGATCTGATCTGTGTGGTCTGGGAGACGTACAATTGACTTCACCCACGCTTCCGTAGATAACCCGTTTGTCCTTGTCAAGGTAAACCTCCTCCATACCCCATTTCTTCCACTCACGCATTGTCTTATGGATGTATTTCCGAGCTTTGGTGGTCGATGTGTTGAGTGCTATCACTCGAGTAGCAGGCTTGAGTTGGAATACGCGGGCGAACCAGTTCTGGCTCTTTCCTCCACCACGTGGGGGAGGTGGAAGAGGTTTGCCGTCGAATTCGGAGTCTGTTGTGTTACCAGTCTCGATGTTCTCGTGGAGCAAGACATTGGTGTCTGCAGTGTCAAAGCCTGTACTCGGTGATGAGTTTCCAGTTCTAACTATATGGGTAGACAAAACTAACCTGTATCCTGGTTCTGAGATTCCTTGCTTGCTCGTCTATTCATTAGTCTTCTGAAGAATCCGCCTTTAGGCTTCGTCCGCGAGGGCTTTCCATTGAAGTGACTATCTCGCTGGGTGTTGGCCTTCGCTTCTCTCGAGTCTTGGTGGTGTCTGATTACAGTCGCTGAACTCGGTTGGATTTGCGGGACGTCGCTGGGATATCTTGTAGTGTGATCCCCTGCCATTTGAGACCTGTTCTGAAACCATGACCATTTCTTATTGTCCGAAGAACGAGTGCCGTTACGTCTGGGCGATCCTGGAGTTTCTTCAATGGGGTCCAGTTCGCAGGGACCCCGATCTTGGCCGGGGTTCAGGGAAGCGAACTTGCGTGTAGATGCTGCAGCCTGCTCTTTCTCAGCATCCGTTGTGCACACGTCCGGTGTCTCTGGAATGTCTTCGGGAATAGAACTGCGGTTCTTCCGAATATTCAAGTCCTTGGCTGGCCCCATCGACTGCAGAGAACTATGAGGCACCATGCGAACTGTTCTCTTTCCATCGCGGTTGGAGCGGCCAGGATGCTTCTGAGGAGTTGGCAGCACGGCTGTTCCTTGGTCTCCTACTTTGTAAGCAGCATTGATTTGGGGGTTGGGTGCAGTTCCCGGGACTTTGGTTGCTTCTGGTGGCTGCGGGGTTTCACTTGACGACCGGACTGATTGCTCCCTCAGCGCACTGGGATAAGGTATAGGATTCTCCCGCCGCTCTCGTCGTTTCGATTCATCCTGCTCAATTAGACGATCTAGGTGCGCAATGATTGGCTTCAAGTAGCCCGGGATGTTTCCTGAGTCGTCCTTAGTTGAATGCTGGATCAGTTTACGACGAGTTTCAGTAAGCTCTGCAGCCGTGTATGATCGTGGCGACGATGCGGCTGGGGGTGCCGTGCGTGTGGTCGAGTGTCTTTTGGAAGCAAGCTGTTGATGAGACACCTCAGGGCTGGCGATCGACAAGGATGTCGCAGGGGTTTCGGACCCAATGCATGTGCTGGCTGTGCAGTTCGTGGACAGTGAGCTGCCGTTGAAGGCCTCCTCGCATATTTGACTGAGTTCATAGGACACCTTCCGCGCATCGTCTTTCCAAATGATATCGCTATTTCGCACCCTTTTCATCTGAGGGCAATTCCTGACTGTAACACCAGCTCCACGCACAACCGTGGGCTGAGCGGGCAACGAGGGGCTCTCTTGTGCGTCAGAAAATGGATCATCGTCGTAGTCAGAGATGACAGTGCTTTCACTTGCATCAAGCCTGATATTGCGGGCTTTCGGCCTCGGTGGCCTCGCTTTGGTGGATAGTACTGAGCCTTGCGAGCGGTTCCTTTTGTGGTGGAAGGATACATTGCGTTTGTAGCTGGCAGAACGCGGCGTTGATGCGACATAAAGAGCCCGACGAGACCCAGATAAAGAGGTCTTTGAATGGAATGATTTGACGGAATTGACCTTCATGCGCTTATCACGCATAAGCACGAATGGTGAGCTCGGTGGACACTCGGGCACCTGAGCCACCTGGGGCACCTCGATATCCGTGTTCTTTGCAGCTGGCCTCGGTTGGGGAGCCGTTTCTGTGGGCTCTTTTGCGGTCTTATCAACATCGACAATGAGCCCATTACGGTAGACTGTGATCTTCGCACACTTCGCTTCTCTCGGGGGGTATTTGCCTTGTGGAGACCGGAACGGGTCGTAGCTTCGCGTCGTCGCACAGGACTTTGGCTCTTCATTATATTTGGTCCTTCTGCCTGTTTCTTTCACGGGTGGAAATTGCGACCACTTCGCTGAGCTGCCCTTCGCACGTCGAGTTCGGCGACTTGGTGTACGCGGTGCCACTGATATATGGTGATAGTCGCTGGCGGAGTGCTCGAGAGTCTGTCCTTGATAATGTTCCAACTGTTCGTTTCTAAATTTTACCAAAGCATGGTAAAACAGGCGTTGATGGCTCGGACTAGTTGTTCCATCAATCAGCTTCAGGTTCACTCGCTCGGTATCCTCCATGCAGGCGGTACATGTATCATAATCAGGGACATGGCTTTACTTACGTAGGGTCTAAAATCCTCTTCAGTATTGCTTCGGGAGTAGCATCATGCCATAGTGTCTGCAGGTTCCTCAGAAGGTCGATGTCCACGTCTTCCTTGTTGGTGATAGGTGGGCCACAGTCTTCGGGCATAAGCGGCGGTGCAGGACCGATATGATAGTCCACTGCCCCTTGGTAGCGCTTCTCATACTTCCTGATCAGAGGGTGTCTCCATATTTCGCTCATGCTAATTCGATGGTCTGGGTTCTTCTCCAATATGCGTATGATCAGGTCCGCGGCTTCACGGCTAATATTCGGAGGAATCTTAAACTCTCCTCGCCTCACCAGCTCTAGTGTGCGATGGGTGTCATCTCCGTCGAATGGAAGAAAGCCTGTCAGTAATGCATACAATATTATGCCGCAGCTCCATATATCTGCCTTGTCACCGAGATATCTCTTCCCTCCGACGATTTCCGGAGCAGCATAATGCGGACTTCCGCAAGACGTGTCAAGCCAACGATGCGATGGCTGAAGAGCGGCCATTCCAAAGTCAGCGAGCTTCACATTGCCCTGCGCATCAAGAAGTATGTTCTCCGGTTTCAGGTCTCGGTGACAAATATTGAAGCGATGGCAATATCCCAGGCCAGCAATTATCTGACAGAATATCCGTACCGCTTCGTCCTCTCGTAGAGGGGCATTCTCCGAAACGTACTCGAACAACTCGCCCCCTTCAACGAACTCTAATACTAGGTACCTACGTAGTGTTAGCCATAACTCCCAGTTGCGTCCAATGTTACCTACAATTCGCCCCGGTTCTCCCAAACATCATAAAGATTGATCACATTTGGGTGTTCGATCAGTTTCATGATGACAACCTCGCGCTCCAGCCCGGATGGGATCTGGCGCGGCCCTATACCTCCGATACGATTGGCCTTCTTATCCATTCCCGCAATACTCGCACTCTGCGTTATGGCGGCGGATTTCTTCGAGACGATCTTGATCGCAGCCAACTGCCCCGTTACTGAATGCTTCGCCAGTCTCACGCGGCCGCTCACCCCCGTGCCGAGTGTCCTTCCGAGTTGCCATGGTCCCACATGTGTCTTCCTCTTGCCTTGGTTGGTGATTATTGACGCCGCTGACATTACAGAATTGCGGTTAGTCCCTGGCTGTGAGCCTGGAGCTGGGCTGCTGCAGTTGACATCTGCATTCTTTGCGGACAGAGGACTTGTCACAATGGACATCGGCACCGGCGATGTCATCTGTTGCTGTGGTTGTCTCAGTGGCTCCTCTCGCTCTGTAATCGGGGCAAGGCATTTGTTTACTCTTGCTGAAGCATCCGTCAAGGGAGTCCGCATTGTGTCGGGAGTAAGAAGAGCTGTATCCCCGTCCATCTGCCCCGTTTATCGATGAAAGAGGCAATTAAACACGCGTCTGCATATAGAAGATTCCCGTATATGCCTCGATTGTTCTATGCTGGGCTGTCATATCGTTAGAAATCAAGAGAATATTGACGCGTATACATCACGATGCAATAGACTGATACATACAGTTGACAAGCTCTCTCTATAGGTTTGGAGTAGTCACTCACGCGTAGTCCTAGGTAACGCGCACGTCGTGCAAACAGCGAATACTTGAGGTTGTTGTTTGAATCGCCTATCGTCTGCTCCTGCTGTTCTGTTAGTACTCTCCTGCCTGTTTGCCCTTTCAGGTCCCCATGTAGTGCTATGAGAAAAAGGCAGTCAACCACAACGTTTGCGGATCAAACCAACTCCAGACTGCTATGGCTAGGTGAGAGGGGCATAGGAGTGCAGATGAATCTCCCAGAGTACCGGTAATTTCCTGGAGGCATGCTTTCCTGAGCCATGCTCCGCGGTCAAAGCGAGCAAACATGGTTTTCTCAGCCGGGTTTGCTACATGCCACGGCGAGGAGAGTCTGTGGAATGACCATCGAGTGTTTGTTTTGCTCGGAATTCCTCTCCTTCACCCACCCGGGCATCCGGCAATACTGTGTGAAGTACAGTTTGGAATGCGGAAATCAACCCGGGCTAATTATGCTTTCTTGCCAGTACTGCTGACTACAAAAAGTTGAATTAAGGAATCCTCTATCTATCTCATTGATGCGATTTATCTCCGGTAATGGATAAGGTGTTTATGATGTTACAAATATTTGCAGGCATAATACTTTGATGCCGCATTGACTAATCTTTGATTTTGGTAGTGGTATTCAAGGATCCGCCAAACCCATCTTTCCATTAAATTCCCCGGATGTGATTCGAAACCCCTAGGCTCATCGAAATGCGACGTCATTGCAGACACCGGTGCGATAAAGAGGTGGCTGGGATCTTTGGCAAGTCAAAGGGACATGCATTCCCCCCTTCGTGGCGTGAAGACAGGGGCTTGCACGCCGCTCGAGTCTGTCGAATACTCCAGACAGGCTTACTTTGCCCCTTGTTTACACTAGGTTTAAGTCGCAAAGATAGGGATTATTGTTGCCCTTCGCTCTTACATTGCGCTTCGGAAAATTACCTGCGGTCTCTGCGTGTGTAGACGCAGGCCACCCGTCCACTGTCTTATCAAATAAATATCTAACAACTGTCGATAAGGACATAACACCTTCTGATATGTTGACAGGTTTTCTTGTCTGACGGGCATCTGAAGAGGAGGACGGAGATGGAATACCATAGTGCTTCTCGGATCCGACATACCATAGGGAGCATCATGAATCACGATAATTCCAACACTTTGCTTTTCTCTCGGATCCCCTGGATATAGGGATTATTGCTAATGCAGTAAATGACAGCGGCCTTATGATGTGCAGAAAATTAGAGGTAGCCATTCACCAATGTTCCTCTCCAATATCGACGTCTTCGACATCTACTCCCTCCACAAACCATCTTCCCTCTCCATTTCCATCAGGTCCGATGAGCACATCATTGCCGCTCATCATTCTCTTACACATCTTTCCTGTCTCTCGATCGAAGGTCCAGTCTTCAAGACCATAACACCGCTTCCAACGCAGACCATCATCAATATCTTGATACTCGTACCAAAACTGCACTGCAATGCGATTATCGGTGAAGGAGAACAGCTCCTTTCGCAGCTTATAGTTCTCTTCCCTCTTCCATTTCGCAGTCAGGAACTCAACGATGCCCTCTGTTCCGGAGAAGAATGACGTCCGATTGCGCCAGATACATGTTGGCGTATAAGCCTGTGCAACTCGCACGGGATCCCTACGTGTAAAGCCCGTTAGAATGCGAGCAAGCAGTAGAGCAGAAACAGTGTGTGAGATTCAGCAGCTGTTAAGAATGCTGTGGGGTATCGGAGAGAAATGGAATTAAATCACAGCTGGGCGTAAAGAATGGGAGACACGAGGCAAAGGCCTCGATTGGACGCAAGGGATGAAAATCTGAGTTCACAGCAGACTCTAACCCCTCATACCAGCGTCGAAAATGACGACAGCGTGCAAGATACAGGATTCTAGATCTCCCAGAGGGATACATGTCGTAGAGGGGGGGAGTTCTTACTTGGTGTTCCATAGGTTCTGAGCTGCCTTGACCTTCTTCCGAGCCGATTCTTCGGTGAAAGGGGGCTTGATGTCAGCCATGGTGTAGTAGTTTATTTTTATTTAGAAGAGATGAAGAAAACACAGGTCCGTTGGACAGATTTGGGATTATGCAGGAAGCGTGAGATAGTCAGTAACTAGAGCTTATTATTGACTCATTGTACATAAGCCGTTACACGTCACGTGGGGCTAGTGGTCGTTGAGATGTTAGCGCTGCATGAGAGGCTTCCGCTCAGGACGATCAGTAACTGTCATTTCATCGGTGTGTAAATGAAATTATATTGAGGAACTTAGTAGTAATATTGCTGTTTATTGGACTCGATCATTTAAGTTCAGATCATTGATGTGGCGACCCGCTCATGTTACTTGGTAATACTTAGTTCACTTCTCATAGACCGGATAAGTATATATATTTTGTATCACTGCCAGTTAAGTACCACTACAAACCACTGTCATGGAAAATATGTAATTGATGTCATGGTTCATGAAAGTACTAAGAAACGAGCACCATAAAATGATAGCCTGCTAATTCTACGAAAACAAAATATAATATTCACCAGTTGTCATCGGCTTTGTCGGGTTAACTAAAGTCTGTGGAAGACTACTATCCCCGCACTTGTTGCCTACAGGGATAGCATCCTGCGAGGTACTTACTCATCAGCTTATCAGCCTATCGGTGAGAGGTCGCAAGGAGCGCAAGGCTATTCCAGGTTAGGAAGGCCCGCGGCACAATGCGATCCTTCCAGAGTAGGAAGCTGCCTGGCATGAAGTAATCGCAGGGCTAAGCCGTGCAGCTACTGAATCTCACCACTCGGACCTGATATTTGCATCCGGCTTACAAGGATATATCATCTCAATACACTCTAGCGGACGGAAACTAGCTACTAGTGCTTTGAGCTGACTCGGCCACTATAAATATGCGGTCTTATGCTCGTGACAGGCAAATGCTCTGACCGCCAGAAAGTGAGCAGGATTAGCACCGTTGCGACCTCCTTTTTAGAGCGCCATCCTATTCAGCAAGCGGTCTATCATACCATTAGATCCAAGGCATTCATACAATGTCTCTGGATTCAAAACTGCCTGGCCACCGGCCTGATATGGCAGTAGTGCCATCTAGGCCACACCCTGTCAAAGGAAAAGCCTTTCGAATCCTCCTCCTCCTCGCTCTGGTCGCATTTGCTATTATTCACATATATGGCGGACTTGACAGAAGCAAGAGCGTTGAACAACAGCTGCCCAGTCCAACTCCCGATAAGTCCTTTGAATGGGAAGATGTAAGTAAATGTATCAGGTTGGGATGTAATGTTCTAATATACGCTACCAGATTACCCCCACCGAACAACTCGTATACCATCCATGCTTTGACCATTACGGATGCGCTCGCTTGTCGCTTCCAATGGATTGGAATCGAACGGATGGCGAAGGGTCAAAGATTGCCTTGGCTGTTATCAAAGTTCCTGCAAAGGTACCTGTCACAGATGCGCGATATGGTGGGGCCATTCTTCTGAATCCAGGTATGCAGAGTCACATTACTACTTTACAAAGTTTCTTCTGATTGTTAAATAGGTGGTCCTGGTGGATCCGGAGTGAGCTTGGTCCTCAGATATGGGAAAGCTATCCAGACCATCGTCGACTCCCCAGAATCGCCAAGTGCAGATTCGGCGAGCGGAAAGTATTTTGATGTTGTCAGCTTTGACCCAAGAGGGGTTAATAATACAACACCTAATTTATCCTGCTTTCCTGACTCCGCGACGAGGAAAGCGTGGTTACTGCAGCTAGAGGCAGAGGGTCTACTTGGAAGTTCTGAAGGAGCCTTCGATACTCGATGGGCAAGGTATGAAGCTTTTGGTATGAGCTGCAATCAGCAAGGAGTCACAGCGTCAAAGGATGGTGAATGGATAGGAAAATTTATGAATACAGCCCCTGTGGTGGCGGATATGGTTGAACTCGTAGAGCGCCAGGGAGAATGGCGCGAACGAGAAACAGAGCGGCTCCTTTCGACGGATTCGAACACGTCCCTCGCTGAAGCAAACTCGGACGCGGAGAGAATAAGTCTGCACAATCGCTGGAACAAAGGGGAGGAGAAGCTGCTCTACTGGGGTTTTTCTTATGGGACAATCCTGGGTTCCACGTTTGCAGCCATGCAGCCTCATCGCATACACCGTGCTGTAATAGACGGTGTCTGCAACGCTGATGATTATTATGCGGGCAACTGGCTTACCAACTTACAAGATTCGGATGAAGCATTCGACAAGTTTTTCGAGTATTGCCAAACAGCTGGGCCCTCATCATGTGCGTTCGCGCTGGGCGGAGATCCCGAAGACCTCAAATCTCGTTATGAGCAACTTTTGACCAATCTTACATCGAGCCCTATTGCCGTACCTCCCTCAGGAAACAGGGGACCAGAGATTATAACCTATAGTGACGTGAAGTCACTGGTTGTGCAGGCTCTCTATACTCCTTTGAAGTCGTTCGATCTAGTGGCCCGGTTGTTGACTGAGCTCGAGCAAGGTAACGGCTCTTCCTTCGCTGATCTCAAGTACGAAGCCAAACAATGGCCAGCACCTCCTCCCTGCGATTCCTCCAAACAGTACAAAGTACCTGGCGAGAGCGATCAGGAGGCCTCGAGGAATATTCTATGCACAGACGGTCCAGGCCTCGACGGAACCGCCAAGGAGGAGTTCCGGAGCTACTGGAATAGGCTCCAGGGACAAAGTAAGGCGGTTGGAGATTTTTGGGCTGAGATTCGCATGTCGTGTGTCAGAATGGAGACGCGGCCTGAGTGGCGCTATGATGGTACGTCTGAAAAGCACATGTCATCACCGCAATAGAAGCTGACAAGTATGTTGTTTTTCAAGGGCCCTTTACAGGCAACACATCGCACCCGTTGCTATTTATCGGAAATACTTATGATCCAGTAACTCCGCTCCGGAAGTAAGTTATGCTCACTCGATCCTGACAGACTTCGAAGCACCAACTGACGCATCCGCAGTGCTCATACTATGGCGCGTGGATTTCCTGAGTCAATAGTGTTAGAGCAGAACTCCATTGGAGTGAGTACTCTTTCCGCCCCTCCCTTCAGACCCATGTGCAAAATTACTAACATTCCAATGTCGCAGCATTGCACACTGAGTGGTCCATCCTTATGTACCGCGAAAGCAATACGTCAGTATTTCCAGACCGGAGAGCTACCAAGTCCCGGGACTGTTTGCCAGGTAGATGAGCTTCCCTTTCATCTTGCCGGACAGGAGAGAAGCCAGATACTGTCGCCAGGGGACACGGAACTGATGTCCGCATTGCACTCGCTGAGCGAGGTGCGCCATCCGCTAGGCGCGTGGAGGGGGTAAACTATTGCAAGGTAGTGCTGCAGTTAACCATCTTTTAAATCATAGGAACTGGCTAGAATGCCATTGATAGCAAATTGCCCTGTAACGTATCTCGACCAAGAGAATGAATAACACATTACTTCAGCAGATTCTATTTGAGTATACCAGTTACATCACCTGCGTTCAATTTGAGGAGTATTGCCTAGACTACTTAGAATTATTAAGCCGACCTTATCGAAGCATTTGCAGACCAACCCCTGTCCATCGTCAGGGGCAAGACAGGCATTTCTTCTAGAACCCGGAGGATGTATAATCGCGGTGGGGAAGATCATCCCAGACCATTGCCCCAGACTCGCCTACCTTAGGTAATCCATACAAATGCCGGGGAAAACCAGCGAGGTGTTATTCATCACGGCGTTGGATCGGCTTCTGCGCGGTGTTACCATCATAATCATTAGCAGCCAAGCGCGCTCAGCCACCGAAAGTCGAGTTCCGTGATC
Organism: Aspergillus eucalypticola CBS 122712; assembly: GCF_003184535.1. NCBI lineage: Eukaryota > Fungi > Ascomycota > Eurotiomycetes > Eurotiales > Aspergillaceae > Aspergillus > Aspergillus eucalypticola. The sequence goes on from NW_020290283.1 coordinate 906,133, forward strand.
GGGGGTCGACCTGGCTTTCCTATGGTTGGTTGGCCAATCTTATCAGATGCTCGGATACCAGGACCCGTGCCTACCAAGTACACAGTAAGCAGTCGAATGGGTCCGACACAAGCCGAGGATCACCACATCATACTCTACCTAAGTGGCAAGGCGGGATATGGTATTCTTATCCACGGTAACAATGTGCGAAAATCTTTCTCCCTGGCTGAACCAAACTCACTGCCTGGAAGAGAGTTTGGGGAGGAAAATCTTCGGAAACTTGTAAATCATAGTGGCGGTCACCAAGCACCAGCACACCAAGGTCCCTGAGGATATTTGCGGTGGTGGACGGGACTGGTTACGTATTGGCTTACTGGGCAGAGGAAGAGCAGGGCGGTGGTGGGTGGAGACCACTGATTGGCTCGATATTGGCTTAGGTGGGGCTATTTTCTCGTGATTCGGGTTTTTAGGCCAATAGGAGGGAAGTCTGGGTGCTGGGATGGAGGGGCACTATGCGCATGCCTGAGGTGTCGAGGTGGGATGGTTTCCTCAACACTATCTTTGGAGGCAGAGATAAGCTTGTTGGCGGTGATATAACGCCGGAGACGGAGACAGGCAACTGGGCTGTCGATGCAGCTACACATTGAGAATCTGGGTGAATTGCGTGGTAATTCTGGTGATTAGAAACGAACAAGCAGATTTGTGTTCACATCGGATTTACGGCAGACCTCTGCTTTTGGTTCTGCAAACAGGTTTGATCTGCAGCATTGGTTGATTTGTAGATGCCAATGGCTATTTACTAAGCATATCGATAGAGAACCCATCTAGGATGAGGACCAGATTGGAGGTTGAGTGGCGTTAGGATCAGGGGTGTACGGGAGGTAACCAAGCTTTTAGTTGTACTGATGCAGACTCGGATGAAGTGCCGGCTCCTGATAACCAGCAATTGATAGTTGATACTACATCGGGAGAATGATGAGCCTGGGGAATTAATGCTCTTCTGATAGCAGTGCTAATTAGCTATAGAGATTGATGCCCAATTTATGGGAGTGACTGAGGATGGCCCAGAAATGCAAGCCAGACAGACCCATGATTGAACCCTGCAGAGAGAGCCCACCTGTAGAGAGTATGGGATATCTGGTCCGGAAACACGTTCCAGGAAGGAGTAGCAGCAGCAATAGTAAGACTTGAACATCGAATCGAGGGCCGATTTGTCAACGGAGACGGTCTAGATATGGTGGCCAGTGGACGGGAATGGCGCAGACCCGAAAAAGGAATGCGTGGTGGGGTCACTCAGTCTCGGGCGGTCTTCTTGATAATACAGTTCCCCCTCCAAAGCCCTACCAATCGAAGAGTTTCGGTATCCTTCTGCTTCGGATCACCTCATGGCGCCGTGGGCGGGCCGTCGCCGCGTTATTCGTTGCCCTTGACACAGGAACCATTCATTCAACTGAAGCTAAGGTCGAATTACCCGCCACAGGCTCGCTGCCCCCGTTCCGTCTCCCCTTCTTCCCTATATAACCAACCTTCCATTCCCTTCCCAATCTTCTTCACTCTCACAACTCACTACTACTACTACTCAATCACTCATACCTTTTCTAGTACACCTTACTACCAACTAATCTCATTCACAATGTCTGGCCTCAACCCCGGTGACAGCTTCCCCGCTGACGTTACCTTCTCGTGAGTATTCTCTTCATTCCTCTATTCTCTCTCTTCCTTTTGCCCCTCCCCCACCGTCTTCCGCCTCTCCGGTTGCTGGTGTCTCGAGAGCAACAACGCAACCATATCCTGTGGTCACCATACCCTATTACTAGTACATTCACTAACATGCTTCCTCCTTTCACAGCTACATCCCCTGGTCCGAGGAGAAGGGCGAGATCACCTCTTGCGGTATCCCCATCAACTACTACGCCTCCAAGGAGTGGGCCGACAAGAAGGTCATCCTCTTCGCCCTCCCCGGTGCTTTCACCCCCGTCTGCTCTGCTCGCCACGTCCCCGAGTACGTTGAGAAGCTCCCTGAGATCCGCGCCAAGGGTGTCGACGTTGTTGCCGTCCTTGCCTACAACGATGCCTACGTCATGAGCGCCTGGGGCAAGGCCAACCAGGTCACCAACGATGACATTGTAAGATTCCCTTCTTTTCTCGTTCGTCCTTTGGTCCTTTAGACCAATGATACTAATCTTTTTTATAGCTCTTCCTGTCTGACCCCGAGGCCAAGTTCTCCAAGAGCATCGGCTGGGCCGACGAGGAGGGCCGCACTGGTCGCTACGCCATCATCATCGACCACGGCAAGGTCACCTACGCCAAGCGTGAGCCCGCCAAGAACCACCTCGAGGTATGTTTCCTACTCTTCTCATGTCCAGGTGAATAGCTACTAACTATCATTGCAGTTCTCGAGCGCCGAGGCCGTCCTCAAGCAGCTGTAAACGTGTCATTTAAAGACGATAGACATGGCAGGCGTACGATGATAGATAGCGTTGACATTCATATCCTGGTGGGATAATGCGTTAGAAAGTAGACAGAACCACTAGATAGAAAGAAAATCAACGCGCTTACGAAGCTACGACAACGCTGTTCATATTGTAGTATGATGCCAGTACGTAGTATACTTGTGTCCAACGATCATCTAAAATAACCTTAAAAGTCAAGAAAAAAAGGAAAGAAAATGTACAAAGAGAAAAACAAGCTACTATTCGACCCCCAGCTAAGACTGATCTACAAAAGCCCGAATATCAAAGCGTCAACAAGACCTACTAGGATTAACTTGAGCATTTAACCGTCAGCCAACGATCATTGGTCGCGTTGCCATTTTGTTGCGTCGGAGTGGCTGCTCCCATCACTAGTTTCCCATTTGTGTCGGCCGGAAAACTGAAAGTTGACGACGGACGACGGAACAGACACCGCGCTAAACCAAACCAAACCAACCCATTCCATCATTTCATTTCATTTCATTCCAGACCCGGACCTTTCTGCAGGGATCTTGAAAGCTTTAATTATTCATCTCCAACAGATTCTCCTCCCCTACAAACTCCAAATGATACATTAATTCCTAGAAATTCCCTTCGCACACAACAAACACACAACACATTTCATCGGCCATCATGGCCTCCCACCCACCGAAGCGCAAACCTGCTGCTCCCTTCAACAACAACTTCTCCGCCGCGGCCGCCCGCAAACGTCAAAAAACATTCGATGCGCGCTCGCTCGCCGTGCAGGCCGCCGACGCGGCACTATCAGCCTCCGGCGAACTAGATGTCGCTGCGTACGTGGAAGCAAGAGAATACGAGATCCGGTCGCTCGAATCGGGGATCCAGCGATCGAAGAATGCGTTGACGAGTCGGGCGTTTCAGAAGGTGCCGAGGTCGTTGAGGAGACGGACGGCGAGTCATAATGTGAAGAGGGTGCCGAAGAGGTTGAGAGCTAGGGCGAGGAGAGAGGTATGTATTTATATACATATTCCCTTTCTTTTCTCAAAGTCTCTTAACGTCAAGATTACTCTAAATGGGTTTTTGTGGTTCGAGAGAGCAGCGGAAAGATTCTAATATGTTGACTATGATTCTGTGTACAGATGATAGAAGACAACACCCCCACCGTATCATCACGAACCCGCAAACCGACCGAACAAATGCGCATTCGGCTCGAAACTGCCCGGCGACTACAGAACCTGAACGCGAAGACGAAAGCCAAGCGCGCGGCCGTGAAAGCTCAGCGAGATAAAGAGGTCCGGAAGTCGTTGGAAGAATCCGGTAGTCATGCGTATGAGATTGCGCCGCGGGTGCCGAAAATAAAGAAAAATAAATTGTCGAGGCCGAATCCGCCGGAAGCTAGGTTCAAGAAACGCCAGCAGTGCAAGACTTGGTTGCCCACCCATATGTTTCATGCGAAGAGGGCGCATATGGCTACTTCTAAGGATCCGTTGTGGAGGTTCGCGGTGCCGTTGTCGCCGACGGAGAAGAGTTATCGGCCGACGCATCGTGCGAGGGGGTCCAGGGGTGCTGTGGCGTGGGATATGAGTTATTTGGCGACGTTGCAGTTGGAGGGGTCGGTGGGGGCGATTGAGGGGGTGTTGAGGGCTGTTGGGGTTGAGGGGGAGAAGGCGTGGGGAGGGAAGGGGAGGAAGTGGAGGGCTGGCACGAGGGGGTTGCGGACTTGGGTGTATGAGTGGGAGGGGGAGAAGAGACCCATTGCGCCGGTTACGTTGGTTTGGTGTGCTGAGGCGAAGGGGGAGGATGTGGAGATGGTTGATGCTGATGAGAGTAGGAAGCAGAAGAAGGGGAAGAAGGGTTGGAGGAAGGTGTTTGTTCGGGTGCATCCGTCTGCGCTTTTGCAGTTGTGGAATTCCCTGCTGGGTGTTTCGAAGAAGCAAAATCCTCCTGTTATGGTCGAGGACTTGCGGTTTGAAGTTGGCAGTATCGAGATTACTGGTCCGGGGGCTACGGAGGCGTTGCTTGCGTCGTTCAAGCCGGTTGCTGTGGATGGGAAGGATGTCGCTGCGGACAGTCCGGAGGCTACATGGACATCTCTCTTGGGGGTAACGAACCCTGCATCTCTGCCGCAGGATGCCATCCTTGGGTTCTCGGTCTCCGACCCTCGCCTCGATTTCCCGCCCAAGACTTTGAAGCCATCATCGTCAGAGGAAGAGATGCAACGGCTGGCTGTACTACTCTCGTCGTGGTCCCCGGATAACACGCAGACGGCCCCTGCTCTCTTCGATCGTCGCGCCCGGTTAGCTGCTGCACGCCAGTTGCCTAGCCAAAAGGCTATCAATCGGCGTCGAACCGAAGCTGGTCCTGGCGTACGCCCGCCCGCCAAAGACACTGACTCCAAGATACCTGTGATGGTACTGGCCAGTCGACCTACCCATTCCAAGAGCAGCAGCGCACCTGGAACCTGGACTGTCCTCCTCCCATGGAAGTGCGTGCTTCCGTTCTGGTACTCGCTGATGTACTATCCCCTCTCGAGCGGCGGAAACCCCAGATTTGGCGGTCTGAAAGAGCAGCAGCAACTCTCATTCGAATCAGGAGAGCCTTGGTTCCCTGGTGACTTCCCAGGAACCCGCGCTGGGTGGGAATGGGGTCTGCGCGAGAGAGAAGAAGCGAAGAGAGAGTGGGAGCGACGTCCCAAGGGGCGCAGAACCGAGTTCGAGAGCATCGATCTGAGAAACGGACAGAAGGGTGAAATAGGACGTGGTTGGGCCTGCGACTGGGAAAGACTCATTCAAGGAGCACCGGAGGCGAGCAATACAACCGACAAGGAACAACCCTCAGAGACTGAAACCAAACCGGATGATACCACCAACCCCCAAGACAACGACGCCATTGCCACCCTTCCACCACTGAGCATCCACCAACTCCCAACATCCGAAGCAACCCGCGCCCTAACCGACTCCTCAACCACCATTAACACCTCAGCCCTAGCAACAGTCAAACTCACCCTCCTCAACCGCGGCACACCCACCCCCCGAGCCCGCATCTACCGACTCCCAACTACCGATCGCGAGCTCCGCCAAGACTGGCTCACGCTATCATCAAAGCAACCCTACGATGGTCTCAGAGATGAACTTCAGAAGAAACAATCCCGATCTACCGCCAACCTCGGCCCTGAAGATGTCCAGCAACAGCTTGCTGCGTCGCTTATCACTCCGTCTGCGGGTGACGATGTTCGTCAGAAGCATTTGCCGGTTCCGACGGAGGAGGATCTTATTGGCTTTGTTACGACGGGCAATTATAACCTTGCTGAGGGAAAGGGTACGGGAATTGGGTCTGTCTTGTTGTCGAAGGTGCAGAAGGGGAAGGCGAGTGGGAAGAATATGTGTATTATAAGGAGTGCGGGGGAGACGGTGGCGAGGGTCGGGTTTTGGGAGTTGGTTTGATGTGTATGTGTATGGATGGATTGTGTGGCTTTGTTGCGTGATACCCTGTGTGTCTTTGATTGATTGTTTGGGGAGGAGGGGGTTTAGAACTGAACATGGAATTATGATAGAGATGAATATTCAAGATCTGCCCATTTAGTTGGGAGATTTCAACCAACCAACCTCTACCACCGACCACAACAGAGTACTAAGGATAAACGATGAAAACAGAAACCAGTAACCTTCTCTAGCAAGCTAGGTATACATATACACACATGCACAAACCGGGATTGATGACTCGGCAGCAGCAGCAGCAGCAGCAACAGTCGAACAAACACACACTTACACACCACTATACCTCACCTCTCTATCAATATAGTCCATCATCATCACCACCTATGGAAATGGATAAATCTACCCAACAATGCGATCCACAAACCCCTCCTCCAACCTAGCAACCTCCTTCTTAAACGCCTCGACCTCCTTCCAACAATCCAACGGCCTCCGATCATTCAACCTCAAACAACTCACCACCTCCGATCTAGCCTTCTCAATCCCCGCATCAATCTCAACCAACTTCTTCCGTCCCTCCAACTTCGCCCTCAACTCCTCAATCTCACTGTTCACGCTCTCCCGCGACAGTTCCCGGTTGATCGGCTGCTGCGCCGCCTCAACCGCTGCCGGAGTAGCAGCAGCAGCTGCGAAGTAGCTTTCCCGCCCCGCGAACGGGATCCGGGGCGCATCCAGGTCCAGAGATCCGGGTGGGTAGTAGGAGGCTGCACCCCCACTGCTGGGAGCGTAGCTGGGGGCGGGTGTCGAAGAAGAGACGTCTTTGGCTTCGGCAAGCTTCTTCTCGATCTCGGCCAGCGTTTGCTGCTCGCGAGCACGAAGGCGCTCGAGTTCTTGAGCGACGCGCTCTTGGATTTGCAGTTCGAGGGAGCGGGCGCGTGCGGAGTCGGTCTTTTTTTCCATTGAAGGAGGTGGGTTAGATGAGTTGAGGGTATGGTAGGTAGGTATATGGGAAATGTACGTACCTCGGTGTTAGACTGGAGGCCGTCAACGAAGTTGGCGGAGAATTGGACGGGGGAAGAGCTGTGTAGGATATAGCTATTAGCTGGTACTCCGATTTATTCTCATTGTGACTGTGTTTCAATGGTTTTGAAGGGTATCGCCCATGTCGAATTATTTATTTATTAATATGGTTGGTTTTGGGTAGGTATGATTATCCTCGGTGAAGACAGTCCGGGCTTCAATAGCATGCATTGAGCGCGTCCACCGATATACCAGCCCAAGCCAATCGCTATACCAACTCCCCTCAGAGCAATGTATAATCGTCCAATGTAACAAGCAAAAGCATCCTACCTCGAGAAAATGTGCTTCGAGTCGGCCGGAGCCGCGGGCTTAGAGCTGCCGGCGCCCATGATGTGCGGATATCGGGTTTCGTGTGTCCGTGACTTCCTTCAGCCGAAGCTGTCTTTGTTATTGTTTGGTGGACCGGAGAGGGGGGGGAAAAAGGCGAGAGTGTAGTTCGGTCTCAGTGGAACACCGCAATTGGCCGCCGAGAGATCCTGATCGAGGGCAATTCCTGTGTCGGAGCAGGGAATTGCATATCGTCAAGGTCCGTTTCTGAAGCCGACTTCCGCCGGGTCACGTGGGATTAGTCATTGTTCGCCTGAGGCAGAAGTTGGCTGCGGTTAGTTGATGTCTTGGTGCCTGGAGAGGATGGGTGATGTATTGATGCCTTAGGCTAGACACTGTTGCTGGATTAGTCACGGGGCTGCCGTTTTGGGATGGCTGGCTTTTTTACTTTCTTGGACGCTGGAGGTTGGGTAGAGATGCAGTTGGTGCCCGGGATTGCTGGGATGGTTTGCTTGGGGAAAGTGTATTAGATTGGGGGTTCTTACTGTACCTTTAGATGGTTTTTGGGTGTTGATGGTGTTGTTTTGAGTGGTTGGGTTGAGGTTTAGACTTTGGATCCCAGAGGGTCAGATTATGAGCATGGATAGGTTCGATAGTGAGAGGAGGTGCTTCAATGAGTTTCTAAATAGCACAGGAATAGGTATGTTGTTGCTTTCTCTGCAAATTTAGACTAGCTATTTTTATGTTAGTGAGTGGTATACTGTGTTGAATCTCACGTGCTTGAAGATCGCCCGGCATATCGTCTTATTCGCGAGAACTCTAGGTAGGTGACGCAGCAATGTAAACTACTGAAGAAGTACTCTCTACATGCAAACAATAAGTGACAGACCTGACAGATCGAAGCCTTTAAGTGGCTGATCCTGAGATAAAATCTCGCAGTGATACTGCAGCATGCAGGGAAGCAGCCGTGGAGGGGATGGTTGCTTGCATAGGCTGGACGGTTACTTAAGGTTACGTCGAGACGAGAATCCCCTGATCATCATCTTCTGACAGCTGGCTAGTCAGTCCCAAAGCAAACAGCCGTAGTTAGTATATCACTTAGTTGCAAGTATGGTGATTCCGATCCTGGTACTAGTATGATGCTCATGTCAGCATCTCCAGGTTCCCCAATGCCCCAGACGACCGCATCCGGAGACGGGGAAGGGCCAGCATCACCACCAATTCACACCACCCACCGCGTGGTCTCACCCTCTCCTGACTGACGCAGAGGCCAAGCACGAGAATGGCATTGTGGCATTGCATTGTGTGCAACAGCCATCCTCGCCCTTCCATTCCCTTCGCTGCTAACCAATTCCCTCTCACCGGTGAACGACGGCTTAAACCCCACCAAGTTGGTTTCATGCGTCATGGCAGACACGCGGGCGGATTCGCTACCGACTCGCGGCAACCCCGTCTTGCAGGCAACTGGACCACTTTTTAGTGCGAGGAGTGGCATCTGGAGACTGGAGACTGGAGAGAACCACGCACTAAGTCAGTAAACCTGGGACAAGTGCGAGACATCGGCAATGCGAGAATGTCGGGAAGGGGGAGGGAGGGGGAAGCAGAGAGAACTGGAAGTGGTAGTGAACCCTTTCCCAATTTCCCTTTGGCCACGCCTGGCAAACCCGGCGAACCCGGCGTTCCCGTTGGCTTAAGCCCGTCGGACTGACCTCATCGACCCCTCCAACTGCAAGTTTATTAGTTCTTTACTGGGCTTCATGGCTCTGCTATTAATACGCCCACTTGCTCCCCCTTCATCATCGTATGCTCATTCCGGATAATAGTTATTAGACTCTTCCTGCTCGTATCCTCCTCCTGATCCTTATCCTTTGTTCCCTCCACATCCTCCTTCTACTCTCTCTCTCTCTCTCTCTCTCTTCATCTCCATTCCCCGAATTCCCCTCCAGCTTTCGTCTGCCCCTCCCCGTATTTACTTGAACCCCACCATCCGGTCTCCTCCTTCACCACTTTTTTTTTTCCTGCACACTGTATTTGTTGTGGTCTCAACACGTCCCTTGAGGCTCCTTTTATTTTCCCTCTCCTCAACAATCTTCCTCATATCCGCATCTCTTCCGTCATCATGTCATCTGCTCTGCTGTCCGAGGCTGCGCGCATTGCCAGCCAGTTCGATTACCCCGCTGCTGAAGTGCAACGTGGAGTAACGGAATACATTCGTGAGATCGATGAAGGTCTGTCCAAGGAGCACACGACTCTCAGTCAGATCCCGACCTATGTCACGGCAGTGCCCAATGGCACGGAAAAGGTACATTTCACACCAATCAGCTCCCTCCGCAGAACAGCAGCTGACCTGGTCATTGGCAGGGTTTGTACCTGGCAGTAGATCTCGGCGGCACCAACTTCCGCGTGTGTTCGATCGATCTACACGGAGACACTACCTTCTCCCTTACCCAGTCTAAGATCATGATTCCTCGTGAGACCATGGCGTCCGGTACGGCCAAGGATCTCTTCTTGTTCTTGGCCCGCCAGATCGAATCGTTCCTGCGCATTCACCACAACGACCACTTCGAAGCTCACGTGCGACGCCGCAATGAGAAGAATGGCGACTGTGAAGAGGACCTATTCGACTTGGGTTTCACCTTCAGTTTCCCCGTGCGTCAGCTGGGCATTAACAAGGGTACCCTGATTCGCTGGACGAAGGGCTTCAACATTCCCGATGCGGTGGGTAAGGATGTCTGTGCCTTGCTGCAGAACGCCATCGATGATCTGGGACTCCCGGTGCGTGTGGCTGCCTTGGTCAACGACACTGTGGGAACCCTGATGGCTCGTTCATACACCTCTCCTGGAGAGACGGGCACTTTCCTGGGTGCTATCTTCGGCACGGGCACCAATGGCGCCTATGTGGAGAAGCTGGACCGCATCACGAAGCTGCAGACCATTGAACACTCCGAGTACGACAAGACCACCGGTGAGATGATCATCAACGCCGAATGGGGCAGCTTCGACAACCACCTGAGTGTCCTACCGAACACCATCTACGACCAGCAGCTCGATGCCGACAGCAACAACCCGGGCATCCAGATGTTCGAGAAGCGTGTCTCGGGTATGTTCCTGGGCGAGATCTTGCGCCGCGTCATGCTGGACATGCAGCGCAACGAGTCCCTGGGCTTCCTCAAGACTGGCGGGGCTTCCACTGTGTCTGTGCCCAAGGAGTCTTCCCTGTACCGCCAGTGGGGTATTGACACCAGCTTGTTGAGTCTGGTCGAGGCCGACAAGACCGAGAATATGGAGCAGATCAAGGTCGCTTTGAAGGATCACCTCAAGATCGAACGCCCCACCACCGATGACTGCAAGGCCATCCAGACCGTTGTTCATGCCATTGGCAAGCGTGCTGCTCGTCTGAGTGCCGTCCCGCTGGCTGCTGTCCTCCTCTCTACTGGCAAGCTGCAAAAGGACGACCTCGTAGACATTGGTGTTGATGGCAGTCTGGTCGAGTTCTACCCCAACTTCGAAGGCTACATGCGCGACGCCCTCCGCGAAGTGCCCGAGGTTGGCGAAGCCGGCAACAAGAAGATCCGCATTGGTATCTCCAAGGATGGCAGCGGCGTGGGTGCTGCTCTGATCGCCCTCGTCGCTAGCAAGGAGGATGCCCGCAGAAAGGCACAATAGTGGCCGTCAAAACCATCTCGCAGGATTTCCGCATTGGACAGGTGTTTGAAGAGCGGTTGGGAGGACGGATGTTTGGGCATATTTGATCTTTTACGGCGTTGTACAGCTTACTGGAATTGTGAATATATCCTAGGTCGGAATGAATTCTTTCTTTTACCATTATCTTGATTCATATGGCGACAGCACTGTAGCTTGCCAACCAAGGAGTAATTGGGCTGACAAGGCCAGTCCGAATTCTAACGCTGCTAAGCCAACACGCGTTGCTCCTGAGTTGCCAACGCGACCAAGCGAACAAAGCGATGGCACGAGAAGCAAGGATGCTATTGCCCGCCACAGCCGCCCAAAACCACCACCTCCCACTGAAAGAATTCAATAGTGCCTGATTTAGAGTCTGTCTTTCTTTGACCACTTGATTGACAACGAAGATCAACAACAGAAATAGCATGCAGGTACTTAGTCTAGATGCAGTCTGGCTCCCACCAATCCTTGCTTCAGGGGAAGAGGTGAGTCTCCGATCGAAGTTAATCCATCCTTCTTGGAATTCCCCTATTCCGATATTCTTTGTAAGGAATATCCCGCCTGATCATTCCCAACTGACAGGAATCTTTCAAGGGCTCTCTCCGGATAGAAATCTTTCCGATGCCGGAATGTCAGAAGCAAACCATCCACTCTCAGTGTGACCCTCGCTTTGCCCCGTCACGCTACCAAGCCCTCCGGGGTATACCTGCAGCTTGCACAACCTGACCAGTGCTTCGGAATACGGATTGCTTCTGCTCCTGAATGGTCTGGAGCCTTGACATGTGCAACAAAGCAAGGGGTCGTCATTGGGCCAGACTGGCGTGGCTACGAGATGGTGACACAATCTGGCTTCCATTACGGCAATGGTCCTCAGCCAGTGAAGCCGGAAGGAGGCTTTCCTTGAGCCGTCTTTCTCTTCACTGCTGATCTTCCTTCCTGCCACTTTTGCTAATTGTTTCTGGAGTGATTCTTAGATAACTGCTGTCAGTTGCAGACCAGCGAAGGATTGCTTCTTTTACTATCTACACCGTTGACTGCTGCCCTAACCCCCGTCATCTGCTTTAGTTGTGAGATTGGTCTGGGTCTTGCACACCTATCCTCGCCATGGATGCCTCCCACGCTGCGAAGCAGCAGGGACCGTTCGCTGAACTGAAACCATTCAAGGTCACGCAGACAGAAGGCAACGGTTCCGCTAGGAGCAAAGAGAGTACTCTCGTTGACTCTGCGCGCGACACCTCCCCTCATTCACAGACGGTCGAAGCACAGCACGAGCCAAAAGCACCCAGCTCGATACATAGCCATGATGCGGAACCTGAGCCAGAGTACCCTACTTCATGGAGGCTCACGCTGATTGTGGTTGGACTCTGTCTTTCGATTTTCTGCATGGCCTTGGTAAGTATTCCATTCCGTAGGCAAGCGATCGTGCTAATCCTATTAGGACAACACGATTCTGGCGACTGCAATCCCCAAAATTACAGACCAATTCCAGTCCCTCGGCGACGTGGGTTGGTACGGCAGTTCCTACCTCCTTACAACGTGCTGCCTTATCCTGGCCTTTGGCAAGCTGTACACTTTCTACTCCACCAAATGGGTATACCTGATGGGGCTCGCGATCTTCGAGATCGGTTCTCTGGTCTGTGGTGTGGCTCCCAACTCGGTTGCACTGGTTATCGGGCGGGCGATAGCTGGCCTTGGGGCCGCCGGAGTCTTCTCAGGAGCCATGATCATTATCTCTCAGACTGCACCGCTGAAATGGAGGCCTTTTCTTACCGGCTCTATTACCTCCATGTATGGAATCGCCAGTGTAGCAGGGCCCCTGATGGGTGGTGCGTTTACCGATCATGTCAGCTGGCGATGGTGTTTCTATATCAACCTTCCCATTGGCGGCGCGACCATCTTCTTCATCCTGCTATTCTTCAAGGCACCCAAATCAGTCAAGAGCACCCAGGGGCTGAAGGATAAACTCGCGCAGTTTGACTTGCCTGGTACATTTGTCTTCTTGCCAGGAGTCATCTGCGTCTTGCTCGCTCTGCAATGGGGTGGGACCACTTACGAATGGGGTAATGGCCGCATCATCGCCCTGCTGGTGTTATTCGGGGTCCTCATTGGTATATTCATCGTGCTACAGATGTGGGGTAAGGAGAAAGCCACGATCCCTCCACGGCTGATCAAGAACCGAAATGTTTGGGGTGCTGCGCTGTTCAGCTTCTGCGTCGGCGGTTCCTTCTTTGTGGCAGTTTACTACGTGCGTATCCCACCACCAAACCATCCCAGTAATTCACTAACATCTACAGCTCCCCATCTGGTTCCAAGCCATCAAAGGCGTCAGCGCCACCAAATCCGGCATCATGAACCTGCCCATGCTACTCAGCGTTGTTATCTTCTCCATCGTAGCAGGCGGCTTGGTCTCCACATTCGGATACTACACCCCATTTATGCTGATATCCCCGGTTCTCATCGCCGTCGGCGGCGGCCTTCTCTCCACCATGGGCGTGCATTCCTCGGCCGGTCACTGGATTGGATACCAGATCATCTTCGGCATGGGCGCAGGCCTGGGCATGCAGCAGCCGATGATGGTGGTTCAAGCAGCGCTGAAGATTGCCGATGTTCCCAGCGCCACGGCCATCGTGGCGTTCACGCAGACACTGGGCGGAGCGCTGTTTGTCTCTGTAGCGCAGAACGTCTTCCAGAATGAACTGCGCAAGAACCTGGCACAGGTATCAGGCATTGACCCTGTTTCTGTGATGCAGGCGGGGGCAACGATGCTACGGCATGTTGTATCTGCGGATCAGCTGCCGGCTGTGCTAGAGGCGTATAATGGAGCCGTGACGACAACGTTCTATGTTGCTGTAGCCATGGGAGCGCTGAGTATTTTTGGAGCGTTGCCTATTGAGTGGATATCTGTGAAGGGAAAGAAGATCGGGCCGGCGGCGGCGTAGGCCGCTACAAGTTATGATTTTTTTCCTAATTGCATGTGATTACTTATGAATTGTATAATGCTAGTTAAGCGACAGACAGACAATGAATAGATCTAATAAGAAAGAAATGATGGCCAAGACGAGGTATCACGCTGACAAAAGAAACAACGAAACGAAAGATTGACCACATCACAACTAACTCTGACAAAAAGAACAGCAACAATAGTAGTAAAAGAAATAGAGAAAGAGAAATAGAAGAAAGATACACTAAACAACAGCATACAAACTCAAATACACCCCCCAAATCACCCCACACGCACTCCCAAACACGACACGCCGATCAACCGGCACAACCGTATACATGAGCAACGAGACAATCGGTCTATATTTGAGTCTTGCGATCATGATTGGTTTGAAGTCCTAACAACATACAGAGTTAGCATATCCCAGACACCCCCCCCCCCCCCCCCCCATATCATCCATATCATGGAACCAAAAAGGAATAAGAGGAATAAAAGAAATAGAAGAAACAAATGAAAGAAGATAACTTACCTCAACAACTAACCCCCAAACACCACCCACCCCCACCCCCTTCAACAGATTAATGAGAACAATAAACAGTACGATATTCCCTACACTCCCCACCGTCTGATCAAGTAGGAATTTCATAAGGAAGTTGTACCAACCTCCTCTGCTGCTGCTGCGCCTAGGGAGAAAATTATTGCTGGTCTTTTTCTTTTCTTTGAGGAGGACGGTGGATGTGGGGTCTGGGATGGAGATGTAGATTTCTCCTATCCCTGGACCTCCTCCTCCTCCTCCTCCTTTCTTTCCATTAGGGGTAGATGTTCGGAAAGGAGGAGAATAGTTGTTAGTAGTAGTAGATGAGGAAGGGGTTGATGCTGCACCACCACGGAAAAGAAACCCCGGATACCGCCGTTCAAGATACCTCTGCCAGATGAAATTCGGGGGAACGATTATTATCCCGTAGGTGATGAATTGGAGGAGGGCGGGGAGGTTAGGTGTGAGTGTTGTTGTTGTGGTCGTTGTTGTTGATTTCTTGAAATTTATTTAGTATGGTTTTTTTTAATTTGATTTGGGGTGTGGTTGTTGTTGTTGGTGTTGGTGTTGGTGTTGTCTGGGGGTCAGCTTACGGATTTCCGATAATGGTCTATTATTTGTGCTAGGATGTTGGCGATGGCGTTTAGAATGGTGGATTGAATGAAGGTTGTTGTTAGGGGGGAGACCATCTTCTCTCTCTCTCTCTCTCTCTCTCTCTCCTCTTTTGTTTTTTCTTTTTGTTTTTCTTTTAGGGGGGTATTTGGGGTAGTGGTTTGCGGGTTGCTTTAGTGAGGGGAGGAATGGTTCCTTGTTGTTGTTGTGGTGGTGGTGGTTTAAGGGATGGTGATGATGGGGTTAGGTCAAGGAATGGACATGGTTTGATATCATGTATGACAGTTTTGAATAAAGTTAAGTGATGAATAAATATAGAGAATAGTATAAGGTTAGTTACCTGATTTGAAACAAATTAAATGAATGAATAAGGTGGGTATGATATTGCATTCTCATCCCCATAGTCTTGGGGTGATATGTTCATGCAGTGTGGGCACGTGTCCTTTCTGGCTTGGTGTCTTACTCCTGCCATCTTACTACATACAACAACACTTACAATAGACCGAGCACAGTAGATACAAATATAATATAATGATAATGCTATTTATCTACTACACACGCGCCCGTACAATCACATCCGGTCCCTCCTTCGCACTGGTAAAATGGTCCACCAATGCCAAATGCCCTCCTTCATCCTCTCCTCTCCGGTCGGCCAATTCCATATCAAACAAAAACATCAACCGCGCAATCGTCAATCGCATCTCCATCAACGCCATGCTCTTCCCAATACATCCCCGCGGCCCAATACTGAAGGGACAGAATGCCCGCCGCGCCATCTCCACATCCTCCCGCGTTGTCTGCCACGCCTCCATCCCCGTCTGACAGATCGCTCCTTCGATCCACCGCTCCGGCAAATACACCCCGGGCTGTCGGTAATAAGCCGCCTGCCGGTGGATCGAGTACGTTGGCGTCCCGCAATCCGTCCCGCCCGGCAGGAACACCCCGTCCACCACCGCTCCGCCCTCCATCACTTCGCGCGGGGGCGCCCCGGGCACCGCGGGCGCCAGCCGCAGCGCCTCGTCCAGGCACGCCTTTAGGTACACCAGCTCGTTCAGCTTGCTGCCCGTTACGATCTCTTCGACCGAGGAGAAGCTCTCCCGGACCTCTTTCTGCAGCTGTGCCATTGCATGTGGGTTGCGCACCAGGTAGAAGATCGTCGCGGCTAGCGTCGTCGACGTCGTGTCACTGCCCGCGATCATCAGCACGTTGGCCTCGCCCCAGAGCTCAGGGGTCGTCAGGCCCTGGCCCGTCTCGGGATCCCGGGCGTTCAGCAGGTAGTAGAAGAAGTCTCTTTTGGCGTCGTGGCCGGCCTTGGTACGTTCCTGAGCGCGCTTGGTCGCTTCCACGCGCGAGTTCATGATGAAGTTCCAGCGGTCGTTGGTGAGTCGGTGGATGAAGAGTTGGTCGAGATGCCATCTATCTAGGGGCATCCAGAGACCACACTGTTCTGTCAGTCGATTCGGTCCTCAACAACAATAGCAGCTCGAGACATACCACATAGTGCCGGTTTGCCGCCCGATCGACGAGCTCAATTAGCCGTCTCCGACTACTCTCGATCAACATGTCGAAGCTCTTTCCGAAGCACAACTCGCCCATCACATCATACGTGAGGTAGCTGAACCAGCGGCCCATGTCCTGCACCACGCCTGTCTGTTGGGCACGCGCTAAGCCTGCACACAGTTGCCGCACGTGCAGCAGCATCACGTCTTCCATGCTTTTGAGTGCATGATCCGAAAAGGCCTGGCTCAGGACTCGTCTCTTCCGGCCGTGCATGACCTTGTCAATGACGTTGTGTGTGTTGTACACACCTTTGATGGCGGGGAAGGCATTGTAAAAATCGGCCTTCTTGAGCCGCTTGCCGTGTCCGTAGATGTCATGGAGGCCTTGAGCAGTATTTACTGAGACAAAATTAGGTGCCACGCGGACATGAGAGCCGTATTGTTCGTGAAGAGCGCAGAGCCACAGGTGTCGGTCTCCCTGGAGGCCGTGGTAGAGCTGGACCCAGGGAGTGAGGGAGGCGAGCAAAGGACCTGGAATGCGGCGGAGAGGGTGGAAGAAGCGGTTGTAGGTAGCGTAGACAAGAGACTGATGTTGTCAGTATGCATTGCAAGTATGCAAGGTGACACCTTATCGACATAATACAGAAGGTGTAAGGGAGAATCGGTATCAACATACCAATCCCACGAGCAAGGCAAGCAACCCCCACCCTATGCGGGTTATAGAGATAGCCTGCCAGCCAATTTGGGCCAACATGGCTGTCGAATCCTAGTGCAATAGTGTGTCGTGCTAAGAGGTGGAATAATAATAAGGAGCTGAAGTATATAGTTCAGCCAGTCAACGAGCACCGAAGCTAGCCGGGGCCAACCGAGGCCGAGTTCGACCAAAAAGGAAATCCCCGCAAGCGGATAACAAAGCCAGGCAAATGACGACAGTCACTCGAGATATCAGAACCACTCTCCAGATGGCTGTTTCACTTACAAGACACTCACTGGCACTCGAGACTCGTCTACCGCTTTATACATCTCTCTGGCTCGGTTACTGACGGGCTTTCCCTCGCGTCTGCTGCCCCTCCATCCCCTCCCTCTCTCCTCATTTTCGAGTACGAAGTGTCTTCCATGGAACTATGTAATATTCATCGATTTAGCGCAATAGCTGCGAGGATGCGTCATCGTGGCCAGCACCGGCTGGTCTGCGTATCTACATAGAGAAGTCCTGGCTCGGGTACCCCGGCTACTTCATATCTCTACACTGTTTATGAAAATTAGTAGCTTTGGCCGCCGATCTGGTGGAACCCATCATTCGGATCTCGATTGATAATGTTCATGCTAAGATTGCTGCTGTCATTCCAAGTCGTGTACACCGTCGGAGAGGATGTTTAACCACTCCTGCTATGTGTCTTGTCTTCTGTCGCAGCGATGCCGATGGAGCATTGCTTATCGATCCATGTCAGAGCGGTAGTATTTCCTGGAGATCATGG
This sequence comes from Aspergillus eucalypticola CBS 122712, assembly GCF_003184535.1. Lineage (NCBI taxonomy): Eukaryota > Fungi > Ascomycota > Eurotiomycetes > Eurotiales > Aspergillaceae > Aspergillus > Aspergillus eucalypticola. The sequence goes on from NW_020290283.1 coordinate 924,074, forward strand.
CCCAATCATTGCTTGCTTATATCGCGGGCCTTATCGGACGAAGCTAAGCGAAGTCTCGGGCTTGTTGCTACCCACTGTATATGTACTAGAGCATCGGCTACTGTTGTCCGGCTTCCAGACAATGTAACCAGCCAGTTCGGGTAAGCTATTATGTCAAATGCCTCTCATGTGTAACCGTGGAGACCGCCACCGAGAATCCACTGCTCGTTGTCATCATTATCGTCCTGCACCCTCCGCCATGTCTGTTTCCGCTCTTTGCGTGCCGTGTCCGCTTGCTCTCCGTCTGCCGACTTCCAGACCGGTCGCAACAGCCCTCCAGCTGCAAGAAGAGGGTTGTGGCTGAATGCCTTACCGCTGCTTTCTCGGTTCTCCCCATCTCCGAGCTCCTCCTCTGCCCTTGTTTCGGCTTCCTCCTCCGCAGACGGGCCCGTCTCCGCAGGCCCAGCTGAATGGTAGACTCTCCTCACCTTTCCTCCCTTGATATCCAGACTCATGATGGTCTTCTTCTTCTCCCATTCCGGCCTTGCTTTTTCCTCCATTTCCCGCATAATCCGCTGCTGTTTCTTAAGGGCCAGTGCTCGCTGCGCGGGTGTCATCCACAGTGTAGATGCTACGTTCGGAGTCTCAAAATCTGCCGCCTCGTCCACCACACGTGTCCGCTTGGCGTTCTGCGCCTGGAACGCAAGCAACTTGTCCCGATGCGCCTTGGCAGCGTCAAGTTTACTGGGAGCTCCTGAGTCCATTCCAGGGCCACCCTCCCGATGTACACTCTCATTGTGCGCGCGCATCTTCTCCTGTCCACGCTCCGCCCGCAGCTCCCGTATCATGCTCTGGATCTCGTCATTCGACAGGAGAGGTGTTTTGCAAAATGAACACGGCTGTAGCCCTTCCAGCGAGCAAATGATTTTCCCGCAGTTGAGACAATTCGGCGCAGGATCAAAGAGAGGATGGATGCTAGCGTTGCATGTGCATTTGCGTGCGCCACCACTCAGCGTCGGATTCGTAGATACCTCCAAAGCGGCAATGGCAGCCGTCAAATCATTGATGTTATTCGTAGTCAGCGATCCCTTGGACGATGAGCCGGTCCCCGTACTGCTCCCACCAGCTCGAGAGGCAGACTTGGCCGCCTTCGACCTGACATTCGGTAGTAGATCCGAGATCACGGGGCCAGCGGCTGAAGGCGGGTTTTTAGCCGGTGTCGGTCTTGGGGCCGGTGATTGATTTCGCGAAGAGGTAGCAGATGCCTCGCGGGAAGAGATCAACGGTGATGGTGATAGACCGGTATCCAGTGTGCCTTCTCTCGCGCTTCCTTCTTGTTTGCTCCGGCTAGAGACGGGCATGTAGTCCTCAACCTGGTCCTCCTTTCTGTATCCGCCTGTCACATTTCCAAAATTGTCTGGTCGGCGAACAGGTCCGGCGCTGTGTAGTGGTGGCTTCGACTTCTTGCCCCTCTTCGACTGCGTTCCCGAATGATTGTTCCTAGATGTGGACTGGCCGCTCGGAGCGGGTGACGGCGCGTTAGATCGTGGGGGTGGTTCTCGTCGCGAACTGAATGCAGAAATGAATTCAAATGCGGCGGGAGAGTCGCCCAGAAGGTTTTTGAGGTGTTCGGCGCCTTCTTCTTTGGAGAGGCTGGCGGCGTATGTGATGATCTGTGTGAGCGACTCCTCGTCCAGCGGGAGAATTTGGCTCAGCCTGGGGACGGCCCAGGAGATGAGGCTGGTATTGCTCATGTCGCTAGATAGTCAGAGGTTATAGATATTGTTAGCGACTGAGTTAACTGATGCTCATGGTGGATGCGCGTCATAAAATGTGGACGATGAATCGAGCAAGCGGGCCAGACGATGACGGACGGAAGGTCCCGAAGTGGGCTTCGAGGCCATACTTTTCAGGCCAACAACATTGTATACTAGCCTGCAACCACGAGCTTTCGCGATACCACAAATAAATTGGGTGTATCGCATAATAAGTCATTTTCATATATTATTCAGACCAGTTTGCATAGAGCACAAATCAAGGCAAAACAATGTCCAAACATCTCCATGGAACAGCTCTGCCCAGGATAGCAGTCGTCCAACACGCCATGAAGTCTACGAGGTTACACTTTGTACTCTTGTCTGGAAGCCACTTTTCATGTACACGAATTAGTGATAGGTTCGAAGTAGGCTATTATACCACGGGGATCGCCGGGGTAGATATCGAACAACCGTTACAAGGGCACTTTATAGAACTCCTCTCTAATAGGATATCCCAGTACCTGGATTAAATCCATTGCACCTATTGTTCCACTGAATCAACAATATGTATGGTGGAACATCCAACAATTTGAAGTATGGTTATCGTTCGAGCTCAACTGTTCAGTTTACACTAGATGCTTCATAATTCGATTTATTTGTATACCCAATTTTAACCCAATCGATTGATTGTAAAACCCGAACTGACCTATTGCCAGGATATTGTACATACAACCGCATAAAAATCTATCATTCAAGAGGACAGCACACAACACCTATAAAAAGAAACGGAAAGAGAAAGGCTAGAGACGATGCCGAGCATGTCCCTCTTCGACTCGAGAGTACTAAGGTAGGAGGTTCCCGTCGACGCCGTTGATGCCGGGTATTTACGTCAATATCGTTAAGCAAACGGAGATATGTCCAAGGCCTTGTCCAACGCAAACAGGTCTGCAGTCTGCAAGAATCAAGGTAAAAATAATGTTGAAAGGGATGTGTAGAAAGGTATAAGGTGTGAAAAGAAGAGAAGAGAAAAGAAAGAAAGAAAGAAAGAAAGAAAGACCGAAGGCTTAAGAGTTATCCCCGTTCGCTTCACTCTTGATGTCCCCGTCACCAGAGCCGGCGGCGTCACTTGCTGCGGCCATGTCTGGCGTAAGCCCGTTTTTCAGCTTGCTAGGCGGAGGTGGCTTCTTCCCTGACAATTTTTTCGGGGCTCCTAATTTCTTCTTCTTCGTCGGAAGAGTTGCTGGAACGTCATCATCCACTAATGGACGCTTAGGTGGAGCAGAACTGGGTGTACTGGCACCATTTTCCATGGGAGTCTTGTTGCGGTTGGTCTGTCGCCCTGATAAACCCAAGCACCTGTCCAAGTGCTGTGCAACTCGAGTGACAACAAAGTATCTCGGGCAGTTCGGGCATTTCACAGTCGGGAAGGACACCTTTTCTGGGGCTGCTTGTTTGAAGGAACTGTCAGGCGTTGTGGGAGGGCTTGAAGCTGGAGTATTGGACGTATTTGTCTGTTTCTTCTTCTTCGGATTCAGCTTGTCCGTGGCAAACGGGTTTCCATGAACATCGTGCCCCGGCTTGTTGATCATAGGCTGCTTCTGACAATACTCCCGATATGGATCTGGGGGAGCCCGAGCCCCGACACCCGTTACTGGGTATAATAGACGAGGCAATCGGCACTCCGGACAGATAATCTCTTTCGTGGTTTGCAGAGGGTTTCCCTTGAGGTAAACCTTGCCTTCATCAAAGACAGCCGCATCTGTCTCCACACGTATATCCTTAAGTTCCTCAAGGTCGAGATCACCGGGCTTGAATGCACCAGCTGGCTTCCCACTCTCTTCACGACGTTTGGATGCCTCTTCATCGGCTTTTTGCCTTGCAGTGACCACCGCTGAGCGCATACGGGAGACCTTTTCGTCGCGATGCACCTTTGCAACTATATCATGAATTATATTATAGAAGGTATCGTTGAGGATATCGCATGTCTAGTGTTGTCAGGATCCATCGCAAAAGCCCAGAGACGCTACTGTGCCGCAGCCGGAAGCATACGGACATGAACGTACCAATTTTGCAAGCGTTCCTGAAGGAAAGGAACTTCCATTTTCTTCAGCTCCATTCGACTCGCCCATTTTGGCAATGTTCTGCAGGACTGGAAATTGTTAGAGCTGAAGCATCTTCCAAGACTGAGCGTTTAGGAAACAAGCAAGCAAGAAATGCAAATGAGTGGGGCAGCCCAGCACATCGCATACAACATGATAATGCACTCGACAGCAAGCAGTACCGATGAGATAACGCAATGGTCGCGCGAATAATGCAAAGTCCAGGACAACTGTCGAGACATACCTCTGCTGGTGTATGCAAAGTAATCACGCGCCAATTAAAGCGGAACTTGCAGTTGACAAACAGCTGCTTCCACACAACTCTGAACGATTATCCCCAGTATCAAACCGATGGCGCCATGTAGGTTGGCGCAGGGTGTTCGAAGGCAAATCTGGGTCGGGGTTTACCGGCCGCTTAACGGATGCGGATGGAGGGAACAATGGCGTAATAGACGACTACCCGACTGTGTTGGTCCAAACAAGGGAGCAATAAAGCAAGTGCCCGACTCCCACTATAAAGAATGTCTCAAAGAAATGGTACGCAGGGACGATAGCACGTAGAGTCCATCTGTCTGGCGGGGAGTGAATGGCGTCTATAACCCGGGGGCGGGAAACACCCACGGTAGGGAGAATCAGCGGACTGCGCGCACGGCCATTACCATGAGGGGGAGCAACTCACCTTGGCTTCACATCCGATAGAGCAACATATATAGAAAGGGCACAGTAGACTGTGTGACGCAGCCAAAAAATAAGACCAAGACGGCAAGTGAAGGTGCAGCACCAGGGGCAATCCTAGATCGGAGGACGTGGACAGAGGCTCTTTTGCGCTGGCCTTTGCCTCTTTGAACTTGTCCGACCGCCCGATCTTATCTTATCGCATCTCCGCGTTTCTCTCGCCGTTTTCGTCCACCGCTTTTGGATCGCGTTGGGTTCCCCTCTTCGTCTGCTGGCGCTCTGCTTCTCCCCGCTCTCTCCTCGACGTGTTTCTCGGTGTTCTTTCTTTGGTATACCTTTGAGACTGCTTCAGGGGAAAATACCACTTGAATAGTGTGGCTTACATATCACATTTACCCTTATTCCGACCATGGCTTTCCAGTTCTTCGCTAGGGCGCATCAATCCAAAGCGCCCACTTCTCCACCTTTGTCTCCCCCTCAGGCTCCAAGTACGATAACTTCACCGTCTTCAAACAACTCCCACACCAGGCCACCTAAAGGTCCACCAGCTATCGTCGTTCCTCCCTCTTCTGGCTCGTCTTCCGTGAGTCTGGCGTCCAAACTTCAGCCTCCAGCAGGCCGGGACTCAACCCTTCAAGCTGTGCCATACCCAAAGCCCATCGCATCAGGCCACCCCACTCCGCACCCGCATGTTACCGTCGAAGTTGTGAGCACAGCTCACATCCCTTCACTGACCAGAATCACGGGCTTGCTGCTTCCTATTCGCTATCCGAACTCTTTCTACACAGCCACCATCACTGACCCCGTGATCTCGTCACTGTCCCGCGTGGCCGTCTATCATGATCATCCGGTAGCCGCTGCTCCCACCTCTGCAGCGCCATCCCCTTCAACGGGCTTGAAGACCCCCACAACTGGATCAGACAAAGTTATTGGAGGCATCAGGTGCCGATTGGAGCGGTTGCCGCCGACTACTGCCGGAATCTTGCAAGGCCGGTCGAACTCGGAGCCGACGAATCTCTACATTCAAACACTTCATCTACTGTCGCCCTATCGAGGCTGTGGAATCGCAGCTTCGCTTCTAGACTCGCTACTCTACTCGTCCAGTTCCTTGTCATCTTCTACTTCATCCGATCCGCGACCAGATCAACAAGTTTCAGACCTGGTGAAGCATTACAACATTCGCACCGTCACAGCCCATGTCCACGAGGCCAACGAAGATGGTCTGAAGTGGTACATCGCACGAGGGTTCAAGGTGGAAGATGGCATAGTGGAGAATTACTACCGGCGGCTGAAGCCTTCTGGCGCAAAAATAGTCAAACTTGTTCTCCAATGGACTGATGCGCCTAAAGAGGAAATCCTTCCCATCAACAAGCGTCAAGACCAGCGCAAAGCGCCTGGAGGGGATGATGACGATGATTGGGAGAAGGTCGAAGCTGAAGACGGTGATGACGAGGAAGACCATGGAGTACAACCATTCGCCGATACGGATTCTAAGATTCTGGAAGTTGACGAAGGCATGAGCAGGAAGCGTAAGGCAGATGATGAGCCCCAGCGGCCATGACATTTCATGCTCTGCTAAGAACTATAGAAGCACTGCTTATCGTTTTCTGCCTGATTTATCTACATTTTGGCGTTCGGTTGTTTGCTCTTTGCCCCATCACTGATACCCTTATCATTGTCAAATGTTATTACCATAGAACACACTGTCTATACCATATATAGTTTGGTTCTTTCCACTCAAGTTTGGATATATACTCATATACACCAGAATAATCATACTCCTATCACAATTTCTCTGTCGCAGCCGTGACCCACTATCTCATGCTATAACACACCCCGTAACCTTAGCCCCTCGCAATGAATACGGACCTCCTTCTAGAATGATCCAAGATAACGCATTAACCAGGACCCCCAGACGCGTCCCCCGTCACGTAATCATTGGTCGACTCTGCAAAGTGGATTTTCGCGATACTTTGACATCTCCCCAAGCTAGCGGTTCTTATTGGCCTCTTAGATCATATCAGATTGATCGCACACTGAGTGCTGTGGGGAGGCACTCAACACGTATAGGACATTCAGTTTACGCTTTAGTAGCATTAACGTAAGTTTGGTCACAACAAAACTCTCCATCCCCTCAAGGTAGTAACGCAATGCTACCAAATATGACCGGACTGCCGTTGTTGTCATGGGGTTATGGTTTGACGTACATGAAATAAAATAGTTCTAGAGTAGATAATAAGCATAGAGGCTGTATACACTGAGGAACCATAGATCCTCATGTACTAGCCGTTTAGCAAGTTACCTGTAGTACTAGTAAGGACTGCATCCGCCTGCGATCATGATGCCTAATGTGCAATGGGGATGAAGCTGACATCCTCCCTTGAATATACAGTTAGCGTACTAGTTCTGAATATACATCTAATGCCTGGGCATCAGCCGGATCGCTTCATCTTATCATAGTATCAGGTGTTTCAATGATCCTTCAAGTAAGCTTTTAGTAGGCAGAGATGATTTTCTGTGACTTGTTGCACTGAAGCTTCTTATATAGCGTCCGCTGTTCGAGATATTTTCTATTATAGCAAAGATGGGGAATGTAGGGATCTCCACAACACTCCAAGTTGGGATAGCTGATATTCAGTTTAATCTCATGTTAGCTTGCGAGGTAATAATGTTCTGTCAAATTCATCAGACATGTTAGTAGAAGTGATGTATAGTAGGTGGAGGTCCAGCATTCCTCACCGCCCCGATAGATGCTCGAAATTCTGCCGCAGAAAAATGGAAAGTCCGTCAACCATTTCTCCTCATACAGACTGAGAGTTCATAGAGCCATTTACCTTTGCATTGACCATTTTCACACCCTGTCGGTCCTGAGCAGACTACTTCGGCTTCAGCAATAGCTCAAGATGGCCTCCACAACGCCATCCGCACCCCCCTCTCTCACCCTTCCCCCCTCGCAATTCGCCCGACTGCAACCTCACGCCTATCTCCTCGCCCACCTTTCACCACCCGCATCCAGCAACCAGCCCTCCATCCGAGCCAATGGCCGCGCTCCCTCGCAATTCCGCGTCACATCTGCGAACACAGGCTCCTTAACCCACACAAATGGCAGCGCCGTTGTAAGAATTGGCGACACAACCGCAGTATGCGGCGTACGAGCGGAAATCCTCCCCACTGCCGACATTGCCTCGTGGAGCGTGTCTCAATCCTCGTCATCTGCGAATAAGCGTCGCAAACTCGCCGATCGATCTAAGCAGCCTAATGAGGATGATGCGGAAGTGGAAGATCCTGAAGACGAATCGCACATTCAACAACTCAACCTTCTCGTTCCGAATCTGTCGCTGAGCACCGGCTGCGCACCGGGCTTTGTCCCTGGCGCACCCCCGTCAGCACTCGCGCAGTCGCTCTCCCATAAAATTTTGAACTTGCTGCATAGTACAAAGTTGGTCCGGGCCGAGGACTTGCGCATTTGGTACCAGCCGCCTAGTCTGGGGCCGGAGGACCTGGAACGCCATAATGAGTCTGAGCAGATGGATGTCGATGTAGAGCGCGGGGAAGAGGTCGGCAAGGAAAAGGAAATCAAGGCATTCTGGGTGCTCTACATTGATATCATGATCATTTCCTTGGCAGGAAACCCCTTCGATGCTGCCTGGGCTTCCGTTTTGGCTGCACTGCGCGATACGAAGCTACCCCGGGCATGGTGGGATGTTGATAATGAAATGGTCGTGTGCTCGGATGCGGTTTCTGAGTCTCATAAGCTGTCTTTGCGCGGTCTGCCTGTCGCAAGCTCGTTCTGTGTTTTCGAGGCTGATGCGGCTGCTGGCTGGAGGGCGGTTATTATCCCGGACGCTGAGGAGGAGAAGAACATTGAGGACAGCGCTCGGAAGGGCATTCAGCGGAGGTGGATTTTGGCCGATCCTGATGGATATGAGGAGGGACTGGGTCAAGAACGAGTCTGCATTGTGGTTGATAAGGAGCAAGGTGGGAAGGGCAAGACGGTTATCCAGAATATGGAGAAGAATGGAGGATGGGCTGTGGATGGGAAGGAGCTCAAGGCGCTGGTTGACATTTCCGCGCAGAGATGGGAGCAAATGAAGCACATCCTTGAGCAGTGTTGATTGTTTAGAAAGCGACTAATACTACATGCAATGATACCATGATGTCAATCATGATCTGACTCTAGTCCTGCGTAGAGTGAACCTGGTGACTATGCTAATATACAAAGGCAGACTTGCATATTTAATAGTGCTGCAATTCTTCAGGCGAACAGTACAAGATCTAGTTTTACAATGCCGGTGTGAGGGACTGGGCGACTAGAGCAGGCCGAACTGCCCATCATTCATGGGAACATCGGATGCCAAGACTGGATCTCGACCTCCGCCGCGCCAGAAAGCTCAACCGCAACTCTTCACTGCGGATTCTTGACAAGCACCCGTAAACAACCTGACACCTATTTGTTATATTCAGAATGGCGACTGATGTGGCTTTTGACACGAGCATGGTATGGATAACCAGAACGACTGCGTCAGCATACCCCGCTAATCTGCCCAGGGCTCGTTCACAGTAGAGCTCTACAATGCGCATGCGCCCAAGGTCAGTACCACAAGATTCTAAGCTCACCTCATCCTTCTTATGATCCATTTTACTGACAGCATTGTTACGGACTAGACGTGTAAGAACTTCGCGACGCTTGCGCAACGAGGCTACTATAACAATGTCATCTTCCACCGCATTATCCCCAACTTCATGGTACAAACCGGCGATCCTACCGGCACTGGCAGAGGAGGAAGCTCAATCTACGGCGAGAAATTCGAGGATGAGATTAATCCTAATCTCAAGCATACCGGTGCTGGAATCCTGAGCATGGCAAACAGTGGGCCCAACACCAACGGCAGTCAGTTCTTCATTACGCTGGCCCCGACGCCGTGGTTGGATGGAAAGCACACTATTTTCGGCCGCGTCAAGAGCGGCATGAGGGTGATCCAGCGCATGGGACTCGTCAAGACAAACTCGGAAGACCGGCCTATGGATGAGGTGAAGATTCTCCGTGCCAGAGTCGTGGAGGAGACCGGGGATGAGTGAGGGGTCTTATAGCAGATGGTTATGGGCATTCATCCGCAAAAGCTATACAGCATCCTAGCAACAGCGGTCTTCAGACATGATACGGGCTGTTGGCATCGATGGCAGACGTTGGGACCGTAACTCAGCACTGCACTCTTCCGAGAGCAATGCAGAGCACGAGCAGCTGCGCGTTCATTACATAGCAGAGCCACGTCCGTCGAAACACTACAGTCGCCTCGGGTTGACGTCTGCAGCGCAACGGCAGCTTCATATATGAACAGATTACAGATTAGAATAGGAATGTTTCACTACAAAACGAACCGCTTCCATCAGATGTTACCATCCGGAGCAGCAGATACAGAGTGAAATGTCTATCTACCACTCCTATAGCACAAGACCAGTGAAGGCTTGTACGAAGACGACGAAACTGCTACAAACAAGCAGTCTGCCTGTGCAGAGCACTAGGAGTGGTGTGAAGAAGGAAAGAAGCTCTGGTTGTGGGCGAAATCCTCCTTAAGCGGCTCCCGTTTGTCTAGTCTAGCTTCTTTCGGAATAGTCATATTCATTGTAGCCTCAGGCAACAGTTGCAACGAACGGTAAATAGAGATCTGAAGAGCTGCAATAGCATGATTATGGTGTCAATATCATGTCAAACAAGCTGTACAGACCGTCTAGCTATTTATTTAACTATTGTGTTTCCTGTCTGAAAAAACGAGGCTCGAACACTCATACTGAAGCCGACTGCGTTGATATTGGCAGCCACCAGGTCTCCAACAACACTGGTAACTCCCTCATGTTGCTGGAAAAAGGAAGTCAGGCTATGTAGAGCCGAATGCTACTAGGTCTACATTTATCTAGCATGTAAGTGTTCAATGTCTGTTGCTTCCTCAGCTAAGGTCTTCAATAACGGTTTAGCTAAGTACTTAGTCACGTGGTGGGCCAGTGCGGGTCCCGTATTTCTTCGCGTGTCCCTCGATTTTCTTTTCGTTTCTGAAATTCTCTCTCGTCTTCAGCGCATGATCTTCAGTCCTCACCTATGGGCTGAAGAGACTTGCTACAAACATCTCTAGGAGCTTGTGATCAAATGTGATGCTCGCTGAGCTTGCTCATTAGACATCGATATAGCACTAAGCCCCTCCATTTAGCTTGCTTGCAGTTCGACCGTCATCACTATGGAATCCCTCGCGGACACGCCATGGGACGTGACGATCTCTGGCACTGGACTGGCCCAGTCACTTCTAGCTCTGTGAGCTACCTTCAGTCGACGCTGTATTTGCTTACAGCTAACGTCTCTTGCCAGGGCCCTTTCCAGGTCAGGTAAGAACGTTCTCCATGTTGACAGAAATCCATACTACGGTGGTCCTGAGGCAGCTTTTAGCCTTCAGGAAGCCGAGGATTGGGCTGCTAAAGTGAACGAGGGTAGGAGCTCCCCAGTCTAAGCGACCCCATGGCCCCTGCTGACTCGTGTGGGTGAGCTAGACACCGGGGAGCTCCCATTCGAACATGCTAGCGTCTGCTCCGAAAGCTCCGGGGATTCCACGGGTCAGCTTGCGTCCTCTCGAGCATATACCCTCTCCTTGTCGCCGCAATTGATCTACTCCCGATCACAACTTTTGCCTACCTTGGTTTCCTCCAAGGTCTACCGGCAATTGGAGTTCCAAGCTGTGGGAAGCTGGTGGATCTACAAACCCGAGGCTGACGATAGCAGTCGTCTCTATCGTGTCCCTGGCAGTCGGGAGGATGTCTTTGCGGACGATGTGATCAGTATGAAGTCGAAGAGAACTCTTATGAGGTTTCTTCGTCATCTTGGTCAGGCTCAGGAGAGTGGGGATGTATCGGGAGGACCGGATCCGTCCTCGGAAGAGGAGGGTCTTACTGCACCCTTCTCTGAGTATCTAGCCACGAAGTTTCAGGTGCCCACTGAGCTTCACGGTCCCCTACTCTCGCTTTGCCTATCACAGGCTGCTCCTCACCAGACATCGGCCCAATATGCCCTCCCACGCATCAAGAGACACTTGTCATCTATTGGTGTGTTTGGTCCCGGCTTTGGGGCTCTCTCGGTCAAATGGGGCGGTGGCTCTGAGATCTCTCAGGTCGGTTGTCGCGCTCTTGCCGTGGGAGGTGGTGTGTATGTCCTGAATACTGGCGTCAAGTCTATCGGACCTTCACCAGAGCAGGAACCCGATGACCAGTCGCGCATACAGATTCAATTGGCCAATGATGAATCGGTCAAGTCCCGGTACATTGTTGGCTCGAATTGGGATCTTCCTGCCGCATCTCGCCCTTCTCTGGAGTGCGACAAAGTGGCTCGATCCATCTCTATCGTCTCATCTTCCCTTGCGAACCTTTTCCCCGTTACTGCAGAGGGTGGACCAGTCCCTGTTGGAGCGGTGGTGGTATTCCCGGGAAGCTCTGTTGGCGGTGCTGATGATGCACCACCGGTGTACACTATAGTCCACTCCAGCGAGACGGGCGAGTGCCCTATTGGACAATGTAAGCTACCACTTTTTCTTCTTCATCTTTTCCCCCTTCCCCCTGCTCATATGATGACTTTTCTTCAAAAACTTATCTACATTGCCTGATACATCATTGATGCAAACTTCTACGAACTGATCATGAGCTTTCACTTTTTTCGATTTATGCAAGTTACATTGTCTTGTGACATGTTGCTAACTGTTTATCAGGCGTTGTGTATAGTAGTGTCAGCATACCCGGTTCAGAAGGACAGTCAATGATTGAAGCTGCTGTGCAAAAGCTTCTTCAGTCGGCTGCCGATCCGGACACGAAAGTCCTGTGGTCCCTGCGTTATACGCAACTGGGCCGAGGCGCCTCCCACAACGCTGATCTAAGCTGCCCGTCGAAGAGCGTCATATGCCTCCCGCCTGTCAGCCTAGACCTTGCTTTTGATGACTCCTTGATCGACACGGTCAAGAAAGCTTGGGAGCTGATCATGGGGGAGGAGGCTGTTCAGCACGAATTCATGAAGTTCGAGGACCGAGAGGGTGCCTATGAGGAATGATGTGGGTTGCAGAGCAACCCGCATGTACATATGCTGTAGTAATGATTTAGATAAGACCATTCACAATGATAATTTATTACCAAGGCCACTACCGTGTCATGTGTGATCCCTTATAGTAACCTTGAAAGATTGCTGTATCCCTTACCTATCCATGTGATCATGCACTCCGCTTTCTGCGACACCTTGACGTGTGTAACTTGCTACATTTGCATCCATACAGCCTGTGTTTACACAAGCGGACCGTTGGGTTTCAACCTCTGTCGTACAGCCCACCACCCTTCATACCCTCCGAGCCAATGCAACGCAGATTGGACCGGGAGCTCAGCACTTTAATTGTTTCTTACCGTTTCAGATTCAAATTACCCCTGTTATTGAGACGGTCTTTTTCGCATTTCGCTTTCTCCGGTCATCAGTATGTCTTGCATAGAAGTATCAGGAACATGAAAGGGTCACAGACCTCCTATGAGTTACATGTGAATAAAGATAAAACATATACGAGCGGATTTGTTATTCTCCTACCAGAGACGAGGTTATTCATACCCAACCTATTAGAGTGACAGCCACTGGATGTAAGACACGCCATAGATGGCTAGACTAGGCTACATCCTCAGCCTTGCGGCATCGGTGTCTGTCAGCCAGTATCTCCCAGTTATACCTTTCCCACTACATCACCGGCAGTATGATTACTTCCATTACTCTACTTCCTCCCTTCCCTGTCGATTTAAATAGCCAGCCCACTGTCATTGACACACGCCTTGATAAAGTCCTCCTCCTAGTGGAACAACTCAGGGCGGCTAATCAGTCAACTCAATCAACCTTGAATGCCGTTCGCTTCTTGGCAAGCAGGATGAGCGAGGCGATTGACGAGTTCGTAAGCAGCTTGAAAGGCATTCGTGTATCTCAAGCTGGAGGGTCTGGATATGCACTGGAATATATCTTCTCAACGGGTAAATCATTTTCAGGGATGACAGATGAGGTTAGTTTATCTGATATATGCTGCTGGGTTTCACTAAGAATACCCATTATAGTATCGGCTCAGAAATTATCTAGCATCCTTCATTCTAACTTGTTGTCTTTGAGTAGCCTCTTACAGATGGCTTGCTACTCCAAGTATGTTGTGTCTATGGTTGAGGGGCGGAATGCTAATATTCTCTCCTAGATCTGATGATGATGCTTGGAAAAGTGCAAGTGTCACTCCAAGATGGATCGATGAAAGGTCTGAGTTTCCGCATGTCAGGCTAAGCGCAAAGATCAGGGCAAGAGATACATGTTGTGCAAGACCTAGTAAGTACTGGTACAATCTGCAATGTGTACCAACTAATGTATCTCCCAAATTTCGAAAAGGTCCCCAAACCAATTGACTTCTTCCGACCTGGGCGGGTATTTACCGTGGCCATACGAGGTATATCGACAGCCACAGGAGATGAAGACATCGATTGCACGCATCTCCCTAGTACATGGATTCCGTTAGACTTCATTCCAGACCCGTATGAACGCGAGAAAGAGCGACTTACCCGACAGATGAAGAATTACGAGGACGGTATAAAGCTTCCCTTGCCAGCGATGTTCCAATATGGCGACGTTCATGAGAATGGACAAGTTCAATGTCATCTGTACCCAGGTGACGTTCGATATCCAAAGGACTTCTGGATTGACAGACACTTCAGATATTTCACCATGAGACGTTTGCAAAGCTGCAAAATGTATCGGGTCTTGACGATAGAAAAGGTTATATCTGTCTAGATGAGATGAGCACCGATTGCCCTATTCTGTCCGCGCCAGAAGTTGAAGAAATGATGGATAACGAATATAACCTTCCCACCTGGACTATGGACCCCTGGGTAGGAGCCATCACCATCCGCCGTTTTGTGGTCGTCCAGCAGGGTAGTAAATCCTGCCTTTGTCTGGGTATTTATACGTGAGTTCCTTTCATCTTAAAACTTTCAACGTCAGTTCACATTATTGTTGACAAATATCTACACAGTTACTCAGGAAGAGGACGTTCCGATCAACCTGATCAGGAGCTATATGCCAAACTCCACTCGTCGAGGCACATTCCCGACCTATTGCCAGAAGAACTAGGAATGAACAATCAGCCTATACGCCTGAAACTTAACAGCCATCAACAGTGCTGCCCAGAACCGCCCGCATCCACTTCGGCCGCGTCTATGAGATCAAGTAAGATGTGGAACTGAATAATGTTGGCTTGGTCCTTGGCTCGTCCAAGGATATACTGTCAACATAATTCGAATCCTATCGTCCGATAGATACTCCGAGTGGACTACAAGCTTCGCCGGACAAGGATCAGGCAGGTACTTCTGCAGATGACACGGTCACACAGACTGATGTCAAGATTGAGAAATGAGCTGTGACCGCATTGGATGGGTCTACAGTAACGATTAGACCTTTGCGTATGATTTTCGGGTATCATTTAAGTAAATAACAGAGTTGCATCGTCTCTTCGTATATAGACTACTAGGTCATGCCAGTGAAGTGGCCATTTTGCATTCGGCAGGACTGTTATTATGTTGTTAGCCGCCATGCAAGGGGGAGTTTAGCCGTGATGAAAAGAACCTTGAAACACCAGGTTGTCATTATTGTAAGATCATGAGATCCGAAGCTATCACTAATACCTGACGCTGTCAGCATGCCCCCGCAGTGATGGTACTGCAAGTAGTGCACCAGATAGGCCTTCTGAAGATACCTGGGGATATCTATAAAGAATGATACTCTCATAATTGTATATATAAATACATATATACAATACTATATTCAGCTCTTTATGCTTCATTTGTGCTACTCAACGAAGTTACTAGCGATGAAGATACAACGGTATGAGCAGATATACCTTTATGTAGGAGTTATGCATAGACTAGTAGCACTATACTCTATTGGTATCGACCCCTCATTCTTAAATCAGTGCCCCCTCAATCGAGAACATATTTGACTAAGTGAAGATTGTGTTGAGGAGATAAATTGCATCATTCAGTACCCGTGAGCATCTACGCATCACTCTTTCCTAGGTATAGAGCATACGAAACTATGTGTAGCCCCTAGATTATATACCCTCCAAGTACTTAATAACGATATCAACACTATCATCTTGACTTCGAATTTTACACTCTCAACTAGTATATAAGTGAACTGTTTTGTTGCATGTCCCGTTTGCTTACCCAATTGGGGTGCCGCCGCTTTTATGAGGACAGCAAGTGAACGATCTGTGTGCGCTCTGGGACACTCACGGAGCACGCACCTGGGAGCTCCGGTCGCTCCCGGATTGCTCTGGCTCACTCAGTCAGCGATTCTGAGCAGCTCCCGCTTGCTCAATACAGCAACCCACGTGACTAGAACAGGCTCTCTAAACCGTGCGCGACTAACGCTTATCGAAATCTGAGGTACTGATACAAATCTACAAAATTTGAGGGCATCACCGAAACAAGGGCTGTCAGCTTTTCTTGGTTTCCCTGACCCAAAATATTTTAACACCGATCATCTATTCATTGCAAATGGATAAATAAATGATGAATAAATAGTAATGCATGACCTAAAATACTTCTCTTTTATTTCGGACGTAAATAGAGCCTATCTCACCCGAGTTTATCAATTATTAATCTATTCTTCATATATTTTCTATCACATCTCTCTATACCTTATTCTTTATTTGGTCTTTCGATCTCGTTCATGCTTACTGAAAATGGCCGTTCACACCTCTGCTGCTAGAGCCAACCAAAATAAGCAAAAAAGAAAGACTCGTTGCAAACTCCGCCAAGAGCGAAGCTACGATGCAGATATTCATCGAGTCAAGAATACCCAAAATTCGGGAGGTAGAGCTTCCCCGAAAATGAAAGAAGGCTACAGGAAAAGAATACACCAATATAAAAAGTACATCATCAATCCTGAGTTCTAGGACATCGAGTCTTCTCACATTCTGATAAATTCTTGAAAGAAGAGAAGGAATTACCCGAAGACTATAAGATTAGAGTTGGACATCGAGTGCCGGGTTTAAAAGAGCTCAAAGGATTTATTCACTGGCATGTTGACTTAACTGTGGGTAGAATTGACCCTGACAGATATCTGACTATAAACTCAATCTTAATTTGAGCTTAAGAATTTATTCCGGGATTTAATCTTGAGACTAAGAAGGAGATTCTTTACTGGGACAGACAGGATCTGTACAGTGTAAGTATACTTTACACTGGAAAGAAGTATATGAGAGCTGTATAAGTAACTTATAAAGTGGATTAAGCATGATTTAATCATAGAAAAGTATATTAAAAACTTAAAAAGATCCAAGCATAATTTTAAGCCGAAAAGATTTAAGCATGTTATAGTTACTTTCTAGACTATTAATAATTTATTTTTTTTAATTGGTAGATACTATATCTAGATTTATTTCATAACTCTGCAGAATCTGTGTATAGGATCTAGCGTATTTTCTTTGACTCCAGTATCTAAAAATAAAGCCGGCAGGGATCTTTATTATAAGATAAATCTGAGCATAGTATTGTTTTCCATGATTAGCTGCCCTGATAATAATAGAATATTAAACTTGTCTTATTCCGTGATACAGAAATCTTCTAGAGAATCAGGTAGTATCTGCCTGCGGTTCGGTACAAGCCGTCAAACACTACGCCGGAAGATTGGAGCCGCTTTCAATAATATATTGAGTATGCTGGTAGGGGTAGGCTCGGGTAGGAAAGGTAGGCTACATGACGTTCTGTCAGGAAGTAGCATCCTAGGGGCGTTACTAGATTCCTGAAGGCATCGCAGAGACTTCGAAGTCGCGCGCCACGAGGACGGCAGAACACAATCCCAGGCCTTGGCCAACGTAGGCTTTGAACTGAATCCAGATTCACCTCAAAAATTGATAGTATGTGTTGCATGAGTGTACAAAGAAATAAGAGATGGAATGACGCTGCATAGAGCCTGAGGCTAGGGGTTAGCGTATGATTCATTAGAATCATTAGTTGTGATCTAAGGAGACGTTGGAACGGTAGATTAACTCCTTGGATTAGCGAGGGCGTCCTCCCTAGCCCTTCCAGGTTAGTGAGATGCCGTCCATTTTGATCTGGTAACGAGGTGGCTCGCCTGAGGCTTCGGACAAGGCCTTAGTAGGTGAGGAAGGGATGAATAACTTTATAGAATGGCGTGAATCTTTGAGGACACGTTTGTCTCGCCGATACAATTACCAAGGAAAGGGCTGGGCTCTATGCGAGGATCCGAGACTCAATCAGGAGTGGTTTAACCGCATTAATACTGCTATATCTGAGTACAAAACTGAAACGAAGACATCTAAAACTTTGATGAAACCGACTTAGCTAAGGGCTAGTTGGTGGCTATTGCCAAGATGGTGACGAGATCTGACTATATATGTAAGCCGTTTCTTATATAGTTCTGACATAGCAAGTAGGTGACGTCAATCTAGTGTCTCAATTGCCTCGACCCGGGCCCTTGCCTCTGTATATCAGTGTCAAAGGAAATATATATATAGTTGCCTGGTATGAAGGCAACGTGCCTCATTCTTGGAAGATCCATGCTTCGCCAAACGGTTGGACGGGTAACGAAATCGGTTTGCGTTGGCTCGAACACCACATTATTCCCCTTGGGAAACTGTGTTAATCAGAAGTTTCGTATTCGAGAGTCGAAACTGACGGGCCAGTAAAAAACTTCAGGCAGCCCCATCTCTGCCTTCCTGCACACGATATTGAGCGAGATGCCGTTGCTCAACGCACCGCAGCTAATCATGTTCGTGAGATCCAGCAGGCTCTCACTTGTGTCTATTGTATACTGTACGAGCAAGGAAACTTGGTCATTGAGTGTAGACAACTCAGGGTGGCTAATTCTATTATCTAGGCGATAATGCGAAGAAGAGCCTCCGAGCACTTGGGCTGCGATATAATGTCATGGAATTCCATAGACTCCAGCTGAAAAACCCTTGTTCCATCTAGACGAGATTCAAGCAACGGGCAAAGTAAATGAGAGGCTGCATGACCACATCTTCTTGATCACTGACCCTGAGATTCTTCGAGTAAATTGACGAGGCCGACTGACTGCCTGTGAACTGCCAGCCAGCCTGCCGGCCACTAAACGATATTTGAGCATGCATCAGCATCGGAGCTCTACCGAGGGTCTGATTTGTCTCGAACGCAAAGGCCATGAGGTCCGTGCGAAGACGATCCGTCCAGCCCGAAAAGTTTATTATCCATTACGGGCACGATGCGCTTGTTCTCCAGACGCCGATACCTTCATTAGCGGGACTCAGCGGAGACAGACTTCATCGTAGCCGTACGACTCAAAATCAGCTCGTATCGGACCTTGTCTATTCCGTGTCGACAGAAAACCTAAATGGCCGTAAGATACGATTTCTGTGACGCGATTTGTTGTCACGAGACATTCACACTTATAAGATTGTGCTTTACCGGATGCATGGATTCGTGATTGATGTTCCTTAACTCTCAAACTAACATGTAAGCTTCATTCACAGGATTTCCTAACGACATACCCACCGGAAGGCACGATATATGGAGACGATTCGCGACTCAGCTTTCGGCAAATTAGTTCGTTTCTTGAGCGGTTACAGGCTTCTGCTGTACCCAGAGGAACTGGACGATTCCACGTGGCGGAAATATTTACGGACGCCGGAGGGTTATGTGGAAGACGGCTTGACTCCGACTAGTGGTGAAGACTTTTACGAGCAGCATAGTCTCTATACGGTTATGTCGCAGGCTGCTCGACGAAGGCGGCAAAGACCCCCTCTGAGGAATGTTTTGGCAGGCCCATGGCATGGAGTGAGGGAGGTATCGCCAGAGGCAATTAGCTGGGGAGGGCCAGATGATAGCGAGGTAGGACGCCGTTTATGAATGTTGCAAAGTTTCATGGCCGGGAAGGTGAGTTATGGGCTAATGCTAGCAGAATCCTCAAAATTGGAGTCTCACAAAAAAGATGCTGGTCACTCTGCTTATTTGCCTTCTGACGTTTTCTATCTATATTGGTTCGGCAATCTACACACCTGGAGTGCCGGGTGTGGCTCGGCAGTTTGGTGTGAGTAATGTAACTGCGCTTCTCGGTTTGACACTTTTTGTGCTCGGATACGGACTGGGTGAGCTGGGTCGAATGGAATGACATCCCATCGATCTTATCAGATGCTAACTGAGAGTTATCGAGGACCTATGGTTTGGGCTCCGATATCAGAGCTTCCCGCGGTGGGACGAAGTCCGGTATATGTTGCAACATTGGTCGTGTTCGTTTTCTTTCAATTCGCGGTCATCTACGCGAAGAACATCGGGATGCTGCTGGCGTTTCGATTCCTAACCGGCTTCCTTGGCTCGCCCGTTCTCGCGACAGGGGGAGCCTCCATTGGGGATATGTGGAATCCCCTGGTCCGCGATTATATGATAGCTATCTGGGCATCCTTTGCCATTGCTGCTCCTGTGCTAGGCCCTCTCGTGGGAGGATTTGCTGCCTCCGCCAAAGGCTGGACGTGGACAATTTGGGAGCTGCTTTGGATATCTGGCTTTGCTCTAGTGCTTCTCTTCTTTTTCCTGCCTGAGACATTTGCGCCTAATATTCTGAGCCGCCGAGCACGCCGTATTCGCCGGATCATGGATGATCAGAGATATGCGTCCGAATCCGAGATCGAGATATCGCATGTGGCTACCAGGGTGAGTCCATGTGGCAAAAGCTGTTTTCTGCGCCTGATCAAGGGCATCTTCGAATTAATCCAACCAAAATAGGATGTCTTATTTGAATCTCTTGTCCGCCCATTTGTGCTCTGCTTCCTTGAACCGATCGTCCTTCTGATGAACCTCTACATTGCCTTGATATACGGGATTCTGTATATTTGGTTTGAGGCTTTTCCGATTGTTTTTGAGGAGAAGCATGGCTTCAACGCAGGCCAAGACGGCTTGGCTTTCCTAGGTATCTTGATAGGGGCTGTATGTGTTGCTCTTCCGGGGTACTTCTATTGGAAATACCGCTGGCAGTCCAAACATGTCAATGACGACGGCTCTCTCTCTCCAGAGGAACATCTTCCTCCGGCGTGTTTTGGCGCTTTGTGTCTCCCGATATCCCTTTTTTGGTTTGGATGGACTGCAAACTTCGCAAGTATCCATTGGATTGTGCCCATTATTGCTTCTGCGCTTTTTGCTATTGGGGGATATCTCATCTTCAATAGTATTTTCTGCTACGAGGCACAGGCTTATCCGAGATATGCAGCCTCGGTCCTTGCTGGAAATGACTTCCTACGATCATCTTTTGGCGGCGGCTTCCCCTTATTTGCAACTCAAATGTTCCATAATCTGGGTGTTGGTTGGGCCTGTACATTGCTGGGTTGCTTGACTGTGTTGTTCGTGCCATATCCATTTTTATTATATAGATACGGGGAGAAGATCCGGATGAGGAGCAAATATGCCCGGCATGGGAGGTAGTGAATGTCAACCTGTGAGGGGGAATAGGACGTCGTCTAATACTTTGCTTGCTTGGATGAGGCCCGAGGCGGATTTGGTGTATTTGTATCATTAATCCTCGTACCAGGTGACAGCATCTGTGTCAGCCTTCACTCAGGCCACACATCTTCTTGTGTATATTCGGAGTTTGCGCACCTGGACTGGTTGGCCGTGGAGAAACATGGATTCAGTCGGTGAGAAGCCCAGAGAACTAGTGGAGACGCACTGGAGGGAATTGTCTACTACGTAAAATGAGCCAGATCTACGGAGCCGTGTAACAAAAGTTATTGAACTGCGCTAATTCTCTTGGCGTTCTACAGGCGTATCGGTTACTATACTAATTTATATAATATATTATATACGAGAAAACAAGCCCGAAGAAATACAAATAGAATAAAAAATTTGTTGGGCCGCCCAGGGGCACTAGGCCAAAAAGGGTAAGCGATCCTCATATAGGAAGACTTGCTTGGAAGGCTTGCTTTAAACATGATTAGATAGGAAATGAAAGGCTCTATTTATATTTAATTCACTGCTTGTAATGAATGAATCTAGATCAGGGTCATGAATCATAACTTTGATCAGGAAACAAAGAAATCATGATTAGATGATCAGAATGATGCAAGAATCACATGTAAAAGAGTGAATATCATGATTTGCAAGGAATAAGCCCAATCTGTTCCGTTCGCATTAGGAATTCAATATGGATATGATTTTGTATGAGGCATATAACTGATCTGTGCTTTCATGGAAGAGATCATTTTTAAATAATCAGATAAGAATTTAATTCGTAAAGAAAGATGAATTCCAGCCAACAGATATATCAGCAGTGGTATTAAACATCATAGATTTTATACTTCAGCGTGTTTCTTCAGTTTAATCAGCCTAATTTTTATAATTAAAACAACAAGAAGTATATAATTCACATGTGATCCCTGTCAATAATAAACGTATAATCTATTATAGAAGTTTGTATCGCGAGTGATGACACAGTGATACATTGATTACTACCAAGAGAACTAGCGCAGTTTAGTAACTTTTGTTACACGGCTCCGTACTTATATAGTAGCTAGGATCCTTTAAGAATGCGATGACCAGGTCCGCGATAGGTCGACGTAAGAGCAATAATGAATGACAGATACTAGCCTTAGTGCGTGTTTATCTGACTTCCGGTTGCACAATAGACAGGAAATAAGTACCTCGTCCCAACGATATTATCGAGTAGGATCTGGTATGGAAGTAGCAGTGATATTGGAGCCGACGGACGCCACCCATGACTAATCCCTGAAGAGTCGTTTCTGACCCCGTCAAACAACATATGCTGGGCGAGAAAGCTTGGCATTATCCGGTTAGCTTTTTTAGGAGACGATGCTTCGAGTAATGCACAGTGATTAGTAGTTCAACTGTTGAACCAACATGGAGAATATTAAAGTTATCAAGAACGAGCCTGTGAGACGATCCTATGTCTCCTACTTTCTAGTACGGTTCGGTGCGGGGTCACCAACTTCAATACATTGTATGGAGCGCCCACGTCCGTCGAGCCGGGGAAGAAACCGAAGATGCGATACGTGAACCGGTGTCATTATCCTCGTAAATGATGGATTTTGATACTTGATTGCTGTCGTCTAGATTTAGTTAGTGTGGAGGAGATCCTGTTGCAGATCTCTCAATGTCTGGCAGCGCCAGTATTTGGAGCGGTAACATCGTCAACCTTCATGTGTGTGGCTGCGGTCGTTCAGAGGCGCAGAACACTGATTTTACGTTCCTTCCGTTTCCCTAAACAGGTAGTCTCCTACTTGGATTCAAGGCATGACCAGTCGCCACGTTATATAAAATGTACTTCGTAATTGCAAACCAGCCCAAATCAGCCTTAGGCATCAGCACCCATTAGGACCTTAATGCGAGACCGTACTATCCTCTTTCGCTCTGAGTGGAACAGCGCAGGCGCATCCGATCTAACTTTCAACGGCCATCTTGATCGCCATAGTAAACCCAGTTCTCCATCCTCTACACCTCACCCTTCCACAGAAGCGGCAGATCCAAACAAATAAATCCTCGACCCTTGGGGCTAACAGCCAATAACGCATATCTGTCCCACATTCATGAACACGGGCGTTCCAGATGATCCTTCGTTTCTGGAAAAGGTTGTAGGACACTGAGGTCATAGAATTTGGAGGACGTGACCCAGGTTAAACAATAAAACCCTTTCACTGATTCTCGCAAATCGAGAGTGATTAGCAGAACGAATGTTCCTGCCAACAAATATGGCTTTGCAGTCATCTAGCCAATCTCACTCTGGTCCATTAATTGGTCTGGTACGATATCTATATATCCATTAACTCGAGTTTCATGCCGTGTGTAAATTACCTCTTTAGAAACCAAGATTCCCCAGATATACAACAAATATGACGAGCGGATTTCGTGGGATAGCAACCTGGTGCTTGCTATAGTAATATCCGCTTCCGTTGTACACACTCACAGGAAGAGTACTTAAACGATGCGCTACACATTTAATGCGCTCTTCTCAGCCCTGTAGACCTAGAGGAAATACCGTATTTTGCGTAAATCACTTCTGAATTCTAAGAGCAGCAAGCAGCCTCCAGATCTATTATCAAGGTTCTAATTACCCCATTGTTAATAGCCGCCTACAAAGTTCATCTGCCGAAAAAAGAAAGGTCAATGAGGCATAGACATACCGTAGCCTTCGTGTTTGCTTTAATCCTGTGAGTGCCCGAGGACTTCCGACCGCACAGTCCTTCGCTAGGATTTCGTAACTAGTAGGACTGGGGGCGGAACTTGACTAGCAAATAGTAACTCTAGGGACTGAATACTCATGGTCAGCCATCGAATCTTATTAATAATAAGTCTGCTGTATCGATAAAGACGCGCTCTGAACAGGCGATTCAGTCGCGCGTTGTTTTGGTCTTATTGATTTTCACTGTACGACCCCGGTAGAAAGACCCTTCAGGGAAACAGAGGATGTATAGAGCTTTGATAATGCACTGCACCAGGTAGAAGTAAAATTGGGTATATGCTAATAGCTGAATAGCATTTCAAGCAGATAGTGCACCCCGCTGATCCATTATTGGAATGAACGAAAACATAGATGTCAACGACGCCATAAAATCGAAATAAGATGACGAAAGCAATAGATAAAAAGGGAAATCAAATCGATTACACGACCGGTTACTCCTTCGATTCACCCCTTATATTAAGCTGCCAGCGTTCGCTCGAGCCTGTACTCCTCAGGACCATAAGGCTCACCCGCCTCCTCGCGAGCCATGTCGTTTATCCAGCGCCCATTAGGCTCCATGTGCTCACCATTTGACAATTTGGACGCCAAAAATAGCCATGATAGGGTGTTACCGACCGTGCTGACCTCGTCACTTACACTGCCCGCCGCGTACTTGCTTATACGATCATACATTTCATGGTCGGTATACAGTGAGAACAGATACCCACTCACCGTGTCTGTGTCCCCAGGCTTTACTAGAAATCCATTTTTACCGTGCTGAATCTGAAGCGGAATACCACCGGCGAGTGTCGCAATCACCGGTTTTCCCATATGGAGTGCTTCTGACACTTTCACCTCAAAGCCCTCCCTTGTAGAAAGTTGCAGAGCGATCTTTGCCCTCGACAAGAGGGCATGGAGCATTTGGTCGCTAGGGCCAATACGCATAACACATATCAGATTCCGAATGTGCTGCAGATGTTGCTCAATAAATTCAAGAGCAGCGTCGTAGACAATTGAGCCGTCAGGGTCATCGACTGACCCATGACCGCAGATAAGCAGTTTGGGGGGGTTCAGATCTGGACGGGATCTGGCAAGCTGTTTATGAAACTTCTCGTATGAAATGAGAACATCTTGAATCCCCTTTGAAGGGTCAAATCGGGCAATCTGGACTATGTAATCCTCTAGCATAGTGTAAGTTAAAACGCTGTCCTGCAATTATTACAAACCTAGGAAATGGCCCACCTTTTGGAAATCCTATGTTTGGCATATACTGCTCCCGGCACTTGGCATTAAAGATCCGACCATAGTGACTGGCGGTCCAGTCCGTCATGGGTTTATTGAGTCCGTCTAACCAGTCCGTTGACGCAGGCAAATATCCAAGCTTCTGCCTGGGAACAACCTGTGGAACAAACGCACGAACAGGATGGCTTACAAAGATGTCTGATTTGCTAATGGCCTCCCACAGGAACTCCCAAGCCTCTGCTTGAGGAGTACCAGGTGTATCAACCAGATCGCTTCGTATCTGGATATGACTGCGGAAAATGACTGGCCGCTGTGGGGTGCGAGCTTTGATAAGTGGAATAAGCCATGGCAGTTGAGGGTCGTCAATGACCACAACATCGGCACCTCCCTCCCAAGGTGGCACCAGCGGTCCGTTCTTTTCAAACCAGGCGGGATGGGGAGGGCCATACCGACTGATCCATGTATAGGCATGAGGAGAAAACTGTTCCAACCACGGAGGAAGAGGGATCCCCTTGAACCAGTAGCGTTCGGCATTGTCAATTACCCAATCTCGAAGCGAATTCTTGTCTGCGGCAGTGAACCGGAGGCCGGGGGGTGCGACCCCCTGCAATATATTATGGTTGTTTTTCGTAATTCGGAAAATGCCATGTCTTGGTCTAGGGACATACCTGATGGCGCTGTGAGCAGGTGGAATAAAGCTAGACCAGCCACTGAACTTGAAGTGGAGATGAAACATTACCATCTGAGGTCGACTCCGAGTACTTTTGCGAAACGGACCATTGCATGCCGCATCAGAGCGACGCCACCGCCCTGCGGAGTAGCGCTGAAGAAGGCTACCTTTACTCTTCGCTTCTGGAGGTCACTCGCGTACTTTTGTATTGCTGCCCAAGTTGCCGTTCCTACTGTTTTCTTATAGTCTGCAAGAGTGGTAATCTGTACGTGAAAGGCGGCATCTACCTCAACAAGGCCTCGGCTACCGATCTCGGGCACCGGAGCATGAGTAGGTCCAAAGAATCTGGGGGGGATTAGTCCCCTATTAAATACCAAGGCGTAACAATGGCGGCACTCACCGGATGCATTTTCTTGCAATAGACTCGGTGTGTTCGTCCAACGATCTATGCGGTAAATGTTCTTCAAACATACCCCAGCTCAACTTTTCTTCCGATTTCCGGAGCACAATAGGGATTACATCAAGCTCAGACCAAAGGCGTGTACAGAGATCCGGGCATCGTTCCGCCAGGTCGGTGGGCATTGCCAAGCCGATGAACTTCTCACCGTGCTGTTCCTGGTAGTCCCTCATTTTCTCCACGATGAACTGAGAGATTTCGGCCTGATAATGGCTTTGGTTGCTTGTAGTAAAGGTATATTGGGCGAAGTCAAGCAAATACGTGGAGTCACGTACAGCAACGGCGATCGTCACTCCAGTCAGGAGGTGGAACCGAGCTGCAAGCCCTGCGTAGATAACCTGAAAAAGGCATTAATTGATATTGGATCCATAGCTACGGCGCCATTCCATACATTAAAAGGAGGCCCAGTCCAGTCATTCTCTGCCAGCTGTGCCTTTGCCCTGCGCAGTTGATATAAGGACGTGCGCCTCTCAGTACCACTGTCCCCGATAGTTCGAGAAGACATGGTAGATATGTTTAAACCGCTTACACTGTGGTCTCTTTGGCCCAGAAAATGCCGGGGAGATTGTCAAGGGTAGTGCTTAGAGATGTTGTAATCTGAGAAAGGAAAAAATGAGGCCACCCATTACAGCTTTCTACAGAATGACTCGCAGAACAATTCGCACATTACTGAGGTCATAATGACGAGTGCCAGGTCAGGAAGCTAAAGGAAAGGCCGATGGAATTGTTTGGACTCCACGAGAAGGAGAACTGAATTAAGGATATAGTTTCTGCGGTTCTGGTATAGAAAACACGATAGCTCGGTCTAGACTGTGCAGCCTACGCCTATAGTGCCGCAATAAAAAAAGCCCCCTGTGAGCCAACAAAGGGTGGTCTGATGCCATGACTTCATTGTTCCGTTCAGGACCCAGCGGGAACCGCCCCAACACTAGGCTATTCACACTGGATCGATCTAGTATGGGTCTCCGCACCTGCATAGATGACCTAAAAACAACATGTAAACCAACATCAATGATTAGAAGATATGCTTGGAATCAAGGAGATCTTCGGGGTGATTGTGTACGGCACTAGAGCTTCAAGACTGCTACGCCAACTACAATGGTAGCTTTCTGGCTGCAATTAAGACTCCTTCTCTGGGCACAATGAGTCTATAGCTGGCAGTGTTTAGTGGTGACGAGAACTGCAAGATGATCCACTTGTGATAATCGGTATGTATATGGCATAATCAGAGTGCCAGGAGTCGGGTAATTATGCAGCGTCAGAAGACCAACTCGTTGATCTCAGTGGGTGAGACACAAGCTGGCGCCACTTGGAAACGGTCCTCTTCAGCGCACTACTGAATCTTCGAATCCAGCCTGGAAAGGGTGCTGTTGCACATAGGTAGCAGGAGACAGGCAGAAAGCAACTCATAATCAATGCTGCTGCTTTCAAACATTGACCGCCAATGATTTCCACGGCTTCCAGTTAGTTGCGATCAAATCCAAACCGTTGCCGTCTCCCAGGTAAGCTGCCCGTGCTTGTAAGATATTGTTGCATCAACCCCGTTGGATTACTGCAGCTCGCCCAGACGGCCACAACCTGTTAGAGGAGATGCTCACAATTTGTCCCGACTATTCTTACTAATCCATTATTTATGTAACTAACTATGGTCATCTACCTGATGTTGTCGATGAACAACACTAAGAAACGAACTAGGAAAACATGTTATTATGTCCATTTCAAAACATGGGTGCTCGACTGAATGGCATTGTTGATATTTAAACTAAGGTCATGAAACTTCGGCTAAGACCATGGACGTTCCGCTTCTTGGACTCATAGTTCTGATGCCTGCGACCTCGTATTCATCGCGGTGCCAGATAGCAATAATGCTTGTCAGACTCGGTATTTAGAGGCGAGTTCTTCCCAAGTCACTTGTTTCGGCTTGGGGTAGTAACCTGCCTGCAGCTTGTTAGTCTCTATCCTAGCTAGTAATAATTGAAGACACAAACTAATTGCTCTTTGGATGGCTGCCACTGTCTATCAGAATTGAAGATATAGATTTGGCCCGTGTCTTTCAATCGAATTAGAAGAGAGATGTCCGCATCACATTCATGACAGTATTCGAATGCACCAAACATCAATCGAAGTCCTCGCCATAACCGTTGCTGACGCTTCGACCTGGAGTTATCCGAATGTCGCCCACGAACTGTTCTGACATTCGCCATCTTGCTGGACCCAACAACCAAGCAAGGAAGAGAGATCTGACCACCACGATTTTGATTTAACAAAGTATCTTGCATAGACTTATTAAGTTCTTTTTATCCGTTTTTTGCTCACCCGGTCACCCTGCTTACAAGTGAGTCAAAGCTACAGTACATGGGCATATGAAGCATGGGGAGGAAAACAGGAAGTCCTCTACCAAGATTGATGGATACGGGTGTTCCATTTCTGGCTGGTGATTGAGGGTAAGGCAATCGAGGGTGATCGCGGGTGAGCGTAATATTGAAGCCCCTACCTTCCGGTCTGTCCCTACCTGCAAGTCTGTCCCTACTCTTCGGTCTGTTCCTACTTCTTACTTTGTGCCACCTCTGCAACTCGTCAGAAAAGGGTGTATTGAAAGTCACTGCGTCCATGTAGATTCCATAATGACAATTAGAGATTTGAAAGGCATTGTACTACCTGTACTGCTAAGCCTCATTCAGCTTTTCAGGTGTTACTTAGAACAGTGTATCACATGTATGCTACGAATTGAGAAGTTTCAAGGCCTCTGGTCCAGTTAAACATTGCGAGGTCTAAAAGGGTAGTAGGTAGGAGAAGTATAGGTCTAGAGTGGTTGTAGAGCATCGTTGACTGTACGGAGGTGTGTTTCAAAAGTCATTAACATGACCTGTCACATTACGGTGTCTTGGCAGTAATGCATAGTAACCATTACACGCACAACAAAACACGTGATGCACAATATCACTCACGTGCTATTTTATACATTGATTGTGCATCACGTGTAAGTGTATAAGATACTTGTGTATAGTCACGTGGTGCATAAGGTATTCTGTATTTCGGCAAAATTACTAGCGCTGCTAATGACTATTGAAACACACCTCCGTAAGCGAAGCCTCTTTGGTAACTTTGGTAGAAACTTGGATTGAGACTATTGGTGCTCGAGAGTAACTCGCTGTCAGGAGGTTCGATTTAAACAGGAGATGATCATAAAAATGGGGCCCAATGGTTTTCGAGGACCAGGAAAATGACGGGCACGCCGGCCGAGACGAAAAGTGATATAGAGGATATTAGTGGTGCACATTCTAGTTGGGTCACATGACTAGCTCGTGTAAACTCAGGCATGCGGACAGGGTGATGGTCGCTTCTCTAGTGTTTACTCCCGGAGCAATCCGGGATCGCTCAGGGATTGCTCAGGACACGCACTTTTGTGCTCTTCCCACGCTCCTGGCCGCTCAGGGAGCATAAAGCGGCGCCAAGTTCGCCCTAAAGCGGAAAGGGAAAGTCATTTCCAGTCGACGTCCGCAGCAATCGAGTTCGTTAGTAATAAGAGACAGCCTGATTCGGCCATCTACATCTCACAAATTCAGTAGATCAAATATACACTCTGTTTCAGATCACATTATTAACACAGTACTATCAATCCTCCCCCATCCTCAAAGCTTATAATATAACAGTAACAGACCACAAGCCAATTAACCCAAATCTACACCGCATATAACAAAGTACTAGTAAATCAGTCTGAGACATTAACCTTACTTGCCCACTACGTACAACTATCTACCCGTTTGAGACAACATAATAATTTGTTTACCCACAATTCATTTCTCGAAATCTTGCATCTGAAACGCTCTATCGGCGGGCTAAGATCCTATAGTCCACGGGTAGATTAACGGACTAGATACAAAGTAGGCTAATCAGTGTTCACTTTAATATCGCTTAATTTCCGGGTTCCTACTCCTTCTAGATAGTCCTTATCTGCAGGTTAAATTGGCAAGTTGGGTGACAGTAGAGGGGATCAATTTCTTATTTTTTTTTACTTTTCTTTCTTTGTTGTGATATGATGCTAATCCAGAGGCGTTGGAAGGCTCTCCCTCTCTCTCTCTGTCTGGTTTGGATAAGAGAATGTCAAATGTTGAGACGCGTGTACATTCATTTATTCATAAGTATTATAATGTATACTCATTATGGCGGAATATGGCATCATTACTTACTATCTACTATGATAACTATACCATGGGTTCTGGCCAGAGTGGTCTTCTTCCTCCGTTCCAAGCTTTTATTGTTCTCGCTTTCGGGCTTTGGTTACTACTTTAGTGGCCGATTGCATGCTCGCGGCAATTGGCCTATCAGGATAACGGGTGACCGTTGGTGGTGGACTTGCAGTGAGAACTATTATCGACTAACCGGGTGTCCGTATGAGTAGTGTGAAAACGCTGGCAAACTATGCAGGTGGTTTTTTTCGAACTGAGTCGGTCTGTTCCAT
This sequence comes from Aspergillus eucalypticola CBS 122712, assembly GCF_003184535.1. Lineage (NCBI taxonomy): Eukaryota > Fungi > Ascomycota > Eurotiomycetes > Eurotiales > Aspergillaceae > Aspergillus > Aspergillus eucalypticola. Next base: position 954,667 of record NW_020290283.1, read on the forward strand.
GACGAGCTAATGTTTTTTTGTCCAGGGTTCCCGGATACGCAGAAGGCATAGCGTGACTCCATCTAAGGAACTTGCTGGATGCCGTTCCGTACTCTACCTCATTCAGGTGGCTTGGGAAGAACCGGGCGTCGGAAAAGAGCGACATGGACCCTGAACGGAGGACCCTCCTCTCATCCAATTGATGTCATTGTTCGTTTCCCTTTGGACATTGGATCCATAACTACGGAGTGCTGTCGTCCTTTTGCGGTAAGAGAAGGACGGCAGTCGAACCTGAATGGGTGCACATCCTTCCCTAAACAGCGACCGAGGCCCATAATGGTGTGCTTGGCATCTCGGCTCTGGGTGAACAACACTGGACCGAATGGCGATGGCTGGATGATGATCAGGGGGAGGGAAGTGCTTGCATTGGAGTTTACGTAGTAAACCGCCCATCTGGGATGCAATTACGATTTGGGCTGGGCAGTGAAAGACTGACGAATGGTTTGCAGTAAACCAGTTGGAAATCCTGGGGAGAGCTGAACTCAATGGCACAGGACAGCTGGATGTATCATGCATTCCATGCACAGAGATTGTTGACAGAGTGTCAGGGTCCATCAAATGGGTGTGTAGGTGACAGCTGCCAAGGCTGGCGTTCAAGCTTAATTGTCCGGCAATGTTTTTTAGCGAAGTTGGTCATGCTTGCGAAACGACCACAATGTCGATCCCTCTCTCCTTCCTTTCCCTGCCGTGCGCACGGTAGGAAGAAACGTTTGTGTGAAATAAATTGTATCTACGGAGTAGACTGACTACTCAGGTGTTCACGATGGCGCCAGCCCGGTCAATCCAGGATGGATGAGGGGGACGGCGACACGATTGCTGATGGATGCCTGCGATTGGGTCGGATGATGTCGCAAACATTTTACTTTTCTGCGCCCACTTGCAGTTTGACTGGGGTTTACCCCTCCGCGGATACGCAGCTTGAACAATCCATCAATAACAAGCTGCCGAGTGACGAGGGGAGAAAGTATCAAGTACGACGTACGCGCGTCCGGACGGGCTGGTCAAGGCGGACGTAACTTATGAGATTGCAAAATTTCCACTGAAACGTGGGTAGTTGGACCAGCTGACGGGCAGTAACAGAACCACTTTCAACCAGAGGAACCACCAGGTACAGGCCGAGAGTCTGGAGGCAATCCGCTCAGCCCATGTCCACTCATGAGGCTCAACCACACGGCCACACTTTGCCACTCTCCAAAAACTCGTGGAGCGGTTTTTCAGTTGGTGGTGGCACTATACATAGAACAAAAACCAGAGGACGTTGGTCCCAAGAGTTGGATGGGATTCGTCTGTTAATCCCCAGTACGTGGCAATGGAAAGGCAGCTGAAAAACAAGACCAACAGGATCACAGAAGACTCCGCTGTCCGAATCTGAGGGTTTCTATCCGACACAAAGTAGATGCGTCGAGGTAAACCCTGCCGACCGGTGGATGTGTTAAGGCAAGCCCAGCCCAGCAGTAGAGTAGCGGACTGTTAGTCTATCGGCCTACTACGTAGTGCTGGAGAGCGAAGGTACCTTGTTGTGGTCAGTCTTCCACTACCAATCTGAATGGTCCGCACGTTGGTGGCCATGACGAGCCTAGTTTCACTTCGGCGGACACCACTGGGCTGAATCAGGGTATGAGCTGATACTATACCCGATACACCGTGACTACGGGGGAAGAGGGAGAGCGAAAGTCAAGAATAGGAGAATGGATGGTTGGATGGAGAAGGGGGAGGGAAGGACACGCGGCCCGTGGGGCCACCGGCCCAGCGAGCCCCTAAAGGGTCTTTCCTCACTGGCTGAAACGGCGGGCAACCGCGCAGATCGAAGTTTCCATCTTTTTTAGCTGCACCAACCAGCCGATTGGTTTCTCTGTAAGGCGTTCTGACATTCGACAGGGTATTACACCCTGTTTGTGAAGTTGGAATATGAATGAATGGACGGATTAATGTCTCAGGCGCCGGACATGGATATGAATGCGCATGCGGATCTGGAGGTGTGAAAATGGGTGTGGTGGGCACATTCGCTGTCTGCATTAAAACTTTGTGTCCGGAAAGAAGAAAGAGCGGGATGATAAGAATAGCAGTCCGCCCGAGGTGGTCCACCCGCTGGAACATTCCGAGAATGTATGGAGGATTGATGCTGGAGTCCAGAAGCAGCCAGAGACCAGCTGTCATTTTATCCGTACCACCACAAACATCATGAAAAAGAATAAGAAAGGGAAAAAGAAATACAGTCTTTCGTATGACCAGTAGTGTTCAATTTAAGATAGACGAGCAGCGGTGATCACTGCCTTGAACATTCCATCATGAAGGCTACCAGGTCTCTCTAGTAACCAACCTAGTAGAACGGGATTGCCTCAAAATGGTTAACGCAAGCTTAGAAGCATAACATTTACAAATACCAAGAGGGAGTCAGTAAGGCAGAAAAGCCGGAGAATAATGAGCCTGAATAGGATTACCGGTGATGTTCTATTTCTGTAGACCATGTTGATTTCTCCGGGAGGCGCTTGATTGATCAGTTGACTCTGCTGTAGGGACTTCTGCGCATCCATGTGGTACTTGGAGGATCTGGACGGAGATACGCATCCACGCATGTACTGTACATCGAAGAGGGGAGGGAGGGGGAAAACCAAAGCCTGGGGAAATGCATTGACTTCTTGAGATCTGTCAACTAATATGATTCGATGTATCGGGGCATTCCCTGGATCTACTACTGTCACAGAAATGATATCCTGAGACGCGGAGGCATCATGCTATGCCATTGATGATGGATTGTTTCGTGGAGGTCGAGATGGAGACGAAGACGACGACGACGACGACTGTCAACGCGTCGAGGAATGAACGTCCGCCGTTTCCGTATCACAAGTTCGCAAGGGTCCGAAATCCGAGATTGAAAATTACCCGCCACCGGCCGGGTGGAGCAGTGAAGATCCGCCCATCGACATTCTTCCTTCAGTCAGGGATCGGCATCAGAAAATAGGTGGGTGGTGGGCAGTGCCGTATTCAGGAAACTCACACAAATCTCGTCCAGAGGCAGGAACAGCTATGATTCTTGAAGCGCAAAGAAAGAGCGTAAGAGGTGGCAGGAAAGGAGGGTGTGTGTGTAAACAAAGCAGGATACTGTAAAGAAAAGAGAAAGAACAAAAAAGAAAGAATACAAAAGACTGAAATGGAAAGGAACAGTAAATAACTTGGCATACAGCGGGAGGCGTCAACAGGCCGAGCATAAGAACACTAAGCATCATCGTGGTGTAAATTCTGTAAATTCCTCGTTCGGAAGTCGAAGACATTGAATGAGCATTATTATGATTATTATTTTTTTTTTATTTCAAGATAAAAATAATCATCTATCGCCCTCCTCGATCCGGACCAGCTGGTGTTTTTTTCACCTCATCTGATGCTCTCTCTCTTGCTTTCTCTTTTACCTTCCTCTCGTTCTCTCTGCCGTGCAACACTTGGCTGCTGCTTGTCTTAGAAAAAGGAAAAGGAAGCAAAATAACTTCTCTGCAACTTGAAGAGACCCCTTCCGTCGTTTAATCTGCCCGGCAAGAAACCAACAGCAAGAATCAGCCAGACCAGAGACGGGCTGAGCTTAATATTTGCAGATTAAATTACCCAGTGGAGGAGCTTTGGCCCCAGCCCAACCCGTGGTCCAGCATTCGGCATTCCCACTTGGGATCGCTCCCAGTCGCCTGTCTCTCCTGTCTTCCGCCCTCATCTTCTTCCTCTACTTCTCGAACTCTTCTCCCCCCTCCGTTACCTTCTTCCCCTTTTCCCTTTCCTCTCGCGACATCCTCAACCCCTCGACGCTCAGCGCTCGTCTCCCTCCTCTTGTTCTCTCTTCTTTGAGCCCTCGACGCACCGTCTGGTCGCGATTTCGTCGGCCTGTTCTCTTTGGGTTTTTTTTTCTATTCTCCTCGCTACTACTTGTTTCCTGCGGCTTTCTGCCCCCATAAATCTTCCGGGGCTTCTCACCCCTTTCCGTGACCGTGTCGCAGGTCTCGACGCTGCCAGCCTTTCGTTGACAGTCTACCAGGCAATAGAAAAATTCTCCTGCTCAGGATCAGTTTTCTATCAGCCAATTCCACTCTTTATACCATATTTCCATACGTGACGACTTGCGAGAACGGTTCCAGTGACGACAACCATTCGTTTCCGGTTGACGTGCTTTTGAGACGAGAGAAAAATAAAATTTAATCAACTCGTCACCGACTTCTACAATCTCACATGTTCAAGAATACTCATAATAATACCGCCAAAATGCCGATGTTCCGTATGAAGACGGTTTTCCCTCTGATCGCCCTTTTCTCGATTGGGTTCTTTTTCTGGTGCGTCGAGCGCTTCGACCAGGCTGCCCTTCTGCGTTTTAAGCATCCAGCCGATCGCGTCGCTGGTTCAACCCCGCAAATCCAGTTGCAACCGACACCCCCATCCAAGGCCTGCGACGTGGACCCTGGTCTTCAGGCTCCTCTGCCCTTCAGCGAATGGCTTCCTCGCAAGAACTACACCCGTGCCTACTTCCGTCCTCACCATGTGAGCCCCAAGACCGAGTTCAACTCGCTTGAGGATATCGAAGTCCCGGTGCTCCCTCCGATGACCATCATGGAGCGCGGTATGGTCGTGTCGCCCGAGAACGAGGAACCCCTGCCTTGCCCTCCGATCATCGACGTCAACGTTGCTGCTGATAACGATGTGGACGAGACTGATAAGCTCCTGTTCGGTCTGGCTACTACTGCCGACCGTCTGGACCGACTGCTTCCTTCCCTGCTGTACTCCTATGGAAACACCAAGGCTGGCTTGATTGTGCTTGTTCCGGAATCGGACGACGACATTCCCAAGCAGGAGGCCTACTTCCGCAACCGTGGCTTGGATTTGACCCTGATCCAGTCTCCTTTGGACTTCACTGCTCGTTACTTCGGCCTGGTCCAGGCATTCGCTGAGACCATCAGGACCAAGCGCCCTCAGACTCAGTGGGTTAGCTTCATCGATGATGACACTTTCTTCCTGTCCTTGCCGACCATCGCTGAGGAGCTGAAGCTCTTCGATGTGAACAAGAAGCATTACATTGGTGCCCTGTCTGAGGCTAGCTGGCAGGTGGATACTTTCGGCCACATTGCTTTCGGTGGTGCTGGTGTTTTCGTTTCCAAGCCCCTCCTCGATGTTCTGGAGGAATACTACGATGAGTGCCAGTCGTGGGGTGAGCAGCCTGGTGACCAGAAGCTCGGCCAGTGCATCCAGAGATACGGAGAGACCCCTCTTACCCTCTGGCCCTCTCTGTACCAAATGGACATGAAGGGTGAGGTTGACGGTGTCTACGAGTCTGGCCGCAAGATCGAGTCTCTGCACCACTGGAACAGCTGGTACACCAAGGATGTTGTTAAGATGACCACTGTGGCTGCCGCTGCCGGTCGCCGCTCGGTTCTGCGCCGCTGGGTCTTTGACCAGGAAGAGATCGTCAACAACGCTACTGGTCGCTCCACCCGTACTTTTTGGGTGTTCACCAACGGATACTCGCTCGTCAAGTACACTTACGATGAGAACACACCCGATGATGCGATCAACTTTGACCACACTGAGAAGACCTGGGAGGAGGACCCCCGTGGTTACGAGGCCCGCCTGGGACCCCTCCGCAACCGGGATCAGGAAGGTGTCACAAAGGATCGTTGGTTGTTGCGTGATGCTTTCGTGGTTGGCGACAATGTGCACCAGTGGTATGTGCGTGAAGAAGACGAAGGCCACAGTGTGATCGAGATCGTGTGGCTCGGCCCCAAGGGTGGTGGCGGTGCCGGCGTCCGGGACTTTGGAGTCCGGAAGCAACATCACTAAAGTCCTTGGTCATGCAACTCAATGAGAGACCAGACGACCGATACTGAGGCTGGCCCTTGGGATCTGTGAAGCTTTTCGATTCTTGCACATTCTTCATTCCTTTTTCTTTACACTTTACCAATTCCTTTTCTTCCTATTATTCTTCTAAACTTGATCTTACTCTATATTTTCCTACGACACCACAACACTAGAGAAACAATCATGCCAATCTACACGGCGACAAGGAAAACAAGAAAAGTGAAGGTGGTGCGGGAATGTATCTCTTTCGGTCACCGAATCCTTCGGCCTCCCTGTTTTTGATCGATCATTTGCCTGGCGTTGTATTGGCGGAGTCAAGAATGGCGCAGTCCAAGATCGGAACTGGTGGTTTTCAGCGAAGAGCATACCTCGTTTGAGTCTCCCTTGATTGACCTGGCTACGAGCTTGTGGGATGGAATAAATCATATTCCCGCCCGGGGCCCATTGCTCACGACCCGACATATCCCATTCCCTTATTTCTCCCATTTTCTCATTTTTTTTGCTGGCTTCCTGTCGAGGGCTGCTTTCTTGCATCAATTTTTTGTAAAAATAGAATTTTGCCGGCCGAGCCGCGGTCGCTTGCTTGCTTTTGGAGATTAGCGCATTCGTCGTTATGGCAGAATATCACGAGTTCAAAGTCTTAGATTAGGGGGAAGATTATCTGTTATTGATTAGCAATAGACACGCACGCATGCTGCGGAATAATATGACTGGATTCACTGGAGAAATGTGTTCGTAATGGGTGGTTCGATTGATTGCGTAGGTCAGTTTGATGCTTGTTTCATGTAGAGTCAGTCAGTCACCACCAGCCTGGCAGGCAGACAGCTTTTTACTCGGCAGTAGCACACTGCCAAGGAGTAGCAATAATAACCTCTTCGGCAAAAGTACGAGCCCACCAGCTCAAACTATCCATAGTTAGATAAATGGAGAAGCGTGAGTGGGAATAGCTTGAAAGTACCAACCCACCCACCAGACAGAAAGCCAGACAGAGACAAACAATCATCCATGATGATCGTACATACATGCATACGACCTTGTGTAGCATCTCATCGTACCGTCTAGGCCAAGCCAAGTACTACCTACGTACGTAGGTTTTCGCAAAGCATGTGTTCTACGCAGCAGTTCTTTTTTCTAAATTGTAGTAACTTGAATAACCCCCCCCCCCCCCCCCCCCCCTCCCCAAATCGGATCATTTCCTACTGACTCGCTCGCTCACTCTCTCGCTCATTATGTGGCTGGCTGGCTGGATGGGATAGATGGGATGGACATCTGATGGGGGTGTTGGTAGTGTAGGTGATGATAGTAGATAGGTATATTTGGCGACTGATCCAGCTGTGTAGGTAGTCGTGAAAGAGAAGGCACGGGCAATGGGTTTATAGTACGTAAATGAAGAAATATGATGATGGAATCAAAGTAAGATAGATATATTGAGTCTCTTGCGTATAGCACACATGGGACGTAGTTGATAATACTTAAACAATGACTCAACGCAAGACATAAAACGTCAGCATCAGCAAGATGATTAGAAATACAAAGAGCTGGAAACCTGGGTAGTTAGTACTTTATTCATTTCCATTTACTTCTCATGCACATCGAATAATAGCATTGTGTGTGTGTGTGTGTCTCGTATTCCTCATTGTTATCACTATGAGGTTACATCCATCCATCCATCCACACATCACACCCATCACATCCATAACGTTTCTACCCAATCGAGTTCGAAAGATGCTAAATCCTCGCAGGGCTGAGAATGAACTCACACCACCTTACCCTGTAAGGGACAGTTCTGACGTCGGTCTCTTGGTTTTATGATTCAGGGAGTTTGAAGTTACATCTGGGCGGCCTGAAACTTAATCCGGTTGGGTTGACTTTTTACTACTAGTAGGCCTATCATGTAGGATATTTGGAAGTTTGCTGGAGAAGGATGATGATGATGGTGATGGATATTAGATTTCGGGGGCCATGTGATGGGAAGGTAAAGCTACTTTAACCGGTTTCGGGTACTGTTTGGAGTTGGAGAATCAAGGTGTAGGTTGCTGTTTCATAGGTCAGGTTACTCTTGGGAGTATTTCGTCGAGTGATTGTGTGTGTATGGATGCTTATGGATGATAGCATTGTGGAGTAGATCAGTGGTAGGTAGGGGATGAAGAAGCCATATGTGGGTGAGATTTATGTTGATCATGACGATGGATGGAGTGAATTTTTTTCTTCTTCTCTTGCTTGCATGACCTTTATGTAGCAGGGAAGGTTATCTGGGATGGATGGTGCTAAAGTTCGACTTAGTACCCTGGAGTAATGTGCTGGGAGCTGAAAATGCTAAGCTTTGATTGCTTAGAGTTCAGCATGGTCCTTTCTCTCGCTCTGGGCGAGAGGAAAAAATCCAAGAGGATAATGACACGAGGGATAAAAGCCTCGTGGCGAACTTAGGGTGTGTGAGAAGGTAATGAAGAAAATGAAGCAAAAGAGATGATATGAAACAGGTCGGAGTGATGACTGATCAGTGATTGATATTAATTGATGCAGCCGGTGCAGAACATTATCAGTTACCGGGCGGGTCTCTATTGGTTTTGGAGGGGAATAATTGGGGTCGTCCTTGCTGATGGGGGGATGCCAATGATGGGGGAAGGAAATCCCAGCTGAGTTGAACATTTGTATTAATCAGTTCTAGTCACCTGTTTGCCATCTTACTATATATAGTTAAGAATTTCCAGGGTTGGGCATGTCTGTGCTGAAGGATGAGGCTGTTAAGAGTTTCTGGTCTTAGCAGTGACAGTGTGAAAGTAAATGCCGAAACCCTATGAGTTAAATTAGGTTGTCAGCGTTGAATTCAAAAGAGGAAACTCTCTTCGTGTGTAAGTGAAATGTACGTGACGAATTACTGAGTTTGGATCGAGTCGAGTCTTTTCTTCAGGCGCCACCGGGTTTGCTGAGGGATGCATCCGTCCGTGAGTTAGTACTTTTATGGCGGGAAGGATGATGGTGAACACTAGTTACATGCATACGAGATGGATGGATGGATGGATGGATGGATTGATCAATCAATCAATCAATCAAGCAATCAGTCAAGTCAATGAATTGATTCAATAGTACGCGCATATTTATGCTTACTCGCTGCCCTGAAAGTACGGAAAGGTACAGTGAGTGAGTGAGTGAGAGAGAGAAAGAGAGAGAGAGAGAGAAAGAGAGAGAGAGAGAGAGAGAGAGAGAGAGAGAGAGAGAGAGTGTGTGTGTGTGTGTGTGTTAAACAGTGAGTGAGTTGGTAATCATCTACACCATCTACTAAATGCACTACGCGTCTCTCCCCTTGGCCAGTTCTCACTAAAAAGTTAAGTAGATAGACTAAAGAATAGCTTCGATACTACCAAATACGCCCCAGCTGCTGTTTGGCTTGGGGGCCAATTACTACCGTAGTAGTAGACCGGCAGGGCACACGGGATGGACATGGAATGTTCGCCGCCATGCCCACATCCTAGTTAGTCAGTGAGTACATCATCCAACAACCATGACCCGGTTTGATCTGGTCCGAGTAAGATTATTGGATCGATTTTAGGGGAAGGCGAATCACTTTGTGGGAGAGACAAGACCAGTAGAGTCAGTCGTTCACAAACCACCTAGATGAATGAATGAATGACTGCGTGATGGAGGGTCAACTAAGCTTTTCCCCATTCGCTCTTGAAGGAAACGGAAAGTGACCCTTTGAGGGGGGAGGGGGGGTTTCCGTAATATTACGCGGTATGGGTGGGGAATGTGAGTTGGCCGCCGTATCGAATCCCCAATGCCTCACTGCGGCTAGGCCAATAGTGGCTCGGGCCAAGCCTGAGTCTTTCCCCACCGTCGGGTCTGGACAAAGGTTGTATTGTGACGGAAAGATTGGTCGACCAGGGTGAGGAGTAAAGTGAGAGGGAAAGTGAGCAGAGAGTGAGAGTAGAATAATATTATATGAGGTAAGATATGACAGTCAAAAAGAAAGGAGAACTACATAGCCCTACCCCCATATGAAGCAATATTAAAAGTACAAGAAACGGCAGAAAAGAAGCTGGAAAAGGAGGTATGCTGAGAACTTGGTGAGGAAAAAAAAGGGAAAGCTTAAAAGAGGGAAAACCAAAATAATACCACACGGGGTGTAAGGTATGGTCACGGCCACGTGACAGACCGCCTGCCTGGTCTGCAGCGGCACTTTGCCTTCTTCGAACTTCCTCCTCCCCGTTTCTCTTTCCTTCTCGTCCTGAACCCAAACCCTGCGAAGCAAACGCGTTACTCGATTTGGTCATTCTCCCTCCCCCTCAAAAGCATCATTCCTCTTTGGGCATTCGTCTTCACGTCCCCCAGACTTCTTCCTTTCCTCTCTTATACCATTCTCGTCACTCATACTTCTCTTTTTCTCTCCATTTTAATCTCACCCTAGTCTCGTCATGGCCGACATCACTGCCGTCGGTGAGGAGAACCCTTCTCCTACTCAGGACGACCTGCAGCAGGCCGCCGGTAACGGCGCCGCTGACAACCGCGGCACCAAGCGCTCTCGCATGAGCGCCGACGACGACGACGATGATGATGACAAGCCCGGTCGCGAGCGCAGAAAGATTGAGATCAAATTCATTCAGGATAAGTCGCGTCGCCACATCACCTTCTCCAAGCGGAAGGCGGGTATCATGAAGAAGGTGCGTGCTGTCGCGTCTCTACAGCCTCATTTCTCCCCTACGTTATCGCCGTCAATTATGTCGCCAACTTCAGTCCTTTCTTGATGCGTCTTTTCACCTCGTTGTCAAGCTTGTTTTACACGTTCTTTGCGTGGAACTATTGCCGTCGGACCGGTGCTGACGCCTCAATGCGGTCGCAAAACAGGCCTACGAACTCTCTGTTCTCACAGGTACTCAAGTACTCCTGCTGGTCGTTTCCGAGACCGGTCTCGTCTATACTTTCACCACTCCGAAGCTTCAACCGCTGGTGACCAAGGCTGAGGGCAAGAACCTCATTCAGGTGAGTGCTGTGCCACTGCTTTTTCTCGTTCACTTGAGGTCGAACTTAACGCGACTGACTCTCTTTTTCTCGGTCAGGCCTGTCTGAATGCACCTGACCCCACTACCAACGAGAATGGCGTTGATGCACCTGAGGTGCCGGCTGAGACGCCAGAGGATGTTAGTCACAGCAATGTCAACCCCCAACAGTCGAATATCCCCCGTCCCGCCGGTATGCACCCCGGCTACATGACGAACGAACAACAGCAGCAGATGGCCTACTACCAGGGCCTTCAGCAGCAACAGCAGGCAGGAGGACAGTATCCTGGCATGCCTGTGGGTAACCGGATGCCCCCCCAGCACCAGCCCACGGCGTAAGCGGTGGCTATGTGTCTTCATGCCCCGCGTTTTCAAGCACCTGAGGGGCCCAGGCAGTTGTTCGCATCCTTGTCAACTCCAGCGCGTGCAGCTTTCTCCTCTACGGCCTTCCTTTGATACCCAACGATTTGTTTCCAGACATAATTCATACTATTAAAACCGGTCTACAGTGTTGTACCGCCGCGCAACGCAGAACGAAGAACCGAGATATTACCTTATAGTAATCTGTGTATAGCCTGACTCGTTGGTATTGCAGTTTACACACACACCTGAGTCGATAGCCTCGGTGTTCGCAAGATGCCTCGTGCTATTTGTCATGTTTCACCGAAGACCCTCCCTATAAAAGCCAAAAATAGCCAATGAGAAAAAAAGGGAAGAACAAAAAAAAAAGAAAAAAGAAAAAAGGAAAATGAAGGCCAGGCTGCGCGACTGAATCTTGAAGGATGCAAGAGACTTTGATCTGGGCTCACCAGGCTATTAATTGTTTTTCTTCGTTCCTCACATCTCCTAATCCTTTTCCTAGACGACGGTGAAAGTGGCGGTGTTTCTGGTGCTTTTACCCTACTCTTTTTTTGTTTCCTTTCTTTCTCTATTCTTACTGGCGAAGTGGTTATCTGTTTTGTCTTTCATAAATTGTTGTTTTCGTCTTGCGTTGACTAATTGACCTCCCTTGATTTCCACATGTGATTTATGCCCCCTTGCGCCAGGCTCGTCACTTGCGCTTTTCCCTCCCCCTTCGACAATGATCCTTGGCTTGCGGGCAAGTTTGAATGACGGCTCCGGAAGCAAGAAGGGGGAGAGGGGGGCGGGAGTCACGAGATAAGTTGGACGCAGAAATGGGGGGTGTTATTTGATTGAGTAACTTGATATGATGTTGGATGGATAACCTTCATCGGGTAAGAAGTATGTCATGTATGGTATGGAGAAAACCGGAACTATTATTATTTGTCCTTCTGCTGCTACTCCTATGTGACCCTTTGCTCAATAGATAACTACATACCATGCCAGTAGTCAGCAGCAAGTCGTAGATCATCACTCTGCCCCTCACCCACTGGACCTTATCTATGGGTACATATATGCACATCGTCATCTACCAACCCAATACTAGGGTAGATGGTATAAAAGCAGGGCCACCATCCCCTAACTATCTAACTTTAACCAGTAAGAACACCTTGATAGAACCCAAGCTGATAGTAGGTAGTAGAATCTCCCAAAGATAACTTAATATTGAGTGAAATGAACTGATGAAATATATGGAATAATACAAATGGAAGTATGAATATAGTAGTATGCCAGCTCATCTCATCCTGTAGGCAGATCTCGTAACCTGGTATATGTTTATCCAGCCCCCTCCCCTCCCCTTCCCTATCTATCTACCCACCTGTATCTATATCTAGCTGGTTATCCCGTGACATGGCGATCCAATTCTGTTATGATGTAAGGACTAGGTATGTGGGAAAAAAAATGAATAATGCAGGAAAAGTAGTTTTGGGAAGAAGAAGAAGAAGGAATGAATGAGATTTAAGTTTGTAGTTTGTCCTGGACTATGTATGTATTGTAATTCTTATTTTATTTGGGGACAGGGGTTTTATCATGTTTTCGTTTTAGTTTCTAGGTAACTAAACATGAAGTGAAGTGAATAAGGAGCGATGCTATGTAATAAGGTATTAAAGGGAATAGGATTATTGGTTGGGGTGCGTGTATAAAAGATAGATAATGTTGGTATGGTAGTTATTGTACATTGATTGAAAGTAATCAAGAAGAGGGGTAGGTTATCATTGATGTGTATTTATGGTGTGGGTCTAGTGGATATAATCAAAAGAGTCTGGGGTAAAATGGGATTGTGGGATGAAATGGCGGTGCAAAAAGAGACGGAATGTAAAATCTAATCTCATTCTGTACGTCCATCGGGACTGGCTTCGAGGTCGGGGCCCGGACTGGATGAGCTCTGTCGTCTTCCTCGCTTGGTTCCGGTCCATTGGGTGAGGTATTGAAGACCGCTTCTCCAGGCTCCGCGGAGGGTGCTCCTCGGACCTGCGAGGAGATTCGAGTACCCGGTTGGTAATTCCGCGTCGGTGAGGGATTCGCGGCGACGATGCCCTGATACTAGGTTGTCTGAGCGGTCGTCCTGGGTGCCGTAGCCGGTTGTGTAGGGTTGGGGCTTCGCAAGGAGTCCGCGGTTCTCTGGAGCAGGTGCTGATGTTCGTCGTTGCCTGCTGCGATGCCCCTGATGTGCGGCTTGGGAGGATCTGCGCGGGTTCCAGGTATTTTGGTTGACTGAAAGGGTGCTGGAGCGGCGAGGTCCACGCCGGAAACTGCTTCTCATTCTGCTTCTTGATTGGGCCGATGGTGGATCTCCAAATGTGCGACTGCGCCTGGAGGAACGCATCATGGCTGCGGCATAGTCAAAGTCAGAGTCGTCCAACTCTGCCCAGATGGAAGCTGGATCGAGATCTGCCGTGGAGTCCTGTGGACTCAAGGAAGACTGAGGTGGAGGCAGACTGGGTGTCCTCTTGTGAATACTTCGCCGAGGGAATTGAGCACTGCGTAAGAGGGGCTCACGCTCCAAGTCCTCGTGGCCGTCTCTTCCCAGGCTAAGGGGTGAGGTTTCGTGCTCCTCGACAACAGCCATTCCAGGTCCCAGGCCAGTCTGAGACGGTCCGACAACAGTCACAGCCGCATGGCTGTCTATGACCTCTAAGCGCCACGACAAGCAAAGGACACCTCCAAGTAAGACAATTGTTCCAAGCGATATCAGCCCAGCATGGAAGCCCGCCAGCTGGGACATTTGTCGGAAGTATATTAATCCATCTATGATGGCGATAATGTTATAGATGCAGAAGACAAATGGGTATAAGACACTGGTGCTGCATAGCTTCAGGCCCCGATGTAGATAAAATAGTTGTGAGAGAGCAAGACCGATCATGGCGAGAAGAATGACCCAAGACTGCCAGCGATCGAATTGATTGACGCGATCCACGACCGTCCGAACAAGGAGCTCCACGGCTGATTTGGCGAGCAGAAGAGAATGCGCCGATAGGATTCCACTGATCATGCCATAGCATAGACCGCGGATCAGTCGAACACGTCCGTGGGAAATTTGCAGGTGCGGCCTATATGCACCGCGGGTGTTGGGGTATTTAGAACGAGATGGAGAAGCTAGGAATTTCAGCAGGCGGGAGCCGAGATAGATGACCAGCACCAATACGGCCGTCCCTGCCATCCAAAGTATAAAATTTCGACGCTGCAGTAGCTCCAAAAGCTGATCGAGAGTATGCGCTGGCTCCCCGACGGCGCCAAAAACCGCTATCAGGAGCGCGCCGATGCAGACCAAGACTGTGCCGATGAGCGAGTATCTGGTGAAGGCTTCACCCAGGATCAAAGTAGCAAAGATGGTATTGAAAACAAGCCCGGACTGGTACAACAGATAATTAGCGGTGCCCGGGAAATTCACTAGCTGATCTAGGGAAGTCACTGACTGCTTGAAGGGTTGAAAGCACCGGAAGCGGGAGAGTAGTTATCTGGATGGTGCTGCCGACGATGTTCGCAATGACGAACATCAGCATCCCCAACTACATGGGAATCAGCAAAACCGGGTTATAGCGGAAGCACTGTATAGGGAGGAGCATGAGCTGACCTGCCATCTCCGACGTTTATAAGGTGGTCGACGTATATCGTACGGGTGTTTCTCGTCCTCGAGGATATGCGACTTGCGTTGGAGGGTTAGCCCGATGGCCTGGAGACTGGTCGAGATCAACCCGACAACCACCCCAACCTAGAAACGCTTTCCAGTTAGCACAGAAGCTCGATACCAATGAGACGAGAACACCGGAGGGGAAGAACAAACCGCGACACTCCCCTGGGGCGATAGGTCACCAAGATTCCCCATCTCGGATATCCTCGTGCATTGGTCGCTGAGCCGGGGGACAAAGACCAGAGACACGCATTAGACAGGATACGACAGGACTAGTAAGACCGACTCCATTGTCCAAAGACGACGTAGAAACCAAGAGAGAGAAAAAGAGAGGACCAGATCGAACCGAATGGCTGTGGGGGAAGAAGCAGCAGCAGTAAGTAGTAGTAACTAGAGGGGGAAAGCGGGAGAGCAAGTGAGTTCCTGAGCGGCCGCCAAGTTGCGTTGCGAATCGATCAGCAGATCCGCCCAAGTGCAACGTTTCCCTCCGCTGCTTGTTCTCCCTGTATTATCTCCCCCACCCCAGTCACTCACCCTCCCCTCTCTATACATTCCTGCCGGTCCAGGTGAGTAATAATAGTCCCCGACTTGTTCTATTTCCAATAATATACCGGTCGCGATCCATGACCGTTGACTATTTCCACCCCCTTGAATCTAGCGCAGTAGCAGGCTGACGTTGATTGACCGCCCCCCAAAGGCACCTCCGCATCGGGAAGCTCAAACTGACGTTGTCTCTCTTCCATAACCCCCCCACACATATCGATACCCTTCGCTCTCCCCTCTACATCTTCCCGATCTATACATCTACTCTATCATCATCATGTCGCAAAGCCATGCGTTGTCCGATGACCAGGTATGTCGCCCGATCCTCGACCAGGGACCATGCATGTGCCCGCTCCCGAGCTGAGCTCATAATCGTTATCTCCAACCCAGGTTGCGGGCGAGCTCCGCAAGATGACGGCCTTCATCCGGCAGGAAGCGCTGGAGAAGGCCCGTGAAATCCAGCTCAAAGCCGACGAAGAGTTCGCTATCGAGAAGTCTAAGCTCGTCCGTCAGGAGACTGCCGCCATCGACACTCAGTATGAGAAGAAGTTCAAGCAAGCTTCCATGTCCCAGCAGATCACTCGCTCTACTCTCGCCAACCGCACCCGTCTCCGTGTTCTCTCGTCTCGCCAGGAACTTCTTGATGATCTGTTCCAGCAGGCTCGTGATCAGATCTCCGGTATCGCAGCTAAGGATGCGGAGAAGTATGAGGCTGTGCTGAAGGGCTTGGTTCTCGAGGGCTTGTACGCTCTCAATGAAGACAAGGTGTCGATTCGGGCGAGGAAGCAGGATACCGATGCTGTCAAGAAGGCTATCGAAGAGGCCGCGAAGGAATTCAAGGAGACCGTCGGCAAGGAAACGTCTGTGGAGCTGGACGAGGAGGAGCCGCTGCCTGAGGGATCGTGAGTCCCCTTTCCCCTTTCTTGATCTCCCAAGTCTGCACCCTATATGATCTAACCTTCTCAACTATAGTGCTGGTGGTGTCGTCATCATTGGTGGTCAGGGCAAGATCGAGATCAACAACACGTTCGAAGAGCGGCTGCGCCTGCTCGAAATCGACGCCCTCCCCGCCGTCCGCGAGACACTGTTCGGCAAGAACACCAACCGGAGGTTCTATGACTAGACCAATTATATGTGTCTCTTGCCAAGCGAATTTACAATACCTGAACCTGTTTCGTCGTTGCAGCCTGTATCTATGTACTCCGGTTCTTTTTTCAGGAGAGCACCATAGCCTTGTATAAAGTTCTTCAATTCTTCCTATCAGGAATTCAACAGAGTTCATCCCAGAACGTCGGTTTGCTTTGGATATTTCGAGCATTTCGCGGAGGAAAGATGGTACCGCATACTCTTAGTAATTGCCGCAGGAGTAACATAGGAGATATATGTATATATTGCTGCATAGCACAGAGTTGTTGAAGCCCGAGACTTTCGTGCATGTTTCACTATATCTATAGTATGACGAGCAACCCAATGTGGTTCAACTATATCGCGCAACAAATTCCCAACAATGGCCCCCAGGACAATAGCGTTAGGATTCACAGGACTAATCAATAAGGTATCCCGAACAAAATAAGAAACAAAACAAATGAACAACAATCAAGCCTGACGCCACATATCATCATTTGTCGACTCCAACCCTGAGTCTAGCCATCTACCACCCTCGACCTTTTATTGTTATCATTGAATGTTTATAACAAGCACCTGGACCGGCCAGTGTGCACGCTAATGCCAACATCAACGCGTTTGAGTGCATATACCCCGACGAACCATCGTTATAATGAAACATCAGCGTAGTCCATTCTTCTTGACGAGAGAGCAAAATTATTAAAAGGGTCTACCACTGGAAGCAGGTGTTGTATCTCGGCGGTGGACGACAAATCAGGATGCTGTATCATGTGGCCGCAATGGCAGCTCATCGCTGCCTTTCGGAGGCTTGAAGAATGATTTGAACACGCCTTTGTTCTCTCTTCGCTCCTCAGGAACCCCGAGGATTGATTTTTTGGGACGTGGCTTTGACCTGACGGAATATACGACTCGATAATGTAGAGCCTCGATGGCTTCCTTAGCCAACGTTCGTTTCAAGTGGGAGGCACCCGAGTCCTCAATGGAAGTGAAGATGATTTTGAGCCGATCAGAAAGAGCATCAACGTCAGCGTTGAATTTTATCTCCGCTTCTTTATCTGGAAACTCCACTTCATATTGTCCAGAATCGATGGCAATGTTAAGAAGAATGGCGACAGCCCCAAGTTCTCCGTAATCGTACTCATGCTGCCCCTTCCCTTTGTACCACTTCACATCGAACCGCTGTTGATTGAGGATGCTGGTTATACGCTTCAAATTGATGAGCTTTTCTGGCGGCTCAATCAGTGGTGAAGCATCATTCAACAAGAAGGACACCGCGAGGCGGCACCGGATGAGTGCGAGCCAGTCTGAGGTTGGAAGTATATGCCTAACCAGGCGACTCTGTGACATCGCATCTTTGACTGTATCGAATACGGTCGTGCAAACACGATGCACCTAGTTGTGTTAGCGAGGTTTGGAAAATCTGACAGAAATTTGACCATACCATGTCATCGGCTGTATCGTCAGGGGCACTCTCTAGCATGGTGACGATGGTCCTCTCTAGTTCAGAACAGACCAGAAAATTGCTGGTCAATGAGACATCGAGAGTGAGACGGAATAGTAGATTCAGTGCGCGCTCTCGAGTATCCTCTGCAAGCCTAATGCAAAGATTAGTTTGTGTACGTATAACCACATTTTCGAACACATACAGGTCTGCAGCCCCACTGAGCAACTCAAGGACAGAGACCAGCATTCCCTCACGTAGGGAGTTGCTCTTCACATTATGTTCTGCATATTACCGTCAATGGATGCTTGTGCTGAGGCTAATGCGATGACGTACTGTTGATGTGCGCGTCTGGAACAATCTTTTCAGAAGTCGCCAATGCTTGGGAGGTTGCTCCCAACTGTTGAAAACTTTGATCGATATCGGCCGGTTTTATGAGAGACTTGACCCGCTCAGGGTTCGCATTCTAAGCAAGATCAGCAAACTACGCCACGATTCACCCCGACTTGTTATAGTCACTGACTTTAAAGGCTCTACAAAGCGCTTGCCTGATGCTGTCTTGCGTCTCTGAAGGTACTGAGGGAACGTAAGCAATGAGAATAGGCTGACGAAAACCCACACGAACCAGCTTTGAAGATCCACGAGATGACCTCGTCTGGCAAATATGACCGCGATAGAGCAAAATCGATAATGCCTGAATGGAGTGCCCGCTCCCTTGAAAGCCTCTCTGTCTAACGAATCAGTCACGAGACTACTATCAACAGCATGTACCGTATACTGACCTCGTAGTCGGAACATATAACCGTCCTTATCTATGCAGTCTTTGGGAAAGTCAACCGCTGGGGGTAATTCGCTTTTATAGTCAAAAAAGTGCCATGACTTGTCTAGGTCAAGAGCCTCTGTTCTTCGAACAGCGTCTAGAAGACGTCGCAGCCCCATTTCATCGTCTTGATCACCCAGAGCCGATGCGAGTGTATTCTCATTTAGCTGTGTGGTCGGTATAGTAGAATTGTTTTTCACATCATCCTGCTTGCCGTTCTTTCGCACATCTTCCTTCTCAAGAGCAGCTTTCAACTTCGCAATACCAGCCTCAGTTTCATTATCATCAACTGCTTGGACGACAAGCGAGTCTAGCGTGTTGCTGTACTTTGGGACCTTAGTTGGAAAGCGAGACCGATTGCCTGACTTTGCGCTGTTCACGCTGCCGTTCCGCAAGGTCATTGCTGAATTAGACGTATCATTCTCTCTATCATCCTTGCTTACAAAACCAGGAGGCTTAACAATTCTCGCAAGAAGATCATCCGGAGACTCAAACGAGCTTAATGAATCTGTATCCTCGCCATCGGAGCTGATAACAACCTCTTTTCCGTTCTTCATAACACGTTGCGATGAATTGAAACTTGTTCCTGGGGATGGATCCTTAGCTGCAGATTCTGTGCTGAGGAAGCTGTGGTGAGGCAGAGCTTCATTCTCGCCATCCTTTATGGATTGGGATAAAGATAGTTCTAGCTGGGTGTCTGGCTCCGCTGATGAAGAAGAGGGGCCATTTGAATGGCGAGATTGCGGGGACGAGTGAGATGGCTGATCGAGATCATTGCCGCGGTCACTGGTCTGAGCGCCTGGGTTCACTGCTGCAAAAGCCGGACGATTAAAGAAACTGGTAATGCGTCGCATGCCGGACACTTTGGTGAAGGGGATATATTATGCTGCAGAGTATGACCCGCATGCTTTGTTCGGTAGATCTCCGCACTTAGCCTCTGTTGGACACGCTGGGCGCGTGCTACAGGGCGCGTGGTCACATGACCATGACTCAGCATTGTCTATTCATTTCCCAAAACGGGTACAGGAAATGGACTGGTATCGACTATTGATTTTGAATACCTGGGCAGTCAGTAATACTGCTAGTAGTAGTTTAGCCGACTTGCCAAAGACAGTTGTTCTCTGTCACTGCTAATTCGATCTATTTTTCTTCCAGATTGTGATGTACCGCGCCGATTCACCAGTGGTGCGTCAGCTTCTCCATGCGCCATGACCGTTAATGTAGGGGTAGTCCAATACTCCGATGATTATGCGTCCTTGATTCCATTCCATCGATCCTCGATCCTTTTCTGGTGAACCGAACACTGTATTCTCGCGTGCCCTACATTACTTACCCTTTGCTCTGGGGAAGCCTCCCTGAAAATCCGCTTGATTGTCGACCTCCTTGTGATTTTTGCTGTTCAGACCCCAAGCTAACTATGTTCACTATCTGCGACTCACTGGGGCCAAAAAGGGTACAGCTCTTTTACAAGGCTCTGCTGACTTCCTAGCCTTCGATAGTTACACGGCTGGCTCAACCTGCCAATAGTCTGTACATCACTACTCACAGTAGACAGAATAGAATTTTTGTTTTTTTCTTTCGCAGGATCGTATTTGGGCGCGGTCCAGGGATGGAAAAGTGGTGCAGATCTATCTCTAAAGTACTTTGTAGTCCCCACACCGGTTCAAGGTTGATCTGACCATCTGACGCCAATCTGTCATATCTCTGCTTTGGGGGCTGGGAGATGCCCACCAGAGTGAAGTTCTCTGTACATGGCAGGACTTAGATAGTTGGCCTCCTTGTTTACTCAATCAGCCTTTTCCTTTCTTCCGGTGGTGCCATGCGGATGTGGATGCAGCTGCAGGCTGCGGTCGGTCTTGTTTGGAAGCCGCCGGGTTCGAAATTGGCAAAGGGGTAGGTAAAATCGCCTAATGAAACATTTTGCAGGCATATATTTTCGAGATCCGTTTTTATATAAATGGGAAAATATGCTCAAAGCACAGTCATTTGTCGATGGAAATATTGCGGCCCCCCACGGCTAAGGGTAGAGACTGTAACGCGAAATCGCAAGTTCGTGAGGTATTTAAAAATTGGGAGAATCATGGTAAATTAGCCGAGTTTTGGGGGTACGTAACGGGACTGCCTACTCAGCCTCCCGCCCAGGGTGGACATCGAGATTTGTTTGTGCTAATGGAATTGGGTGTATAATTTTGAAACATAAAACTGAAGGACACATCTTTTGAATGTCCACAGCAATAAAAAAAATAAAGCGTTTCATGCTCATATGGCCAAACATACCTCCACGCTCATTGTTAGATGATCGGTTATAGGATCTGGCTTACTGAAACAGTCACAGAGTGATCTTCTTCTAGCCCCCATAAACAGTAAAGGTTAGTATGAACTACGCGCAATAGGTATGGGACCGCGCCAAACCGCATCAGGAAGACTGGTCTCCCCACTAACAGAAGCAGCCAAGACTGGAAAAGGAGTAGAATATGCATGAAGCATGACTGGGCAAAAGGGGAACGAGAATGTCAGGTACCCGTGCCTGGGGAACAATAGACATGAGTGTATTGAAGACGGATGCTTTTAGATCCGGGATCCTGAAGCGCACTGGTGCTAGTAGACCCTGCACAGTCCATGTGCAATTCTACAATGCAAGACTAGGAGGACCGTTGGCTCAATATATGTAGTTAGCACGGATTTCTGTGGTACCTCCGAACCTCCGCGCTCCGTAGGTGGACCTATCCATGGATGCCACCAGCATGTGCCGTCCCGGACGGCTGTTAGCCTGTTTCAGGCTCCGTATCCCGACCCAGACTCCCAAGCACCCCCAAGGTACGGAGTACGGGAGGAAGGGGAAGCCTACCATCTAACGCGACAGCTTCCGTTCCATGAAGGGTCGTTGAGTGGTCCGGCCTGAACATATCTATACGCTGTTGTCTTGCCTATCCATGCATGTTACATCCTGGCGGTCCAATTCCTCCCTTAGGGGAGTAATTAAAATGTCTCATTGCTGGGATGGCGGGAGATCAGCTTCAAGTTAAGCAGTGCGACTGGAGGTGCCATTACTTGCCATGACATCCGATTGGTGTGCAAGTGAAGAACTGAAGAGATGAAGAAGGGCAAACCGGAGACACGGTGTCTATAAATAATAAACCAAGACATCGTTCGCGCAGTTTGATGAAAACCGACCAGATTCACGGAATTCCGATAATTCCGTCGAAGAGGGGCCTGGGATACACACAAAGTAGTAAGAAGACCAACGTCGAAAGGGCTCCATTCTGATCAGCGTCCTCAAATGTACCCATGCGCAGTCTAGGGCGAGGCTGGTAAACCCGGTCGGAGATTCCACACACCATGAAGTAGGCTGTAGTGGAAATCTGTACACAGTAGAGAATTTTCAGATGACCATTGAGACGAACAATCATGATAGGGAAAATTACCATTGTCTTCAGACATCATAATTGGTACACAGGAGATAATAGTGGCGATTGTTGTTGTTGTTGTGCTCGATTGTACTCCGTAGCAGGGGTGAGGCAGGTACCTGACGAGGGCCCGGCGCAGGACTTACAGCATCCATAGGTAAACAGCAACCCCCATAGGCCTAGTAATCACTTCATGGATCATATCCAGGAGTTGCTTAGTAGTTTCCATGTAGATGAAACATGAACCCAAAGTCCATCTGATTGGAGACCGACCCATCTGCCCGGTTACAATTGAAAATTTACAAAGTCGGGGAGGGCATGTTTACCATACGGAGCTGACAAACACTGGAAAGTTACACCTTTTGGCACTCCCCGTATTGTGCCTGTATTACACAGCCGTCCGTCTGCTCCCCCCGGGGGCCCTCCAGGAGGGATTATCGGCTGGGCTGGCTCTCCAAGAAACTGACGCTGTCCTTAAGCCTCTTTCTTACTCTTGCCTCTGGAGGACCGGTTCCTTTTTTGCATGAGTTTCTTGGTTTCTTTCTTCTCGTTTGCTTTGCCCTCGACATTCCTTCGTTAATGGCACACGAATGCATAATCCTCAGTAACCCTCGATCTTTTCCCCCTCCGCTCGTTTCACCTTCCTGACTGCCTTGTGTTTGGGTGTCCCTTGGTGTTAATTGACGCTTCATTCCTTCTCGTTCACGTTTGACCTACTTAAGCGCCTACCAGCATAAATTGCGAACGCCTACTCACCAGTCCCTGTACATACGGCCTTCGATTTCCTACTGCACTCAAAACAAAACCCGCGACGGAAATAACAAGTCGATCTCGCGAGCTGGCTGCGCTGCCGGAGTCCAGCTCGTCGCTGCGGATGCTATCTTTTCAACGGTTCAATCAGCACATCGCTCATTTTATGCCCTTGATAGGGCTGACAGTAGCCTAAATGGCTTCAATCGACTTGGGCGCAGAGTTCAATGACAGTGGTAACGACATCCGGGAGGTTAGCAGCAACGTTTCGAAACCGACAAAGCGCCAACGATGGGCAACACAACGCAGAGCCGGCGCAGGCGGCACCCGGAAGCGCGTCTCAATAGTGGATCGCTTGCATAAGAAGAACCTAGATGCGAAGGAGGAGATGCCGAAAACAAGTACAGCCAATTCCCCTACGTCAATGAAGTCACCCACTTCTCAACAAACAACTACAAGCACGGAAAGCCCTACGGGGTCTAGCAACAGACGCATTTACTTCAATATCCCTATACCGGAGAGTGAAAGGGACGAAGACGGCCGTCCCATGGCAGCGTATCCAAGAAACAAGATCCGGACCGCAAAATATACTGCTTTGTCTTTCGTTCCGAAAAACATTTGGTTCCAGTTCCAGAACATTGCAAATATCTATTTCCTCTTCATCATTATTCTGAGTGTATGACCCTATCCTTGAGATATAGTGCAGAGTACCGGAAAAGCTCATTGAAAGATCTAGTTTTTCTCGATCTTCGGCGTCTCTGATCCCGCCCTTAACACCGTGCCTCTTATCGTCATTGTTGTGCTTACCTCGATCAAAGATGCCATCGAAGACTTTCGGCGTACAGTTCTGGACAACGAACTGAACAATTCTCCCGTATACCGCTTAATAGACTGGACCAACGTGAATTCGACCGAGGATAATGTATCTCTCTGGCGCCAGTTCAAAAAAGCGTGTACTAGGGCGACGGTCCAGACCTACAGGGCGATGAAGGGCCTTGTCCAGAAGAACAAGAACTCTCAGCAACAAATCAAAGACAACCGGCGGTTGACATTTATGACGACCGTATCGCCAAGGGCTTCAATGTCTTCCCAGCAAGACGAGGACGACGCTATCCAGATGACTCCCGTTTCCACACCAGCACCAGAGGCACGCCCGGACTGGCCACTTCCAGGTGGCAATCATGACCAATATTTGCACCCCGACAAATTGGCTCGGGATAGCTTGGCTACTCCAACTCCTGCTGCTCATCCACCGAAAGGCGGCAGTATAGTGGATATGTCAAAGCAGACGCTGGGTAATGCTCGTTTCAAGCGTGACTTTTGGAAAAATATCCAAGTTGGAGACTTTGTTCGTTTGTACAATGGGGATCAAATCCCCGCTGATATCGTTCTGCTCTCGACTTCCGACCCGGACGGCGCGTGCTACGTGGAAACGAAGAGTTTGGATGGTGAAACGAACCTGAAGGTCAGGCAAGCTTTAAATTGTGGGCGTCAAGTTCGACATGCTAGAGATTGCGAAAAATGTGAGTTCGTGATTGATAGCGAGGCTCCTCATCCGAACCTGTATGCCTACAATGGTGCTTTGCGCTGGGAACAGCGCGATCCAACCTACTCAGACACCCCTCGAAAGGAGATGGTTGAGCCGATAACAATCAACAACGTGCTCCTCCGCGGTTGCTTCCTTCGCAATACAGAATGGGCCCTCGGAGTCGTTATCTTTACCGGAGAAGAAACCAAGGTCATGCTGAACTCTGGTGAAACTCCTTCCAAAAAGCCTCGGCTCGCCAAGGATCTTAATTGGAACGTCATATATAACTTCATCATTCTATTCATAATGTGCCTTATCTGTGGCATTGGCAACGGGATCGCCTGGGGTGATCCTGATGCATCGCTTGACTACTTCGATTTTGGGTCATACGGAAGTACACCTGCTGTTACCGGTCTCATTACCTTCTGGGTCGCAGTCATCTTATTCCAAAACTTGGTGCCTATTTCGCTATATATTTCACTCGAAATTGTCCGAACCATTCAAGCTGTGTTTATTCACAGTGATGTGTTTATGTATTATGACAAGCTGGGAATGTCATGTGTACCCAAGTCTTGGAATATTTCCGATGACGTCGGTCAAATCGAATACATCTTCTCAGACAAGACTGGAACGCTGACTCAGAATGTCATGGATTTCAAAAAGTGTACCATCAATGGAGTCTCATATGGCGAAGCATTCACGGAAGCGCAGATTGGCATTGTTCGACGAGAAGGAGGCGACGCTGATGCTGTAGCCGCGAGTGCCCGCGAAAAGCTGGCTGCCGACACAGTCATGATGGTTGATATGCTTCGCAAAATGTATGACAACCCTTATATGCGCGAGGAAAACTTGACTTTTATAGCGCCAAGCTACGTCGCGGACTTGGGCGGCCAAGCTGGTGAGGAGCAACGGAAAGCAACAGAGCACTTCATGCTAGCCCTTGCGGTGTGCCATACTGTCATTACCGAGCATACTCCTGGAGATCCCCCGCAAATCGAGTTTCAAGCGCAATCCCCAGATGAGGCTGCTCTTGTCAGCACAGCAAGAGACTGTGGGTTTACTCTTCTTGGCCGATCAAACGATGATCTTATTGTCAACGTCCTCGGCGAGGAGAGGACATATACGGTTCTCAATACCCTGGAATTCAACTCAACGAGAAAACGAATGAGCGCAATCCTCCGCATGCCTGATGGTAGTATACGGCTCTTCTGTAAGGGTGCGGATAGTATCATCTATTCGCGTCTGGCCCCAGGCAAGCAGCAAGAGCTTCGAAAGACAACTGCAGAGCACTTGGAAATATTTGCAAACGAAGGTCTGCGAACTTTGTGTATTGCATATCGAGATCTCAATGAAGACGAATACCGAGCGTGGAGCAAGGAACATGATGCGGCTGCTGCTGCGCTCACTGACCGCGAAGAGAAGCTCGAGCAGGTAGCAAGCGAGATAGAGCAAAACCTCATGCTTATAGGCGGTACAGCGATTGAGGACAGATTGCAAGATGGGGTTCCGGACACCATTTCATTGCTAGCAGATGCAGGAATCAAGCTATGGGTTCTCACTGGCGACAAGGTCGAGACTGCGATCAACATTGGCTACTCATGCAACCTTCTCAGCAATGATATGGAGCTGATAGTGTTCAATGTTCCTGGAGACCAGCTAGAGCGCGCATCACAGGAACTGGACAACCAGCTGCAGCGGTTCGGACTGATTGGTTCAGATGCAGAACTTCTTGCCGCTCGTCACGATCATAGGCCGCCACCGCCAACACATGCCGTTGTTATTGACGGTGATACGCTCAAGTTGATGCTCGGCGATGAGCTGAAGCAGAGGTTTCTCCTACTATGCAAGCAGTGTAAATCAGTTTTATGTTGTCGCGTCAGCCCTGCTCAGAAGGCGGCTGTCGTGCGGCTGGTCAAGAATGGTCTCAACATTATGGCTCTTTCGATTGGTGATGGCGCCAATGATGTCGCCATGATTCAGGAGGCTGATATCGGTGTCGGTATACTTGGTGAAGAAGGTGGCCAGGCGGCCATGTCCTCTGACTATGCCATCGGCCAGTTTCGATTCTTGCAGCGCCTTATTCTGGTCCATGGAAGGTATTCCTACCGACGGATGGCAGAAACAACCGCAAACTTTTTCTATAAGGTACAGTATCCTGCACTAAGCCCCCATCTACAGCGAGCTGACCTACCCCTAGAATCTGGTTTGGACGATTGCTCTGTTTTGGTACTCATTCTTCAATAATTTCGACGGCTCGTACCTTTTCGACTACACATACATTGTTCTAGTCAATGTCGCCTTCACGTCATTGCCCGTTATCTTGATGGGCATATTTGACCAAGATGTTGACGACAAAGTCTCATTAGCCGTTCCCCAGTTGTACATGAGAGGCATTGAGCAGAAGGAATGGTCACAACTAAAGTTCTGGTATGGCGTGATCTGCTACTTAGTGAGACAATCACTAACGGAAATAGGCTTTATATGCTCGATGGCTTTTATCAGTCCATCATTTGCTTCTTCATGCCTTATCTTTTGTACAGCCCGTCAACTTTTGTGCACTCTAATGGCAAGGACGTCAGTGACCGGACGCGAATGGGTGTCCTCGTGGGCACCAGTGCTGTTATTGCCAGCAACACCTACATATTGATGAACTGCTACCGCTGGGATTGGTTAACGGTCTTAATTAATGTCGTCAGCTCCCTTCTTATCTTCCTTTGGACCGGCATCTACTCCTCATTGGAAGCATCAACAACCTTTTACAACGCAGGGGCCCAAGTGTACAGTGCCCTGTCATATTGGGTTGTGCTTTTGTTGACGGTTACGATATGCCTCCTGCCGCGCTTCACTGTGAAAGCGTTTCAAAAGGTTTTCTTCCCTCTCGACGTGGATATCATTCGTGAGCAGGTCTCTCAGGGTAAATTCAAGTTCCTGGACCAGTATGAAGGAACAGTTCCTCCGAGGGCGGCAGCGGCAGCAGCAGCAGGATCTACCGCCTTTAGTGATGAGTCGTCGACATCTTCCGACTTCGTGAAGCCTATTCAACCCAGCTTGAAACAAGATCCCTTTTCGGATGAACAGCAGATATACTCTCCCTCCATCGTTCCCACCATTCACACTCACCGGCCACGCGGAAGCAACGGGACAAATTATGCGTCAAGCCTTGACACGACTCGACTGCCTCATGCACAGCCAGTTGATTATATTCATCAATCATCTGAACGAACACGACATTCATTCGAGAGAGTACAACATGGCTTCGGTGTGCCTCACGATTATTCAGCAGGAGAGCTGACAAGAGAGTCATCTTTTGCTGGTGCCCAAGAACCGCATAGCCCTCTCCATGGTGCACACGACCCTCCGTTCCACGCCATATAACCCCGTCTCCTATCTTGCAGCGTACATAGCTCTATATCTTCCGCGCCTCTCATTTTCAAACACTCTTCTTTCAATGTTTCCCTTGACGAAAACCCTGTCTCCTTTTCTGTCCATGCAATCAATCTGTTACCCATTTCTGTTTGACGAGCAAATTCCCATATTCCCCGATAGAAGGCGTTCGGTTCAGAATCGGTTGGAGGTCCGGCGCAAGTGTGATTTTATCTCCTGTTATAACTCTTTTGCATTGCTTTCATCAGCGCCTGGGGTCACCCCCAGTTCTTTCGTTCTACCGACACTGAAGGCCCTATGCGATGACAAAAGGCCTGAAAGTCTTCACACAAACCCTTTCCTTTTAATTCCTGTACAAAGCTTTTCTACCAAATGCGCATTCACTCAAGGAACCTTTCTTCTTTAACCCTTCTGTTCAATTGATTTCAAGCATCTCCGCATATGTTTCTTGGATTGGTACTAGTACTTCGGGGCCGGCACGTGGAAACGAATCATATGCGGGGTGGAGGTTATGGGACTTATGTATTCTACCGAAGAGCTCAATGAGTACTGCTGATGCGGGTATCACTTCCGTAAGACTCCTTTGTATCCATCTTAAATATGGTGAATCGGTGTAGATTCACCACCACTCCTGGAACTGGTCTGTACTTTCCCATTTGGGTAAAGAAGCGGAAGGCGAATCTTGCCTCTAGGCGCGTCAAGGCGCGTAAAGTGGCTGACCACCCCGGCTTCACCGCCTTTAATATCCTCCAATCACGACGACTGCAAGGACCGCGCCGGTTTACTCCGTCCTTCATTCACTTCTCCAAATCGACTTTCTCTACTTGCGAATCTTATTCCCTTTCCTCGCTTCTTCTTTTCCCCTAGCTGACTCGGGGGTTGCAATTCTTGACTCACGGCGTGGACCAGATTAGACCTCTCATTCCGGTCATTGCCATCACCTCCAGCTCTATACACTTCATCGCCGGTTTGTGCTGAGCACATTCCGACTCTCTAATTTCCCCTCAGGTGCTCAGTTGCAACGGGTAGCCATGGTTATATAGTAGGCTACCCTGGGATGCTTCTTTCTTTGCGTTGTCGCTAGAGAAAGCTCGATTTTGGCCTGTTTCTAGAGGAATGCGCTGTTTCCCTGACATAGCTGAAATACTGAAGAGACAGCCATGGAATTCATGGATATTATTGGGTGGGTATAGACCTCATATTAGTATTGCTTTCTACTGACGCGTAATAACTCTTATACAACAGAGAGCTACAATCGCTCCCCGATAGTATTCATATTCTCTGCCCCCGAAAACATGATGACGACCATGCGCGATACGATGATGTGAACCAAGTGGATGAAACTGGGAAGTCTGTTGCGGATTTGGTGTCGGAGGCCAACAGCCGCAAGGAGAAGTTCTTGTCATGCATGAGGATATTGGCGTATAATCAAGAGGGGGTGGAGGAAGTACAGACGTGGATATGGAGAAAATTGGACGACTCACTTGAGAAGTGCGACCTCTGCATCAAGCAATACTATACAGGAAAGATATGGCTCATGGAACATCTCAAGGAAAGTTATGATGATGAGGATATTGACAAGTTTTCTCGATTGCTTGACGAATGGGACATCAAGCGTATTACAAGAAATCTCACAACGGCGACAGCAAAGCTCAAAGAAGTCCCGCCCCAAGAGATCGGGCTCCATGTGCTGGATCGAGCTTCTCTACTCTCAATATTTGAGACTTTGAGTTGTGACGCTATGCTCCGTAATGACAGCCTTCTGCAGGAGTACTTTGATGTACCGTTCAAATTAATACAGACGAAACGCAGTCTGAAAGTGTCTGACTACATCCCCGCCGTCACACGATTTCTTTTTGACCCCAACCAAAACCGCAGCTTCTGGGCCATCCATTCTTGGATGCGTTATGCTCGTCCCCCGACGACAATGGAATTTGACTGGGCAGTCAAGGAAGGGGTTCTTGATGCGCTAAGGACGGCTTCCCAGCAGCCGACGCAATTAGCTGTAATCCAACGACTGTGGCGTGGTATGCAGCTTGTCGTAAGAAGATTGGACAAGGACCAGATTACCCATCATTTACGGGCGCTGGAAATTGATCCCTGCCGCCTCTCTGTGGACCACCTTGGTATCCAATCTCCCGGGCTACGCTTCCTCCTGAACACCATACAGATATTCCTGGAAAAGGCACCGGGTGACTTCTGGGATGCAATGCAAACAATATCGCCTCAGGCCTTGATTGAGCTAGTCTTCTATAACCCTCAGTTGGATGCTTTCTTGATGCAAGCTACTGAGGGTGAGCCGTACGAGAAATCTGCAATGAAGGACATGTTGTCATGGATTAGTCCATTCATGTCGTCACTGAAAGGTGCTCATCAACCTTCGGCCTGCAGATCCCTTGTCTACCAGCTTCTTGACCGATTGCAAGATGTGCGATTCCCGAATCTCGCCCGTTACCATTGTTTTCATACCGGACTAGCGATATTGCTCCATACACTTCGCAGTTTCACCGACCACGAGTCGTCAAGGGGATCTGTGGAGCGTATTGTGTTGTCAGAGACCCTGGGCGTCGTAAGCGCTAATATTGAAACCATCCTGAAGCCTCCTCAGTTTGCGGTCGAGCAGGGTCGTCAGCGAGAAATAGCCTCTCTCTGTATGGATGTCATTCGCAACACGCTTGCTCTCGAGTGTCAATCGCTCAAGAGTGATTACGAAGTCATCCTCCGACACAATACACTACAGCATGGTGTGAGCACATATTCGGCTACTATATGGGATGCAGTCGTCAAACATTTGCATGAAGACAATCTGGCCCTGTCAACGTCGGCATTGCTTGGAATTCTGCCGCTGGTCGGTCTCGAGAAGTTTCCCACGAAAGGAGAATCTAGCCCGGAGAAGACACATTTCAATGTTATCTACGGGCATCTCACTCATCTCTCCTGCCAAATTATAGAGCGCCTTGCAGATTTTAGGCCCGAGCATCTTGATGAACTTTTCAAGAGTCAAGATACAAGTAGTGCTCTGATTTCTGCTCTTTTCGCGGCAGATTTGAACACTTACCAGGCTGCTGTTGATCTCATCAAGAATGTTAGCGGTCAGTCTGCTCGGCGGGATGCAATCTCCCATCTTCTGCAATCCTTCTTCATCACGACCATGTATGGGCTGAGTTGGTCTTTCCGACGTATCTCGAACATGAAGACTTTTGCCTCTGCCCCGAGGATGTTACACACAGGGACGGACATTGTTGATATCCTCTGCGATAGTCAAACTGGCATGCTGAGAACACGGAAACTCTCTGACCGCAGGGAAGTATTGTCACTGCAGAAACTCTGGGAGTATCTCTGGCAAGCTTTGACAACAATCTTCGACGAGACAGAGACATGGCACTTGAGAGGAAACGACAAGGCCGTGATGTTAGAGTTTTGTCGAGATACCATCCAATTTGCAGATCTTCTTTTCGGGCAGTATGGTGTCTTCTTGAGCGCTGTCGTTGACGCAGATCCAAATCAAGAGAACTCTGCCCGTGAGAACTTCCTCAAGTCTGCAACCACAACGATGAGCGCAATGGTCAAATGGCTTCGGCTGAAAGATGAATATTTAGCGACAACCTTGGTTGGGCTTGTGTCTAAGATTCTGCGACGCTTAGGGGAACTAAGCGTAACCACCGTGAAACAGGATGCATTGAGCTTCATCGAGGGCGTGGCAGTTAATGGTTCTATTAAGACTATATTGACACTGCGCGAAAAGGCGGAGCTTGTACGAGCTCTTGAAGCCTACTACAAGAAGCCTGTTGTTACTGCTTCCACCGCCAGCCTCAAGAAGCAAAGCACGATCACGGCTTTCGCTAAACCAGCCGAGCTTTCAGCCACCCCAAGCCCGTCTAGGTCCGCTGATGACTATGACGATAACGTCCCAGATGATGTCTTGCTTCAGCTGTCGAAGTCTGTCGAGCTCAATAAGGAAAGGGTAGCTACAGAAGCCAAGAAAAAGGCAGAAAGAGCTGCTAAGGCCCTTCCAGCAATCCCCAAACCATCCCCAGCGCCCTTAAGACCGGCCGTGACTGTCCAAGCTTTCCGTGAGAAGCGGGAAAGAGAACGAGAAGCCAAGAAGAAGCGTGATATGGCTGAGCTAGCGCGCCTAAAGAAGGGCCTTCCCGCGCTAGGTGTGGCTGAGCAGACCGCTGAACAGGGCTCTGGGCTTGCTGGAATTGGAGTCAAGGGCAAGGACCACACCCCTGCTGAGAGTATGATGGTCTCATCTGGATCGGAATCGGAATCGGAAAGCGAAGATGAGATTGATAAAGAGCTTTTCGGGGCCAAAGCCAGGAAGCCTGATGCGGTTAAGGCATACGAGGAAAGCAAGCGGATGTCATTGAAGCAACAAGGGCCAGTCAAGAAGATCAAGCAAGTGCGGTCTGCAAAAGATATGCGTGCACGACTCGCCCCCGATCTCTCCTCTTTGCACCGCACAATACTTGCCTGGGACTTCTTCGCGAATGGCGATCTTCCGCCAAACTCCGGACGTACGGATTACAGCCTAGTTTCTAACGCTTTCAGAGACCCTGTTGAGTATCAAAGAACATTCGAGCCGCTCCTTATCCTGGAGGCATGGCAAGGATTCCAGTCCTCAAAGGAAGAGGGTACATTTAAGCCTTTTGAAGTGAAAGTTGCCACGCGGTTGTCTGTGGATTCGTTCGTCGAAGTCAGTACGGCTATACCAGCTATGGAGGCCAAGGACTTTGGGCTTGGTGAAGCCGACATTGTCCTGCTGTCGAAAGCAAGCTCACCGACCGGCGATTCATCAGCTCCTCATTGCTTAGCCAGGGTCTCTGGCATCAACAGAAAGAAGGGAATGGTCGAGATTTCCTATAGAGTCAACCCCGGTAATCCTTTCATCAATTCTCTTGGTCCGGGAGCCATAATCTGGGGCGCAAAGATTACGTCCCTAACCCCACTGGAACGTGAATATGGTGCACTCATGGCTTTGCAGTATTATGACCTCTGTGAAGAGATTGTAAGAGCGAAGCCGTCACCGATCCTGAATTACTCAGATGCCAGTCTGAAGCCCATTGCAGAGAATTATACAGTCAATTCTGCACAAGCCAAAGCAATCAAGTCTGCGCTTGATAATGATGCTTTCACTCTAATACAGGGACCTCCAGGATCTGGAAAGACCAAGACAATTGTGGCACTCGTGGGTGCCTTATTGAGTAATGTCCTTGGTAACCAAGGTGTTGCTATTTCACGGCCCATGGGAAATGCCAAGCCCGCTGGTGGAAGGACGACTACATCGAAGAAACTCTTGGTTTGCGCTCCCAGTAATGCCGCTGTTGACGAGTTGGTCATGAGATTCAAGGAGGGAGTGAAGACTATACATGGTCGTCAGGAGAAGCTCTCCGTTATCCGCTTAGGAAGAAGCGATGCTATCAACACTAATGTACTTGACGTCACCCTAGATGAGTTGGTCAACGCTAGGTTGAACCAGACAGCACGCAAAGATCCAGGGGAGCGCGATCTACAGAAAATCTACATGGAGCACAAAGCTGCAGATACCGCTTTCAAGGAGACTCGGGCTCGGATGGATCAGTGCCGAGCACAAGGGTTGCCCGTTCCTGCGGAGTTGGAGCGAGAATTTGACCTGCTAAAGAAGAAGAAGACACAACTGAGTCAGGAGATTGATAGCGCCAGAGACAAGAACCACTCGGCAGCCCGAGACGCTGAACTAACTAGGCGACGCATTCAGCAGGAGATCATCGATGGCGCTCATGTTATATGTGCGACGCTGAGCGGAAGTGGCCACGAAATGTTCCAAAACCTCAGCATCGAGTTCGAAACCGTTGTTATTGATGAAGCGGCACAGTCGATTGAATTGAGTGCGTTGATCCCGTTGAAGTATGGTTGTTCTAAATGTATTCTCGTCGGTGATCCCAAGCAATTACCGCCAACTGTCTTGTCAAAGGTCGCTTCGAAGTTCCAATACGAGCAAAGTCTGTTCGTCAGAATGCAAGCCAACCACCCGAGGGATGTGCATTTGCTGGATATCCAATACCGCATGCATCCAGAAATTAGTGCATTCCCTAGTTCTGCGTTCTACGATGGCCGACTACAAGATGGTCCTAATATGGCTCAACTTCGCGTTCGGCCTTGGCATCAAAGTGAACTTCTCAGCCCTTACCGATTTTTCGACGTGCAAGGTCTTCACCAGAGTGCTGCAAAGGGACACTCGTTGATCAACATAGCAGAACTTAGGGTGGCTATGCAGCTGTATGAACGATTGGTGACAGATTTCCGTGCCTTCAATTTCGATCGGAAGATCGGTATCATTACGCCATATAAGGGCCAACTGAGAGAACTCAAGACACAGTTCGCTGCCAGATATGGCAACGAGATCTTCAACAAAATCGACTTCAACACAACGGATGCTTTCCAGGGTAGAGAAAGCGAAGTTATCATCTTTTCTTGTGTGCGAGCCTCCAATAAAGGCATAGGTTTCTTGGCCGACATTCGTCGTATGAACGTCGGTCTCACACGTGCCAAGTCATCTCTTTGGGTTCTGGGAAATTCTCAGGCGCTTGTCCAAGGCGAGTTTTGGAATGGTTTAATCAAAGACGCACGCCGAAGGAATGTATATACGGATGGTGATGTACTCAAGATACTCCAGCGGCCACAGTTCACTGGGTATCAGAACGTCGACATGCTGGATGCACAGACTGAGGCTTCAGTGGTGCAGTCGAGGGCTGCATCGGCTGCACCTGTCTCACGACCTTCGTCAGCATCTGCGCGTAACTCCCCATCAGTGTCTGTTTCCGAACAAGAAACTCCTCCGGTGCCTCCCGATGGCCCATCTGGAGGCGGAAATGGCCTGGATGAGACCCGCACGTGCGGATATTGTGGAAGTTTCGCTCACATGACACATAACTGCGACAATATTGACGCAAAAGAGGCAACCAGGGGTACCTGCCACAGATGTGGGGAAACTGGGCACACACGCTTCCATTGTACTGCTCCGCGATGTGTGGAATGCGGACAGTTTGGACATGTCTCACGCGAGTGCCGATCCACTAAGACTCTACCGAAACATGAGAGATCCAAAATTGCGCGGGAGGAGTCCTATCACGTACAGAACCAGAAGCAAAGAACGGAGCGCCAACGACAAAGGCAACTCGGAGGTCATGATCCCAAGGTGCCTGTTGTCCAAGCTACGCCGAGTGATGATAGCAGTGGCCCAGTAAAGAGGAAACGTAACGACTCGCCACCGACAAACGCTTCGAAGGCCTCGCGGCCGCGGACTGATAAAGCAAACGCTCCTCCACCCGAGGCTTCCAAGGGTCCGCGACGTGGCAAGATTGATGCTAACATTCCATCCAATACAGAGGTAAGAGGTAACCTGTACACTTACTTGCGATAACAACTAACCACTTCTGTAGGGATTGGTAAGACCATCTCGGGATGGCCCAGCGTATGGTCCTCTTGACAAAGGCAAAGCTATCAACGGTCCTCAACCAGCACCGGGCCCCGCCAACGTATGTTTGGTCTCCATATGAGCATATGACACACTGTTTACTAATTTGATTTTGCCTGTAGGCACCCCCACGTTCTGGACCACCAAGACCCGGGAATGGCGCTCGACCTCCCCCGATGCGGAAAAAGAAGGAAGCCGATCCATTCATTAGGCCAAAGCGGAGATAGATAATGCGATGCCTCATGGCAGTTTGGCATATCCATCCTCGCTATGTTTTCTTTTCTCTTCTCTTCTCTTCTTTACTTTTTTCTTTTGGGAGACCTATCACACACTCCATGGGTCTAATGACCGACAGTATGACATGTTGGTCCTTTACTTGCATGCATATGAGCGAGCATGGCGGCTTTTCAGTGTCTTTACCCCATTCTGTTTGATTCTGTATATGCATTCGGGCCGTCTTACTTGGATGTCACGCTTCCATCATGTACACCTTTTCTTTTTTTTTCTTTCCTACTTAGGGATAAGGTTCGAAGGCTCGTGAGCATATGGGATTCTGGAATACTCGAAGAAGGCCAGAGTTTCAGTGGCGTTTTTGTTTGACATGGGGTTTGTTGACTTTCTGTTCTACTTTGTCTTATTTTCCTTCTGCAGAGGACAAGCGATGGCGGGAAAAGGCTGACAGAGTGTGCTTGTCCAAACATACCCTTAGACGTGAATGGCCCCCGGCTTTGGCATTTTCTTTTCTGCTTCTTACCCCTTTCAGGATAGATGAGGTCGATGTTGACGTTGGTCTTTGACAGATGGGAAGCCTATGCCCAGTGATGGGCATGGACTATTTGCTTGTCAAGGGTAGGAGCATGTATCAATGTGAGCTGACAGGCAACAGTTGCAGGTGCCCTTGACGACGACCAGGCTGATCGGAGAAAACCCGACCATCATCTGTCTGCTTCTACTCCGTA
This sequence comes from Aspergillus eucalypticola CBS 122712, assembly GCF_003184535.1. Taxonomy (NCBI): domain Eukaryota; kingdom Fungi; phylum Ascomycota; class Eurotiomycetes; order Eurotiales; family Aspergillaceae; genus Aspergillus; species Aspergillus eucalypticola. Next base: position 990,975 of record NW_020290283.1, read on the forward strand.
CTCTGTCAGCTTCGGGAGTGCCATGTTGCATGGCTGTGGGTAGAAGATTGTGGAACATGGATTGGAATCTGATCCAATGCCCTGTCTTCAGGGGGTGTTCTTGTTCTCTCTCTTGGACCAGCATCAAGGCACCCTAGGGCGATGACGACGGATCATTCGTAAGCCGACTGGACCGATGGAGTCTTTGGTTGCGATTGCGATTCTGAATCTTTCCCTATCATGTAGACATTTACGACGGGTCCGAAGGGATCCCCGGGGACGCGGCACGCACCTGGGGACCAGTCGCATATTCAGCTGTCTGTCCGTAGATCAATTCCTTCAACTCGTCTGTCAGAGCCGAGCTTGGACGGGATGAGAAGGACCGGGGTCGTGTGAGTTGTCTAGCAGGTGGGCCATCATCAAGATCGGCTCTCATCTGGCGAGATGAACCGACATGCAGCTTTCTAAGAACTGTAGCTTACTGTGTAGCCATCTCCCGCCACCCGCCACTACTACTACTACTACTACCCCTACGACTAGTCTCAGTAGACTAAGTAGGACATGATGTGAGAGTACTAGTATCCAGAGTGGACGCGGATGCAACATGGGAAAGGCAGCAAGCAGCATGCAGGTGTCCCACCTTGCGGCTGTGCGATCGGAGAATTTTCTCTTCGGACAACACACGGACGGTGTCGTTCAGCAGGTCATCGTGAGGATCGCGAATGAAGGACCAGTGGTTCCTGGAGGACGAGCGATTGCATGAACTATCTGCTGCAAGGGAGAGCCACTAGTTTGGATCTTCTCTTCCAGTTCCCTTTTCCACTTTGGTCCTCATGCAGTTCGTTCTCCCGCGTCCGGTCTTCTTTCTTTCTTTCTTTCCCATCTGCCGGTTTTGTTTTTCCTGAAGTTCGTGCTTTCTCCAATTCTTCATGCTCTCTTTTTTTTTTCTCTTCTCCCCCCACAACACACTAGTCCTGTCTGCGTCTGCATCTACATGTACTGCTAGTCGGGGCATAGGGGAAAAACGATGGGATGTGGAGCACAGAAAGCAAACATGCCGTCCCCGAACACGAACCATTCGCTGCGCGGCCCACTTTGTTTGGCTGGAAAGGAGAGGAAGAGAAAGAAAGAAACAGAGAGATTATTAGGGGGGTGTAGTGAAAAATGCCAGGGTCACCGGATGGAAAGAAAACCTAAGCACATACATACAGAACTTGGTGGTGCTTATTCCGGCCTCGGCGGCTCTCAATTCTTTGTTTGGCAGCTCGTCTATGCCGTCGATAGTTGTGAACACTATTTCGTTCATTCATCGGGAAGTTGGTTGAGAAAGGAAAACTACTTTTAAACTTCCATTCCCTGTCCCAATTGGTTAGTTACTTTGGTTACTTGCGTGGAAAGTACTAAGTAGTAGGTAGTAGGAGTAGTGGTAGTAGTGAAGCCCGGAGACATTGATTGATCGATTGATCGATTGATTGCTTTTCCATTGATTGAATCCCCGAGCTTAGCTTAGCCAGCTAGCCAGCTAGCTAGCTAGTCTAGTAGTTATCTCACTAGGTATAGTTACCTACCTATCTACCGAACTACCTACCATTGTTATTTCTGGACAGGAAGGGGAGAAGTCGAGAAGGTTCAGTTTTGTGGTGGTGATTTACACCGTTACTTTCGATTTATTGATCAGTGGTGGCCTCACTGCCCGACGGTACTAATAAGCAATCTCAGGAATCTCTCCGGGGGGTGGCATTTCCCTCGTAATGATCGACCCAAATTGCTGGGATTGACCGGCAAGGGCGTTCATGTTGTCCTACGCGAACTTGTTCGTATAATCTGAGGAAATGTGAAGTTGATCGATGATGGAGGAAGTGACGATCACAAGAGCGTTGGTGGAGACTGATGAATATTTCGTTTATTTTATTTTGTGTTATTTCTATCATTAGTTTGAGGGGGGAGGAAGGGAAATTGGGAGGATCCAGAATACTACCCATTCCAAGCCATGTTCCCGATGTGATGTGTAACCCTTTTAATTAACTACGGAGTACTATACTAGTATATAGATCCCGAAGAAATTTTTAGTTTAGAAACGGGATGGACACATAGTACTAGGAAAGTAGATAGAGAGAACAGAATAGATAGATAGATGGATTGATTGATCGTTTAGGTGTGGAATCACTACTACTAACTAATCTACAGTAGACGACTTAGTGTAGTTTGAAGGTGGCTAAAAGTTGGACTAGTACTCTCGTAGCGTGTTTTTGGTTTGTTCGGCATCAACTTTTTTTGACTTGCCAATCCCCACTTCTTTGGCTAATCTTGTCTGTGCATCTGTCACATTTCTTCTTCCATTTGACTCCCTAAATTTGGTCCATGCCTTACGGTTGCCGATGATCCACAGATGATACCTCACATTCCTATCCCTCTTTGCTTCACTCGGGATTGTTCTCGCCAACCGTTAACTGCCTTTCGGGATAAGGACCTCCTTCTCCTGCTACTCCTTCTCTCTCCACTCCCTCCTCCCCTCTTTGCCCCCCAAGGAGGAGGTGGAGAGGTGAAAGAGAGTGAGAGAGGGCGTGAGATTGAGTGTGTGAGAGAGTGAGAGTGTGAGTGAGCTAGGGCCCTCTCTCTTCCCCCCTCCCCTCATCCTCCTCATCCTCTTCCCCCCTCCGCCAATCCCCATCACATATCCCTTACTTGTAACGGTTCGCAGGAATAAACTGGTTGGCAACCGCTGAAGATAGGAGTCGGCGACAAGTTTCAACGTCACACGAGACTGGAAGCTGAATGCCGATCCGACAGCCCGCTGGACTGGCCCTCTCTGTTGCTTTCTCGCTCTCTCCTCTTCACGCCCAGTCCGACAGCAAATCCCAGTGACTCCACATACGTACTACGAAGTAAATCCAAGAAGAAAATGAACGATTCAATTTGTTGGTCTGACAGGGATCAGCTTGTCCTGACTCAATGCAGCCCCGGTTCCATGCAGCTGGACCAACAGAAAATCCTCAAACTAACTGGCTGGCTATTCAAGTATCTAGTATCTATCCAACTGAACTACCGAGCTAAAGTAGCTAAACGCGACTAAAGCAGCTCCTCTCGAGGCTAGTGACTCGGGCTAACGAAGTGCAGCCTGGACGATCCCAGGAGCATGGATGACGAAAATCCGCGATGCGCGCGCCCTGCAATGGGCGCGGCGGACAGACGCTTGACTGACTGAACTGACTATCATCCACTTGACAGGAGGAGGAGGAGGAGCTGCTCAGCCGAGCAAATAGTCGCTCGCTGGCCTTCTTTCTTCTTGTCATTCGACGCCATCATCGGCCTCCTTCCCCCGATCGAGAGCGCCTGGCACGGACTCGATCGTTGCTCCTCTCTAACGTTTCTTTCTTTTTCTGGGTTCTATTTGGATCCTGCTCGTCATATTTTCCTCTTTAACGAAATATTCTTATTTTTATTTTTATTTTTATTTTTATTATCCAATTCCTTTCCGTTTTTCTTTATTATCATCATTCTTTTTTTAATTTCTGATTTTATTTTATTTTTATTTTATTTTCCCTTTTCCTTCCTTTTTATTCTTCTTTTTTTGTGCTTCACAGTATTATCCTGGCCGCTCAGTGCTTCTCTGCTCTGCCTTTCCCTTCCCTTTCCCTTCCATTTCACCCCCCCTCTCCCTTGGTGTTTCAACCAATAATGACTCCACCAACCTTGCTTTGCCCCCCTCTCCCCTTTCACCTGTTCTTGTAGGGCCCTTGAATGCCTGCCACCCTTGTCTTGGGCCCCGGTTACACTATCTAGATCCAACTCTATCGTTCAAGCTATCGGGAACGAGGAAGGCTCGTCATTGACGATGCATCAACTCCGCATACGGAGGGGACATCGTTAGCCCGTCAGACCTTACCAGGGTGCTGTGCACACCCCCCCCCTCCCCCCCGACTCCAACAGCAAGGGTCTGACAGCTCCTCGAGATTCCTGTGTGAACCCTTCATAAAATCCTGGTTTCCTCTCTCCCCTCGACCTGCCTTTTTCTTTTCCTGCCGGATACCTTGCTGCTCGCTCCGGCGTTGGCAATTCCAAACCTTGACTACTCTGCTCTTCTGTACATACATGCATGCCTCTCTCATCAATTGCATCATTGCTACTGCTATTCCCGCTTTTACTCTTGCGTCTATCTATATCCCGCCTCTTGAGCTAGTGGACTGGCCGCATTACCTGCATGTCCTCATCATCCATCTGATCATATCCGACTGTCTGCCCCAAAGCGGCCATTAACCCACGCGGGATTCACTTTCAACCGCTCGGACAGGCTCACCTCTGGACTGTCTGTGGTTACCATTGACATTCAGTTTAGACTAGTGGCGGGAGGTTCACCTGCATAAATACCCAGCGGCTGAAGAGCAGCTGCAAGTCCCATGCAGCAAAGCAACGGTTCCCATGACAGCTTAATTGCCCCGAGTCCAATTGTCCCAACTGGTCGGCCGAGTTCCCTGAACACCTCCAGAAGCGCCTGCACCATGTCGTCCCTGGCACACGAACCTCGGCAGTCCCGGGATACCCTCCAATCCTCCGAACATCTCGACCTGCGAGATGAGAATGCAACCGATTTCACCAAGTTTATCGAATCGCAAGGCCCCATCACCGGATCCACTGGAGCCCGGGAGATGCTCAAGGCCGGCCAGAGACGGCTTCGACAACTCGCTCAGCGCCCGAAAAAGAGTACTGACCCCAGGTCGAAGGCCGAAGAGTCAGCGCGGCAACTGCTTGCCCTTCAGGAAGGAGGCTTCTTGCCGACGAATGTTGCTGTTCCTGCTGGCGTACCCTCCAAGCGGTCGACCCACAAGAAAAGCCTGGACTCGAGCCGGTCTTCCTCCCGTTCTATTTCCAACCTCAGTTTCATGGCGAACTCTAGACGGGATGTAGAAAGCATTGGACAGCCGTGGCTCACGGATCCACTCGAAAAGAAGGACAGACCGGAGGTTAGCACAAATCATTTGTCTGCGCTGGATCTACGGGAGCTGACATCTTTGGTGGAGGCTGCGGTGACCATTCCCCCGCGCTTCGATGACACGAATCCCCCGCCGTACCAGCCACCCGTACCGGCGAAGGATGTCAAAGCGGATGCACAGCGCGAGAACCAGGACCCTGCGGTTGCTATTACCGTCGCCGACACCACATCCGGATTCAAGGAGAAACAGTCGCTCGGATTCAGCGACGCGGCGAACCCCAGCATCCAAGTCGACAGCAGTGAAGAGCAAGGACCCGACACACGGTCTGAGGATAATGTGCCAAAAGATGAAAAGGCATCAGACAATGACCAGGTAGGTCAATTCCTTGCGCGTCTGAAATATGCAAGTCTAACTTTATACAGTCTGGTCTCAAGACAGATGAAGGCGCAATGTCGCCAGATCTCGTGATCGACTCAGAGGTAGCCAACAAGCCTGCTACGAGCTCGTCTGGTAGCTCTTCAACACCGACAAGCCAAACCACTCCTTCTTTGAAGCTTTTCCCAGACACAATGCCCCCGCGCAACTCGAGTAAAGGAGCCTGGCGCATCTCCAATGCTCGTTCGCTCACTCTCAACAGACCTCTCCCGGCGAGCCCCGATCCGGAGGAGCAAAGTAGCATGGACTCGAATAAAGAAAGTTCTCAAGCGACCGATAGCACCACAGTCAAAGAAGGCTGTGGTGCTCAGGAGGTATCTGAGCCGATACCATCTACTTCCGCTGACGTTGGGAAATCGGACAAGGAGCCTTTGGCAAATGAAAAGAATTCACCGAAGAAAGGATCTCGCCGACCTTCGTCCCTGCCAATGTGCACGATCGATGCGTTCCCCTTGCCAGCACCCATGAGACCCCTGCCTTCTCTTCCAGAATCAAATGCAGCGAGTGGTGCTTACAGTCGCAGCGCCTCTAGCAGGTCTGCGCCTCTTGCGAGACTGGTATTGGACGAGCGGAACCAAGCCTCTAATGCGCATGATGAATCGGCCAAGGCCACACCGGCTATGTCCAACTCTCTTCTCTTAGTACGGGCGGGGCTGAGTCGGGCCGAACGAGTTCATGCATTGAAGATGAGAGACATGTCGGCGAGCCGTCTCTATCTTAAGGAGTCGGAGACACCTCGTGAGGAGGAAGAGGAGGATGACCAGCCCCCGCGGAGTGCAAAGGAACCCGAAGAAGCAATGGCTCAGGAACGTGGGGAGGCATATGCCCCTAGGCCTGAGTCTGAAAAGTCGGCGAATCGCAATGTGCGCTATCAGCGAAAAGTCGCTTCGGACCCTCCATCCCCACCGCCACTCTCCCCTCCCCCCTCGAAGCCGTCAAGACACCAGATTAGCCAATCTATTGGCAGGCGTTACTGCAGCACACCTCTTACAGGTAGTGCAGTATTGGCGAGAGATTCTGAGCCGCAGATGCTCCCTGCCTCCAGGGACGCCCCCGTTCGTCGGAGTAGTAGCACTCGAAGCGTGACCTCTTCGCATGAGCGAGCGAGAAAGGAACAAGACCCCGTGGGCCGCTCCGACGTTCCCATTCCATCATCCGACGACGAGTGCACCAGCGCAAGCGCGCGCCAGGATCAAGCCCGTCCAACTTCTAGTCGACGCCGACGGATGAGACCAGCAACCCTCACCATGAATGAGCACCGCTCCCACAAGATGCGCGCGACAAGGAGGTCTTCCGACTACTGCTTGTCGCCAGGAAGCCACCGAACCCGTGCCTCCGGACGGGCGTCGCCACAGTCCCATCATACTCAGAGCTCCTATTATTCTCGGGACTCACGAAGCTCCCACCACGACACGATCAGGGCTCTTGAAGGGCGCATCGCGCACCTTGAACGACAGAACAAGATCCTCCAGGCCGCGCTTATGGCCGCGTTAGACGTGGGCAGTGTAGAAAGCCTGCTTGGGGGATCTGCTACCTCTCTATCTACTTTGGCGAACACGCCGGCAACCGGACGGTCTTTTTCGTCTACGAACAGCTCCAGCTTGGACGAGTCGATGGTGGACGACCGTCGGCGTAGTCGCAGACGGCAGCCACCCTTCCGTCCAACCAGCTGGATAGCGAGCCCGGTCTCTAGCAGACGGGGCAGCTATGATACCGAAGACAGTGAGAATGTGAGGGAATTGGAGGATATGATTGAAGATTTTGATATGGATTGGATGTCTGAAAGGTCGAATCCTTCGAGCTTTCAGATGTCCTGAAGTTGATGTCAAATGGCGTAATGGCGATTGTTGATGTTTTTACCACGCTCTTTGAAATGTTGATCTTAGGATGAGGATTTATGCGCGTCCCTGGTGGACGGATTTTGTCTCCGATGTCATTCCCTGTTACTTGCAGATATTTCCTATGTTGTTTTGTTGCACGATACCACTTTGTTTTTAGTTGATTTACCTTGAATATACTACTATTTCCTACGTCATTCGCAACATCGTACTAGAAGAGAGCCCCTGCTCGTGCAATCAGAGACTGTAAATGTAATGCACTGAATGGATATTCCATAGAAAATAGGCAGACCTACAAAAGGGGTTTACGGAGGAAGTAGTTTCACAATAAGTGGTGCTCCAGTCAACGACGCCGCGCAAAGACCACGGACCAGCACCTAAGGCCACGCACTAGCGACTCCGGAGAATTGTTGATCACCACCACCACCAGCGCAACTCCTAACTTCCAGCCAAACCAACATACTCACCAATCAGCCTCTACACCAGATATACACTCCAACGCAAAAGCATGCGATAATTAATTTCCACTCCAACCAATACACAAAACACCCACCATACACTCAGCCAAAACCCACCACGAAAGCAACACAATGACACTCCTACCACCAACAACAACAACAACGTCAACAGTACGCCCTTTCCCCTCCCCCTCCCCCTCCCCCTCACAACCAACCAACCAACCAACAAACAAAACCCAGAACAATAACAACAACAACAATCTAACTCTTCAATGAATAGACCCAAATCCCCCAACATGTAACCGCTCTCCTCTCGCACCTCACCTCCCGCCCCGGCGTCCAATCCACCTTCATCCTCTCCCGCAAAGACGGCTCCATAATCCAGAGTACCGGACTGTATGCGAAACCGCCATCTCCTTCTCCTTCAAGTGCAGCTGCAGCTGCGGCGCAGCAATCACCGCGCACAGAGACCATCTCCGCACCTGTAGACGGAACCGAGCCGCAGACTGAAACTGAAGCTGGAACTGAGCCCGCGCCCACCGAAACGGATGCTGCTCAACCCCCGACTACGAAACAGCCACAGCAACAGCAGCAGAAAAAAGAAGAGACAACGCAACCGTATCAGCCGTCGCAGGGCGAGGCTCTGGCGGCGCATATCTTTGCGTTTGTGGCTAGTGCGTCGGAACTTAGTCTTGCGCTGTCTGGGGCGGAGGATGATGGGGATGGGGATGGGGTTGTTAGACAGGTGGATGGTGGGGTTTCTGGGGATGGAGGAAGTGGCTCTGGTGCTGGTGCTGGTGCTGGGGAGAAGGAAGAGGGCGATGATGAGGTCAAGTTGTTAAGGTTGAGGACGAAGAGGCATGAGATTGTTGTCGTGCCGGATAGGAAGTTTTTGCTTTGTGTGGTGCATGATGCGCATCATGGGGGTGTTGGGGCTGGTGCGAGTGGGGGTGCGGCTGCGGGGAGGAAGTAATTGGTATTACTCATGGTTTGGTTTGGGGCTGGTTAATGGATGTTGGTAGGTAGGGGGTGACGGTGGTGGTGATTGATGAATGGATGGATGGATATACCCGGAGTGTTTTTTCGTGTGTCTTAGGGTTAGTGATGGTGGTGGTGGTAGTTTACTTCTTTGTGTATGTTGTTGAATGTACAGGTTTAATTTGTGATTCTGTTCATGCAGCGGTACTTCACTGGTTGGGAGAGTCTCGACCTGAGTCTGGATTGATAGAATCAGTTCATACGGGATTGATACGAAAGTGAAGGGTTTACTGGTCGTCGCGGCGCTGCAATAGTGACCGACTAAGCAGTATAGCAGTGACGAGTCAGCGATTGTAATGAATATGGTATCATCAGGACGTGAATCCCGCTGCCTGATCAACACGAACTTCACACAAAAGCAACACGTCCTTCACGTTGACACTTCACACTTCATCCTCACTGTCACTGCCTCACAAATGGGGGATAAAAAGCCTCTTCTCTCTCCTTCCTGATTCTCCCCAGAGCATCATCATCCAGGCCTCTGTCTTCTTATATACACATTAAACATTCATTCTTCATATATCAACTCCTCATCTTATACTCAATCAGGAAGTCACATCCATCCTGACATTCAACTACTATCTATCACAACGTCAAAGACACCACACACTGCTCGGCTGCCTCGCAGCTGAATACTGTCTTCGGGCTCTGGCGTACTCGGCACAGAACCCTCTCAAGCAACTTGCTTCGACACTGTCGACAGTGCCAATATATAAGACTGGGAATAAGCCATGTCACTCCCTATCCCACATTCTTCTTCATAACACTTGTCTACCACATCCAGTATACAGGAGCCTGCAAGGACGTTTTCATCCTTCTCTTTGTGGTACTGACACACGAAGAATTCTTTCGTCAGCCTGGGCGCTCAACATCGCTTAAGCAATTCTTCTGAGTTCTGTGGACAGGTTAGACGAAGAAAGATTACTCAGGAATCCATCGTTGTGCCTGAATGCAGTGCAAGAAGAAAGGGCTAGTGGAAATATACAAAGATAATCATTCAGGCGTGATTATCAGAACTTTCATCTCATGCTCGGACTGAATGACCCAGACGAGCAAATTGCTTCTTTCGCGATACCCTCGTGATAGTGTGGCGGAAGCTGCTACGCAGGACACGTTGTATGAAGCATGGAGCACTGAAACAGCCTCTGGACACTGGGATATTCACTTCATGTCTGGGTATATGAGGCTGATTTCCTGGCATCCTACAGTCGCTCCTTGGGGCTGGCGGGATGCAATATACTGGGATCAAAAGATCTGATATATTCTGGACAGGATTCCCTTTGGTTTTAGAGCTGGTACATTGGTGAAGCAGCTCACACAATCATAGAAAAGGATACATCTAGAAAGACTCAACAGCTCAGTGGACGGGCTTTGAGGGGAGATAGCAGGCAATAGACTGTCTGACCCGAGTATAAGGAGGGATCCGACTTCAATCAAGGTGCAGTGTCTGCGAGAAAGAATTGCTTTTGAAACCCATGGTCGCAGAAGCCCCAGACTGAACATATACTGCTGGGGTTTGTGTACTACAGGTCATCGGTGTGGTCACTGCTCGGCAGCGTGGTCACCGTTCCGAATAGAAGGAACGAGCTTTTGCATAGGATGTGTCGATGTCTCTTCAGAACACTCAACATGAAAACTTCAATGTTGCATTATCGGGTCCGTGGGTCACAGACGCCCCGATGTCACTGGGTTAACAAACCGAAGAATGCTGGAAACATGCCGTCTTCGCTGGGTGATGATGCCTGTTACCGTGGGAGAGGAAAGAAGAGGATACAGGACAAAGGTAAGGTTTTGTATGACATGCCCTGTTTGTTTTTGGAGCTAACAAATTCTTCAGCAGGCTTCTGAATACAACATTGGTGCTCGATCGATTGAAATTGGAGATACTATAGAAGGCATGGCTGTGGTCAGCATACCTCGGGCCTACAAGTTCTATCATGTCGAATCTTAGGTTCTTGCTCAGAACCTTAATTGGAACAATGAGGGGACAAAGATGGCCTACAATCGACTCGAGAGCACATGGCTCTTTGGCTCCTGCTGCCAGTCGTTCAGATAAGAGGCAGAATCCGGTAATTGACAATATATTGGGCTAATGTGCACGGTAATAACCGGCTTATGGCAATTTCCGTCCTTCTCAAAAGCAGTCTCCGATCACATTGCTTGTGAGTACGAGCGATTGTCATGCCAAAAACATGTCTATAAAAGTTCTTCTGCGCCACATTGTCACCAGATCCTGGAATTACACCTAGAAAGGAGGCCCCAGCGACTTTGGCCGGGCCCGTACCGGGCCTTGGACATGACTGTGGCTGGCCATCCTTCGCCTTCATGCCAGTGTCTGGGTTCATATGGCTCGTTGCAAGGCCGAGGGAAAAGCTACGTCTGAGGTACGCATTCGCTCATTTTGCATAGTGATCTCGACGAGCGATCGGACTGATGATCGGCCACTGTTTCCTTTCCATATTTACTCACAGCCTCGGAATGATGAACCTGAATCATGGTACTAACATTCAGTCTTGCCAGTTGCTCTAGACACCACTTGAGTCCAGTCAACCGGTCCAATCCGGGCCATACTGGAAGGACTGAGGTCAAAGATGAGGATGGGATTGAGAAACAAGCAAGTCTCTTTTCTCATCTCATTGACGAAGAAATATATGGAGTTCTTGTCGAGCGAAGCATCAGAGACTCTGGAACCAGTCATGCCTCGTCATCCCTGGTTGTCATTATCGCATCCTCGCTATGTCTTCTGTCTTCTTCCATGGCCAACGCTTCGCCTAGGTCTCATCGCATGCATAAACATATTCCATCGTTTCAGATCTGCTACGATGAGGATGGCCGCGTTCTGGCTCTGCATTGTCCATTGGCGGAAGAGGATACAGTGGTGATACACTGAACTGGTCATATTACTGCCAGCATGATTCTGGCGTTCCACTGGCGCTGGAGATCGTCCATGGTACCCCCGAACAAGTACATCTCCTCGCAGACTTGGTGGCTGATCCGGAGCACAGAAACCTTCATGACTGTAGTAGAGGAAGATGAGCCTCGTATACAGTGTAGAGCTTCTCAAATCTTAGGGCGGGCAACATTACTCTTGATCTGGAAAAGACGTCCGACGCGCCAAATCACATCGAGAATCCAGCGACATTTTACCTTTCAGAAAGAAAGATTGACCGCCGAACAATGTCAAGAACATCATAGAGTAAACAAGATGATGGCAGGTTCTTCAACCCAAACGCTTATCACGGATATCATGCATCCGCCTCATGAATACATACATATGGAAGCAAGAAATATATCAACCGACCTTGGCAACCATGTCGTTCCAATGGCCTACTGTGGGTGCTTGGCGCAATGAGATACCCTCACTTGCCGATACTTGACCTTCGAGATGGAAGAAAACGTCCAGGGAAGTCCAACAGTATGCATCTGCATGGCAGCTCTCATTACCAAGATATCTTTGTGCAGCTGCCGTCTTTTCTCCCCTCGAGGCTCGTCTTCAAAACAGAAGAAAATGCAGCTTGGACGTAGATGTATGGCATCGGTATATACTAGCCATAGGATTGACTATACGGTATGCCCAATGGATCTCGACATAAACGTGCAAAATCATTCCAATGGCTTATACAAGCAAAAGGTAACAACAAGAAACCCGATTTTTATGGCTGTTGGAGCCTGTTCATTCTCGTCGGCTGTTACTGAGAATTCTCATCACGGTCGCGGCGAATGCGGACTACATGAAACCTACCATGCTTACTTCCAGCCGAGATCATGCTTGGAAAGATTGCTTTGAATTGTTACTGTTCTTGCAGAGAGCTACACATTATAACCGGAACGAGGCATTACAGGGACTACTTGGAATTCGCGAGTTCTCTGTTCTACAGTGTACAACAGCGGAAACAGCATGATTGGAGCGATACGAGAGAAGGCAAAGTGGGCCAAGGAATGTTGACATCCTGATAACTTTGGATGAGTATCTTCGGCTGCTGATGGTGCACCTTGTTGCTACAGATATGGCATCGAGAAATAACCACACTCGACAATTTCAGGGATCCTGGACCTTTCAAAACAGCGGTCTCGCAGCATTTTCCATATAAGAACAGCAATCCCAAACGATATATAGACGATGTCGAGCAACCGGCATGTGTCTGCTTCCGATGTTCGATGGGATATAGAGACACGAGGCGGCCGAAGAGCGTACGTGGAAGCAAGACCACACATTAGCGTCTGTTGCAGTGTGAAGCCATTAGTCGGGATGCAAAACTCAAAGGCACACTCTCCGTCGGTCTTAACATTCGCTTGCAACAAGGAAAGGTATCGGCTATAGTCCACTAAAGTCATATGTTCCTCTCACGACTATAACACCACGCCTACACCCTCAGTAGGTGCAGGCTTTACCCAACAGGAAGCGGTTTCCCAATATCCAGCGAGTGGCAACCAGCCTTCAGATAGACTGCTCACGGCAGATGACAATTCCATTGTACAGGGATCAGCGTCCCAGCTAAATGAGTGTTTCCAGGAGAATGGATATGCTTTACCAAATAGTCGGGTGAGTGAGGCACTGGAGATGACCAGAAACATAACTCGGGCAGTGTGAAACCCATACCATGCTGAAGCTCACAACCTTTGGCGTACTCAGACATTCATCGCACTATTCCATTAGGACAGGCACCTTGAAGCACCATCGAGTGGAAGCAGGGATTGATGAAATATGTCAATGGAAAGTGGCAAAACTAGACAATGTTTTAGCCAACTTTGTGTCCTCGCATAGGAAATATCACCATGGAATTCGGCATTATACACCCATGGCAAATCAAGTTACGGGTCTTTCTGTCCCCGGGCTTCACACATGGACCCGCGTGGGTACGTGGCATGCTGCGTGCTCCTGGGTGGCTTCCACTCCAGAGCAGAACAACAATCCATCGACGCGAAAGTCAAAAGTCCTGTTACGATATAGATAGCATTGATAAACTCTGCTACTTCGGATGAGCCATTACAGAGAAAGATCCCCGTGGCTATGTGGCTGCGCTTCGTGCTCCTGACATCCACTCCACACGAACAAGCAATCCAAAGACATATGGGAGTCTACTTAACTGCTACACTCGACTATAGAGTACCAATATGCTCTGCTACTTCGAAATGCGTCAACACCGAAAAGCCTGCGTAGGTATGTGGCTATGCTGCGTACTCCTATGGCGGTTCACCCCAGAACAAATCAACAATCTAACAACACAAAGCAGAGAAATTCCTGCTGCGAGTAACTATATAATACTGATTGGCTTTCGAACTTCCGAACGTCTTCATCAAAGGCCACAATTCACCTAGGAGGTTGTCGGCCAAGGCATAAGCGACAAGGCAACATCTAACGAAATGAAGCTGCATGAAAACATGGTGCCTAAACCCAGCGTCTAAAGCAATGGCACATCCTTGTTGTTGAATACTCCATCCGGATATAAACGACGATATGCATCAGTCACTGTCGATGTTGGGATGAGGACACGTTCATCTCATAAAAAATGCCAAGAGCAATCTTGATTCAGAGTGAATGTGAATCGTCAGAAAAAACAATATCGAATATGACATCTCACCGATCAAAACTTTGGAAAGAGGCAAAGGCGCTGCTTCATATAAAGAAAGGTACGGAGGCTCTACTGTAGCAGACTTTGCTCCTATTATGCCCTACCAGCGACCAAGATTCTATGATCGAACGATTCTAACGCTACGAGATCTGCGCTCATCCGCGGGTACGGGGGTACGCATACTCCAGCGATTGAAGTGGGACGGTCCAAACTTCCGCCTTTCTGAATCTCCCCAGGCATGTCTGGCAATCCACACCTCAGCTTTGAATCTTGGATGTGGTCTCTTTACCATTTTCAATTTTCCCGACAAATAGAGGCATTGCTGTGCACTGCAAAATGCTGTTGCATGTCCTCCGGGTGACGATCTTCGCTATTTGCAGTACCATCTCCGCTTATTAGTGCAGGTATAAGGGCACAATCTCGGTACTTCTCCTTCTCTCTCCAACTAGCTCACAGAGACAAGAAGCAGGTCGTGTACACCAGTTGGGACAGTGATGCGCTATGTCCAGATAGCGAGTCAAACGATGACCTCCGCACTGCTTATACCACCTCAGGTCTCATCTTATTTCGTCTTGACCATATGAATGCTCTCTTGTCTCTTTTGGACCACGCCTACTTCTTCCTAAATCTCCTCCCACCAGCATCGTGCCAACCACTGCAAGCAAGCGGTCTTTTCAAGGCGGTGGTGAAATTGAAAATGGACATGAACAGTCTGCCACGGTTGAAAGCTCCAGCAGTGTGACAGAAAGCATTCATAGTAAAGAGGAAAAAGAATCATGGGTCAAAACATGGCACTTCGGAAGAACACGACATTCGGTCTCCAAGAGCTACTTTTTAGGGATCCCTGGACTCCTGGACAAAAGAGAGGAGCTGCAAGGAGAATATGTCATATATCAACCTCTCCTCATATGACTAGTTACTTCGAGACTAGGTGAAAGTCGACTTGAAGTCCCGAAGCCTCCATAGCTCCGGCTACTCTCTAAAACGCTCGGTCAGAGTCAACAAAACCGGCAAGCCAGCCGGCAAAGCTCTTGGCTGGTCTGTGTCTCTCGCACAATGGCAAAGTGACAAATGCGTGGCTGATGTCTACGTGTTTCCCGCTCCGGAAATCAACTGAGGCCAACAAAAACATATCAGGAAAAGCGGTTCATACAATTCATGCCTTCGTTTATTCCTTCCCTTCATCTCGAACCAAATCTCAACTTGGTACATCTTGCACATGGGCTCGCTGCAGACCTTATCGCAGGTTACACACTATACGCTCATTCCCTAGATTCAACAGGTTCCATAGCTGACCAGGCTGCCAACTTGGTTATTTCAGCGGGAAGACGATTCCGAGTGTTTCGGGACTGTGCAACTACTCTCATACGAAGCTAGTGAGTGGGGTCCTTATCCTATGCATACAGGCCAGAAAATGGGTCGTTACTCGCATGAACTATGAAACTGTCTTCCTGACTCCGTCAATTGGCGGTTCATATTTCCTAAGTGATTCCGAAGGAATAGCCAAACCAGCTGATATGCACAAACGACCTGCAATATAAAAAGATATAATCACGCAATCTGCAGACGCCAGCTGAATTTACTAATTGAATTTCCGCCAACTAGAAGAAATATACAAAGCAACCGTGTCCCGCACCGGTGTTGCACCCAATACATACTAGCGCCACAGATGATGCAGGCTGCCTTGGCTGAAACGAACTATATCATCTATACCGAACGAATCTCAGAGACAATCCATGAAGCCAGCTGCATGGTGTTTCCATGCTTGGCTGTCGTGACCATCAAGTTCTGTCTCCTAATCGTCAATTCCGTCTGGATAACATGACACTCGCCAGTCAAGGGCAATTTGAATGACCCGTCAAGACAACGAAGACAACATGAACTTTATTCCCTGCTGGGTCCGTGAGTCATATACACTGGAATATTAGAAGAAGCCAGACATTGGGCTTCCTTCCAAGAAGATCCCACTTCGTCCGGAACTCAAAGGTGGAAAAGGAGAGACAAACCTTGAATTTACTCCCTGATGGAACTCTGGCCCGGAAGATACAAGTAACGGTGCCAGTAACAGCCAACTTGAACAATCATGTCTACAATGGCTTCCTCTCAACCACGATACCACGCAACTCTCTTGCCCAAGGTTAAATTCCTATATATGAGATACAAGTTAGAATAACCCATCCAGACCAGACACTGAGGAGAATATCAAATTTTGTCCCCGATCGTTTCTCTGGATTATGTATCTACTGGGGAATCCTGGTAACAACCAGTAGAGGAGAGATCCTGAAACCGTGTACATGCAAGATATGCTGGTTCGCTTTCTGGGATTTGATTTACTTCCCCTTTTTCTTTTCTTCCTCCAAGTCGAGTCGAGTTTATCTACATATGAATCCCTCACTGGGGTAATACATACTTGATAGCGCTACATACAGCCAGCAATGCAGTACTGCCAGTCAAGTACTAAAGTCCCTTTCCAACAATGATGGATATATATGATGATGGCTACTTGTCAAAACCAGCATGCGTCACAACTAAGGACCTTGGAACTTCAAGCTTAGCTTCAAGCTCAGAATCAGCCTTTCACTCCTCGCCTCATCTTTAAAAAATAACAAATGTGGCCCTGAAGAATGATATATCTTTTCAAGCACCGACAACTAATACCATCTACTACGAAATGACCGATCCCGCCTTTCACAACGTTATCAACGATTAGTAGCCATGTCTAACCTATCCTATCTACTTGACACCCACCCAATCGCGGTAGTGCATACTCCTATCGGTGAGGGCAGCTCCTCGAGCTCCTTTTCTTTTTCTCAGGCTTTGCCTGAATGTGTGGTTCTGGGCAGTGTGCTGGTAATAACAGTAACACTCGCTGATATACTACGTACACTGTGGTGTGGTGTATGAGCTTCTTCTATCCAATATAATCACTGCTGTGATCTTTATGCATATTGCTTGCTCGGGAGATAGTCTGAATACCCCTGCCCTTGACAAAGGCTGATCGACGAGATCATCGTCTGGGGTTGGTATGAGCAATGGCTTGTACCAATCCATCTGTCTAACTGGATTAATATATCCTGATATGTTGCCTAGATGGTGATGGACATTACCTGGGCACAATCACAGTTGGTCTATGTCAATTTCATTGCTGAACACCAGACATTGCTTGAGCTCAGCGCTCTTCCTGTCCTGAATAGATGGCTCTAGGGGATGCTTGTTTATGGATGGATAGCAACAGTGTGACAGTAGGACTGAGGGGGTGGGTTGGTGGGTTTGGGAAAGAAGAAACATAGATAAGGAGATAGTGATGGTGATGGGTATAATACCCACGTGGAACGATGCCAAGAGATATTCGTTGCTTTGGAGATTGGTCTGTCTTGGGTGGGGGGAAGTGATTCGAGATGTAACTTCCTTTTGGGTCATGTGCAGGTCATTGTGGTTATAGTACTTGTAGGATCAAGATAAACCCGTATCAACTTATATCCATATTTCATCAAAGACATTTTTTCCATACTTTCCATATCCTTCATAGTAGCTCATATGACCACTGGTCGTCATCTTTCACTCCTTTCTCATATCTCATATCATCATCTCCATACCGTCCTTATCATTCATCATAGTTCATATACCACTACCCCCTATACACATAAAATTTCACTCCTCCTCCCCCGGCAACCTCACATCTCCCCACCCCCTCCCACTTCCATCCCCAAACCTGCCACCACCACCACCACCACCCCCACCACTCCCCACTGCGTCACGCCCCTCCACTCACTAACATTCAACCACCCAATCCTCTGCAACCCCCCAAACCCTCCAATCCAATAAACCTGCTCGACCCTCAACCTCGCCCAATAACTACTATGCGGGGCGCCCTCCTTGCCCGGCAACCAGGCCTCCGCATCAGGATGTTTCTCAAGGAAACACTTCCTCAATGCGGTCTCCACAGCCTCCGGTACAGGCGTCTCAAACGGCTCGACGTACCCGAACAGCGTGACGCGGGGTAATCCGGCCTCGCTGAGGGGAAACCCCGGCCAGAGCGGGGAAGTGTCGTTGACGTGGTCCCACCAGTCCAGGGAGAGGGAGATGTTGGACCCCGCGGCGGTGTTGCGGAAGGTGGTGGCCACGTGCAGGGCCAGGAAGGTCGGGTTGCCGAGCCCCCTGAGGGATTCGGATTCGGATGAGGTATCGGTGGCAGGCAGGTGGGGGTCGCAGTCGGCGAGGTATTCGGTTTGGGTTGTGGAGTGGCCGGCTAGGGAAGGGGGGGTGTGCGAGTTGGGAGGGAGGGGGGAGGGGAAGATGGTTGAGGCGGTGCCGGTGCGGGAGAGGGCGAGGAGGCGGCGGGCGAGGAGGGTTGAGGTGAACCAGGATGGGGGGGCGAGGAGGTTGGTGGTGAGGGTGAGGCTGTCGGTGTCGGTGTCGAGGTTGTAGTGTGTGTCGAAGGTGGTGCTGGTGTCGGTGTCGGTGAGAGGAGCTTGTTCGGCTACAGGGCTGGCGGCACCGACGTGGAGGAGGTGGGTTAGGAGGACGAGTGTGGAGAAGAAGGTCGTGATGAGTGGACGGGCCATCATCGTGGTGGTGGATGACTGTCCTATAGATGAAAGGTAGAGTGAGGATTTTGCTTCTTCGATGAAAAAGATAAGAGGATGGATAAGGAGATAAAAGGAAAAAAGGAATAGGGGATGGCAGAGGGATAAAGGGAGGAACACGGTCACCCAGCAAGAAAGTGGTGTCACCGTGAGGGGAAGGTCACGATCTGATCTTATCTGATGTACGCTAGATTACTTCCAGTTAGTAGCTCCATGTGACTTCTAACGGTCGGCAGGTGACTTCCCGGTCGCATCCGGTGATTCCGGCCTTGTCCGACTTCGGCGCCTGCCTGAGGCCTCCGTGTGACTCACCGGAAACGCCCCGACCGTGGATGCTTCGATGCTATCTCCATCACCGGCTGACCACCACTTCTGCCATCATAGTTGCGGTGAGTCATAGTGGCGCGAGTTGATCGCCGAAGTGCCTCCGTCCGGATGCACAGACTCCGTTCACGGACGGGCTGTCCTATGTTCTACAATGTACTCATGGAAGTGGGGTGATCAGACAAAATAGTCACGGAACATGGTCTCTCACAACATCTTCGTATTGCTTATCCTCTCGCAGAGGATTGGTCCTAATAATCGAGCAGAATCCTTCGTTTGCCAGTAACTCCGCAGTAATAGTATAATGCGTTCCCTCGCCCTTCGCAACCCATGTAGTCAGATGTCAGAATAATGCAGGCGAAAAACCAGTGAAAGAAGTAGACCCGACCGTTCCCACCACACTCCAGTGCCGCAATAACAGACAAAAAATAAATAACGATAGATATGGCAAATGTGCACAGAAAAATAGTAAAGATAGCAACAAACCTCCCCAACGTACATCATACATCAGCAGTCTGCCATAGCAGTACTACTGTACAAGTAGCCTCCCCGAATCGACAACAGCTGCAGGGTATATACAAAGACGACTTTTGCTTTCCCCGAACGCGTGAATCACCTGAGAAAGTTCGCACAAAACTTTTCCCTACCGGTCTGCGTCTCTTCTGCTGCTGTTGCAACCAGACCAGATTGGTCAGAATAGAATTATTGGTATGAATGTAAACACTTTTCCGCAAAGGAAAGGAAATGATAAATGAATGAGTCCAGATATTCTGGGAGACCTAGTAATCAGCCCGCATGCTTGGGTTGAGCGCAATCTTCCTGGCCTCGCTCCCGCAGCAGGCACGCTTCATGCCCACGGGGCCCGAGAGCGGAACGTTGTAGTTCAATGCACTCAGCTGAGAAGCGGTGAGAGTTTGCGTGCGGCGGGCCTCGGGGTTCAGGAACAGATCCGCCATGTTCCCATCAGGTAGTACAGTGCCTTCAGCAAAGGTTTTGGACTTGACGAGATGACGGATTTGACCGTGCAGCATGTCCTCGGATCCGGTGCGACCGCGTTTGCGACACACACGCTGACCAGCGTTCTGTTGCTCGATCGTTTGCTGAGCGCGAGGCACAGCACCCGAAAGAGCACAAAGACTCTGTGCTGCCTCGTGAGCAGAAGACAGGTCCACCGGGGGCTCCAGCGAGTAGCCGGACATATCCGGAACCTGGCCAAGAGGACCGCCATAGGTCTCGGGCGAGCTGTAGATATCTCCAAGTGCGCCCTCATCAATGGGCGATGCGATGGCCAGATTCTTGCGGCACTCCTTGAGGGAGTTGCCAGTGCATCGGAGCGTTGCCTGAACGGCCAGGCGAGGCATAGCAGACACCCCGGTTGAAGAGCTGGATGACATGGATGACGATCGCGATGACTGCGACGACATGCTTGACACATCCGAGATCATCGAATCCGGAGATGAAGCAGAGGAAGCCGAGCGGGCCAGAGAGGACCGGCGCACCAAGTTAGGGTACCCATCAAACGTGTTAGCCCGAGGGCAAAACTGTAGTGACGGGCGCTGGTCGTAGATCGACCGCGCCGTGCACATGTTTTGCGCCTGGGACATAGCACTTTGCATGTAACGGCGGTGCGCAGGCATACCGCCAGCACTCACTGCAGGAGTGGAGGCGATGCTCGCTTGAGGCGTCATCTGCGGTGTCGGCAGCATAGCCGGCCGCGGCATGGGCGGCAATGACGGGAGGGAGGGAAGTGTGGTCTCTTTACGAGTCACCGACTCCAGCGCTTGACGCCCGCATGCAGCGATTTGCTCATGGATGGAGGGCAGGCTGACAGGCTCGTTTGTTACTTGGCCGGGAAGATCCCTCTTGAACGATGTGCCCCGAGGGGATGGCGAGTCCGACACCGAGCGGGAGCCAAAAGACTGCATGGTCGGTGTCGCGGGGCTGACGTCAAATTCCTCCAGGTCAGGCGTGAGCTTCGGGATGATCGTACGCCAACATTGCCGGTCCCCAAAAGCCATGTTACCAGCACCAGGGGTGTACTTCAGTACAATGTCAGTCCAGCGCTGAAAAAGAGACTCGGGGATATGGAGTCGCCAGTTAACCGCTTCCAGAAACATCAGTTCGTTCTGGTTGATCTCGGCCGTGTTCAAACCGGAGATCTTACTCCAAGCGCGAGCGGAATAGTTGCGATCTTGGAGATACTTGGATGCGAGGATTAGCGCTGCAAGAAACATGCGCCGCCCACACTGCATAGCCCGGCAGACGGGCTTGCCCCGGGCCTGGTCCTGAGTCGCCTCATGGCTCGGCACGTGGGGCTTGATCTTGATGAGATAGTAAAGCGCCACCTGGAGGGTACTATAGCTGGTGCGGGAGCGGCGGAGTGTCTCCTGGATGAATGTCCGCAGAGGCAGGACGCCTTTGCATCCAGTCGCCGAATCACTCCGCAGCGAGACAGCCGACAAGGGCCAAATGACCTCAACAATCTGCGACGCGGTGTCTTCACACGGTGTACTTAGTTCTGAACCTCAACCACATCATAATAAACGGACAGCTCCCCAGACTTACCGACAAGGTTATCGACAAAGTTGACCTTCCGTTCCGATTGTCTCAAAAGACACGGCGGAGGCCGCGTGCAGGAACTGTTGGTCCGCCGCGGATGCTTACGTAACTCGGGCGGAATAGCAGGATCAGTTGCCTTCGGGACCACGCCCCTTAGGTAACCGCGCGCACCGTTTGCAGCAGCCAGAGCTCTTCCCCCAGCCTGGTATTCGCCTTCATTCTCCCAGATCACATCAACCGGGTTCGTCGCGGTTGAGGAGATGGAACTCTGGGTGGACAGGCCATCTAGCGAGAAGACCGAAGAGGACGAGGAAGAGGCGGAGGAAGAGACTGAGGATGCATACGGGTGCGCATAAGCCGTTCGGATTTGGCTGTTCGGGTTTGGATCCTTCAAACCCAAAATGTCAATCCCTGACATATCCGGGATGATGTCCAGTCGAGCGACCTTGATACTTTTTGAAAAAATAAAAAGAAAAGGTCCGAAAGTACCTCAAATGGTCATCCAGAGGGCTAACAAACTTGAGCTAGCCTTCCTTCTATGCGTCGGATATGACACGAGATTGTAGATTTAAACCGTGTATGTTTTTTTCAAATAAACCGTTGTGCGTGAACCGTGAACGTGTAGCCGATAAGACAAGGAACCGTCTTTTTGATCGCAGGCGACGGCAGACCCTTAAGAGAGAAAATTCGCCAGGTTGTCGAAGATATAGTATAGTAGGACAGTTTAGGCAAGCGAGAGAACAACAATCATCTAGCACGGACGTGATATAAAATGATGCTGTTGGGTTGAAGTCGGGCGGTAGGTGTGGGTATGAGGAGGAAGCCGGTGAAGTAGTGGTACGTGTCAAGGAATCGGGAAAAGAAGAAGGGGTTTACCGTCTAATGTTCCGATCACCAGTTGGAGAGTCCCGAATAGATCAAGCCGAATATCGCGTAACCAGAGAAGACACGTAATATATTGTCAACGTGACCCTCTAGAAGGACAGATGCTGGAAGCTATTTAAACAAACGCAGCGGTCTTGCCGGAGGTTCGGAGATCTGAGGAGTCTGCAACACGGGTGATCGGAACAGAAGACTTGATAACAACAGGGTACATTTTGAGATGCGCAGGCGCAGAATGTTATATCACGGGCCGATAGAGCGGCGGACTGTCAACAAGCAGGCGAGATAACCGGCGCTTGTCCAGGCAGTCAGCAGTCGTATCGGAGGCAGAAGACAGAATAGGTTGGTGAGGCTCAAGGAAGACTGGAAGGCGAAGAAGGAACGAGTCAGCAACGATCTTATGAGTATCTCTCCACTTTAGCGCTCGTCTATGACTCTTACGCCGGATCTCACGGTGAGGGTCCAAGAGTCCGATGACTATATGGGGGGCGGAGCAATAGACAGTGACTAACTGGGGTGGCGGCCAGACTAAATCACAGGCAGAGATGGCAACCTGAAGCTAGCCGGAGGCGAGTGGAACGATGCAGCACAGAGTCAAACAGCGAGAGAGAGAAAGGAACGAAATTAACTTACGCAGCAGCCAGTGGCGAGAGTGGCGGAAGTGGTTTTGAGACTCTTGGGCGGATGCAGGGACCACGCTTCACAGTCTTTCACAAAGCGGGCGAAAAAGGGTGAGCGGAGAGGCAACGGGAAGAGCAGACGAGCCAAACAACTGAACAGGAACCAAGATACAAGGAAACTAGGTATGACTCTACACTCTCAGTCACACTTCCTTTCTAGTGAAAGAAAGAAAGAAGATGACAAGCGTGTGGAAGGGGGAGGAAGAGAGGAGGGGAGGGGAGGAATAATAGTGAGTGAAGGGCGAGAGAGGGAAGAGATGGCAAAGTAAGAGTCAAGTCCAGTCTAGTCACAGTCACAGTCAGTCAGTCAGCCCTGCTGGCAGAGGAGAGAGAGAGAGGGAGGAGGAGGGCCCGGAGTAAGTAAAGTAGAAGGGGAAGGCAGACGATGATCGGAACCAGGACGGGAGCGGATGGAGTGGAGGAACGATGACTCTTCACCCCCGTCCGAGATAGGGACTGCCCACTACTGGACAACTTCTGGGGCCCGGGTTGGGCATGGAGGCTTTTCAGTTTGGTTTGGTCTGGTTTCTGGTTCTGGTTCTGGTTCTGGCTCTTGTCTCTCTGACTCTTGACTCTGGTTCCTTTCCACTTCTGGTTTTCGCCTCTCAGCATTCCCATTATTCATGAGTATTCATCTCATGTCTCATGGCCCTGGAGGCAAAATTCCTCTCCCTTCTCTTTTTGCTTCCCATGCCCATGGTCGTCGGGAGTCCTGCCGACTCAGAGCTTACAACTTCAGCCTACTTCTCAAGTTTTCGTATCCCATGTCACTTCTATGGTCCTACAAACAACACAGCGCCGGCACTTTTCCTGCCTTTTCTTTTCTCACGTCGCATGACTAAGATTCCAAATCCACCCCGATCCGATTCCAGTTATGGCCATTACCGAAGCCGTCCCAAAGGGTATCGAACATAGATAGGTACTGTCATTATGTAGATAGATAATACGACGTCGCAGAGCCCGATAACAACTATTAGATCTCATAGTCTGATAAGGGGGAGGGATAGTCTTCTTTTCCCTCCGCGCGACTATTGCACAGCCGATCCGGGTACTAGACTATCTGCGGTTTATCGCCTAGAGACAGCGCGCGCATTTAGGTGCTTATGACAGTGACAGTGGCTGTTGTCCTACATTGTTGTCAACCCTGGCTGTGAAAGAAGAGATACATGATAGAGCAGAAACCAGCACGGGCAGCTGCTTTTGACGTACGCAGCTGAAGTTGTACTGCAAGGCAGCTGCCGCCCGTTCCATCTGCTAGGTATGGGAGGATGGACGGTTGACGTCTGTCTCATCCCAGAATAAGCATAATCCAATAGATGGAAGGCGATGAAACCGGTCTGTCATGGATTTTAGTTGAAAGAAAAAGGGATGTCGTCTTATGTGCGGAGGCATGTATGTAGGTTGGTCCATAAGCACCGGCCCCAGTGTAACATAAAATGAACGATCCCTTCTCATTGGGAGGGAGAGGCCTGCCGCTTCCGTCAATGGCCCAGCGAAAATTGGTGGTGGTCAGCCAACCACCGCGGACGGATTTGCCAGCCACGCCACCACCGTCAGAAATGGGGGAATGGGAAAAGGGAAGAAAAAAAAAAAATAAAAAAAAAAAGGCTCTGCTGAGGCAGTGACACGTACATACATGGCGAAAAATGGACTCGAGGAGATTATCCTCTCCTCCTGTCTCCTGCCTTCAAATTGTGTCGTCGTCATATTGGGGCGTTTAGCTACTATTCTTGTTTTCAGCCCAGACTTTGGTTGCTGGAAAGGGGAAAGGAGTTCTGGATGGGGCTGCTGAAACTGCACTGCACAAACACAGCCTGCTGGCTATGCAGCTATCACATTTAAACTCGTCCCCCTTTTTTTTTATATCGCTGCCCCGTCATTTTCTACTCATCTTACATGGTCGCTTGAGGGGAATGTGTACATGACCTGATGCAGAGAGCACAAAAGTAACAGACCGCGACCACGGGAGCGCTACTGTACCATATGCTGGAGCCAGGACGAACAACTGGCTGTGGAACCGCCCCCGGTCAGCAGTAAGATTAGGTAACCAGGGTGGTGAGTCCAGGCAGCAAAGATGCAAAGGAAGGAGAAAAGAACCAGTGACAGTGAAGCAACCATCAACAAGCGCCGTCTAACTAGTTCGCCCACTTGGGACTTAATACACGACTTATTAGTAGCCTCCCGTCGTTGCTCCGTAGATGATGCTATATCCAACCAATCCTCTCGTCCCGCGGCCCATTGTATGATCATGAACAAAGCTACTACGGTTTGCCTTTCCGGGGTAGTCTTGAGGCTACGGACTTCCTGGCCTAACTAACCACATCATGTGTATGGACTAACAAGTAAGCCGTATCCACCTCGAGGACCCAGCAAAGACGTCAAGGGTCATATTCGGAACTGTTGTGTAAGGGTTCTGTGTGAGTGTAAGGAACGTCAGATGGGTCGAAGTCATACAGCCTTAATGGAGCAGATATATACGGGGTACATCTCGTTCATTGTGAGACAGTGTAGTGGGCGATGGCGATGTTGATGGTGCACGGCTAAGCCGGTGAATGCATAGGAATAAGTCTGGATACATAAGCACTACATAATCACATCACATGTTTCTGCTGTTCTTTCCACACCTGCCCTTTTAAGAAGGTCCAGGATAATCTTCCTCCTATGCAAAGTAGTTTATAGTTCGTATGCAATAACTGACTAAAATAATGCACCCAAGGTTGGGTCACTAAGAACCCCGGGTTCAGACGGCGTCTGGCTTACAAAATAAGCTGGGTATCAATCTCAGTTAGTAGGCAGTGGAACTCTAAGAATAGGCAGACCACTATTGGTTAGACAGCAGAAGTCGTAGTATCAATCATCAAAGGGCTGGCTGGACTGCCGGGAGTGACAAATCTCATGACCTTCCCTACCCGCAGAACCCGTACACTGAGTCATGGCGTGGGTGGCTGTGGGATAATCCGACCACCAAGAGGGAAAAAAAAGACCTGAATGTCCTTTTGCACTTCTCCAAAAAGGCCAGCCAAAGCCGAAGAGGGGTGGAGCCACACCGCCCAATGAACGCGGGGTTATCAGGCTGTCCCGGTGAGTTTTTGTTGCCCACCTTGGCTTCGCTGGTTGGCCCGGCTGTCGCTGGAAAGCCCCACCCTCCCGTTTGATCCCGACTCAGACTTGGTGGTTTTGTTGGAGAAGCATCTGGCAGTCAGGATTAAGCAACTAGTCTAGTATACAGATTGGATAGATAGTAAGTAGAGGTCAGAAATGAGGAAAGTCTCAACCGGACGGTGTCATCGGTTTAGGCTCAGACGGCATGTGCGAAAAGTTTAGCTCTGTCAAAGCCTGTCCGGTCATGTTTCAGGCTTTGGCAACAGCAGGAAAATATATTCTATCAAACGGATGTGAAGTTAATATCACCATCCCGGTCAGAACTGTAATACTGTGAATGCAAAGATAGTACTATAATACTAAGGAGTATACTACTAGTAGCCTTGCATCAAAGACGCCAACCTCAAACCTTGCTATAGGGGAAAACACTATCTGCAATCCAAGTCAAAAGTTCAAACAACTTAAAACAGCCCGTCACAAAAAGTACCTACCGGTACGCTCGGAGTGTTGGTTGTACGCATCAACCGAAAGACTAAATTGGCAACCGGCGACAATACAACAAATCAGCGCAGACAACTTTTTCTCCCAAATCCTTTTGTAGGACTGTCAAAGGCTATGGACGAGGCAGCAAGCAGCTCCGCCGTCTAGAACGGGATGGAAAGAACCTTACTGGCAACCCCTCTTTGGGGAACTCGCATGAAGGATGCAGGCTAATGCCGGCCCATGCGGGCGACAGGAGGTACTCCCCTTAAACGAGGTACCACGGGCCAGGATGCTGGATGAATGACTGGTGAGCTTTGGTATCTTGTTCTGAGGGGTGGTGCTTTGAGCGAAGGATGAGGTCACACGATGTGAAAGAAAAAAAAAAAAAAAAAAAACTTAGGCAAGGAGGGAGGGTCGGAGATATGCCAGCCATCACGGGATTGCACAAACTTTGTATTGATGAAAAGTACCGACAAAGCCACGAGGATCGTCTCATCATGACTTTTGGTGGGAGAGGGGTACAATCCGGTTGTAGTCAAAACTCAGCTAACAATATGCCGTAGACTTTCGCTAGATGGGTGTCCATCCAGATGGAGAACTCTATTATGAGCGATATATACAACTACATCCGAGACAAGCCTTAGTGTCTAATTCGCATATCGTTATTGGACTGATGCAGCCTTCTGAGCATGCTATAGACGATCCACGGTAATCGTGGCACCATCTCAATTTCTTCCAGCCCATACTTGTCCACAGAACACTGTCAAATCATCAAGGAAGTCCTGTGGCCTTTCCAACGCTGCAAAATGTCCTCCCTGTGGCGTGTCAGCAGATGCCGCCAGATGCCGCCAGCAAGACTTGGTAAGCATACCTTCTCATGAGCTTGCCAGAACACCAGGTTTCCTGTTGTCTCAACCCAAGCGCGTGGGGTGGGTACAAGCTCCTTCGGATAATATGAAAAGCCAAATGGTTTGCGGATATACCATCGGGGGTCTTCGGCCTGTCTCAGGTTGGGCGGCGGGACGTTCTGGGTCAGGGTGAGTATGATTACGAGGTTATAGGCAGAGGTAGAGTCATCATACCTCCCGATAGTGGTAGATAGACCGGGGAAATGTCTCAGTAAACCAGTACAGTGATACAGATTCCAGGATAGTCTCCAAGGGTATAGCCTCATCAGCCCAGTCGAGGAACTTCTCTCCAATCCTGCATGTTTCGTTAGTTGATTGATAAATGGTGTATGGAAGTGCATACCAGGCGAGCAGCGCCACCGGATTTGTGGATAGTACGTTGCCGATCGTGCTGGGTCGAGTACCATGCTCGAGAGCATATCCACTGCCATAGGTACCAAACCACTGAGCGCGAGCCAGCGCGCGTTTGTCTTCCTCAGTAATAGCGGTGTCTGGTACGTTGGAGGGCTTTCCCATATAGCACGCATTCACTAATGATGATTAGATGAAAACTTCTGCAGCGAAGAGACAATCGGCAGCTTACAATGCACGGCTTTGCAAGATTCATGATCTACTGCAAGTATGCGACCGATCCTTGATCCAATGTCTCCACCTTGTGCCACATAGCCATCCTCGAAACCGAGATTGAGCATCACCTTGTTGATGACGCGGGCCGTATCAACGCCAGTGAAGTTGGCATCTAGCGGAGGGCCGGATGAGAAAGTGAACCCCGGAAGCGACGGAATTACTATATGGTATGGCAAGGTTTCTGGGCTATATTTGTCCCGAATTGAAGTCAGAGCGGGAAGAAACTCGAGAAAGCTGCCTGGTTTGAGTCAGCCAATTGACTAGATGAAAGAATCGACGTGAGCTTGCCTGGCCAGCCGTGGAGAAGAACAATAGGGATTGCATCCTTTCTCTCGGAGAACAAAGCCACAAAGTGAATGGTCAGGCCCTCGATATCATACGTGAACTGAGGGAAGCTGTTGATACGGCTTTCTGCCGATCGCCTATATTCTTCAGCATTGCTCAAATCAGCTCACTGATGGACCTTACCAGTCTAAGCTCTTCCAAGCTTCCTTTGCATTGGCAAGCCATTCGTTGGTTATGCCATATTTACGATCCTGCTGAAGACCTTCGTATGTTGGAGGTGCGAGCTTCGACAGCTTGACCAACAGCTGTAGCTCCTCGATTTGTTCGTCCGAAACATGGACCTGGAAAGGGGATGGGATGACGGTCGTACCCGAGGGAACTTTGCTATAAGCGAGCGTCATTGTGATGTCTGAAGTTGTCAGACTGCAGATGTTGAGCAGAGGGAAGCTACAAAATGTGGTGAAAGCAAGGAGCGGGGTGACTTGCTGTTACATCACATGGTTTACTTGCACTAATATAGCTAGAACGATTTGATCGTCATGTCAGCAAATGTCTCGGTGTACTCAAAAAGCTAGCATGCAACCTCGTGGGTTCAACTAGGACAGTCACTAACTACAACATAGAAGGTGAGTGGGTATTACGTGGAGTAGTATGGCTGTTTACGAGACCTAACAGGTGTACGAGCATCTCGTAGTATGATTTTCTATTAGGCAAGGCAGCAATGTCATGGTTTTACATGCCTGCTGCCTGCTAGATTTATGTACGGAGGTAATCTGTTTCAACAGCTGTCAGAATGGCCCTTCTGTTGTCAAAGATCTACTAGATGATTCTAGATCGCTGCAATGATCTCCCGCAACAGCTCAACAAGTGATGTAATTTCTTGCTCTGTCTGATGTTAGTACTCCATCGTTAAAAGTAGTTATAAACTGACCAGTATTGTAATGTAGCATGCTAATCCGCACAACTCCATCTTCGACGTCTTCCAAGCCTATGATGTCCTTGAGCAAGCGATGACTGTACATATGTCCGCTGCGAAAGCCGAAAGGGCTTCTTTTCTCGACCTCCTCAACTAGCGCTTGGCTCTTGATGCCCTTCACGGTGAAGCTTATCACTGGAACTCGCAGGGCTTTGTTGGCGGAAGGCTCGCCATGGATGGTTACACGATCATTGCTTCTCAAAAAGTCCAGGAGAATCTCCTGCAGCTTCTCTTCGTAGGTGGCGATTTCGTCCCATGTGGCGGAGAAATTAGAGCCGAAGTATTCCAAGACACGTGGAATGCTTTGTGTCAGCTCATAGTTGGCTGAAGCCAGGTTCAGCTTTAGGTCGAGGGTTTCCGTGGATTTGAAGTAATGGCACAGCGGATTTATCTGGTCATGGATTCGCGACGAGGCATACAGCTGGGCGATGTGAGGACCATACACTTTGTACCACGAGAATGCCTGTCGCTGTTAGATCACAGTGTGCCTACGCTCTAGTTTCACTCACGTAGAAGTCGACATCGAGATTCTTGACGTCGACTTGGCGGTGTGGAGCAAGCGCGACACCATCAACGCAAAGGAGAGCCTATGTCTTATGAGCTGATGATAGAGCATATTAAGGATTGTCATATCATACCCTAGGAGCCTGATGCACAACCTTGGCAATCTCCTTTACGTTTGTGATGGATCCTGTGATATTGGAAGCATGCGGACAGGCAACGAGCCTGGTCTTCTCCGACATCAACTGCTTTAGCTCAGAAGGATCGCAAATAGGGTTCAGAGGGTCTGAAGCCCCCCACCACTTGACTGTAAGCCCCAAACGACGCGCGATCCTGTCCCACGGGGCAGAATTGGCCTCATGATTCAGCTTGGACACGATCAGCTCGTCTCCTGGTTGGAAGTCTAGCGCTGTAGAGAGGTTGTGCAGGAGCTGCGTTGTTGAGACACCCAGGCAGATCTGCATAGGTTAGCATTGTACATGGATGAATATGTTCTCCATACCTCCTCAGGCTTCGCATTTATGAATTTTGCTGCAGCTTCATAGCCGTGATCGTAAGCGGCAGTTGAGACCTTGGAAGTATTGTAGGTTGCGCCCAATTGAACGTTGGTCTTCGACAGATATGATGTCACACTGTACTTGGTTAGGAGGTTTTGCTAACAGCGAACAGCCGGGGGACATACGATTCGATCACTGTGTCCAACACCTGGCTGCCTCCTATATGCTGTTAGCAATTCCCCGTTTTCGATACTGGTGGGTAGGGTGTAACCGACCTGCATTGTCCAGGAAAATTTGCTCCTGGTTCAAGGCGGGGAAGCGAGAACGAGCCTGCGAGATGTTGAAAGACATGTTGAGTGGTACAGTTGGTAGGTGATGCAGTTGACCAAAATTGATGTTGTATGACATGAACCGAGATGCCTCGTGGCAGCCTGAGGGGAATGGCAGCGAGAGGGGTAAACTGGCATCTCCACTCGCCCCATTCTTAGCTTTATCGCAACTTCGGGCGCGTCCGAGTACTCAGCAACATTCGATCTAGTAAGGGGTTAATCTTTGAACCATATTGATTCCTCTCTGCTGCCTGCTAACAAACATGATTATAGACTGCAGCACTCCTGGAGATGGAGACTACGCAAGCGGCACAATCACACCCAAAATGAAGCAGAATAAAGACAAATCCCCGATTTGCAAACCAAGAAACTCGATGAATCATTATGTCTAATACAAAACCGCCTGGTACGTAGCTCTATCTGCATACCGCAGCGAGCCGATCTTACATTCCATGCACCCTGAGCCACGGTTCGATCGCAGAAGTTGTCGGTTGAGCCAGTGCCTGACGTCAGGTGGAAGGCCTCTTACTTTGCGTGATACTATAACCACTTATCAGACAAAAATGGCATCCTCTCGAGCACCCCGCTATTCATGTCTTATCGAATCTGGGCAGATAGTCTGTTCGGCGATGCATCCAATAGTAGGGCGGTGGCTATCGCAGCAGGGATGCTTATCATGCACCAGCTTATCTGGCTAGACCTAATGGGCTGCAGATCGTGATTGTCAGCCTGCAGCTTTCTCTCTCCAGCATTTAGACAGCGCAGCTTGTGCGACCGTATCCCTTACATCGGTCTACCATATTGAATTTTCGCTACCGCGCCTCTGTATCGGATGACTTGAACCTCTATCCACTTCATCTACCGCATCTCGGCGCGGCACCATACCTAATCATGAAGTTCAGACGGCCTCAGCTTCGAGTGCCGCAGTCGCGCTCTGCTTTTGCGGATGGAAGTGCTCGCTGGACCAATCTCGATCTCGATCCGGTTCCTTTTCATCGTCGACAATGGGGACCGCTCAGCTTTATCTGTACGTCGTCTCCTTCGTTTGTCTTGCCGTGCTGACGGATGTACAGCGTATTGGGTCTCCGACGCCTTCAATGCAGCTACATGGCAGTTTGCTAGCAGTATAATAGCAGTCGGACTTAGCTGGCGCGAATCACTCATAATCGTCGCGATTTCGTTCTTCATCATGTCTTTCGTCATTGCGGGCAACGGTGCTGTCGGTGCGATCTATCACATTCCGTTCCCGGTGATCTCACGGGCTAGCTGGGGATTCTGGGGATCATACGTCGCCATTGTCTCTCGAGTTATTTTGGCGCTGTTTTGGTTCGCGATTCAGAACGTCAACGGCGGAAACGCTGTGCGTGCAATGATCGGAGCCATCTGGCCTAGCTTCTTGAGAGTGAAGAACGAGATTCCTGAGGATCAGGGCATTACGACGACTGGCATGGTCGGATACTTCATCTTCTGGCTGTTTCAACTTCCGTTTCTCTGCATCCACCCGAACAAAGTGCGGTGGCTGTTTGTGGTCAAGTCTGTGGTTGTGCCGATCGCGTGGATTGCAATTTTGATCTGGGCGTTCGTGGCAGAGGGAGGAGGTGCAATGCTCGAGCAAAAAGCGACTGTGTCGGGGTCACAGTACAGCTGGGTGTTTTTGGCGAGCATGACATCGGTCCTGGGGAACTATGCCACCCTCAGTGTGAACCAGGTATGTAGGCTAAAGGGTGGTGATGCAATGGCTAATGATATTAGTCCGACTTTTCTCGATACTCGCGTGTTACGGCAAAGTGGCAGCTTCTCTACGTGCCTATGCTGCCTATTGTGTTTACATTCATCTCGTTCGTCGGCATTGCTGCCTCCTCAGCTGGCTACGCCAGATATGGCGGATCAGTCCCATGGGACCCGATCGATCTAATCAGCCACTGGTCCAGCCGCTCATGTCGCTTTTTCGCAGCCTTCTCATTCGCTCTAGCTTCCCTGGGTGTCAACATTTCCGCCAACTCAATTTCAGCAGCCAACGATCTGATGGCCCTTTTCCCAGGACATGTCAATTTGCGCCGAGGCCAGATCATCTGCGGTATTTTATCATGGGCTCTAGTGCCATGGAAGATCCTTGAGTCGGCGGATAGCTTCCTGAACTTCATGTCAGCGTATGCCATCTTCCTGGGACCGATTGCAGCTATCATGCTGTGGGACTTTTGGCTGCTGAAGCATGGAAAGTATGATACCCTGGCTCTGTACCAGCCAAACAACCCGGTGTATCGATACTCGACATGGGGCGTGAACTGGCGCGCCATTGTGGCGTTTATTGTCGGTGTGGTGCCGAGTCTGCCAGGGCTGATCAACTCTGTCAATAGCAGTATCTCGGTTGGCGTGGGTATCCATCCATACCAGTTCGGATGGCTGCTGGGATTCGTGGGGACCAGCATAGTGTATGTAGGGTTATCGTGGCTGTTCCCTGCCCGACATGCTATTATCGACAGGGCCGTGATGGCCGAAGAAATCTACGACGGACGGGAAGTTGACGGAGAATCCGAAGTACAGTTGGACAACATGCACGAGAAGGCCAAAGTATAATACTTTTGAAGCATATAGCCAGCAATATAACGAATCTATAAGAATACACCCATAGCACACAATTATAACAGCCCAGCAACCAAATGCCGTAGCAACACAACACAACACAACACAACATGAAACAGCAAATCAATCAACCCTCCCAATCCACCCCCCTGGCCTCCTTCAACACCTTACTCACAGCGGACGAAGCGCGCCCAACCTCCCCGCCATCCTGCCTCGCACTCTCCAACCCACGCTCAACAGGAACCAAAAACCGTCCCTTAAACACCCGGAACCTCTCCTCCCTCGTCTCATACATCTCCCCTTCCTCATCTCTCGGCGCACCAAACAAATTCAAATACACATACGGCTGCGCCGACTTGGGCACCATATGTACATCCGTCTGCACAATCGGGAACCCACCACCACCAGTCCCAGTCCCAGTCCCAGTCCCACCCTTACCATCCACCTCCATCTCCATCTCATCATCATCATCCTCCCCAATCCCCGCCTCCAAAAACTCCGCCAACACCCCCAAAACCTTCACCATGGGTTTCCCCTTCGCGCCTGCTTTCCCAAACGCCGCGCGATTACTCGACCACTTAGAGCTCTCCTCGGTATGCCATCCCAGCACAGAGAGGAAGCAATTCAGCGTCTTGATCCACCCGCCTGCACACGACACCACGGCTTCTCCGGCAATTTCAACCAGCCAGGAGAGGACGTCCACGGCCGTGACGCGGATGTCGGCGGCCAGATGCGTCATGCCGGCGCGCACGTACGGCATTAGGCTGGCGACGTGGTCTTCCACGTCGCTTGGGGGCAAAGTGCGGAGGAGCTTGAGGAGCTGGGTGCGCACGGTTGTGCTGGCGTCCAGGATTAGGGGGGAGAGGGTGGGGAGGAGAGTGCTTACGGGGATGGGGAGGGGTTGGGATGTGGGGGCGGAGGTGAGGTGGGTGGTTAAATGTGCGAGGGAGTCACGCCGCTGAGTGTCGGATTTGGAGTTTAAGAGGGAAACGTGGTGGGTGAATTGGTGGGTGGTGCTGGGGGCGTGGAGGGTGAGAGATTGTTGGGTTAGGGTTATACCTGATGATTCTTTATTAGGGGATGATTGGGGTGGAAACGGGGTATGATTGGGAAGTTACTTTTGGATTTGAAGCTCGTGTCGGTGAAATTGTCCGGTTTGGCTTTGGCTTTGCCGACTTTGAGCTTGGGTTTCTGGTGAGAGAGGTTAGTATGTTGGTTGGGGTCTGCTGTGGTGGTGGTGGGTATGGATGGGAGGGGGGGTTATGGGGGTTACCTGAAAATCCTTCTGCTTCTCCTTCTTCTTTTTGGAGCTGGAGCCCATGGTTACAACGTATAGACTCTGTGTTTCTGGGTAGGAATGGTGTATATGTTAGATATGGGGGGATTGGGGCGTGGTTGCTGGTTGATGTTGTTGTATGAATGCGATGAGATTTTTATATGGTCACGTGTGTCATGTGATACGGTGGATGTTATTGGTCAATGCATATAGCTACCTACCAGCTACACACAGACAAGATATACTTAACGTTAACCTGATAGTATTGCTTTAGTAATTAAACTACAACAGAAGCAGACACTGCTGATATTCTACATTACGATATGGTACTGATCTCACCTGCACCTTCCTACTACAAGCACAAACACCAACACACCACACCACACTACACCATAGTCCACTTACACTACTACATCCATCCTCCTAACCTACCACTATCCACTACACACTATACTGACCATCTCCAACAACCACAATCACAATGAATAATCCAGTCACCCTCTCAATCTACACACACTTCATCCCAGCACTCATCATCCTTCTCCTCCTCCACCCCTTCCCTAAATCACCTCCCTTCCAATCCCATATTTACTACTCCCCCGAACAACCCAAACCCTCCTCCACCTAACCACCCACACAGCAACCCTCACTCTCCTCCTCTCGACACTCTACCACGTCCACGAACACAAGTCCCCACAAACATATACCTTGTACCTCCGTATCTCAATAAACTAGGCATTACATTCCTGGTTGTGGTGAACTTCATCACGGGGATATATTTCGGTTTCTATGAGAATAAAAACATGGTATTAGTAAGTACTAGCGAATAGTATATATATATATATATTATATATTATATATACTACCACCCTCATTGCTGGATTAGTAGTTAGTATGTATGTCATTAACTAATAATAAGTAGTAAACTTAACTGAATGAATTATCCCCTAGATTCTCATCCTCATCCACCTTCCCAATAACAACACACCTCCTACTACTACCAATCCCGATATACATCCCCCGAGTAGTACAATACTTTACGGATTATATCCCTGATATCGGCAGTCATACCTATCTTCCATGGATATCTCCTCCACGGCGGGGAATATCTCCTACTATCTGTCGGGGTGGGGTGGTATGTCTCTGAGGGGGTGGATGAATGAATGAGAAGTGTCAGTTCAATTGAACCATCCTTAGACTACCTAGCTATTCATAATCACAATCAATCACAATCACAATCAAAGCAGAAGAAAATCACTCTAAACAAGGAGATGCGCACTTCTGCCCGGTCCAAATTCTGAAACAAACAAACATAACAATGAAAATAAAATAAAAATCATCAAAAAATCAACATCAGCAGCAGCACAGCAGAATGGACCGGACAGACGCGATTGTATCAAGCAAAAACACACAATAAAATCCTCCCGCTCATCCATCCCCTTCATTAGACATGTACTAAGCATCCCCAAGAACCGAAATCGCATCACTCATTAGACCTGCCGCCAGCCAGCGCAGACCATTACCTTGCATATTACCAACTCCTGCTCGTCTAGCGAGAACTCCTTTGCTGCGCGGTCATGTCTATCGTGGAACATCAGAAACAAGAAAAGATTCATCCCGTGAAACTTGTCTGCAAAATTTACAGACTCATAGTCAGCCACTCCCATTCTTGGCTGGCTCCTTGCCCGCCCGCAATACTGTGGTTGGCCGGGTTGGCTGCCGCCGGGGGCATCGCCGGCGCCAGAGGCACCACCTTGGACCGTCCGCTCGCCGTGCTCGATTTGCTGGCTTCGTCGCCGCCCGCCTCCGCGTCCGTGGCCTTTTCCAGCCGACGCTGACGCTTCGGCGCCATCTGCACGGACGAGGTTCCCCGACTCTGTCCGGGAGAACTCGTCGTCGGGTTCGCCTTCGGAGGCGCCGCCGCGATGGGGACCACGCCTGCGGCTCTGCCCGACGTACTACCACCCGGCACCGCGGGCGGCGACTCCGACGACGTCGCACCACTCTGCGCCCGGCTCGACGTTGGCGTCGTGACCGTCGTCTGCTGCACCGAGTTCTTGCGGGCCGACTTCTTCGACGCGCGCGAAGTGCCCACCGCCAGGCTGTTGGCGCTGCTGCGGTTGCGCTTCTTGATCACGTCCGTCTTGAGCGACAGTGGCCGCACCACCCCGTGCAGCTTCAGGAACAGTCCGCAGGCGTTACACAGCGGCTGACCCTCAGGGTTACGCCGCCACAACGGGGTCGTCTGCGTGAAGCAGTTGGTACAGGTGGTGGGGCCACTGCTCTGCTCACCGTTCTTCGAGCCACCCGGACTGGCCGGCCGAGACGGCACGGCACTGTTCAAGCCCGACTCTGGCGGTGTGTTGGGTGACGTGTGTGAAGTGTTGGCGTTCATGCTCTGCCGCAGCAGCTGCGCAGTATTAGGAGTCGACGTCGTCCGCGCAATCTTCTGCCGCCGGGGATCCTGCTCGCGGTTGCGCACCTCACTGACCGAGGCGGCCGAACCATGCGTGCGTCCCAGACTGCCGCTCTGAGCCCACTCGCTGGGGGTATCCATCATGTCGGCGGACCCGATTGTGACATGCTTGCGGTGCTGCGCGCTGAAGCCGGGCAGCGAGTGGAAAGAACCAGGGAACTGAGCATCCCACTGCATGCCACCGTTCATGTCCGCACCATCGTCCAGATCACCGGGCATCGTCAATCCCGCACGGTCGGAAAACTGGTTACCCTCGTCATCCTCATTGTCCGAATCAGCGCCGAAGCTGAACATGGCTGCATGGGAAGCCCCGGTCGAGAAATCATTGGGGTTGAGCACTTGAGTGGGATCGACGTGCTGGGGCTGAGGAATGGGATAGCCCGGCGAGTGCATCGAAGACGAATGGTTACCAGTGTGGTGTGACTGGTCCTGGTTCTGGTTCTGGTTGTTGAACATATATCGCGGCTGCAGCGACGCGGACAGGTTCGACGTGCGGTGCGAGACGTAGTTGGGAACTCGGCGCTGCGTGCGCGCATCCACCGATGGCATATCGAAGAACATCGAATGCTCACCGTCATAGGCCGGCTGCGGTGTCGACGCGGTAGACTGGTATCCCGACGGCGGCGGGGAGAAGAAATCGGTCGAGTTGAGAGACGAGGCCACCGGTGTGTGCGCATACAGGTTGGCAAAGGGGTTGCCTGACGTCATGGGGGACTCGGTAGGAGAGAAAGTAAACTGGGTTTGGTAGGGACCGGCGGAAGTAAGGATCGGATCTTCACCCAGGCCGTAGGTATCCAGACCAAACGGCATGCCAGGGGAAGTGTGGTTGTGGTGGGAGGAATGGTTGTTGTTATGGTGCATCGCAAAAGCCGACGACGCATCCAGGGCGTAGTCAGGCACACCGCCCGACAAGTCCGGATCCTGAGCCAACATCGCGTTCGACACGGGCGGCACCTGAGGGGATGCCTCAGCCGGGCGTTTCCGGGTGGGCACCTGGAGGTTGAAGAACTGGCGGTCGTCGATGCTCGTCTTGCGCACCCGACGAGGCACGTAGCCGAACTCGCTGTTCTTTCGCAGGTCCTGAGGTGGGTGGGGGAACGAAGCGGGCACGGGCGTGGACTCAGCCACTTGGTCCTTGCGGGACTTGATCGGGATGGCTGCCGACGTTGACTCGCCTTTTGTGACTTGGGGAGATGGATGATCGGACGGAGACTCGAAGGGAACAATGAAATCGTCGAGGTTCATAGGATCAGAGGTCAGGTCGGTGGAGAGAGAGGGATTTGCCGCGGTCGGCTCGCGATCAGTGAGACGCAGTTGAGCAATGCCACTAGGGCCGGAGACGCTGTTTCGAGCGGAGGCACTACTATTGACGCACGAAGTTCGATCAGCATTCCATCGAGCGACGGCAGCAGGGGGGGAGGAACAGAGGATTGATGAGGCACTCCACCTACCGAGATTGCTGAGCACGTTCCCGTTCCTTGCGTTTCAAACTCATAGCCATCATCCGCCACGTCAGGTTCTCCATGCGCTCTTGGTTGGGTAACTGAGCTTTAGTCCTGGAATACAACTTCCATATCTGGGTCGCTAATGGATCCTTTCGTTGCATCTCATCCGGACCATCAAATCCGGGGCGAGGCGTACCGACCTTCCATTCCGGAAAAAGAGAGTCGTTGAGCAGACTGTCGGGAGCATTCGAGGAATCAGCGGGGCTGATTGGGGAGCCAAAGGAGAAATCGTCAGAAAGTTGAGAGGAAGTCGGAGGGAAGTGGAGGGGGTTGTGGGAGGTGGTGGTGGAGGAGCGGCGGTCGGCGTCGGCGGAATCCTGGAGAGAAGTAAAGGCCGCGGGTTGCGTCGGTCGCACACCACCACCACCACTGCCTCCTCCCCCCAGAGTCAACCCGGACATGGTTGTCTGATTGGAGGAAGCCCTCAAGGGGGCACACGAAATAAAGGCGGAGAAAAGTAAAGGTAAGGTAGTAACAGAGAGATGAGTAGCGAGTCACCCCCCAAAAGAGAATAAATTAAATGAGGAAAAAAGAAAGGAAAATCGATGGAAGGAAAAAAAGATAAGGGAGGTGCAGGACGAGAGATAGGGATGGAGGGGAGGGGAAAGACTGGGGAAAAGGCGAGAGGACGGCGAACGACCAGAGAGAGTCGACGGCGAAAGATAAGCGGCGAGGGAGGGAAAGAAGAGGAGGCCGGATTAAAGGGCGGAAAAGGAAGAGCGAAGGAAAGCGAATTGAGGCACGCCGCGCTCAATTGGCCGGTGGTCGCAGCACGAGGAATTCCAGGCTACCCGCCGTAAACGACCAGATTCAGCCAGACCCTGGACAATAATAATCAATCGGATATCTCCAAATTGGATGTATAGGTGGTCTCCGCTGTCTCCGTCTGTGTCTTGTTCTGTCTGTCTCGGAGGATCGCGGCGAGACAAGACTGGACTGTGTGGGAGGGGTTTGATCGTTTCCCCCCAAAAGGATGGGGAAGGGAAGTCAAAAAAAAAAGAAAATAAATAAATCAGAAAGAAACCAGAACTAGAAAAGCGATCAAAAAAGAAGAATCGAAAAAGAAGTAAGTTGGGAGT
Organism: Aspergillus eucalypticola CBS 122712; assembly: GCF_003184535.1. Classification (NCBI taxonomy): domain Eukaryota; kingdom Fungi; phylum Ascomycota; class Eurotiomycetes; order Eurotiales; family Aspergillaceae; genus Aspergillus; species Aspergillus eucalypticola. Next base: position 1,030,885 of record NW_020290283.1, read on the forward strand.
AAGCGCAATGTAGTAATGGTGGTTGTCGAAAGTCAAAACGAGGTGCAGTAGTAGCAAAGTAGTAGCAGCAGCAGCAGGACAACGGGAGCTAGGATCGGGAGCAGGTCAGTGGTGAGATCAACTAGTAGTAGTCGCAAGTAGCAGCAAGTAGCAACGGCAGGAAATAGTAATAACAATAATAACAATAATAATAATCATAAATAATCATCATCATATTATCTTTTTCTTTTCTTTTTTTTTTTTTTTTTCTTGTCGTCCCTTCCCCTCCCTCCTCTCCAGATGCAAGTGGCTTGCATGGACTGCATTCCCCCCCGGCTTTTCCTCTTCCTTTTCCCTTCTTTTCTTTTTCTTTTCCCTTTCCGTCTCTGCGGCGGGATCCGTCCGACAGGAAATATAATATAAATAAAATTAAATAATACAATCGAAACAAAAAAAAAAAAAAAAAGACAAGAAGGTGTATGTGTGTGGATGTTGTTCAGGGTGTGCGTACCTTTTAGAGAATCCCTAGCCTTGCAGCTAAATCCGTCCACGAGCAATCTCGCGGCGGTTAATTCTTTTCTTCTGGATGTCTGATCCCTTTTTTTTTTGTAATTTATATTCCTTTCTCGATCCTTTAGTTTTATTCGTTTCCCCCTCTTATGGAAACCTAATGGATCAGATGAGGTTTTTGTTCCTCCTTGATGTGACGTAGAAGGGGAGTAGCAGTGAAGAGTGAGGAGGCGAATCCGAAGGAATGGGTGAGCGAGGATGTGAGGATGCAGGATGATGATGCTGATGGCTTGACCGGCGAGGGGGGGGGCTAGACCCTCCCGATGCACATGACGCGCTGGTAGGCTGACTTGAGAGAAGAAAAAGGCAATGTTAAAATGCAATCAATAACGGTAAATCAAAAAAAATAAAGAAAAAGTATAAAAAATAATGATAGATAAAATGGGACAGATTCCAGCCGGAGGGAGATAAGAAAACAGACTGGGGGAGGGGGCCCGGAGAAGAAATAAGAGGAGAGGGGAATAATAAGATGAGAAAGCGAGAGCGCGAGAGAGAGGAAGAGTAAGAGAAAGAGAGACAGAGCGCAGCAACAGCCGTGGAGATGAATAATAATGCAATACCTTCTAGTAGTAGATGACGGAGCCGGAGAGTGGAAAGTGGACACCGGAAGTGGAGAGGAAGGGCTGCAAGTCTAATCCAGTCAAGGTCGGGCCTTAATTATTACAAGAACAAGAGACAGTCAGTCAGTTAGTTGTCAGTCAAAAAGAAAAAAGTTAACAGGAACAAGAACAGAGGAAGTTTTGCCCCTCTCTTGTTTTTTTGTGTCTCCCTTTTTTTTCTTTTCTTTTCTTTTCCTGTGAAGGAAGAAGTGGGGAATTGATTTGGGAAAAAGGGTATCACTTACTTCACTCAGTTTTGAACAACTCTCTTGCTGCTTCTTCTTTGATTCTCTTAAAGCAACCAACCTTTCATTCACAAGCCAGATGCCGGTGGATGCTGTTGCCTCCATCCACGGGTGGGTTGGACTTTCAGTGACCCAAGAACCAGTCACAATGCGCGAGGAATGTCCCTGCGCATCCACGCTGATTTGCCCGCCGGGATTCTGCCGGAATTTTTTAGCTTCCCGCCGTAAGTAGAAGAACTGCGAAATTTGGAACTGAATGAAAGGTAAATGGAAATTCAAGATTCACTGCAGCAGCAACAACAACAATTCACGTCCAATTGAATGTCCTGGAAGCAGTAACAACAAGCCTGGAGTAACAATGGTATACATGATATATTATATACAATCCCCATTATGACCTCCAACCACCTCCAACTCATTGCCCCTCCTTTTTTTCCCCTGCTGCTTGTTGGGAATACGTTGTTTCCTTCCTACTCTACTATAGTACTAAGTAAGTATCCTTACTAGCTGCGTCTCTGCAGCTTGGTTCCATACCCATGTAATACCGTGACGGTCGGCCTGGCCAGTGGCGCGGGTCGGGATGGGTTTTTGGCGTTTCTCGAAGCACTAAAGCTGCAGTAGCGCCGTCCGTTTAGATTAACCCATCCATGCTTCTCTTCTCTCATAGTACCAGTTTCCTCTCGAGACTTGCTTTCTCTCTCCTCCCTGATCATCCGTCTCGGAAACGATGGTGTGTTTGTTGGTCTAGTATAGTATGTCTGGCTGTCTGTCCGTCTACCTGACACGCAAGACGGGTCGAGATCATCACGACACAGTCAACTAACTACTCTGTAGCTTGCTTTTCTCACCCCAAAACCCAAGACACGCAACCATGACTAGTTAGACTCCCCATCCAGCAGAGGGATGCGACTAAAAAGATGGATGCAGCAGACCGATCCGGATCCTGATTCGGAGCCAGGAATTGGCCTGAATTCCCCCACCAATCATCGCCCGCCAAGCGACCGTAAGGGCCGACCGTCGCTGGCTTGTCGCAGTCATGCCCAGCCTATGGTAAAACAATCCGAGTCCTGAAAACCCCGACATAACTTACTTCCCAGTTGTGGTAGTCGGCTGCTGCTGCTGCTGCTACTGCTGCTCAATCTGATGTATACGAATTGTCTGTTCCAGGTGTTCGGGCCAGCGAGCTCCGCGACCCTCCTCGGGGATTAGGTTTCCTGTGCCACTCACTACTTAGTAGTACCGTAGATACCTCCTGCAGTCCTCCTCGCCACAACCATCGACTCACCTCTGACACATCGCGCGCGCCAGTCCTGTTGGCTTCATACAAACCATCAATGTAATCAAGTATACTTCCACCGACTGATGGGCCTGGACGGACTGGGATTGTGATCAGCCGATGCTTCGCTTGACTAAAAAGCTTACCCCCCTATCGTCGGCCGAAATCCCATATAAAGCTGTTGTTATCGCTTGGGATAATGCGATCTGAGCGCACGATAGTCGCTCCCCTAGTCACTACCTTAACCCTGACCTTGTTGGCATCAAATCTAGTAAGCCTGGACTGTGCGCTTGCATGCATGATCCATCTTTGGTCTGTCCCATCGGCCCGATGGTTAAATGACCGTGTCCACTTGGACGCTCCTGCAGGACAGCATACCGTGCACCCTTCCTCTCTGGAGTTTTCTGACACTGCGTAGCTGACCGGCGACCCCTTCCACACTTAGCAACGGGTCAGGGCCTGCTCCGCTCATCGGACCTCTTCTCCGGACGTAGGAGGAATAAGGACGACAGGCCAGCCACCACCAGTGAGCAAGCGCATCGTCCCGATGTCCTCGACGCTGGCACTAGCGGCGGGGCGGGACCTGTCCACCATCGGGCTGTCCGCCTGGCCGGACGACCCCCGAGCCCTCGAGTGATCCAGTTCTCTCTCCGTCGCGTGGATGGAGACACACTTATGGGCCACCGTCAGGCACATGGCTGGCCACCGTCCATGCTGCTAGCCTGCGACACGAGACTGTCCAATTTAAGGTTGCTGTCCTCTTGCGGACACGGTGGACTCGAGCAGCCGTGTTGGCCAGCCCTCTGGAGGCAGGTTTCCGGGGAAGCCAGCCCGCGGACAAGGCGTCGTCGGACCAACTCTCCACCCTCATCTCGCAAAATGGAGAATTGGCCGCAGGCAGCAGAAGACGGCCTAGGGGAATACCCGAAGCAGGTACGAGACCGACCCTCGTAAGTTGGCAACCTTCCTCATCGTCAGGCTGTCTGGTTGGAGTCTACTTACTACGGGATGCTCACCGGAGCTGGGCTTTCCCTATCTTACCCGATCCGCGTATGACCCGGTAATCCACTGCGGTATTGACGGTTTGGTCAGAGGCGTTTCAAGCGCGTAACAAGCATCGACTAAACCACCGCCTAGTAAGCATAGGCAGTACATCAGCAGGGCTAGCCACTGCTGCTACGAGTAATCCCTACAGCCTCATAGCTGCCTTTGTTCCACTCCCAGGTGCAGAGATATTAATCAGGGAGAAATCCACGATTCATCTTGATGCATGTGGATCCACCCATGGTTGCGGGGTCCCTTTGTTGCTCTGATTCAACCAGAGGATGAAGCTCTCCATCCCCTCCCCCAGTTGTGCCTGCCCGCCCGACATGCTTCCTCTGAGTTGGGCCAGATCACTCGTTGGCCAGAACTATCCGATCCTGCAGCTGCAGTGCATGATGATGCAGTAGTCGGTTCACAGCCTCGTCCTGGCGCGTCGTCATATTAACCGGCTTTAGCCCAGGGCCCTGGTCAACGGTAATCATGACGGTAGTGTTCATCAGGCTCTTCTTCGGTACTAATCCCTATTTACTGCAACACTGGTGCGGGCGCCGCCCCGGGCAAAAGCACGGTGCAAGAGGCGTTTTCTAGTACTTTAGAAACTCCTGCAAGTGGCGAGTCATAATAAGCGCTTAATAAATAACACGGCTGATGATCGAGGCGTATGAAATATTGCCAAGCCCAGACAAGGTTGTCCAGGGAAGCCGTTAGCCATCATCGTTGGCCGGAAAGAGTGGGTATCCTGCCGGATGGATCATGTATTGAGGAAAGGGCAACCGAGCACAGGACAGTCGCTTGGCCACTGCATGCCTGCACAGGCAGTAGATAGTGACCACAGTAAGCTGCCCCTTCTGTACGCGCCAGCATGAGTCGTTGATTGCTTCTGTACTGGTTCTCAAGCACGTTTCGGCCCCACGGGAGGAACAACCGCGAGGTCCACCGCACTAGTGCTCCATAATCACGGTCTCCCACGCTACCCACGATGTCCTGGAGATAACAGTCGCAGATAAGCAGATAAGCATGTAATGGACCTTGGTCATCGCGGCCAATGGCCTTCCGTCAATCGGGGTCAGTTCGAAGCGATGGAGTACTTTCAAGATGCATGCCACGATTGCCGCTCCCAGTCGCCTGGCTCCAAAAGGACGACCAAGCTGGGGTAAGACCGACAAAATCATTTGGTCAACAAAAGGATAAAACCCCGAAGCAAGCACAAGGTCAGCCAGCATGTGAAAGGGGAATATCAAGCGCAGCCAGTCATTGGTTTTGGGGGGTATATTGGGGCCGTGGCAAAAGCAATAGAGTTCGACGGGAATAGACAGGAGCCTTGGGAGGAAGGCAAAGCGGGCGAGTGGCGCCGTGCACGGATCCGGCTGACTCACCCGCCCGGCCTTAACTCCGTTGGCCGGAAAATGCCCATCGATCGACAGTATCCCAGCCTGTCTACCTCATGGTCCACGGACACGCCCAATAAGGCCCGATCCAATTTATTCCTATATTCTGTAATCATCATCAATAGTGTTGATAATTCGCATCTCCAGAACTCCTGAGCCAGCGCCACGCAAACCTTGAATAAGACGGGGTATGACTACTCCCTTTTGGTCCGGATGCAGCGACCAACTTCCGGCGGGACGCTCGAACAGGAAATCGGTCTTATGAAGCACAGATGCGTGCCTGAGCTAACCGGCCCAAGTAAGTACACCGTCGCTATTAGTGTCTGGGATAGCTGTGCTTTGTAGTTTCCCTCTGGCGTGCGGCAAATCGAGCTTCCAGCCCACCATAGTCAAACCTGTGCTAGGACCCCTCAACAATATCATTAGAATGTTAGTTTCAAGGGGTCGGCGTGAAAAAACCCGTATAGCACCAGAAGGTTGATCTCTTCGCATCATGCAATATCATGATCAGGCAACGTCACCGACCGACTGGACCAGCATACCGCGTCGCCGGGGACGATCTGAGAGACTGAGACGTCATCACTAGGCGGAACGCAGCCGGAAAACATCCGCCCCATATTCCGTGTCGACTATTGGGGTAGCCTTCACCCCATATTCGAGCCTCGGCAGATTTCCCATTTTCGTCTCCCACTCTGTCCCCAGTCTGTGGAAGGTTCAATAAGTCCTTCCTGTTTTGTTCAAATGTGGATCGAGGCGTCATGCGCCGCTGTCAGGCAGCATCAAACGAAAGACAGATAATAGTCATCAGAAATGCACCGGAGATGTCAATCATGAGCGTAAAAGTTTACATCCGACCAAAGTTGATAGCGAAAACATTCGTCTTCCGACGTATTCCTACTCCCCCCACGCTAGGATCGGTTCGATTTTCTCGCGGCTGGCGCGGGTATGCCGGAAATTCAGACAATGCAATACAGCCTGAACCCCTGCAATGAGCTTTTCCCGCATCAAGTGTGCAGGAACTGTGGAAATTAGACGTGCCAGCATGCCCATGGAGGGTCGTCGTATGCTGAGAGGGAATGCCTGATGAAGCCTGACTGGTGCGGTCGAGAGAGTTTTGCGAAGATCAAATGCGACCGTGAAAGGAGGGTTGACTAGCAATGCAAGAAGGGAAGACTGCGCCGTCAAAGAGTGTCTGCATGTGCCAGTATCATGTCCCCTAGTTGCGAGTAAGTGTGTACATATACAAGAGATGCTAGCATGAACCGATGGGTCGGGACGGGGAGGGCGTGGAGATAGTTTGGGGGTAGAATGGGGCACTAGAGTCAGCGTTAAAACTGGGCTTTACCCACAGTACACACACACGGCTTCTCTCATATACCGATGGTTTGAGAGCTATCGTGAGAAAATAAAAGAGCTCAAGTACTAGCCTTGTCTGCCCTGTGCGACAAAAAGGGGGGAGAAAATGCCAGAGGAACAAGGAGGAACCGAAAAGCCAGCAGTTGCTGTCGACCACTTCGACTTTCAGTGTTTATATATGATCCACAAAACTCCAGGAAAAGGCCTTCAGCGCCCAAAGGGGTTGACTGGCTTCTACTAACCGCATACAGCCCCCCACAGGAGCGCGATAAGGCATCACAGGTGAATGGCGGTCAACCAGGTTCTCACTTGTCAGTCCCTGTCGCTGGGCGAAGAAATCAGAAGTCTCAGCCCAATGGGAGCAGCACCGGATTTTGTACTGGAGGAGCGCCCTCGGTCAGAACAGGGGCCCTCGCCGACCATCGGCCAGGAGTCGCGATAATCATATTGATAACTATGCATATTGTCGCCATCGAGACGCCCGGACAGCCTGGAGATAAGGCCAGAAAAGCACAGACACGTCACGTTGTGGATGCTGAACCTGGCACCTTGAGCCTGCAATCATGATCAAAGGGGCAATAAGATTGCAGCATGACAGCTGTTATCAACCCAGCTAATGCTGGCTATCAGGGCCGTTGATGATTTTAATAAAGGTGAGGCTGTTGCTCTCCGCATTATCGGACCCCAGACCGAACGATCGGTGGCGCGCGCACACACACACACACACACACCCCCATACCCACACTTCCACACACACACAACACGCACCGATCACTTCTGAAAGGCCAGTGACTCATACCCGGTATACTCAAGTCCCGCAGAAGGCCACAGAGCAAAGCCCATAGGAGTGTGAGCAGCGACACAGCATTCCTTCAACATGGTTCCGCTCCGGACACTATGTACTCTGACAAAATTCGATCCCCGACCGAGCTTATCAGAGGATCGTTATTACCTCGGAGCAAATATACTTTCTCCTGGTCTGCTCCGGTCTCATCCCGCCAGGCGTATCCGACAGTGTGATAAGCAATACTGCAGGATGCCCCTATCATTGGCAGTTCCGTCTGTGAAGGTGTTTATCAGTCAACCAAGCCCGAAGATTTGTTTGGTCCGGGGTTGTCATTCGGATGAACAATGAATGGCAAGCTATTGCTTAGGTGTCCTGTCTGTTCTTCTGATCGCCGTTGCAGCTAGCAAGGGTCGGGGAATCTTCCAATCACATTGTCGGTGTTACGGTGTTATCGACATGGTGCGGGAAAAGCAAACATACAAAAAGCAATTTGCCTGTGACGTATCTTCATGGGTATATCAGCAGGATAGCAGACAGCATGTAGTTCGGAATTGTGCTGTGAGGTGAAGATGGTGTAGTAAAGAGTAAACTGGAGTGAGAGTTGACACTGTAGTAGTAGTAACTGTCTTCTACAAAAGGGCTCCTTGTGACCACCCTGTGCCTGCCTAATCGGGATGCGTCCAGATCGCGTCACACCGATGATGTCATTTCTGGTCTGGCTGGCGTCTTGAAGGAAATGTTGTGATGGTAATAAGCAACAATACTTCACGTAGAAGGCAATACAGTGCTGGAATGTTTGGGTGTCAGTCGCACAAATCAATGCGGTGGCTACTGCGCGTCGACAAATGGGTCCATCTACAAATGGAATCTAGACCTGGGTGTATATCACACACATGTGACGGAACCTGGCTGTGATGTGTACTGCGGAAATCTCGAGCCGCTTGTTCTCGTATCAAGTGTTTCCGGAAGAGATTCTTGTATAAAGCTTCCGATGTGAAAGGATTGGCTGCAGAATAGATGTAATGATGGTATGTGAGAAGGTGATATGTGGAGAAATTACACATGGAGATGATTCTAGAGCTAAATGTGACTAATTGATCCATACATGCAGCGGATATTGCTGTTGTTGACACTAACCATTGCGTTCTGGCTCCATTCTAGTTCCTTTCAGCGACTGCTGGCTAGTATTATGCATCTCCTACCGGTGTGACTGAGCAGAAAAAACATTATTTGTCTGAGTGCAGCTACATCAAGGAGCCTAATAAAACGATACAAGAGCCACTCAAATGGGTACGGCATATCACAATTGCCATTATAAGCCCAGGGAAGAGGCATACTCTATACCATATGCGCCATAGACCAAAGGGATTCTGATTTACGCACGAAAGGAGTAGGGGAGGGAAACCGAAAGACCGTGTGGGATCTGCAGTAAACTAAGAGGCAGTTGTGTGCCGTTTTCTATTCGTAATGATAGGGTACTAGAGGTAGAGGGTGGCTTATAGGGGAAGTCTATGTCAATAAGAAAGCAACAAGCAAAAGCATAAACATGGCCCCTTTCCTTCTATCCGTCTGTCTGCCCTTTTCAATCGACTCGTCGACAACGGACGTGACTAGGTGCATGGACAGGGGACTAATGCAAAGCAAAACGAAATCATAAGAGTCGGGTCGGTCCAGACTAGTCTTCGATCGAGGGCTGCATGACAGCGCCAGGATCAGCATATGAGACTGGACTAGGCCGGTAACGCCACTCAAAACCAATGATCAGACACCTGTCCCGCTGGTGGCTGAATGCGTAGCTCATGAACCCCACCGTGGATATCCAAAGCTAATGTGAACAGTAGGTGAAAAAAACAAAAGCAAATTGATGAAATGAAAAAACCGGAGAGCAACGAAAGAGAGTCTAGAAGAACTTGCTCCCTGAGCCGCGCATGTAAATAGACGATGCCTCAATCAAGAGGAAAGGGGTCTCATGGAACAAACGAAGAGTAAAATACCGCCCAAGATCCTCTGCGCCCGCTAATGACCAGCCGGTAAAAGTAAAGGTGCATGCATGGGATGGAATGATATGGGAAAGAAGTGAGATAAAGAAATGGATGCAATACGTCGCACGGGGTATTTGAATAGCGAATCCGATGATGCTTTTTTGTTTTCCTTCTGAAGCGCTTGTCATCTCCGCTCTTCTCGAGCTCATTATTGCGGGGATTGGCCTGGACCGGGGTGGCCCATAGGTGGCGGGCTGCCAAACCCTGCTTGCTGGGCGGCTGCATCGTTCGTGTACATCGGATACTGGACCACACTCATGGGGGACATGCTGTTCACATCCTGCCAGGTGTTGAATCCCAGAGCGGCCGGCTGGCCTGGGTATGAGACGGACACCGACTGTAGATCCGCTGCAGGAGGACTCTGGGGGTTGATTGGAGTTCCGGGGAAAGACTGGGCCGGGCTGGTCATCCTTCTCTTGAGATCTGCCGGCGACGGCTGCACGAATTGACCCTGGTTCGGATACGGAATTGCCATGTCTGCGGATTGTGCCGAAAATGTCATCGCACGTGTTGGCGGTACTTGCCAGACCGTCCCATCAGGCTGCATGGCATACGTGGGTGTCTGTGCCAGGCCTTGCGACTGCGACGGAACCGTGGGCGTTCCTGGCAGGGGCGAAGTGGTTGGCATCGGTGCCATGGGATTGGGCGTCGCACCCCAAACGTTCGTAGACATGTTCATCATCGCTTTCCCCGCGGGCATAGCCGCTAACATTTGAGGGTCTGTGATGGTCGTATACTCGTCCCACGGAACCCCGGTTTCCATGGGAGGGGGACCTACAAATTCCGCACCAACGCTGCGATCTGTTCCAGGCAATGGTCAACACACTTCACCCCAACATTCCACCTGCTCGGTAGGGCCACAAACCTGGAGTAAATGGTGCCATCGGGTTACTCGGAAAGGTCGCAGTATTGAAGGCGCCCACATCCGGATTCGAACCCAACGGCATGGGCTGATAAGTAAAGAAAGGCTCCGCTTGCTCAACCCCAGTCACATTCGGGGGTGACGAAGAAGCGGTCGATGGGTCCGTCGAAGCGGTTTCTAAACGAGAACTGGGACGTGACTTCTTTTCGATCGGGGGCTGCTGGTCGACAGGGAAGAACTGGCATTCCTTCCGGAGGCGTATACAATTCTCGCATCGCCCTTGAGCATCATCTGGTGCAACAAGACATCGGATCTTTCGCCGCCGGCAGTGTACTGTCGCATAAGAAATGAGTATTCCAACGGAGACTACGGAGAACCGAGAGCTTACCACATGCGACAGAGGTGCGATGATATCCAAGCTTGTTGCGCTTTTTATCCGCAGTGGAAGATTCCATGACTGTGCCTTCTGATCTTGTTATCGGAGTGTTATCCTCGACAACCGCGGGCATAGCCCTATATAAGATGCGATGAGAAACCGAAGACTGTATGCTTAGAGCACATTAATCGCACAGAGAAAGAGGAAGGGCAAGCTGATCGCCTCGAACCGCCCAAGTGCACAGCGAAAATTAATAATTTCGAATAAGTTTGAGAGATCGAGATGATGCAATGTGCCGCGCTACACAGTGAAAAATGTCGAGTAAAAAAAAAAAATATGTCACCAAGTCAGAAGCGCAAATAATTATAGCGATGACTGTCGGGATATGTTGTTATTAGGTATCCTTCGTTCCAACGGTGCGCCTCCGCACTCGTTCCTTAGCGGGCAGGGTACTGTGAATAGCCACCACCTAGACTCGGATCTTGTCGATGGGTTTGGGCAGACCGAGTCGCAAGCACCGGTAAATGGATGGACGTATATTATTTGGCTCGTCGCGTCGTTGCTAATCGTGGAGCGGGGCTTCTCAGGAGGGAGAAGCAATGTCCGAGACTATCGCAGGGTTCAATTTCTCCAAGCAGGATGATTTGTTGATAGCGGGTAATGGTGCACCGGCCTGCAAATTAAGGATCATTAATTATTTAAGTAGGGAACCAGCAATCTGAATGCAGGTAATAAGAACAACAAGGATGCGAAAGTAAGCGGGGAAACGTCGGATAGATGGGTAAATGCGAAAGAAGAAGACTGGACAGGACGTCGGACGATTGAAGGAAAGGCAAGCAGCGAGAAAAGGAAGGTGAAAGTTGGTGGAAGAGGGACGATAGTTCAAGTTGAGTGGAAAGACGGTGGTAATAGTAGTAGTGGTGGTGGTAGTGTGGTGGTGGTCAAGTCGCAAAGGAAGCCAGTAGTAGTACTTGGTAGTAAGAGGAAAGGAAATACCGAGGACCTACTTCCGTCGTAGTAGTGGGTGCCCACTGCAGTAGTGGAATTGTTGCTCGGGATCTAGGATCTCGGGACTTTGTGCGCGGTGGGATTTAGATTTTGACCCGGAGCGAAATGATATTATTCTTGGGCTCCCGTTGGGAGTAAGTAAGTATGATGTATGAATTGTCTGTACAGCCAAGCTGGGAGTTTTTCTTTTCTTTTTTAGGGGACCGTGAAGGAACTGCAAAGAAAGGGGCTGTGGAAGCCAAATTAGGTGGAGGGTAGAGGTAGAGGGCAAAAAAAAGTAAAATAGTAAATAGGGAAAAATAAAAAATAAAAAAAAAAGACAAAGTGAGATGGAGAGGGAGGGAAGAGAAAAACAAGTTCAGGATAAATGGTTAATTAAATGGGTAAAAAACAAAATAAATAAATAAATGTGTGCGCAAAAGAGAGAGAGGGAGAGAAAGAAGACAGAGGGAGGAATAAAATAAAAATAAAAAGGCTACTGGGACGATTCAAGCACAATGGAGTTGAAATTCCATGGGGGTTATACCACCGGGGGGGAAGCTAAGGAAGGAAAAGGAAGGCAGAAAGTAAGTCGCAAAGTGGATAATGGAGAATTAGCAGAAAGGAGTAAAGGGACAGAGACAAAAGAGTAAGAGAGAGAGAGAACAGGAACAGGAACAGGGACAGGGACAGGAACCAGACAAGGCCCAGTGTCAAGAGTCACTGGTTAAACTGTATGGGGAGAGAGGTATGAGACAAAGTGCTGATGATGCCGGCGATGACGAAGAGCCAGATCAAGCAATCTAATATGCGTGGATTATTCGGAACCATTATTACCAAATCTTTCCTTAAAGGAAAGAAGAAATCGTGTGTCTCCTCCCCCCCCCAATTCCCCCCCCCAGTATTAAGGTACTGTCAGTGCTGAAGAATCAGGTCGGAGAACTAGCTCGCCTCAGGTGGGCAAGCCTTTACTAACCCAAGCTGAAACGCCAGGCTAGGTATGGAGACTATTCTTTTATTATTATTTTTATTTTCTTCTTAAGAATTTAATTATTTTTTCCCCCTCCATTTCCTTTCTCTGGTTTACTATTAATATGCCCGAAGATGATACCACGGCGAAGAAAAGGCTGTACCTTTAGGTGACTATGGAGGAGTATTTAGTTAATGAATGTTAGTAGGCTTTGCGTCGGACTGCCCGACTGGCGGACATGACCACTAGTCCAACAATTTACTTCAGCTACTCGTTGGTAACTTCGAGGTACCTGCCTAGCTGAATACTGATTTTTGCCCGATGTTATGTGAGATCCCTCCATACTACTACGATTAGTCGTTGGGAGTTGGTTGGGAGGCAGTCCCAGACAGCAGTCCAGACAGCCTGAAGGTCTTCAGGCGCAGGGACAAGATGAATGACTGTCCAATTGAAACATCTCATCAAACCTACCAAGGCAGGCAGAGATTGACGAGTGTCTGAAAAGGGTGATGGCGGCATTCGAGAATATTAGCAGGGATCATTGCCGTCACATGGAATGTGGCTGTGTGGGATCTTAAGGTTGTCGAGTCGAGTCGAGGCGAGCCAGAAGAGGAAAAGAGGAAAGGAGGACGGAGACCATGGGAAAGGGCTGGGCTGGACTGTATCCATCCAGTTCCTGGCAATGAAAGTGGGATTGGTGATAATATTTTTTTTCCTTTGGACTGATGGAGATGCAAGTTGCAGCCCTTTATCCCAAAGGACCAGAACAGACGGTTGGTACCTTTGAGAGGGGAAACGAAGTACCTTGGGTTGGAGGTTGTCAACAAGCCGGCAATAGAAAATACCCCCAATCAGTATCATACCATCCGGAGCATGCGTGTGCATCGTGCATGGGGACCTACCTAGTACTCCATAGTAAGTAGGTACTCCATCCATTACTTTGCCTCTCAGATAGGCGTGCGTCGGTCGGTCGGTGCGGGCAGAGGAAAAAGATACCCCTGATCCCTCGCACCGCCCCGGCTGGTTCCTCCCAACTTCTCCCACCCTCGTCGTCCGTGGTCCCAGAGGTCTGTGACAGACGCCTGTAACCAGACTACGCCCAAGACAAGACTAGAACTAGACTCGTCTAGTCTACTTCACTTCAACTTCACGTACAAAGTAGTAGGAGGAGTGGGGGGTGGGGTTCCCATGGAGGTATGCGTTCTTCCCTCCCTCATTGGGCTTAGCAGAGGGGAGTGTGAGAGAGGGGGAAAGAAACACGCTGATAGCTGAGACCTGTCAATCAATTGAAGAACTGGGGAATCTGGATCCCGGCTCTCATCCACTCAGCATCTGAAGAGCGTGGTTTTAAATTTAACTCCTCGTTGGGGCCAGGGTGACGGCCGCGATCGATTGGGCGGCCGCATGGGTCTGGCCGGAGACTGCAGCCAACCAGCGGCGCCCCAGCGCGAGGGACTTTCCCCTCTGGGCGAAGACGAAGGAATTCGTCCGGTCGCGAGTTCACCCAAAGCAGACTAGTGGAGAGGTGAAACAGAGACTCGAAGTTTGCTGAGCTTCGAGAAGCCCTGGAGTCGTCATCCTCGCCAAGCGGTCACGCTGTTGATTGGTGAGCCGCCGCAGGGCATGGGGCAGGGGCCTAATCATCGTCATCCTGACTTGCACATTCCAGCAATCCCACTGGTGTTTCCACAGATGAGTTAATGAGGATGGACATGGGGCTTCATTTAAATTTTTTTATCTTTTATTTTTTGGTTTCTCTTTCGATTATTTTTTTTTTTTTTATTTCGTTTTGATAAATAAAGGTTTTTTTTTCTTCTTTTTTTTTCTCTCTTTACTTCCCCCCTCTCTCACCCTCTGATTTCGCTCGAACTGGATTCCACTGGACTAGGTGATATTCAGCAAATGCTCAGTTTCTCGCCTAACTCTGGAATGGTTCCTACTGCTACGGACACGCAACCAGACAATTCTAGTAGAAAAGAGCAGCGGCGCGCCCGCGTCAGTCAGCCAGTCGGTCATAGCGGCTATCTCTCAGCCCATCCACACCTACACCTTGCTGTGTACAGCCCAGCCCACATCCACGTCCATGCTGACTTCGTACCTGCATGTACCCTGGAAATATACTCCGCCATAAGAGGCAGAGAGAGCGAGACTGGATCTGTCAGAAATCAGGTGGGCCTCTTCCAAGCCAAGGTTTGATTTAAGGATCACATCTGCAATCCTAGTGTAGCCAGTGGGCTTGGCCTGGCCGAGTGTAGTGGTTTTGCTCAGTAAGGGATTGCGTTTGCAGTCGATCGCAGTAGTAGAAAGACTCCAATGGGAATTGTCAAGGTCGCATTCGGAGTTACTACCAGAATCGTATGATGACAAGAAATCACTGCCACTGCCACTGCTGCTGCTGCTGCTGTTGCTGCTGATTGATGATGGCATGAGTGCTTTTACTAGTCTAAGCGAAAAGTCCACTTGTCCAGTTCGACTTGGATGGGGACACTCACTCTACCTGGATCAGGCATATGTGTTTAGTCTAAAGTAATGGGCTTGAAAGATTTTCCTTCTCTTAGGGAACATGAGGGAAGCGCGACTTTTGTTTATCTATTGTTTAAATTAATTAATTAATATTTACATAGAACTATTTAATATATATATATACAATCAAAGTATGGAATGGTGACATGCATGTAAACTACGCACTTAGCCAGCATTATAGCACCCATGCCAAACCCAAGCAGATTGCTTGGCCTTTCAGGGTCCTCTCGGGCCTCCAATTTATTATTAGTAGCGCTCTCGTTAGCCGTCGATGGATAAATTCGGCTCCGAACTTAGTTCCTTTCCCTTCCCAGGATAAAATCATAGACACAACTCGGACGGTTTCCTCCACTTACCGTGTGCACTTTCTGGGCCATTACGTACCTGCGTAACTCCAAAAGGAACTTGGTGTATCCGCTGGACCCTTCAATCCATTGACTGACAGACAATGGCACGCTGTCCTTTTCTGGTTCGTAATTTCACAGATGGGAGACTTATGGGAAGCAGTTACTGACGCCGGTTCTTCCTCTTTCCTTTTTTTTTTTTTTTTTTTTTTTTTTTTTACCACTGATACTAGCTGCTTGCTGGAGAAGGTATAATGGCAGATATTAACATGTTATGCAATCTACAATGATCCTTGGTACATTAACTGAATTCAGCAAGATAGTCAGTGGTTAGGGAGATTCGGATAGTAAGGTACCTGGGACTCAAACGCGTGGATATTGCTACTTTGGTCAGCCTCTGCGTCGCTAGCGGGATCGGGCAGCCGATATACGTAAGCGAAGAGACGAAGATCGTTGGCAACTTCCACTTTTCTCCCTGAACACCGCAGTCGCACCTCGCCCTAGCGCTGTTTTAGTGGCATTTATTGTCTCGTATCGGACTTGAAACAAGTTCGCCTCATCCATCAACGCTCTGCCCTATCATACAAATCATTATCTGATCATCGCGGTCCGCCGGACGGAGCACTGCCTTTCAATAGGTGGGAAACGGGCGGTTGCCCAGTTCCGACTTAAGAACAATGGCCTTGGCTATGGTCTACTACTACACTACAATAGACTAGACTACCTCCTGATTAACGGCCACATACGCACGCCTCTCTTCCCACCCACATTCCCCCCATCCACCACCCCCCGGCTTCTGCAGGGACTAAAATGAACACTAACCCAGTGTTTCGCTGCACCGCTGGTGGTCCACTCCACGAGAAGCCATGCGTCAAAATTCTCCGAGGGGTGAAACTTAATCCCTAACTAATGAATGAGCGACCATTGGTCTAACCCAGTCAATGCTGCTGCTGCTGCTGCTGCTGCTGCTGCTGATGACGATGATGACGATGATGATAAGTGCGCGGCAATAACAAGAGAGAAACTAACATAGTAATGATGATTCTTCCCTGCTTTCAGCCTGTCAGTCTGGCATGTGTTGCTCGCTCCCCTCCGACAGATTACCTCCTCCTGTTGGTGGGAGTCGTACAAAGTAGGTAGGAATCTACGGTCCGACTGGACTCTAACCCACAGCAGGGCCACGCCATCTGTCCTCTTGGACTGAATCGGAGCCAATCACAATGGCGCCTGCCTTTTCACCACCCATGGCTGATGGAGTGAATCGGCGGAGTTCTCACTCGATGCAGTAATTATGTCCTAATCTATTAACAGACCAACAAGTACCTAACTACTAACTAGATACTAACTAGATAGTCTACTCTACTACTATACTCGACATATGATGATACGACGTGCGCTATCACGATCCCAGCTTGCTGTTTCCATTGATCTTCCGTATGATCTATCCATCCGAAACAGACCCTGAGCGGATTTCCGAGCCCCGAGCTTCTTCGGTTTTCTGTTTGTTCGATCTCAAGGGTCTCTGCCGGGCCGGAGATCCTTGACGTTCGTGGGTCGTTTGTTGTTTTCCCCCCGTTTTATTTTACTTTTTTTTTCTTTTTGCTTTTCCCTTGTTTGGTTCTTTATTTCCTCGGAAGAACGAGATCTATCGATTGTGACATATAAGATAACAAAATAAAAAAATGGATTGTCAAAAGTTCAAAAGCATCCCTGTCTGGCAGTGGTACCCAAAAGGGTGCCTAGATAGGTTTGCCTATCTATGAAACAATTTCGGCGCCCTACGGTTGGCGGACCATGCGACGCACCCTTATCGACTGTCCGTAACGGTTATTGAAAAAGCAAAAATTCAACCTAAGAGAGAAAAAGAAACGAAAAATAGGGGCGTCGGTCATGTTTGCTTTTTAGCACAGACCTTTTTTTTTTTTCCTTTTTTTTTTTTCTTTCTCACGGTAGTACTACGAAGGGAGAAGCGATACACCGTCTCCTGTTCCCATCATCAAATGCATTAATCGAAGTTATACCCGCCCACTCTTTATTCATCGGTAAAGCTCAGCAACGGACACGTAAGGACCCCAGTTTACACGCTCAGCAATCCAGTCGCAGGGCCGACCCTCCAGTCGAGCATAACCCTTTCGAGACAAGTGCCCGCGAGGATGAAACAAGCCGGTCTTGTTCTAACCCTGGGAGTTGCCGGGCTAAAGGTTAGCCTGGTTGCTTGCTTGCTTACTTTCCACTCATGGTAAGGCGTGTGTCGGGCACGGAGTACACTCTTCTGGTATAGATGCTCTTTGGGGAGAGGGAGATGGGGAGGGGGAAGAAGGGGGGGGGGGGTGAGGGAGGGAGTTTGGGTTTAGTGTGTCTTGACGCATCGCGCCGATTGGAAAAGCCGCAAAATCTTGTTTGCAACTAGAAAAGAAAAATAAAAATGGTGTCTGGTGCTTGGCATCTGGCGTGCTCGTATATCATGGCACCCTCACGTACCCCGGTGAATTTCTGGATAAAGAATGAAGAATGCTGCGGTCGCGATTGGCTTTCCGGTCGGTGTCATACCGGCATTGCAAACACGAGATCCTAGCCAGAATTGGGGTTCCATGGTGGGTTTGGCAGCATTGATAGACCAGCAGCACATATATGTTTGTATCACCTTTATAGCGTCATTTGCAAACCCCCCCTCTCCCTCCCCTACATCCCTTGTCTCTCTCCGCTGCCTAACAGACCACCACTCGAGATGGGTAACCGTACCACCTTTGACTCTCTCATATGACCCACCGAATCCGTATACAGCCTTGGAGATGAGTTATGGCCACGGGGGCGATGCAAACGGTGTAGATGAATAGTGTAGCCTGCTAGTGGGGGGGGGGGGTAGCGAATTGATTGCTGTCTTTCCTGCTGTTGCCTGAGACAAACCATCCATTCCACTTGCAGTATCTGTTGTCCTTTTAGTGCCGATGTGCAGAGACTATGTACTTTCGGGACTTCTGTCATATGTACTCTTATGTCTCTTTAGTAGTCTCTCTCAATCATGTACTCTTACTTCTCGGTCATGCTCTGTGAAGTTGAACGCTGCCGGATCCAGGTAGGTAAGTATCCCCCCCCCTCCATAGATACAGTACTAGTAGTACATAGTAATAGTAGATATCGGCTAGCACCAATCCGGGTAGTCGGCGTTGACCGCAACTTTCCTTCAGAGACGATCATCACTCGCGTCTGAAGAACCACGATCCCATTCCTTTGAAGATTTCAATCTATCTATCTATCTATCTATCTACATACTGTGGACTAGAGGATGTGACTGCTCTGTTGTGCCATCTTGGCATTGTACTC
This sequence comes from Aspergillus eucalypticola CBS 122712, assembly GCF_003184535.1. NCBI lineage: Eukaryota > Fungi > Ascomycota > Eurotiomycetes > Eurotiales > Aspergillaceae > Aspergillus > Aspergillus eucalypticola. The sequence continues at coordinate 1,049,557 of NW_020290283.1, forward strand.
ATCACTACTGTGATCCAGGAACCTGGGGATTTACTAAACCGCAGAGAAATTTTCTAGCCGTCATTCTCAGAAACGCACAGATCCAGCTTTTGCTCCTCTTTCAAAATGACACATGAACAAGATAGAAGCACCGAACTAAACCGTCTTCTTTAGCAAGATGTGAAACTACTCTCAAAAGCTACAGCAGAGACCCAGCAGCTGCGTGATTGAGCCATGACCACACCGAGGTATCTGCTCGTCGTGGATCCCTTGACCTGTCTCAACGGGCATTCAAAGATCCGGTTAGTTTATAATTCCAGTGCTTGGCTTTCTCGTCTGTTATTCTTACTGAATATTCTTCTTCTGGTTTGTTTAGCTTTCCTCCGCGGCATGACGACTGGCTGTTGCTCGAATCGGGTATACTGGACCATGAGTGGAGATGGCGCAGAATGACACTGAGGCCAGGCTCTTTTCTTTCTTCAGTGACGCCATGTTTCTATTCCAGTTCTGAGGAATAGCTCTAGAAGCGGTCTACTGGAGTGTCTAAGCTTGGTTTCTGATCTTAGCCGATCTCCATTTTCGTCACTCCGTACATCATGCTTATACACAACAGTTAGCTACTTCGACGGAGGATTGCCGCTTAGTCTAAAGCATGGGCTGTGGATGCGGACTGCCTCGTGCAGTGACTCAAAACAATGAGGTTGATAAACCCAGTGGCTCTGCCATGATCTGGGGGAACGCTTGGCTTACGTCGATAACCACGGTAAGAGCACGATTATACTGATAACCGTCTCCAGATAATGAGCATCTACGTTGAAGAAATGACTAACGGATAGATGTCTCAGATTATCGAAGTTGGAAAGATACGGAAAGGTGTCCGGCTCCACGGGCTTACCACACAAGATGCCACGAGACGCAGCAGGCGCAAGTTCTGACATAAAGTGCGAGATGGACTAGCAGTCTCGAAGGTATAATGCGGGCATGAGTAAGGAATTCATCACAATTTGGCAATTTGTCTGTTGCTGAGTTTATTACAGTCGTCCGTTGGGTGTTTTGGAACATACAACCACCAAGGAGAGGCAACGCTAGTGGCAGGGAGTATGGATGGGTTGAACACTGCAGCTTGGGTCGCTTGCTGGTCTACTCACGCTAAATATTTGGTCTCTTGAGGGCTGATGGCTATACAGACAGACAGACGACTTTCTCTTCTCGATATCCCTACAGACACTATGACAGCATGCTCCGTGTCGAAAACTATCTCTCTCTCTGCACTGTATGATGTTTTCTGCTTCAACTGGGATATACCATAGAGCATAGTACAACGGGGAAGGTCTTTCAAGTTTCATCATCTCCAATCGCGATGAGAAATAATGCGACCAAGTAACATCCGTTTCAGCATCAGGCACAGTGTAATCTTCTCCAGAGACAAAACTATCTTGGTGCCTACCTCTCGACATAGACACCAGCGCTGCTCAAATCAGAATCTAGACTTACCGTGTCTTCAGGGGTACCAAAACGCTTCGCCACAACCTACTGCATCAAGTCAATGCAGGTCGAATCAAAATCCTCCTAGACGTTGGGATTCAGTATCCAGCCAACATAACTTGCAGCAATGCGAGGCAAGCCAAGCTATAATTAGCGACTGCTATAAAGGGAGTAAAGGACATGGATCCCGCTCCTTCGAGAGAGTGCGGACAGTTTAGTGGGAAATGCTCGCGGGTCCGCTCCGAAATTCATTACCCAGAATATACTGTAGTATAGTAGTATGAACAATAAATATCAAACCTATCTGAATTCTAATCTTCCGTACGACATTACTGGGGGTTCGATGTTCCTCTGAAGTTATATAGCCCACAAAGCACTTGGTCGATACGGCACCGTTACTGAGAAAATATATATACAATTACCAACCTCTCAATTTAAAAATTGAATAGCTACTACTAACTACTTACTCCCAGTACATTCTTCAATTGTCTTCAAATCCAAATGAAGTGAATTTGAATTATGTTAGCATTCGTACATATCCTTTCTCTTCTTTGAAAAAAAAAAAAAAAAAAAAAAAAGAGAGAAAAACCCATCCCAACCCAACATGTGGAATATGTGTCAATTAGAGAGGAAAAAAGAAGAGATCATACAATCCGATGATAATCTTGAAGGACTTCCTTCCCTTCATGCCATTTAGCATGACCATGACTTTTCTGCTCTCTCCTCATTTGAGTTTTGATGGAAATTAAAATTCTCATTCGAAAGCACACCTTATCCCAGATAATGCAGTAGCTGGATGATGTATCAAAGAGAGAGAGAGAGAGAATAAGGTGTCCTGCATATGGGGAAGGAACAAATATCTCCAACTACTCCCTCCCTCCCTCCTTTCTGTGCAAGCTCCACGTAAGTCCCTCTTTGAGGCTATGCTAGCGCAGTAGCCATTTGACGCAGCATTCGTCTCGAAGACAGAGCGTATATTGGAAAAACCAAGATGCTGAGAAATACGATCGCTGAGTCGTGAGCCCATTACCCGGATGTGGAAAAGGAAGACGGTGAGGTTGGTGCCATACTGTTGTTTTGTTTGCATTCTGGAGGATCAGCTCTGCCGTGGCTTTTTGTTAGTTAAATGCTTTCCCAGAGGCATCGGAATGACCATTCTTTTTTTTTTTTTTCTTGAGAAGATGGCTTGGTTTGGATGGCGATGTTGTAGAAATTGCACATTTCATAGTGGATTTATAAATGGGCTCACTCACTGAATATATTGGAAGGAGGAGAAAGGAATCATTAATGATGCTCAGGGAGTTCCTCGGGTACTTAGAATGGAATAGTGAGCATGGGAACAGGCAATCGATCCATGCAGTTCCATACGATGGGTACTGGCTGGGGGGAATGATATGTGAGAAAGATAGAGAAACTTAAGTTGGGAGCTAGGTAGGTAGTGTTCGATGACGCAGTGGTATTTCAGACTTAGTTTGCAACCAGTACTGCTCCAGTAACAGTTCCCTGGAGCTGTGATGACAGCATAGTGACACATCTTTCGTCCTGATCTCTAGCAAGGGCCGTTAGAAAGACATGGCGAACTGCGCATCCGCGTGGCTACTTCTGACTAGCCAACTTTCCAAGGATTCTGACCATCGAGTTGGCGATTCAAAGATCATGCTGAATCTCTTTTGATTAGTATTGACGAGTACGTCGGTCACTGCGATGGCCGCAGCCACTGTTGCAGCTGTGCGTTGTTGGACCAGACACTTTGGATACGTGTGATGATATCTGAGTATCGATAATCTCGGGGTTTGGGACGCATATTAGCATGCTTGTTTGTTCTTGCAATGTGCCGTGATTGTATTTCTCATGAGACAATACATGGTCAGAAATCGGTCACGACAGGGCACTGATAGCACGAGTGGACAACACGCACCGCCTAATGTCCAGGGGTTGCTTTACGGTCAACACGAATGGTCAGTCACACATATTCTCAACCGGCTAGGAAAAGCTTGTTGGGGTTCTACATGCCTTGTATAATCTTGTAGACAAGTTTATTGGAGGCTTTCTTCTGATACGGGAATCGACAAGGTCAAGCCGATGGAGTGGAGGCGTCGTATTCGGCGTCTCCGTAAAGCGTCTGATACGGTGTTGTTCCACTGGTCTTCTGGATTTCATGCTAAGCCCAAAGGCATGGTAGCACTAGATGGATGAGGGCAATTCCATTTTTTTAAGCACCACACTTCACCAGTACAACCATGCAGGCAGTCATAGACCTTCGACAACAGGAGAGAACTTGAACAAAGACTCGAGAACTAAGGACATTGCAGACCTCGAGATCTAGTTTAATTGATATCGAACCAAGAACCTTGACCACCGAAACTGCCGACGAGAGTGCTGATCGGGGTGAAATCACCATGAAACATCCCAGCAGACATTAGCAGCAGTGTGGCATTCGAAAGACCAGTTCGCAGCTTTGAGAGCATTCGATGAAGTACACTAGAAGCATGGGGATGTGAAATAGGAATTGATGGATGTTTTCTGACGAAGCATTGTCTGCATTGATCGTATCCTGACTAGACCAAGCACAAGCTGACTTCATCTTCTCCAGTCGTGCTCTCACACACGCAGCCATCACTGTTGGCTGTACTCATTGATGAGTCGCTCTCTGCCGCTACCTCCAACAATAATTTTGCTTGATCCTCCTATGGTAAACCCTTCTCGACGGCTCGAGACCTGACGTACTATCCCCGTGTGTCCGATACGACATGTATTTTCCGCCGGTGTCCAGGCTGTAGCCTCTTGACCAAAGAGTGCGGTGGCAGCAAACGAAACGCTCTTTGCGCAACCCTATCCGAGCGGTCACGATCATGCACCATCTGGACTACTTAGCAGGAGACCAATGAGGGGCGTAATGTAACACCTGAAGCATGTAAACCCGTCATCTTCCACCATTGTAATTCGATCCAGCAATGGTCGTTCCGTTCATGCTCGAGGGAACTATACCAGAGAAACTGTGAATGACACCTAGTTGGGATGGCGGTTGACAAAGTATCTGGAACAAGACTTGTTGGAATGTTAGTCGAGACATAACAATCCACATGACTGGCAAGATGCAAGGACCTACACTGATAAATAAACCCCGGAGTTGTCTGATTGCGCTTGAGTACTTGTCGTAAGCGTTGCTTCAAGACACCGGAATTCGATTGCTTGGATCCTCTGTTCGAAGAAGCGAGCAACACGATACCGAATGTGAAGTGCGATTTTCTTATCGAAGAATGTGTGTAGGCTAAATAGCTGCGGTATAGACCTCCTGGACGTTTGGGGCAGTAGAAGGGGTAGCAGCTGCGCAGGAGAGCTGTCAGTTTGTTTCTGAGGCCACGGAAATTGGTGTCAACATTCACTCATAACCTTCTTTAGACTACCAAGTGACATAAAACCGCCCAGGTAGCAAGAAAGGTACGTGATCAACGGGTGGGGGCACCACCATTGAATTTCCTTCCACTGGCGGTGCCGGAGGTCGCTCACTCGGTCTAATGGTGAGATAAATGTTCGTAGAGTTGTATCGCCCAATCCAGATGACCCGAACTTCTTGCTGGGCGCATTGGGAAGCTGCTGCTCGTATTCCTCGTTTGTTGTATGGTGACTGGGTCAATACAGCTCTCGAAGCAGTGGTAATGACGACTGTGGAGTGCAAGAAATATGGAAAGTTTCAGGCAGGAACTGAGAAAGACTGTTGTTTTGGAAAGCCTGTCCAGTGGCAGTTGTGGCTATACACAACCACATGTTGCCGATGAGGATGCGAATCAGCATGCAGCATACATCCTAGCGCTACAGCCATCTCCTTATAGCTGCTAGCTTTGCCCTTATACCACAGCATCAGGGCTTGTGAGGCCAACATATGGATCGGACAAGACGCAACCCAAGTGTGGCTGGGGGAAGAGAGTTTTCTTAGAAAATTCCAGCTCCAAGGATGTTCGCTAATCCTCCCCGTGAATTATATACCGAGAGAAGACCAGTCAGGCCATTAGCCTTCGTCGTGCAAAGCAGCTGTGCTGACGTCTTCGAGCGTTAGGCCGAGGGTCATGGTCTTTTCAGAGCCTGTGAAAGCCAGGTATGATTAGCTCTAAGCAAAATTTGATCAGACTCAGATTGCATACCTTGTGGTTATTCTCTCCATTTATTGATATTCCACGATTTGGCCATCGCCCAGATTCTGTGCGGATTTCGAATCCCCATAGACCAAGATGCTGAGCACGTTTGTGAGTCGAATGAACGAGTATAACCCGACACGATTGGGAAGGCCAAGGGTCGCTGGAAGCCGCCAGTGAGGAAAAATGGCGGAGCTTTTTCACAGGAATATCGAAAAATCGTGTTGAGGTAGGTCATCTAGAGTTTTTGAAACATTAGCTGTGAAGACGAGAAACTGTCTGACATGGTATAGCGATCGTGCTCAAACACCCAGACACAGCTCAGCCACAAGGAAAGGGAGGAAGAACGGGTGAAACAGACTTGACAGAGCAGAGACATACAGAACACGATATGTTTCAGGTTATGCCGTTTCCACATGTGTGTGGTCTTGTCCAGTACATCTTCGCAAATCGGTTGTGATTGAATGTTGTGATTTCCACTTTGATCGCTGCACCGGCCGTATCAAGAGTCGTGGGTGGGTTCTCGTATCCCAAGCGCAGAGTATACTAGATAGTCGACAATCTACCTCCAAAGTGATTTGAGATATGCACATCATCAACCACAAGACATTTAAAAGACTCGTTTTCATCGTGAATGTCCCATCAGGTCCTCATGACCTCCGGCCATTTCTTCAGATACCCATGCTTCTCCAAACAGAACTCAACTGCATCCTTGGCAGCAACAACAGCTTGTAGCGCACTGTCCCAATCCAAACCATCCTGAATAGTTCTAGCAAGAAACACCCTCGACAAAGTCATCGCAATCCTGTCCTCCTGAACCATGGAGTTTTCCGTACAAGCTTGAAAACAGCAGCTTCTGAGGATAGTCGAGTCGACTACCCCCAGGTGAAAAGTCCCAGGAAAATTGGGATCATTCTTTATATCGTGTGCTCAATGAGCACCGTATCACTGTCGATATTAATCCACCGGGGATCTCATCCCCATCAAGACGAAATGTCCTTCACGAGGGAAAGTTGGGAAATACAGCTCAGAGAGGGAATATAATCTGGGAAAGATGTCGACTTGATGGGCTGTATATAGCAGCATGGTATAGTATACAGAATGGGGAAATAATATATAAGAAAAGCAAGTACTATATAGAATGAAGTGAAGGCGATGAGAAGAGTTGAAGGATGCTTCTGCTTTGAAAGGCCTTGAGGTATTTATGGCGCGAAGGAAGAACACCCGCCATGATTTCCCACGGGTGATGAAAAGATCGAAAGAGCAACGGGCAAGTGAGCTGAGGAAGTGAGGAAGATGGTGTGGGTGACACCAAACGGGTATTTGCCTTTCTCGGGGCAAACCGCCCCGGTCTGGAGGGCAGCATCCCGTGTGCCGTAACACTACGCAGCTAACCCCCAAATTACCAGGCAGCTACCTACAAATAGGCCATGTCTAGATCAGAGTATTTTTGAAAGATACTACTACATACAAACGACACGGTAAAATGGCAGGCATCACTGCGTGCAACCGGAACCAGACCCTTCTAAGCGGCAACCAATCAAACTATCCTACTCTCCACCATATAACACCTGGATCGACGACGAGGGCGTCGACATCCCATCTCCAATGCGAATCACCACTTTCACCTGCAACGCTCGGGCTTCGCGGATGCAACACGCCAGACAGGTCCGTCCGACCTTGCCAATGACGGCATGATGTCCAACAGACGCACACCATGCTCGTGCAAATGTTTCCTTGTCGTGAGAGCCCCGCGCGTCGAGAAGGAGGATCTCTTCCTTACCTAGTCCGCTGCTGTGGCCATCCGAGTGAGATGTCTCCGCTAAGGATTCTAGAGGCACCCACTTGAACGTGTACGATCGGTGCAACGGGTGGCCCGGCAAACGATGATGTCTATGAGAGACATGGCTTGATGACGAGGATGACAACCCGCCATCCGCTGTGCTTGGGGGATTTTGATAGTTGACCGACCCCCCGGGTGGACGGCACTCGTGGGAAGAAATGAATCGTACGTTGTAGGCCAACTCGAACGACACCGGGGTGGGTCCAGTAGCAGTGGAAGCGAGAAGAAAATTGGCATAGGCCTTTTGGACCACGGTCAGGTTATGGCTTGTTCGTTTCGTATCAACGGAGAAGGTGAGGTCCTGAAAGTCGATGTTTGCTTTCGACCAGCTATCGCAGGGGCCATCGACAGGCAGCAAGAATACTCCACTCGTAAGCTCTCCCAAACCCAGAGGCGTAGAGTCAAAGGAAAGCCGGTTTCCGTGTTTGATGCGTGGCTTGCCTGGACGTCGGGGCGGCTCGCGGACATCTACCTCATACCACGTGTTGACAAAGTGCTCACCGTTTTCAGAGTTCTTGGGCACTATGCAGCTTGCCAGCCAGGCCAGACAAACCTTTGTACCCGGCTGGCTGGCTAGAACTCGCCCAACAATGCACTTCTTACTCCACCAGGTCTTCCCCTTGTACGTGAAACCACCGTAAACGTTGGCGACTGGTCCAAGTGTAGCCATCGCCTCTTCGTCATTTTCTAGGATGGTTGCCATGAGAAGGTGGCTGATGGACTCGCCAGGGATTACCAACCCCGCGAGCCAGCTACGCGTAATCCAACCACCAATGTTCAAGGGACGTATGCTGTGCGGGGAATGAAGGAGAAGCAGGCGGCGCGATGGAGATCTGCTATACATCTCTTTTGTCAAGTCCAGTGTGGAATACTCTGCAGGTAGCGAGTTGGTGAGAGGTATGGTGTAGGCGGCTTCGATTTTCTTTTCCACCCCCTCACCCTCAAGCTTGGACCGCAGTGCGCTCTTGAATTCATCCAGTCCTGGCCAGCCGATATTGTCTGCAAATACAAACAGCCCTTTTAGTTGCTGGTCAACGTGGCTGGGGGCCAGATGACACCGCCAGGCGGATTCATCATTATGGGCGGATAATGTAGAGTGATGTGTGAAAGCTTCGAGGAACCCACGATGGTGATGCCGCTCAGGCGACTTACCCGGAGCATGTATGGTCGGAGAAGGGTGGTCCGGCTCCACAGGGTTGTAGGTGAAATGGAAGCTGTCCAGAAAACGACGAACTGTAACCAAATCCCAATTCAGCTTACCACTCCGTAGCCGGTCAAACTCGTACACATCATGCACCGAGACATCGATATCCCGCGCATTCTGCAGCATTCCTACTCGAACAGTGGCATCCAAACGCATCAGTAGCTCCGCGGCGAGCAGCATCTGGACGAGAAACCACTTGCGTTCCAGCGTGAAGTGCACCCAGGGTTTGTCAGATTTGTCCGGATCAAGGAAGTCGCCGTCGTTATGTGGGGGATTCTCAAACAACACTTGCCCAATGTGCAATCGCCAATCGATCAGACTGAAATCATACCACGCCCCAGGGGTAGCCAATACCACTGTCAAAGCTTTGATCTGAGCCTTCAAACTATGGGAATCGCCGACATCCGCAAACAGAAACCGCGCCGGTGGGTACAGAAATCGGTTGAACAGTCCACTATACAGCTCTCGAGTGCATTCCATATCTAGAATCGTCTTTGGCGTATCCCCGTGCAAAATGTCGTAGCGGAGTGTCTTGAGCGTCTGGAGACGTTCCACTAGGGCTCGCAAGTCGATATCGCGAACGCCGATCCTCTTCCATGCAACCGGTCCTTCGCACAGCAACTTCTTCCGGTCATGAACGGTACCATCCGAGCACTGGGCATATGGGTCACTATAGTGCCCCATCAATTCAAACGCCTCGGTTGCTGGTAGAGTTGAGATATGAAGAAGGTCAGAGCATGGTCGTGGTTTCTCGGGGCCCGCGTATACGACAGAATCGGCGACGGGTAGCTCAAGAAAGTGACGAAAGCCGATTGTACCAGCGTCTTTGCCATTGACTGACAGCATATTGGGTACTTCGTGAACGCCGACATCAAAAGTCGCCCGCTTCGGAGCTTCCGATCGTTTCCAGTGCCCCAAATGAACCGGCATTTCCCCTTCAATTACCCAGTCATCCGGTACAGGCAAATGAGCATGGAGAGTGCAGAGTGTATAGGAGGCGTGGGGAAGGGGCCGTCTATCCCAGAGATTTTGAATGGTGGGATCGTGGTCATCGAAAGGGAATATAATCTGTGGGTAGAAGAGTCCATGCTTTCCCTTCTCCAGCAGAAAGTATGGAGCCCCGGAGAAGATTGTCTCGATGTCCTTTTTTGTCAGCTGGTTGTGTGAAGGACCCTCGTGATGATGTGATGGATGGGCTTTAGCAGCCTGATCCGAATGGTGATGAGAAGCATGATGTTCGTCGTGAGAGTCTGTATCCGGCTTTGTGAGATTGGATCGGGCTATGTCAGCCTCCTAGAGATGGTCAGGCTCCCCTTGGCAAAGCTCCCAGACCGCGCTGGTATCCTTACCGATTTAGACGTCTTTGTCCCGGACGAGGATCCCGAATCCGAGTCTCCTCGATGCTTGTGAAAGATATCATGGATCACACCTTTGGCGTGGGATCCGGTACTGTTGGTATCGGACACATTGGGTAACGAAGCTCTCCTGCCCCTCTCGTTCCTGGGCAGGTTGTCGCCCTGACCCAGAGTGGCGGATGAGATGGAATGACGACGTCCAAAGAAAAAGGACATTCTGGGATTGTCGGAGACAAACGGGTAGGAGGTCTTTTAATGCTGTGTAAAGACAAGAGGACAGGAACGATGTGTGGGCGATATCAGTCAGAGCAGATATGCTGCCACACTCGAATGGTATCCGCACTCATTGCGGTCTCCCGAACGAGAGCAATAAATAGTTATAAGGGGATGAACAATTGATGTGGGGGACGAAGCCCAAATAAAAAGCGATCCAGTCTAGCTAGTGCTGATCAGTCCACTGGTAAGGTGATAGGGGATGGCTGCATCCGGACGGTTCGAGGGAGGTCGAAGAACAAAAAGAAGGCGAATGAGCTTGGTAATGGAGCTCTAGCGATGACGTCGGCCATCCGGCTCCCGGCATGGCCCGGTCGGGCAAGATGGTCCGACCGGCACAAACACTACTCCAATCAAGTCTATATCTTACAATTGAGTCTGAACGTAGATCGAGTCACAATTATACTGAAACTGTATGAAACTGTACTTGGGCATTCGCTGACAGTCATATATACACTTTTGATTTCACAAAATTCATTATTCAGATTCCATTCATTATGGCATGTTGACTGTCAGTGTTTAGGCGTGCTTCTGGAGGAAGTCCAGCGCGGTCCGGTATCCCCGCTCGTACTCCTTGCGCACCTGCTCATCCTCGAGGTTGGAGCGAGCAGCCATCCATCCGTGGATCTGGGTGGAGAAGGTCTCCACATAGTTGGCCTGCTGCAGGTTGGCACCGAATGCCTCGACATCCTTGGGGTTCTCGTCCTTGGAGGCCAGCACCGCCATGGGGATGTTGACACTCTTGGCATCGTTGGGGTCGAGCATCGCTGGGTGGCATTGCACCGCCGCCTTGAACAGCTTGTTGTCCTGACCAGACGCCAGGGTCGTGATCTTGCCTCCCCAGCAGTAACCCAGGATCGACCAGGACTGGAAGCTGCCGCCAGCAGCGAGCTTGTTGGCCTCGGAGACAATGGAGGGGATCTTAGGCAGGTTTGCGGGAGGAGCAGCCTTGGTTTGGAAGAAGTTACCCAGCTTCTGCTTGTGGTCGTCGGTCTGAGGAGGGAACCAGGTGATGTCGGCCGGCTCGCCCTGGAAGAAGTCGGGGATGAAGACGCGGTACTTTTGCTCGCTCGCGGTGGCCAGGATGTCGGCACCCTGGATGGTCTGGGGGAAGAAACCGAAGATGTCTGAAAGTCATTGCAAATCTTAGCATGGGCTTTAGGCAGGTTGGGAACGGGTCTATCATACCGTAGATGACGAGGATGGCCTTGGTAGCGGATTCGGGGCCGGTGACGTCTGGGTAGAGAATTAGTTGGTCCTTTCTGATCAATTGTGTTTGACCTACAAGTCTTCAAGCCATTGATGGTCTTGTATTCGCCCTTGCCCTGGTAGCCCTGGGCCACGATCGGGGGGATGCTGGTGACGGTGAGTATAAAAGACAAGCCATTGACAGGGCATTACTCACGAGCAACAAGCCTTGTTGACACCAGACATGGCTGTAGAGGAACAGTGAAGGGGGCGCACGATACGACTGGAGAGAGGTGTGACGGGGGTCAGGAAGGACCTTCTGAGAGGGAGAGTCAGAAGCTGTCTGGAGAACATGTTAGAGACACAGGCGGATGGCGGACGCACAGGGAGAATGAGACGGATGAAATTAGGTTGGGTGTGGGATGGATGGATGAGAAAGTGGAGAAGAGGAAGAAGAAGGAAGACGGGGGAGAAAGAGACGACAACAGGATTAAATGAAGCTGGGGAAAGAAAAGAGCCGAGATGCGAGGCCGACACACAGTAACCTGGGAGGAGTAGCATTTAGCAGTGAAGCTACCCCACCTGCCCTCGACGTCATCCGAATTCATCCCCGCCAATCCCGATTTCGCCCGGACTTCCCTTCTTCCCCTTTCCCAGGGTCAGGCGTTCGTATCAAATCACTTGGACAGTGTTGCATATATAATTATGATGTGCCTTATATAGAGCTTCAATTTTAACAGGAAGGATAATAACATCTTGCATATGCGGGGAATAGCCTGGACCGGGCTGAGCATTGATACTCTCCTGTCAGCCCCACCATTACCATCCCTTGGAACCATTCGTGAATCTTCTCACGACCACTACTACAGCCATTCCCCAAGATAAATCTCATTTACTTCTCCAAATGAACTATCTCACAATATTTACGAGGAATAATTCATGGTTTGGGAGACATGCTTACAAGCGAGGTTAATCCCGACCGGAAGCTAAACAATACGGTCCATGGTAAGTAAGGATTGATCTTTAAGTATACCTTAGCAACTACACCCTCTTGACATTCTCAAATACTTCATATGATTGTCAAATGTTCAGAGTTGGTTGGCTTAATGTAGGGACGATAAAACATGTCATTATTCTAAGCTCTCTATATTGTTCACGAAGTCTGGCTGAAACGCAGTATTACTTGATTGAATTTTTTATATAATCCATCAGTGTCCTCGGTATGACCTTGACCTTACCTAGTAGTTATACTACATTCCCCGATGTGAACGATCGTATAGAATCACTGTAAACGATAGTAGCGTGCTATTCCGCTGCTCACGATTCATACATATTACCCATCAGCTTTACCATCCCCCTTGCTGTGTGGACTTAGGTGTCGAGACTTCCGAAAACGGAAAGGAATGCCATAGGAGCAGCCAGATACCGCTCTTCTTTACAAGTACATACACTTAAGAGCCTGGCCATGCGTTTACTAATGATCATTCGCCACCCTACAGAAACCATCCTATTTTGCATGCCTACCAGATTTGTATTGTTACACTGCATGTAGAAAGCAGAGCGTGATGCATACTTGGGCCACTGATAACTGCGGTCGCCACATTCCAGGCTCCTCCTAGGGCCTACTCGCTTATCAGGACGCAGTACATTTAATCATCAAAATCCAGCACGATGCTGGCATGCATAATGTGGGCCGCCTCATATAAGACTAAGTCTGTCTTTCATGTCATGTATTTGAAGATTTCAAGCTGTGCTGATGAACCGAGTAGACACTTTTCCTAAGATATGGAGCACTACATGGATCATAGTCGATGAAAACATACACAACTCTTTTACAACCAGGGTTTCGCGACATGCCAAACAGGGTGATTTTGATATGACAAGTCTCACTTTTTTTCATCATGCTCGCAGCTAATTATCTCCGAAAATTGGTCTTGTTGGCCATGGTACTGTCTTGAATCGATGTGCCAACAAGAAGTCATGTTAATGGGTCCAGCTATCAGGGCTGACATTCCAGCCTTGCGTCGAATCTAATCTCGTGCTGGAAACTGCACTGTAGATCATGTCAATGTCTGACTCCTCACAGGTCTCGTTCTCTCCATAGATAATTCGACTCTTTTTTCTATGGTGCTAGAAACAATCGGCCAGTCATGATGTTATGTTTCTTATGCTCAGATCCTTGCTTGCCCCCACGGTCAGGATCTGCAAAATATAGTTCGCTACTGAAACTGCTACTATATGTTACTGCATATAAATGCCGGTTGATCCCTGTACTGCTAGTTCTCATCCCGGTATCGGCATTGTGGTAGCAGCCAAGCCGGCCATTCTGCCTCAAAGTCTTGGTATCCGAGAACAAGTATATGTATAAATATTGGTATTACACCTGACATGGCCGGCAGAGAACATTACTCGCTCAACGAAGCCCTTTGGATTAATATGACTCTACTGGTTTCAATGTATACCTAGCAGCACGCATTGAAGCTTCTTGCCATCTTTGAAACGCAAGGGATTATATAGCAAAGCCTATCTTAGGACAAAGCGCTCATATCACTGCAGATGATCAGATAACGGACATACAATATTTCACATAAAGAAATATTCAATTCTTTGGATACCATTGATCACTAGACATCTTAGTACCTCACAAATCACCTCATCCCGACCAAGCAATCAACATCCTATCTGCTCCACTCGCTAGTGCTATAACCACTCACCCAAGAAGCACGCCTTCTTACCCCCCATTGACACCACCCGTACTGATCCCCGACACCGCACAGACAATTCAAGCTTCTTGCTGTCATCCAGTCACATTAAACAGATAGGCAGGAAGAATAGACTCACCTTCCGGAGATTTACACGACACATGCAGCTGCAGGAAGATGCAGTAGATAGGCAGTTGTCACGTAATACAAACAATGCGATGGTGACATCGATGTCTCCAAGCATCTGCCAACGCATGTAGGTATATCAATGGTCTTCATCACTCGTTAACTTCTATACAACTGTAAACTATACACAAAACAAAAACATCACAATGTTCGCTAATAAGAGATTCCCCCGGATACGATGGTTTTCGCCAGACGACTCTCCGTCGGAACGACGTCTCCTCTTGAAACTCGACCTTCTCATTGTTCCTTATGCTTTTCTCGCTTACTGGACGAAGTATATCGATCAGGCAAATATTAGTGAGTCCACAAATCGGTACTTCAATGGTCACAATGATATCGATACTAATGTCTGCCACCAGACAATGCCTACGTCTCTGGAATGGAGCAATCCCTCAACCTACAGGGAAATGATCTCGTCAACCTCCAAACTATCTACACCGTTGGTGCTGTCCTGGGTCAACTCCCATTTGCTTACCTATTCACCAAATACCCCATCTCGTACCTGATCCCGGGGATGGACATACTCTGGGGGGTCTTCACTCTGCTGCAATACCGCGCTACATCGTATGAAGAGATGATGGCATATCGATTTCTAGTAGGATGGTTCGAGGTATATCCAACCCAAAACTCCTACCTCCTTTACACAGAATAACCGACATTTCATAGGCTGCCTTCTTCCCCGGAATGCACTACATCTTCGGTAACGTCCAACCCACCAACACCACCCTCCAAGAGACATCTAACACCTCCAGGCTCATGGTACCAAAGCCACGAAATCGCCCGGCGCGGGGGCTTCTTCTACCTCGGCCTAACCCTAGGCACGCTAACAGCAAGTTTCATCCAAGCGGGGGCATCCGCACAACTCGACGGAGTAAACGGCCTCGCCGGATGGCGCTGGATGTACATCATCTGCGCGGTGATCACCATCCCCGTCGGGATCCTAGGATTCATAGTCCTCCCAGGGACGCCCGACAAACCGAACCGAATCGTGCTCAGCAAATCGGACATCCAACTCGTCCGAACCCGTCTACAGAAAGCCGGACACGGGGTCCAGGAATCAAGCGTCTCGTGGAAGACCTGTGCGCGTGTCCTACGGAACTGGAAGCCCTGGGCACTGCTATGTGTGGACATTTTCTTCTGGAACGCGTGCGTGCAAACCACCACGGGTGGGTATCTTCTCTGGTTGAAGAGTCTGAATCGGTACTCGACTAGTAAAGTCAATGAGTTGTTTGCGATCGCGCCCGGGCTGGGTATGTTTTACACTCTGTTGGTGTGTTTCGCGTCGGATTTGGTCTTAGGTCCGGCGTGGGCGATTACGCTGGCGCATGTGTGGAATATTATTGGGCTGGTGATTCAGGTTATCTGGGATGTGCCGGAGTCGGCGCTGTGGTTTGCGTTCGCGACGATGTATTCGTCGGTGGCTATGTCGAGTGTGTTGATGGGGTGGATTAATAGCGAGATACGGCATTCGCCGGATGAGAGGGCGATTGTTTTGATTGTGTTGAATACGATTGCTCAGTCTACGACGGCGTGGACGCCGCTGTTGGTGTTCCCGACGGTCGAGGGGCCTAGGTTCACGAAGGGGTACTCGTTTGTGCTTGCTTGTGCGATCTGCTTGATTGTGTCGGCGCACGTTACGAGGTACTTTATCGAGAGAGAGTATGTCTGCTTCGATGGTTGCGGTTTGGGTGATGCTAATGTGTCTAGGGATCGCGCGATAGCTGCTAGTGATGAGGACTCCGGGGCTTCTCGAGACGAGCGAGAGTCTGGATCTGCTGTCGTGCAGGTTTCACGGCCTAAGACCGAGTATAGGCATACTGATGGGGAAGGGATAGACGCCAAGTGAAGATAGAGGGGATGGAATTAGTCAATTAGACGTTCGGGATAGAGTGAGCCATCTTATCTAGCTGTCACGCAATATACCTGCATATGGTGTAGACTTAGCATCCACTACCGTCCGGCACCGGAGCACAGTGTCACATAGAAATACTAAGATCCTGTCGCGCATGATGCGGGGAAAATGGCGAATTTGTATCCTGCATGTCCATCCCACTGATAACACGCTTGCGCCATGGCAACATCTGATGGCGGGATTGGTGAGGGGTTCACACCACACCAGACTATATCACTGCTACGTTCGAATGAATGTAGTAACCCAATACAACAACCGCAGATACAATGGGCGACATCAGTACAGACAATGGCCAAGATGGCAAGAAGCAGATCCTGCTCAATGCCTTTGACATGTCCACCGTGGGCCATCTGTCCCCAGGACAATGGAAGGTGAAAAACTCAACTTCACATCCTGCTCCTATACTGACATGAAGTATACAGAACCCAGCCGACAAGTCAGCCACAAAGCGCAAGCTAGACTACTGGATCAATCTAGCCAAGCTCCTCGAGCGCGGAGGCATCAACGCCCTGTTCCTGGCCGACACATACGGCGGATACGACACGTACGAAGGCAAACTAGACGAATGCATCCGACGTGCAGCACAATGGCCCGTCACTGATCCGACAATCGTACGTCCCCCTACCACTACATGGCAGGATGTATACTGATAAACGGAACAGCCCATATCCGCCATGGCAGCCGTGACCAAGAACCTCGCGTTCGGAATCACAGCCTCGACCTCCTTCGAGCCACCATTCCTCCTGGCGAAGCGCTTCTCCACGCTAGACCATCTCACCAACGGCCGCATCGGATGGAACATCGTGACTTCGTGGAAGAAAGCAGCCTTCAAGGCCATTGGTCTTGACACGCCCATCGAGCACGACGAGCGATACCGCCAAGCAGATGAGTACCTGCGCGTGCTATACAAGTACGCCCCCATACCTCCCAACCCCTATACCTTCCCCTATCCACTAACATGAATCATGCAACAGACTCTGGGAATCCTCCTGGGCGCCCGACGCCCTCAACCCGGACCCAGAGAACGACAGCTACGTCGACCCCGACAAGGTGCGCCAGATCAACCACAAGGGGAAATACTTCACCCTGAACACGCGCCACATCGTGGACCCGTCCCCGCAACGGACCCCATTCCTCTTTCAAGCTGGCACTTCAGCAGCGGGGTCTTCCTTCGCGGCGACACACGCCGAAGCGATCTTCGTGTCGAGCCACTCGCCCACCGTCCTGCGGCCCAAGATCGCCAACATCCGACGTCTAGCTGCCGAGCAAGGGCGTGATCCATCGTCGATCAAGTTCTTCGCGACGTTCACACCGATTATCGGACGGACGGACGAGGAAGCGCGCGCTAAGTATGAAGAAGTGAAGAAGTACGCGTCTGTGATTGGCGGACTAGTTCTGTTCAGCGGGTGGACGGGGATTGATATTAGTCGGATCCCCATTGATCAGGATATCACGGCGGCGGACTCATTAGAGGCGCATAAGGTCACGAGCCAGTTGGATGCGTTTACCACCACGAGCGAGGACGTGCCGCGGTGGACGCCGCGGGTCGTGGCGGAGAAGGCGGCCATTGGGGGATTGGGCCCTGTTGCGGTGGGGAGTCCGGAGAGGGTAGCGGATGAAATGGAACGGTGGGTGAGGGAGGCGGATCTGGATGGGTTTAATTTGGGGTATGTGACGACTCCGGGGACGTTTGAGGATGTGGTGGAGTTGTTGGTGCCGGAGTTGAGGAGGAGAGGGCTGTATCCTGATGCTGTTGCGGATGAGGATGAGGAGGAAGGGTTGACGGCGAGAGAGAAGGTGTATGGACGGGGGCAGAGGGAGTTGAGAGCAGATCATCCGGGGAGTAAGTACAAGTATGATGTTTATGTTGAGGAGGAAGAAGCAGCCCAGTAGTCTATTCACATAGCCATATAGCCACATACAGTGATTACTGGATAGATCCTGTGACGACAAATAAACTACCACAACCCAAAGCCACCACAGCGCCGCAGCCTTCAATCCCAGTCTTAGTTACCCACCACTTACCAACTTACTGACTTACTTCCCCCAGTCTACTTTCACAACTAAACATTCCCCATCCCTGACCCTTCATGTTCCACCCAACACAGCAAGCATAGCATGGCAAGGCATGGCATGTTGTATGTGTCCTGCCTAACCCAAACTAAATACCTTCTCAACTTTCCCCGCCCCCAGCATTCCTCCCTAACCACAACCGCCAAGCATGCATGGGTCCAGACCAGTCTAGACTTTTTTCTCACCCCCAAAATTCTCACTAGCTTAGAATGCGAATCACTTTTTCCTTCCTTTATTTGGGTTTCTCCTTCGGCCGGTAGAGTCAAGCGAGAGACAGAGAGAAAGAGGGAGAGAGAGACATTAGGCTTGCAGTAGCGATGCAGCGATCTCGTGATCGATCGATTGCTGCAGCAGTGGTGTGAGTTCCGTGCCGGATTTAGATTTGTTTATTTAGGTAGTGAGTTAGTTTAGTTTAGTTCGTATTGGTGTATGGTATGTATGTATGTATGTATGTATGGTACGGTATTCATTTATTGATGTTGTTGTCTATATTTGATGGTGGAATATAAAATAATAATAATTGATTAATGAGGGTTTTTTGCCAAGCTGCCAAGCTCGTACGGAGGGACATAATATGTCCATATATCCATGATTGGGGGTCTTGGTGTGCTTGGCAGGTATCCTTTACACGGATGGAAGATATTTGGTAGTGAGGTGATGGATTATTGTTTCTAAGTTATATCTTCAGAATGTAGTAGACTGTAGACTGTAGATGAGATGGTGGGATCTGAGGCGGTGTGCACTCAATGAGTAAATTTCTGAAACATGCAGGTAGATGCTTGGGTTAAGACATGAATAGAGTGGCGATAAGTGTTGCCAATGATATATTACTATCTATATAAGTGGGTTTGCAGTGGATATGGTGGATAAGTAGGGACTGACTGGGGATGTGGATATGTGGCTACTTTTAGGAATATCCGTCTACAGTATGCATGCATCGGAGATACCACCATTATGATAGTAGTATCAACTTGATGCCAGAATACTACACAACCAGCAGAGCATAAATATATATAAATAAAGCAAGATTGGTATCGCCACACAACCATTGGAGGAGAAATCCCCAATAATGACCCTACTCCAATATAAACATCCTCCTAACACTACACGAGATAATATAACTAGTATAGTGATTACTATCTCTTTGTCAGAGTAGTACACCCCCGTCGCATTCTCACCCACTAGATACTTTATCGGATATCGGATTACGATAGTCCGAGATCAATATGAATATCCATCTTATAGTAACAATCATATCACTGTCACAGACACACACACACACTCAATCTAGGAATAGAAACATGATAACAAAGCGAGCAAGACACTACTACATTCTATACCTCGGACTGACTCGGAGATACCTCCTGTTATAAGTAGTAACTCCCACTGTATAACAAAGCCACTTATAGTGTGCACAAACCAGGGCTCCATTCATTCATTCAATCACTCACTGCAGTCAGTTCAGGGGGAACCGAACCCCGACCGACCAATCAGGTTCGTTAGTTATCACCTCTCTCTTCCCTTAGCATGTGAATCTGTCTTTTTCATCTCCATCATGCCTAGGTTGTATCTATGTATACCACCTTCGGTCACCTCCGCAGCTAAGTATGTATACAGCCCCCTACTAAGATCTAAACCCGTGTCACGGGAGCAATGCAACAATACCTACTATAACACTCCTAATATATCTACAAGAACGGAGTACCACCCCCCTCTCCCCATAAGGCCAAGCCAAGCCAATCCGTAGCATAGATACCATGCTACTTAAGTATACTAGCTAGCTAGATCAAGCTTCCTGCAGCACTGGCTCGGGCTTTTCGCCATGGCGCTCGAATGATTAGGCGAGCTAGTCTAGACATGGGGACAGACTAGTTAGTTGACTAGGGTAGTGTAGTGGCGAATCGCTTACTTGCTTGTCTGCTCGGGATCCGGGGTTTGATTGTATTGTAAGTACTAGACTGCGTGAGGGTAGAAAGAGGAAAGAAGAAGAGAGGTGGAGCGGACGGAGCATTGGCTGACATGCATGGATAGTTGTGTATGTATGTGACTAGTCGGGTAAGTGGTGTGTCGGTAAGATAACCGGGGAGATGGTTGTGATGGGGTGGGAGGGGAATTGAATAGGGGGGGATTTTTAGTGAGTGGAATGTATGTACTAAAGGAAGACGGAATGATCACCTGGTGGGCATTTAGCTTAGTTAGTTGGGTTTATCGCGCATTGACTGACTGACTGACTGAATGACTGACTGACGCCTTGCATGAGGGAACTTACTGACTGACCATGCAATGGTGCTTGCTTACTTGAAGTGTGTATGAGTGTATGAGTGTATGGTACTAAGATGAATAAGGAGTAAGCCTCCTGAAGGATGCGAGGCTAGCTAGCTAGCCTTCTTTGCATCAAACTAGCTCATTCACTCACTTTCCCCATCATCAATGGGTGAGTATGACTATCCACAGGCGAGTCATTCCCTTCAGTGGGCATGTCCGACTTCGAGGTAACTGACTAATGGCTACCTACAAGTAACTTGCTATTCTTCTAGACCGCAATTTCACTTCATCCACAACAAACCTATATGAACAAAGTACAGTTACAGTAAGTCAACAATGAGCGATTAACAAATATACTTTTTTCCCACTTACTGACTTTCTTTACTTTACTTACTTGAATTGACCCGTCAGGGAAAGATACAAACAAATAAAAAACTCCCTTAGGCTACTAGCTACGTTGCATCCCGCCGGATGGCGTAAGGTTCGTAAACTGAATCCGCTTCAAGCTTTTCGGACGGAGTCTGAGCTCGAGCCTCTTCTCTTCTCTTTTCTCTCCTTTCTTGTGAAATTTGTCGTAACGCTGTTTAGGATAGATATGGAAGAATCCTGTTTCGTGGTGGTGATGGTGGTGGTGGCTTATTGACTTGATTTCTCAGGTAGAGTGGTTGTTAGTATGATCTAAAAGGTTGTAATCATTAAGCATATCCCGCAGATCCCGAATCCAATCGAAGACGTGTTGGCGTTTGAGGCTTAAGGCCGACTGTATGACACTTTGATAGATAAAGTTGTGGTGGAATTGAACACAGCAAGGCTGTCATTTACAGTTGCCGCCGCTAATCAGTCACCCATGGCTCCCCTTTTTTCCGGGAACATATCTAGGAATGTGTATGCGATTTGGTGTATAAACTTAAGTTGGTACTTATGTCTACGCTGATTCTTTTACAACACTAGGCTATAAAACCTTCCTCAAATTGAGTTCGTCACTCCACAAGCTGAGTGGTTAATGTGTCAGCCCGCGACATCTGATATAGTTACACTCCATGTGTAACCTGCAAACTGTGATATCTCTCCTATCCTCCTCCCCCGTATTTTTAAGTTCGGTTGATGATTCACCTCGTCCGTTACAGTCCACCTATCAGCAGCAACACACCTACGCAGCCAAGCCTGATGTGTAGGTAAATCATGTTCGCTGGTTTAGCGCGAATAAGCACCTCTCTTGGCCCCCTTCCCCCCCCCCCCCCCCAAGCCGGAACGAAAAAGTATAAATCTAGGTTGACAGCAAGGTTAGGAGACGGGCGCAAGGAACACCGTGACAAGAGCGATAGCTATGAGCCTATCACATGTTGTCAATCCCGGTCGGGTTGACGACGCCATCTCACTTAGTACCTCGTAGATATTATTATCGAAGTAAACTCAGTCCGTCATGGTTGAAAGGTATCAGCGACAGCACGTAATCTACTCTAGTCATTGTTGCGGCGGTAAGTACGGTGCGGAATCTGCCGGCTGCTGCTATCTCCTATCTATCTCCTAGCTTGCAGACGGATAACGTCTGAGCAGACCCTTTTCGAGGCCAATGCACACTAGCAGCTCTCCTGAGCGGCTAGGGAGACCACCGGTTGGTTTAGTGGGTATCTAGTCAGAGTCATTGCTATTTCAATACGTTAAGTCGGCAATTAGTCCTCCTGGCTATAATCTCGCAGGTTCCATGCTGCGATGGCGACTGAATGAAGGGGGCAGAAAGACTGGTCATAAAGATGTGCTTGATCGACGATGCACAGATCACATTGGCTACAAGTTGACCCATCGAACCCCCCTGTCTATGTAGGTCGCACCAAGTTGCACAGGAGTAGCTTCCGGGCAGGGTTGTTTGCCCGCACCGCGGGGTTTGGATTTTTGTTCGTAATGGCAAGGAGAGACCCCCTTGCGAGACACTGCCGAGAGGGTACAGCATGGCGTGGCATGGCATGGCATAGCATGCGTACGGAGGATAATATGGGATAACTGGCTGAATCTGGTGTCGAGAGGGAGGGATGGATGGATGAAGACAGTTTGCTTGGTGATTATTAATGCGTCTGTCACCGTGGCCGCCACCGCCCTCGATCTCCCGACCCCTAAACCCCCCGCCAATACCGACAGGCTGGTGCTGGCCGCGCCTCCCGTCGGGAAAGGCGAGAGATGGTGGACCGTTAGGTTCCAGGGAGAAGAGGCCAAGCTTGTGATTTCCGGCGCCTCTTTGTTTGCGCGGTCTGGTCACGCACTACCCAGGACATGGGGGGGATGAGGAGAAGGAGGAGGTAAAGCCCAGGTACTACCCAAGGAGGCAGTAGCCTCCTCCTCCAGTAGGTAAGTACCCTGGACTGGGGCTTTATTTAGCGGTAATCCTAGGCCGGGGAGAGGTTCGTTGATAGGTAGGTCTGGTCAATCCACGGATCCTTCTCGTCTGGCAACCTCCCAGGGAACCAATGACTGCGGTGGTTGGCATCTAGTCCACGGGGCTTGCATATGCGTTTCTTCAGCGGATTGATTTGAAACCCGACTGTTGACACCATCGCGGATGGCGGTGATTAAGGTTGACCTGGTTGACGAAGCCATGCTGAAGCCATCCGAGGCTATCCATACGTGAAGTACACAACAAGCGAATACAGAATGGTGTTTCCATACCAAAACACCAATACCACGGATACTGATAAGCTTAGCATCTAGAAAGTGTAGTTTTATGTCCAACTTCTCTGAGGTTCTCAGAATGAACAGAACAGAGTAAGTGACCGAGGGAGTGTAGGTGTACAGCTTGCGCGTGTCAAGCAAGACGGGCGCCTGACTGGCCGGCTATCTTGTCCCAACATGCAGGCCGACCAGCCAGGCAAGTCAGGTGGGGCATCACGGAGGGAAGAGTCGACGCTAACGCCCGGATGGGGATAGTGGGCCACACCCGAAGCCCGAGCCAGCCAGTGCAGACTCTCTTCCAAGGCGCTAGTACCGGGCGTATCGACGTTGTACCACCTGGGTAAACACGAACAGAGCAGGTAAAATATTCAGACCGACCGTCTGTATGGGAGTAATCACCCAGACTAAGACCAAGTAGTAAGTAGTTAGATAGATGCTACTTACGGAGTAGTCTACTACTGAATACTGAGTACTGAGCAAGTATACTGCCAGACACGGACCTATCCACCAATCAGTAGCGCTGGTCCAAGATTTGCGAAACTGTGGTCAGGCCAGTCCCTGCCTATCGCTTGGTTCTTCCTTCCCCGGGGGAATGAATGAAAGAGTACAGCACGGTAAGTAGGGTGGATGGCCCGCAGGACTGACTGACAAGTGCCAACAACCCTATCGTGGTCAGTCCAATATGCGCTCGTATTGGAAGTTGGGGGGATCCTCGGAGGAATGGGACAGAATGATTGGAATCTCATCCTCCAGCGATTCAAACGATCGGGGGGACTGCCCCCCGTCAGAGCCAGGGTCCCAGGAGAAAGAACAGGTGACCTTGGCCGTGGAATGGAAGAAGCGGACCAGGGACCGTTTGCCTTTGACGGAGAATGGGTTTTTTTCTGCGCAAGTGCATTGAGATGAGGGCCGGGACGCAGTGTCCGTGCGAGCAGAGCAGGGCCCAGGCCAGAGCAGTCGATGGCCGACGGATACGAGGTACCATAAAAACAAAAAATACCATCAACCGTGGATCGAAAACCACCTTTCCCTTTGGGTCCCGATATTGTTTCATCCAAATCTGGGAGCATTTCAATTAGTGATGTCTTTTATCTTGTACCAGCAAGTCATTTGATACCATACTAGGACATCTTCCCCCCCAGGACGTAGAATGTTCCATTGGTGGATCTCCCCGTCGAGCTATACCTAAGTAATTCTCCGTACATCGGCCGGTCGCGGGCTGTTCTGCTAAGAATAATCTATCTTCTCCCCCAGCTGCCAGCTAATTATTGCCGATAATGTTTCTAATAATTATGACTTCCAAGAATTATGATGCTTACCAGCATTGAGGGACCGCCATGGCTTTCTTCCTGCTTCTTCCCCCCCCCCCCCCCCCATCCTCTCGCCCCGACCCGATCAGCCTCAGCTGTGTCCTCCACCGCCCGGCATCTGTCATGCATTCCTCGACGCAAGGAGCAACGATCGCTTGCCTGCCCCTTTTCGGGTCCCCCGTGCTTTGCTTTTTCGCTTCTTTTCTTTTCTTTTCTTTCTTTCTTTTTTTTTCTGTTCGTTTGGTATTTTATTTTTTGATTTTCTGGTTTGGTGTTGATTGCTGCCAGTCCACGTCGATTGGCCATGGCGTGTCCTCCGTAAATGGCCTGTTCGCTGGCCCTCTTTTGCTACTGCTTCCTGTTCGGCCCCTCTTCTCCCCTGGTGCCCTGGAAGATGAACCCTGGGTGGACGCGTCTCTATCCGTGCCATCATTCTGATCGTTGTTAATTCTCCCGACCATCCGCCGTCGATCTGGAGAAACCATCCCCCTCCTTTTCCCTCCTTCCCCTCGTCTGTGATCGCTACCCCCGACGCAGAGGGCTAAGCTTATTCTTGACTCCACCAAATAGGGCAACAGCGGCCAGCATTCCCTGCTGGGTCGGGGTGGCCGATCGACCAGACGGGACGGCGCTCCACATGCCTATCTATATACATACATACAGCCAACCTAGTTTTTACGATCCCAAGATCCGTATGGAGTAGTAATGGGAGAGGGGAAATAAGAAAATTAAAAATCAAAGGAAGGGAGGGGAGGATGTGGAGAAGGGAAAGAACAGAAGTACGGTGTAAAGTACAGTGACTTTGTTTTGTTACCTGAGAAGCTGCCAAAGGGGGCAATCAGCAAAATCCCAGTAAAAAGGCAGTTTGAGATTGGATAAACAATACGGCGGAGCGACTAGACCCAAAAGAGACCCTGGGAGGGCTAACCGGTTTTCTGGCACCATTGATTCTGGCCCTTTTAGGGTCAAGTCCATCTGCAGAAGACGGTCTGGACGATTCTATTTGCCGGGCGAGATGACAAGAATCGTGTCCATATCTCGTCTCATCTGGAGGATATTGAGGAGGAAATGGGAAATTACTGGAATGATTGAAGAGTTCCCTGCTCATCAGGAGTAGATTATTGATTATTCATCTACTCCGTAATAAGAAATTCTATTATCAGCAATAGCTATCTCTGATTTGGTGGCCGACTAACCGAGTCGCCCCCCTCGACCGTGGGAAGCGCCAAAGGTGGAACGGAACAGCTTGGGCGACTGGACGAGCCCTGTCAACCACGTTGCCGTTGATCAGGCGTCGAGGGATTGGGAGACTGGGACTGGTTCAGTGTGTTTTAGCGAGCCGTCGTCGTTGGTTCGGCTTAGCTTAGGAAATGCTAGGCTAGGCTTAAGTGGTCGATAGTCAGTAGCGCTGGGGGTGGTTGGACCGGGAGAATGGCTCCATCCGGGTGTGGTTCAGGGTGAGCGAGGGAGAGACAGACTGAGTGACTGGTAAGGTTCAGTCAGGTAGGAAAGTTTGTTGCCAATGGTTCCTTTCAATAATACCGGCGGAACGTCCTGGGCCTGTCCGGGCGCGGCTGGGCTTGTCTCTCTTAGGGTGTGTGTTTTCTCCTAAATGCTGATTTTCTTTTCTACTTTTTCTGATTCACCTCATGGAGAGGGGTTTTGCTTTTTGCCTGAATGGACTCGCTCCATCACGGTTACATGAAATATAGCGAAAATAAACAATTTGTTACTAACTAAAAAGCATCAAATAAAAACAAGACAGAGGGTTGTGTTTAAAAATAAGTATACTAAATAATTTTGGAGAAAAGAAAAGTGAGCAACAGGCAAGCATTCATACATCCAGTCATTCATTACTGCTAAAATTTCGGTTGGGTCTTGGCCCCAATTGGGAATCCTCCACTCAATGCGGTCGGACCAGACTAGCTGCTTTGGATGCTGCTTTTTGTAGTCTGCTGATTGAGAAGATAATTATTCTTTTTTTCGGTCTTATTTTGTTTTTCTATTTCTTTTTTATCGACTGCTGATGGAATGAATTATATTAAGATTAATAAAATACATTACGACGAATGAAGATTGGACTGGGATAGTCCTGCGTGAGTATGGGATGAATGTCATGCTTTGTATCTCACCATCTCTCCCTATTTACTCTTTTCTCTCTCTGTGTCAGTCTGACCCTCCTGCTTGGTATCTTCAGTAGTGGTCAAGACTGGTAGATAAGTAAATTCAAACCATGTCCCAAAGAGTAAACAAATAAATAGAAATAAAGATAAAAGCAAAAAAGTAAAAGGAAAAAAAAAGAAAAAAAAAAGAAAGAAAAAAAAATAAAAACTGCGTGTGAAGGAGAGGGAGTTAGTCATTATCGGACCGTCAGGGTGGGTATGTTCTCCCTGGTATTTTTTCCCGGCGTGAACTCAACCCCCGCGCTGGCCAGACCCGGCGCTGGACTGGTCTGGATACGTCTCCATTCCCGGCTTGTTTGGTCCTCCCCATTTTCGCCCATCAGCAAATAATCCATATTATTATTCATATTCACTCTCCATCCCGAGACTTTCTTGCTGTTCTTTCTCGTTTCCCACGAACAATAAAAGATCTCCCTCCCTGAACTTACCCCCCTCAGTTGCTTGTCTCTTCACGACTTCTCTTTTTCTCTTCTCCTCTCCTCTTCCTCCCTGCCGTGCAAGCTTATCCAACTAGCATCTTCCCTCCTCTCATCAGCGCCACCCACGACTTGTCCGATCTTCACCACTAATTAATTCCCACTCTTTCAGCTCCCACCAAATCGTCCATCATCCACCACCACCACCACCACCGCAAACTCCCGACTCCGACTCCGCCCGCCAATCTTCTCCTTCCCGCCCTCCCAAATCTTGCTCTACGCGCGCCGGATCCTACCATCCCCGCTGCCACTCAACTCCCGTCCATGGTACTCTAAACTGTCATTCCGCCTGATCTTCATCCGCGCATCCACATCAACACTCGACACATAACTACTCCTGTCTTCTCTCGTGCGCATCGCGTGAGGGCGCGTTGGCCTGCCTGGAGAAAAAAAACAAGATCATGCCGTTGTCTTGACTAGTTTCTCATCGGAATACACCTATCCTACCATCCTACGACCTACCTCGTCGATCTTTCTCCATTGCCGTGTTCGCGCTTGATTCTTCTGTCGCATCAGCACCCTCGCTCCATCGGAAAGGATATGACTTCCGGATAAAACACAGGGGTCAATCCAACCTGACGTGATATTTCCATCGATCGTGAAACAACCGACACAGGTGGTACCCGTCGAGCATCATCATACCCACGGTCGATCTCCCAGGACCACCCCCGTTGCAGACTCAGATCGCTGATCGCGATCCGATCGCCCCTCCTGGATCCTCCAGACATTGCCGGTGGCCTGTCTGGCAGTCGATACTGGACCCTTGCATCTGACTCGGTCGCCTTCCCGGGACATCTGTCCAGCACCTTGGCCGGCCCCTCTTCAGTGGTAGTGGGTGATTTATTTCCTTCCTCTAGCTTCTCACGCGAGACATCCGCCAACCTGGCTGCCCTCGCGATCCCCCCTCCAGGCATGGGGACGGCGCTCGATGCGCTGACTACCCACCAGCCGTTGAACTCGCGTCGTCCTGCAGCCCCGACGCTACCCAGCTTTGAGCTTCCTGCACCCAACTTTCAGACCAGCGTCAAGTACGCCCATCACAATCCTCCGCCTATTAACCCCAGCGTCAGCAACCTTCTCACACCCCCAGCGACCACGCAGTCGGGTGAAAAACTCCCTGCTACGACCTCGCACACAGCCACCACCACGGCACCCACAAATCCGGAGTTGGCTCCGTACTGGCAAAGCCAGAGCGCATATCAGAGTGGGTCAGGGGCAGCAGCTGCCCGTCAGTCGTGGAACTCGAGTGTGGTGTATCCGAGTCGAGACACCTTCTCTCCGTCGGTGAATTCCCTGAATCGCAATCCCGCCACATCGACTCCAGGCACCGAGCACATTGCCCAGCCATACGAAATGAATCACTTGCCGCCGTTTCACCAATCTGCCTCGGTCTCCGCTGCTGCACCACTTCAGGCGGGTGCTCCTCAGCAGCATCACGCAATGACACACGCGATGTTGTCAGCACACAACCCGTTGCCCAACCCGACACCGTCGCCGCATCCCCTTCCCTCGAACGACCCCTACATGGTCAAATCATCGTCTGCCCCAGCCTATGGGACTATCCAGCAGCTGTCCAGCCCACCGGGCGGCTATTCGCCGTACGGACAACAGGGCATCGTGCCCAACCGGGTGGCATCAAATCCGCACCCCTCGCACCATCTGAACTATCAACGACAGCCATGGCCGTCATATTCGCTTCCGGCGATGAACGGACCCATCTGGACGAATGTGCACAATCCGAACGGGCAGATGTCACTCACCGGAAACTTGCAGTCCGGGGTGCTGCCTGGGTTGCCTGGGTACAACAGTGGGCACGTGGCCAATATGCAGCAGATGCAGCAGTTGTATGGGGGTCACCCACCCCATCCGGGTCACGGCGCTCCAGGACCCACCAACGATCGACCGTTCAAGTGTGACCAGTGTCCACAAAGCTTCAACCGCAACCACGACTTGAAGCGACATAAGCGTATTCACCTCTCGGTGAAGCCGTTCCCGTGCACCCACTGCGACAAGAGTTTTTCACGCAAGGATGCGCTCAAGGTGAGATCATATCTTCTCTAGTTTCTCGGTATAGTCTAACAGTGTACAGCGACACATTCTTGTGAAAGGCTGCGGCAAAGACGGCTCTGATGGCATGAAGCCAGGGGATCACGGGATGGTCAAGGAGGAGGATCGAAGTGACGAATCAAATGGACAGCACTGAGACGGGATTGGCGTTTATCGCATGTTCTGGAGTTGATGGAGGGTCGTTACTGTATTTGATTGACCAGCTACTCTGGACGGCGAGTTTGTATTGATTTGACTGTGACTTATTTTTGACGGGACAGGTTGGGACCGGATTGTTGATTGTTTGCTTTGTTCGGGATGGCATCAGCGTCGGGCAGCCTGATTCATGTATACGTATGTAAGTAGAGGCGTTGGCCAGCGTGTATGGATTGGAATGTTTGTTATTTACCATCTTTTATTCCTTTATGAGCGATGCTTGTTTTTGTTTCAATTTGGTCCGACTCAGATTGATTGAGTGACACATGAGCAACCTGTCAGATGGGACTATGCAAGGTCTCCGGAAACATTACTACTCCGCCAAAGTGATCAAATCACTCACCGCTGCAATGAGTGCCCCATGCCAATGTCCATTAAAGCTGCCACTATTGTCAATACTTGTCTTTTGCTATTGCCAGCATCGCCAACAGACAACTTGCTGAATATAGCCACATCATCCACACCCTCATCAACCAACCATGCCTTCCCCCCTTCCCCTCCTCCCTCTCTTCCTCTTCACAACGATAACCCTAACCACCACCACAACCACCGCCCAATACCTCAAAGACATCAACCCCATCGCGGTCGACTACCCCGTTCACGTCGACTTCGTCCCGGACTCCACCCACCTCGCCGACCTCGAATCCCCCAAATTATCCGAAGTCAACACCACCGTCTTCGAATGGTGGTACTTCGACGCCGTCTCCTCCACTAACCCCAATGCCTCTATTGTCCTCACCTTCTTCACCACCACTGCTACTGCATTCCCTGCCGTCCCGCAGAACCTCTCCTCCGTCCTGCTCACCTACGTCTGGGCTACCTTGCCGAATGGTACCACTGTGTCTCAGAATATCGTCCCCATCGATGCGTCGGTGATGGGCGATCGCGAGGTCAGTTCCGGGGGGTGGGAAGGCACGGGTGGTTGGGCGGGTAGGGAATCGGGGTATGAGGCGTGGGTGGGGTGGGAGGGGGGAGGGTTAGTGGGAGGATAGTGTTTAGGGATGTGAGTATACCTTGATATTACATAATAGATGTTGATATGCTAATGGTAATGATGGTGAGGGTAGCTCGCTCCACCACTCCTGCCCTGCTCGACGCCTCAGCAGACGAATCGGGCGTTGGGACTCGGTGAGGGTTTGGGATGGGTGAGTATGGTGCCGGATTCGCATGCTATGGTGGATTTGGTGGTCGATGGGGAGAAGGTGCAGTTTATGGGGTTTGGGTATCATGATAAGGTATGTATCTTTCTCCTCCTCGTACTTCGTTGTGTGCGTGTGTCTGATAGGGTTAGAATTGGGGAAATCGCCCGTTCCAAAATACCGTCAAGACTTGGTCTTGGGGCCATGTGCATATTGGACAGTATGCGTTGGTGTGGCTGCAGTACACGCCTCGAGAGGGAGGGGATAAGAACAACACCACGCCGATTGTGAGCGCCTATCTGGCGCGGGATGGGAAGGTCATGCAGTCGGGCTGCCGTAACAGTATTATCAATATCGATGAGAGGATGACGGCGAGTAGCTACGGCGTGGATGTGGCGATGGACGATGTGCAGCTGCGGATCCAAGGGACTGTGGAAGTAGCTGGTGATGGGAAGAATTATTTCCGGTGGAATGGGGTAGTTTCGGGGACAGTGGAGGGCCAGAAACTGGATGGGGGAGTAGCTGTGTTTGAAGGGTTCCGGTTGTAGTAGTAGTTTCAACAAAGTTGTAGCTGAAATGGACACATTCGACTTGTCTATTTACAAGGTACCAGTACAGTAGCTAACTATGGAGTGTGATCATTTCAACCACTCCTCCACCAACCCCCGATAATCCTCCATCCCATACGGCTCCAACCACTTCAAACTGCCCTTCCGTCGCCAATCCAGTCCCATATCCTGCAACAACAGATCAATATACGGCAACGTGTCAAACACGAAATCAGGGTTTCTCTTCCCAAACCCCCCAGGACACCGATACTTCCCGAACTGCGTATGCAGCGCCATCTCCCACACCACATCCCCATCCACTTCATCCTCCATCAACCCCTTCTTCACCTCCACCGGACACGTCTCCCTCGCCTTCACCCCAATCCCATCCCCCATAAACGCCGCCACCCACAGCGCCTGCACCTGCGCAATCAGCGGCGTATTCACCGTCATCGTCGTCCCCAGCACCGCCACCGACCTCTCCTTCAGAAACGCCGCCGGCACCATAAACCGCACCAACCGGAACGGATGCTTCGCAGTAGCCGGTGCCCCAGGAGCCAGATGTTGATAATCCTCCTTCCCATTGACACCGACACTCATACTCTCGCGCAGCTTCGGGAACCGCGTCAAAATCTCCTGATCCGCCCTCTTCACCATCGGCGTACTCAAGTAATCCTCCGCCCACGGGAACCCCAACTCGCTCTCAATGCCCGCGGGTCTGAACTCCATATTGGGTTGGGCTTTCCACCCGGTAGCACAAATCAACCCCTCGCTCTGAATAACCTCCCCGGACTTACCCAAGTGAATACCCCCATCTTCGGTAAGTTTCACAATATCATCAATCACCAACCGTACCTTCCCCTCCTTAACTAGGGAGTAGAAATCTTCCTCATAGTTCAGAATACTCAGTCCACTAGCAATCCAAAAGCAACTGAACCACGGCTTCAACTTCTTCGTCTCCTCATGGCCGTCGTAGTTGTTTAGTGTCAACAGGTCATTCTCCAGCACCGCCCAGTACGCATTCACGATCTTCCGACCGAGCCAGGTACCATGCAGAAACTTCCGAATTCGTGAACACCCGTCCGCATCGCCCCAGATACACGGCGAGAACCAGGTCAACAGCCGCGTGGTGAGCAGCTTCTCGAACCATTTCTTCAAGGGCGTTACGTACGGCGGAGTCATCCACACCGGCCCGTGGCCAGTTGAGCGGATGATCCATGTGACGTTGGCACCGGACGTCGCGGCGGCGTGCACGGCGTCCCAGGCGGATTTGGTCCCGCCGTAGATGGTTACCTTTTTGTCTTTTTGGAAGAGGGTGGTCTGGTGGGGGAGGAGAGTGCCGGTGTGGGTGATGATGTGGGGGTAGGTTTCTTGTCCTGGGAGGTGTGGGAGGAAAGGCTCGGAGGTCATTCCTGTTGCTAGCAACAGCTTCTTTGTACGAATTATCTTCCTTTGGGCTTCGTCCGAAGATGAAGAGAAGGGGGATGTGCTGGTGGTGAGTGTCCAACCCCCGTCATTATCGTCGACGTGCTCGACGACCTCGACCTTCGTCTCGAGGCGGATCAGGTCCCGGATGTTGAAGTGGTCCACGTAGGCATTCAGGTACTTGTGTACCACGTGTCCCGGGATATATTCGCCCGGCTTCACCCCGAAGGTGGCGCTGTCCATGGGGAAGTCACTGTATTCGTAGGTGCCCAGCATGTTGTTGGTTTTGAGGCCCTGGTAGAGCCGGTGGGCGGCCCAGACGCCGCCGACGGTGGTGGCGCTATCCAGCAGGAGGATGCGGGCGGTGGGGTGCACCTCGTGGTAGGTTTTGAGGGCGGAGAGACCAGACCATCCTTTTTGCAGACTGTGTTAGTTGATGTGTTGTGAGGTAGGAGGGTGAGGATGGGTAAATGGAGTGGCATTGACATTGGGGAAAGGGAATGAGACGGGAAAGGGCATGCAAGGGATGGACGGAAGGATGAATGGATGGAAAGGTGAGTGGAAAATACCTGCTCCGACAATAACGAGATCGACGAATTCCATTTCCACAGACGACTCCATAGTGGATGGATGACGAATCCGTAGGTTGTGAATGGAGTGGATTGAATTGGATTGAATTGAATGAAGAAATTTAAATAGAGAGAAAGGATGAAAGAAAGAAGAACGCTGTGAAGAGGAAGACAATGCAAGGAAGGGAATGCCAGTCGGTGATTAAAAATAGACAATGTACTTTGTTGCTAATGTAACACAACCGCGCTCACAAGCATTTGCTCGAGTGGAGCAGCCACTGCCAGCGATTTATAGTAACACAAACACCCAAGAAAAGAATGGGGAGACCAGACGAAAAGAGAGGGGGGAAGGGGGGAGTATGACCGTTGGAAACCCGCCGATCGCGGGTTTTAATTCCGTCGACACTCCCTGTCTTGGCTGCATGATGGAGGGAAGGGGGACTTGGATTTACTCCGTTACTAGTGGCGGACTGACGGGATCACTGTCTGAAAACAGAGTAGTACAGTACGGACTACGGAGTACCAGGGAGGAATGGGCCGGAGGAAAAAAAAAAATAAGTAGGGACTAGATTGGTCTGCAGTTGAGACGGAAGATGATAGTT
Source organism: Aspergillus eucalypticola CBS 122712 (assembly GCF_003184535.1). Classification (NCBI taxonomy): domain Eukaryota; kingdom Fungi; phylum Ascomycota; class Eurotiomycetes; order Eurotiales; family Aspergillaceae; genus Aspergillus; species Aspergillus eucalypticola. The sequence goes on from NW_020290283.1 coordinate 1,083,333, forward strand.
AGAGTTCCGAGGAAATTGCAGAGTCCTCAACTTAAGTACGGAGGAACAAGGATGGGGGTGATACAGGCGCGTTCATTTGTTGGTTGATCGCAAGCGACGGCCGGCGCGGACACTAGTTTGGTAGTTGACAGTTAGGGTTATGAAAGGGCAGCTCCACCGGGATTTGGTCCCAATGTTCAGAGTTTGACCCGGTGATTCACTTGACAGGAATGACAGGATGTCAGCTTTGGTTGATTCCTGGATCGTCAGAACTTTGTCTTATACTTTAAGATATACGTAGTAAATTGACTTGTCAGTCAGCTCTTCACTGCCGCCCTGCCCTGCAGCTCTATCTGATTAATGCGATAAACTCAATATTCAGATTCAATAGTTGATGCATACACCTGCATTATGGATATGTCATGCATCCTTTGCATCCTGCGACTCAATTTCTGGGTCTGTGCTGATCGGCTATCCGTAAACTTGTGCCAACTTGTTGTTGCTGCCAAAGTACTAACTGCCGATGCCTCCGTAATCCCCGCGCCGATCTCTGTCTCTATCCGGTAATCATAGCGTTCTTCCTTCTTCATCCTCATCTTCTTCCCATCTCCACTGCCCCGTCCACACCCACACATACACGAACTGGGCCATGGCTTTCCCCCTCCGTCTCTTCCCGCGTAACGGCACACGGCCTGGCCTTGTTTTTGGGCTGGGTCTGATGCTTAGTATAGTCTAGTATAGCCTACCGGAAATTACAAGAACTGGTCCCCGTAGTTTCAGTCTAGTCCACTGTGTGGCCCAGTCGCCTCCCTATCTTGCTTAAGTGCCACCAAACTACTGCATCGTACTTCGGGCTCTCCCCTGTCAGGAGACAGAATTCACCAGGGAGGAAGGAGACAAAAAAAAAGGGAGCCAGCACGGAACCACTCGCTTGGGTCGGATGTTTTGCCGGGTGGTGAATATGAACCGTGCGTGCCGACTGTCAACTTGAGGCCAGTGCCAAAATTTAGAACAAGCAGGCAGGCAGGCAGGCAGTCAGTGACTGGGATGTTTGATGACTGGGGATATATTAACATGTAGTATACCCTCTAAGTCCCTTTCTCCTGATTGTCTTGTCTTTTGTAAACAGATCCACAGGTCCACTCCTTTCCACCACCCTCTCTTGCAACTTCAGTCAGTCAGTCAGTCAGTCAGTCAGTCATGGCAGGCGACGACTTTGTCGTCGAGGCGTTCACTCTCTTAGCTATCGCCATCGTCACTATAGCCATTCGCATTGTTGCACGATGGTTCACCGCCGGCTGGAAGAACTTTATGCTCGATGATTATTTGATGCCGTTGGCGGGGGTATGTGCCTGCCTCTCCCCGCCACCATTTCCCACGCCACTCCATGCTGATAAGACTGGTTCTGTGACAGGTAGTATACGGTCTCGAAACAGGCGCCGCCTACTGCGTCAGCGCGTGGTGGAATGGTCTCGCCAATAATGCCATGACAGACGCTGAGCGCGCTGCGCTCTCTCCTACTTCAGAGGAGTACCATTTGCGGGTTGGGGGGTCCAAAACGCAGGTATTAGGGTGGTCGCTGTATACCACGTTGCTGTGGCTGCTGAAGTCGTGCATGGCGGTGTTTTATTCTCGATTGACGTATGCAGCCACCCCACTCAGTTATTCACAGACTTCATACTAACAGTTCGTCTTGATAGGGCCGGCCTCATCAACATGCACATCCGTATCCGCATCGCATACTTCCTCATCGGAGCCACCTACATCGCCGTCATCATCAGCATCCTCGCAGGATGCCACCCTATCCAGAAGAGCTGGCAGATCAACCCCAACCCGGGGAACTACTGCCAGCCGGCTGTCTCACACATCGACGTCTATGTGACGGTGGTGTTGAACGTCGCTACAGACGTGTATTTGATTTCCATCCCGACCCCTGTAAGTCCATCCCTTGTACCCTGCCCTCTCCATGACAAATCTACCCAGCCAAGACTAACTATCGGAATTATTTGAAATGCGCCAGATCCTGTTTAAAGCTCGTCTTCCATGGCGCGAGAAACTTGAACTCCTTATCCTCTTCAGCGGTGGTACCTTTGTCATGGCGTGTGGTATACTTCGTTGCGTACTGATCGTCACCGTATGTGCCACCTCCCTTCACCCAAAAGACACACCTACTAACCATGGTAATGCAAACAGGCCGGCGCCAACGGCGCCTCCCAAGCCGGCAGCTGGGCCTGCCGCGAGACCTTCGTAGCGGTAATAATCGGCAACGCGCCGATGATCTACCCGATGTGTCGCAGACTGGCCATGCGAGCAGGGTGGTACATGTCGACCAAGGGGACGAAGGGCAGTTCGCAGAGCTATCCGTTATCGGATGGAGCGGCGCATTCGGGCACGGATAATAGTAAGAATAAGAGACGCAAGTTCAAGCATCCGTTGTCGTTGCCGGATACGCAGTGGAATACGGTTAGCGATGAGCAGATGATGCTCCCGCCGGGAGAGTGGGAAGTTAATCATGCTGCGAGGGATGGAGATGGGAGTGTGGTTGTTCCTGGGAATGGAGGGGTGTATGATGGGGGCTGGAAGGGAGGGAGGGAGACGGTCGTTTCGACGGCTTGATTTTTTATGTTTACTACTATTTCCTTTGTTGGTTTCTTTTGTTGGGATGGATAAAATATTATGGATATGGTATAGCTATGGTTGGTTATGATAATGGTATTTCTCAAACAACTTGTGCAATTGACTGAAAGGAAAGATGGTGGTAGTGAGTAGTGAGCATCACACACCGTAGATTATATACTTCTGCAAAGATGAAGGAAGATCACTTCATCTCCTCAATCTCCGTCAGATCCTGCTTCTTCAATGACGCCTTGACCGGATTCTTCTGCTGGAAAATAACAGTCAACTCCTCCAGCGTGCGCTTACTCGTCTCCACAAACAGGAAGTAAATCACAATCACCTCCATCGTATCCCAGAAGATAAACAGGAAGTAATACTTCCATCCGGCCTGCGTGAAAGCAATGCCAGTCACGAAGGTATTGTAAAAAGACGCGATGTTGACGAAGAACTGCCACAATTAGCACCCACTCTCACACACGTATATATTTATATATATATATATATATGTGAGCAGAAAAGGGGTAAAACGTACGTTGTTCATCCCCATCCCCTTTGCCCGACTCTCATACCGCAAACACTCCACCGGATACATCGCCTGATTAGGCGTCCAGCCAGCCGAATAGATAAACCCAAAGAGATAAATCATCGCGATCTGTGCGCGCGCTGCAACTGCGCTCTTGGCAATGGGCGTGCCGTCCGCTCCGTCGACCACGTTCGTTGCGTTCAACGCAGTCACTATCGCGAATAGTACCACCACAATACTCGTCGACACGAGGAGCTGTGTACGTCGCCCAATTCGGTCTGTGATGAGTGCTCCTGACACGGCGCCTAGGAATGAGACGACGTTCTGCACTCCTTGCAGCATCAGCTGCGTGTTGTTGTTTGTGATTCCGGCACCGCGGAGCATCTGAGGGTAATAGTAGCTGACGGGGCCGTTGCCGGTCCATTGGCCGAAAAGAGCTATTCATTAATCAGTATGTTTCATATAAGGGATGGTGAATATGTGGAGATATACCCATAATGATAACCAGCATAGACCGGTACCGCACTTCCCGGGTATTGAACAACTCGCGATAATCCCACCACCGCTTATCCGATCCCGTCTGGGAGATATCCTCGATCATCTCGCGGTACTCGAGTTGCACGATAGGGGCGTTCCTGTCCCCGTCGCCGTGGTAGTCGGCGAGGACTTGCAGTGCGGCGTCGTGTTTGTCTTGGGAGATGAGCCAGCGGGGACTCTACACACCAGCACGTTAGCATACTTTCCACACTTTTGAAGAAATAAAGTGGGGGAGAACATACCTCGGCAACAAAAGGTACAAACACCAACACCAATCCCGAAAACACCATCTGCAACCAGATCGGGATCCGCCAACTCATCGTCCCCTCGATCTGACTCGTCCGCCACGGGATGAACGTCCCCGGGATACCGCCTCCGAACCACAACACATTGTATAGACCCGTCATGGCGCCACGGTATGCTGGATGCGCCATCTCCGATACGTACGCCGGACCGGCTGTCGCGGAAATGGCGACGCCGAAACCGAGGATGAATCGCCCGCCCATGAATCCGCCGATGTTGTGGCAGGTTGCTTGTACGATGGTGCCGATGATGATGAAGAGGGATCCGAGGGCCATGCCGACGCGGCGGCCTATTTTAATATTCATGTGGTCAGCTGGGGCTATGTTGGGGTAAGTAGACAGGTAAGGGGTGGGGTATACCCTTAAAGTCAGTAGCCGGGCCAGCTACGAACGATCCGACGATATTCCCGATGGTATAGATGGCGTAGACGATACCCGTGGACGGCGTGCCGCTGTTCGGGTCGAAGCCGAAGTAGTCTCGGTACTGGGCGTAACTGTTGATGGAACCCATCAGGGACCCGTCGTAGCCGTTGATGCAGGAGTTGAGCATGGCGACGGCGATGCAGCCGTACAACTATCGACACACTATATTAGGAGACGAGAGAGTACTAGAAAAAGAGGGCATACCTTAAGCATGCTCTTACTCCATAGCGACGGCTTCTGGAGACTCGTCGCCACAGCCAGAGCCGTGTCGCCCACCCCACCCTTGAGTTGGACATTGGGGTGGTCGGTGTCGTCGACGTGAGAGACGCTGGTCGTGGTTTTCTCAGCCATATCCACTCACTTAGTTGAGGTATTAAATACTAAGATATTGATGATCGGGATGAAAGTGGGAATAACACGGGGAACTCACCACACATATATACTATTTAGTGAGTACTCAGTCGAGGCAGCCGGTGAGGCCAGGTAGAATGTATCGGATGCAACGGTAATATGGCCGAGGAGATGTGATAGGATCGGCTGATGCAGCAAGGGTGCAGCCCCGTATCTAAACGGGAATAGGGAATCCGGGGTAGGTTTGCCCTGTGGTGGAAGATGAATGGTTGGAGGGCAAATTGTTGGCGGGGGAGGCTGCTAACTACTGCACTAGTCGATACCTTTGATTTGATTGACCTTTAGCCACTACAAGCCAGCTATGATTGACTCATCTAAACTAAGCTAACCTACTTTAATGAACCTCTAATCCTGTTCATGTCAGTGTTCTCAAATACCACGGAATACGGCCCGACGTGCCGTAGGCATGGGGATCCGGGGTAGAGAAATTAAAGTCAACCCTAAGCGAGGCACTCCGCAGCGCATGACCCATACGAGAGCTCGAATGAATCTGCCAATAGGCCATTGGATAATTTGCCTATAGCTGCAGTCTGGAATCAATCAGACCACCATATCGGGCGAGTTATTTCTCCACCCGCCACATGGAGTGTGGGAAACGAGGGCCGAATAGATTCGCCTCGGGCATCACTGCAGCCCAACCCGCACAGACCGGGTCAACTCGATCTAGCCTGTTAGTAGACCCAGACCAGACCCTTTTCGACGCAGGGCCCGAGCTAGATTCCACGTGTGATTACAGTTTACATCAATTGCTTAGTGCTGGCTTCTGTTTATCTTGTCTGTCTGTCTATCATGACTCGTATTACACATAACAATAACATCTAGCTAGCTAGCTAGCTATACCGCTATCATACACTCACCCAACCAGCCCAGCCCCCAAACTCCAACCCAAACAAGACACAAATCAAAAACCAAATCATGCCAAAAACTCCCCCTTCTCCTCGGGACTAACATACAAACTCAACGTATAATACCTCCCTTCTATAATCTCACTCTCCCCAACCAACCCCCCAGCCAGCACCAACCTCGAACCCCCCCGAAACGGCATCGCCACCCACATCAACCTACCCTCGCGATCCGCCCCCATCCACGCCGTCTCCGTACACGACATACTACTCCCAAACAGCAGCGGATTGAACCCATTGCACACGGCCTCGGGGATATGCAGCACGTTCTCGAGCACAATGGTATGCGTATCGAACGGGTTATCGAGGCTGCGGACGACGGGGATCTCGACGGTTCCGATACCGGCCACTTCGAGCTCGTCCATCGGGTTGAAGATGTTGTTCTTGAGGTGCGCGGTCACGGGTCGGTAGGTCGTGAAGTGTGCGCGGTCGCGCGCGTAGTGCACGTTGCCTTGCACCACCATCCAGTCGTGGCAGATGCGTTGCGATGACGGGAGGTGCATCGCTTTGGTGCGTTTGCGGGGGGAGGTCGGTGGGCTGAGCGGGCGGGTGGTCATTTTGGTGCGGATTTGATGGGCTGATGGGAGGGATAGAGTTGGTAAGGTGGTGTGAAGCTGTGCTGTTGCTGTGTGGGTGTGAGCTGTGAGGGTGTTAGTGGGTCAATTGGGATGTTTAGGAAGTGAATTTGTGATAGACGTACTAGTTAATTGCGTAGGTGGTGGACGGACGGGTCAATGGGGTTATAACAAAAGTGAAAAGGGTACGAGATTGAGAAAGAGATCTCGTGAGATGCTGAGCTGAACCAGACTTGACGCGCCGAATGCGGAAGTCGGGCAATATATCGGGGCGGTGGCTGGTTTACCGCCTGCGCTAGCTGGTTTGGGTATGGCGGGTTGCTATTTCGGGTAAGCGAGGTAATACGGGACTTTGTTTCTCCGGTTGTCGCGCTCTGCCTAAAGGGGTTAAGCGTTCTGCAATGAGCAATAATAAATAAGTAGGGAGAAGATGGTTATAGCTGACTACTAGACTACTAGTTATTCACCAATGTAAAGAAGGGGGATCTGCAGATTATCGCAATAGGTTTACCCCAGCTGGGGGAGACAGGATATTCTAGTCGCTTTGCCAGACCGCTATGGCCGCTGAGGAACCTCTACATTTACAAGCCATTGGCAAATAGTGACAACTATTCTCCACCAGCTGAATACGCTACGTCAAATGATATCAATTTGTTGAGCAAGGAACAATGCAACAAGGAGCTTGCTGCAAATGTTATTTGTGGTTCCTAAACACTAGAAAAGTCTTGACCTTGAATATCCCATCTTATCATCCATCATATCTTCCAAGAAACTTGAGTTTTTGACAAGGCTGATCATCGCGAAATGCTGAGTTCAGTCTTCGTTAGCATGGCGCATTTGCATTATCGATAACACCACTGCGGCTGAACAAGAGACAGGCTTACGTTCTCCTGCTAATGCGAGTCTCAAGTTTTGGCTTCTGGCAATTATCACATTTCCCTAGCCAAGGTTCTGCAAGCTGATAGTCCCAAGTCGTCCGTGGACAGGCTCTACCCTCTCGTTGTGCAGTTTCACAGCGGGTGAAACCAGCCTGGGCTAGATGTTTACATCCAAGGTGGCTGCGTACTGCAAAGGAGCACATCGTGCTTTTATTTGTTGGGTGGTAGGTTGGTTGGATAATCAAGTGACAGATACTGTAGTAGCGAAGGGTGAGAGTTCGACAGCACAGGAGGGAAGAGGAAGATTAGGAGGAATTAGCGAGTAAGAAAAAGTTCAGAGTAAAAGAATGTCTGGAAGGGCCATTTTATACAATATTAATGGAATTCTTCATTTCGTTTCTAGAACTATGTTAAACCGGGAGAAGCCGTGCACTTGTGACAAAGAACGATAGGTCTTCCGTGCTGATCAACAGGCTTAATTACATGGCCCTGATACAGAGCCTGACCCTGCAGTGATTGTTTGGCAGGTACGCTAATGATTCATAGTCACAGACTGAAAACATGGAATTCCTACTGTTGTCTGCAATGTGCAGTGAAGAAGGTCGTAGCAAGCCAGATCCGAGATTTAACCACTTATGTGAACATAGAAACGGTATAGAAATTTACATTTTTACCGGGGCAATCTAAGATTTTCACCTTATTAGAAATTATCTGTTAGTGAATGTGATGGAGTTAGGTATTCCACCGACATGGCTTCTTTGGGAATAGGCTGCCAGTACTGCCAGTTACATGGGTACCAGAAATACCATCTCACATTCATTATTGCTTGCTATAAATATTTCATCTCTAGTCTGATCTTACTCCTCACAATCTACAGACATAACCCGCAACCTCTTCTGCTATCGTATCTCAGTTGTTAGCGATTTACTATCTCGAGGATCATGGAATCAACACCCCCGGCCGATAACATCACTGCTACAGTGCCTGCACTTGACCTGATCCTCGAGGATCAATGCCGCGATTTTTCAATAGCTGATGTAACCCACATCATCGTCAAGTGAGTAGGCTATGACTATACTCTGCAAGCAGCTGAAAACATCGTCTAACCGACCTCATCGCAAGACTTCCGTTGGGGATACTGAACATGATCATGGAATTTTGTGCCGTGAGCTACAATCCCAACCAACCACGGCTCTTCAAGGAAATCATAGGAAAGGCATTATCGAAAGCGTTCTTTGGTGACGAGCAGCAACTGCAGTGCATGAAGTCCAAACAGATTAGGAACGTGGAGTACGTTGGATACAGGAAAGTCCAGAGAACAGAAACTCCCATAAAGACTCCTCAAGTCATCGTGGTGGCTCTCTTGGAACCTGTTCCCGGCCAGAATTTGAAGGCAGTTTGGAAGCCTGCCCCAGAACTCACACCTGAAAGAATTCGAGAGCGTGAGTCTCTGACGCCGTGGGATTCAATCTATATGCTAACAGTCTGATTGAGCAGGGGCTAGATTGAGGGCTATGGAGAATTCTGTCAGAGAACAGTACAGGAGATGGGGACTACACATGGACTGATTGTTGTGAAAGTTGTGGTCCTTTCGAATCTACGAAGAGTAGCCCATCTGTAAAGCAGAAGAAGAATGCAGATTATGTCCAGACATACTTTAAACCAAGGAGACAGTGAAGGAGCGTATATTTACTGCTTGATTAGCACTGGGAGCTACTAAATTGACTTTTAATGCAACTGATGAGTCGCACTAATTGACCCCATTGCTCGTAGCATAAATCTAAGATTCTAGCTGGCTTATGAACGGGATTTGTGTAGCCCCAGGCCGTTGCAGCTCAACTTACGGTCTACAACAGCAAGTAAGAAAGTTATAATCTAACATAAACGTTGGCATAGGACAGCGTAAAACGTAGCCCAATATATCACGTTACAAGGCAACGGTGAGCCGGCGTGACCATGGTAGGGTACAGCATCTTTCCTCGTACAGCGCACTACGGAACGTTAGTCGCGAGAAACGAGATCTATGAAAGCAAGCTTTCCCATGTATTCGGACTTTGTTGAACCGAGTTATGCATGACAGACCAGAATGGCTGCATACTACAGTGCGGGGAAAGGTCTGTCCAGTCAGGCGCAAAAACTCAGTCCACCAATACAATGAAGCTCCTTGAAGTTGAGCACGGTCGCCTCGGGGATAGCAATCCCACTTTGTTTGATACTTGGCAGCATAATAGGAGAAGATGAAGATCCACCACTTCTATACGAGCAAGAATGATCAACATGCGTGCATTTCTACTCTCCCTTCTAGTGACTCCTATTCTTGCTGTGGTGGGACCTGAGTGTCTGGGGTCAGATATCTCCATTCTACTGCATAATGATCTATTAGGTGAGTGTGAGTCAAAGTATCAAGACGGCAGGATGTATAACCCTTAAAAAGAGGTAGATAGTCCATTGGTAAACTCAAGCGTCATAATTTTGGGTGAAAAGAATCTGGAGGAAGCGACCGAAGCCTGCAATGCGCTCGGAGAGTCACTCTGGGGCAGTGCTCCGTCGACACCTGCGGACCTCAAGGCTGACCTTGAATACCTTACGTACCGTGGCGACTACAAAGACAATCAGCGTTTCTGGATATTGTCAGTCAACGGCACTGGTAGGACAATTGATCTGAAAGGAACCATTGCGACGGCAGAGAGCAACCATCTTTACCCTGTGCTTTGCACACAGAGTGCTCCTTATTCGACAGAAGACTACCAGAACACAAGCAGCAAGTATCAAGTTACAGTGCATGCGAATAATGAATACCTAACAGGGTAAGGTTCTCCTTTTCGCCAACCAAACATTAGCTCACAGGATAGGTATCGTGATCATGTTATATTCCGGTTCATCGGTGTCCGCTTCGCTACCGAGAAAGAACGATGGACTTATCCAGAACCATACACAGGCAGTGGAGGCAACGTATCTGCTTTGAAGTATGGGTCCGTGTGTCAGCGCGACGCGAATGGTAATGAAGAGAACTGTCTCATTCTGAATATCTGGACTCCTTATCTCCCTCGTCAGCCGGCAGAGAAGACAAATTTGAGACGAGTTGCATTCTGGATCCATGGCGGTGCCTTTACTGGCGGAAGCCCGGACGATCCCTACTACGATGGAGGGAATCTTGCATCTAGAGGTGATGTTGTTGTGGTAGGGATCAGCTACCGACTCGGAACCCTTGGCTTTCTCGCTCTGAATGACGGTAAAACCAACGGCAACTTCGGCCTGGCTGACCAAGTGGCTGCTCTCGATTGGGTCCGCCAAAACATCGAAGCCTTTGGAGGTGACCCAGATCAGATCACCATTTTTGGTCAGTCTGCTGGAGCAGCCTCCGTGCGAGCATTGCTGGCTTCACCTAAAGCAAAGGGAAAGTTCAGTCGCGCTATCATGCAAAGCAACCTCGGGGGTCTTGCGTATGGCACCACTTACTCACGGTACTATACCATTGATGAGGAGATGGATGTAGCTGCAAACGCCATCCTCGAAGAAACTAACTGCACTGCTGCAACATCGCCTGTGGACTGTCTCAGGAAGTATACCGCCAGTGCCATATCCGATCTGTCGACCACAGCGCGATATCTCGTCGTTGATGGGACGTATCTGACCAGCCCTCAACTTGATCTCAGCAGCTACACAGAAGCATCGCGTGTACCTGTTATGATGGGCATCATGCGTGATGACGGTGCCCAGTTCATCAGCTATCCAAATGCCAGCGAGAGTATCGACACTTTTCTAACTGAGAATGACCTGCCCGCGTCTGTCCTTGCAAGCGGCCTCTTCCCACTAGCCACTGGCCCTAATGCAACGCTAGACGTGTTCAACACGTCCGCCCGTGTGGCAACTGACGGTATGTTTCGATGTATCGATGAAGCAACAGGTTATGCAGGAATTGTCAACAACATATTTCCCGACGTGTACTTCTATGAGTTCAACAGGTCCTATGAGCTGGAGGGGCAAGTATACAACGGTCGAGTATGCTATGCGCCCCCGACCGCAGGGCATCCAAACGGTGACCCGAATCTGGAATACTGGAAATGTCATTCCGGAGATCTGTACTATGTCTTTGGGAATCTGCGGCGATTGAACCAGCCTTTCAGAGACGAGTATGAGTTGCCGTTTGAGCAGTATGTACTGGACTCCTGGGCCAGTTTCATTCGTACTGGTAATCCGACACCGGATCTTGAGCTGTTAAAAGCCAGGGGCTATGTGAATACCAGCCGGGCTGTGGAAGAAAGTGGTGCGTGGCGGCCTTTGCGAGAGGGAGACTATAGTTTGAGGAGAATGCAGTTGCCTCCGTATCAGACTGCATTCAATGAGGTGGAGCAGTGTACTGTGTTGGACTTGCCGCTGAATTACTTTGTGTGAATGTGGTAGACCGATCATGGTCGTGGACGACGGGGAAAATTCCTTGTAGGCCAAGGATGGCTGTCCATGAATGACCATTCAGGCATCGAGAATTTCAGGCTCCTGGACATTTCCTTGCAAGCATAGGAGATCTCCCATGTAAATTGATAGTTATGGACCCACTGGCATACCTATATAAAGGGGCTCGAGCATGGCCTTCAACCTCGTCCTTTCTCCCTTGTCCACCCCAGAAAGGCCAAGGGGGGCGGAAGGGAGGGTGGAGGCGACAAACCTCGATGCTTTTGGTAACTCCAAATATATTGCAGTGGTGATAAATGAGTACATCAAGGTCACCATCCAGCTCCAGAGAAGTGTTGTTCTCACAAGACAGCCTGTGGAGCTGGCAATGGCAGACGAAATATTTTCGTCTCACACATAAGACAAGGTACTACTCCTGAAAGGAGCGGTCATATGTACGACGACTACGCTGTACAGGGAAAAATCATGAGATCTCTAGTTACCGAGCATGATGACCATGATTTCCCGACCTCTACCAACGCCTTGAAACATATACTTGATATAACGGGCTGGCAGGACATCAACGCTCAACGCTACGCTCAGCGAGAGAACTGTGCTCACACGCCAGTCCTGACTAAAACAATCTCAACTTCCCAATTTGGGTACATAATGTGTGGATGCTCGCATTCGATGATGCTACTGTCCTCAGTCACCTTCCTTGTGAGCATGGGATGTGCGATTTATCAGCACCAACGACACGAGCTATATATTATATTTCTGATTCACAACGACGCAGCCATCGTCTCCCCTATTGACTGGCTCGAGGTAATCGTATCCTCGAAGAATTTATTGAAGAGAGCTGCAAACAGGCAACAGCGTCTCCTGCTGATTTTGAGCTGGGTATTGGAACTGTGTATGGTCCAAGTGATACGTGTCGATTGGCTCTTCAGTCTGTTCTCAAGGCCGAGTAAGACACGACTGACCACTTCATATTATTGTGGCTGCCGGTGTGTTCAGGCACTGCTTCTGGTTGGGGAACATTTTTTCTTCTCACGGATGACCCCAGTCAGAGAGTAACTGGCCTGCTTGATTGAAATGCATTATTATCATCAATAAAGGCATCTCATTCGAGGCATTGTATCTCCTTCCTCAACTGGAAAGCTAACCATTGAAACCCAACGTATTGTCCTGCACAGAGCATAGAGCCATGGACAAATGAGGGAGACTCGGCTTGCTGTAAAGTTTCCGTGACTTGTTGAACCTGTTTGGCAAACACTTTTACTACGCAGCTGTGCCGGGTTGTTCTGGCACTGCTGCGATTGCACTCGCTTGGGGTCTTGTTGTCGCGGATGAGGGTGACCCAATGAAGGGGGGTCTATACCACCATGGAAGCAACCGATCTTGCGTCTGCTATTGACGACACTGAAGCCTATCCTACTTTCTGGGCGATAGGATAGAGCTGAAACAAGAACTCAATAGACACAATATCCTGAGACTCAGGAGGTCATCGATGATATGACTGCGTGGGGCTCCCTATATACATATCACAACAGTTGGTACTCCGAAGTAACAAATGTCTCATCGGATACCGTAGATTAGGTGCCTTGGTCTTCGCTGTCCGTGATGTCACCGACGATTCAGACGGTATATAGAGGACGTCCACTTTTGGCTTGGGCTGTTACGACAACATCAATAACATCGTGCCATTTCCTGCTCATGACTTGCAAACAAATCCATTGTGCTCTTTGTCGCAGTCCATGCAACGTGCTGCTGCACTCCTACTGAGCAACACCACCAGTTCAACGCTTGTGTCTGTGTCGGTGGATCATTATTAGGGGCTGTTAAGATACTTCTCGGACAATACAATGCTGAGAGCGATCCCTGCTGCGGTAATGATCCTGAAAAGCATACAGGGTCATCGGGAAGAGATTTGGGTTATAGAGGAGCTGAACAGCAGTGTAAGGGGTACGCAAATCCTAAGCAAGAGTGATGCCAAGGTGCTGTTGCGGGATATATTCCCCACGGGTCGATTGCGGTGCGCTCCGTATGAAATCGCATGGCTACCGGATGCCTTATTGTCTGTTTAGAGAAATGAGACGATCTCAAGTATTGTCGCTTGTCGGTGGATATATATCATAGTGCTTACTTGAGAGCTTGAGTCTCATCGCCATTGGTCTCCCAAAGAGTTTGGTACCGATCAGCCAAGGCTCTTGTCAACGAAGACATGGTGTACTTTCTGAAAGCCAGCACCCTCCACACAATGTCATTGCTAGGCTCAAGTTTGACGTCTTACGAAGAGGATCCAAGGCTGGTAGCGGAGCAGGCGCAGAAAACGAAGTTTGCATCAGCTAACTATCTTGAGTATTGTCTTATATGAATTCCTGGTTAACAGGTGCTGATACCTATATAATAGTACAAATCTGAGAATCGTAAGACTCTATATCACCCACGTAGACCCAATCACAGCATCTATTAGCACTAGAATCATCATCCTCTCTCCACATTCTCACACTCCCAGATCCGTAGATACTTCCAACTACCTTCCAAGCAATCCCCCGTGGAAAGTAATCACTTCCTCCACCCCACCCACCTCCCCTCCCTCGGCATAACCCCATTTCCATCCCCATCCCCATCCCCTTCACTCCCCCGACCACCACCACCACCATCAACATCCACCCCCATCACATCCAACATCCTCCCAACACTATGCCCCACAACCTCCTCAATCCCGTCCGGTCTCGTATAAAACCCCGGCACTGGAGGAAAAATCACGACCCCCAGTTTCGCTAATGCGGTCATATTTTCCAAGTGAATCACACTCAACGGCGTCTCCCTCACCATGAGCACCAATTTCCGTCCCTCTTTGATGCACACGTCCGCAGATCGCGAAATCAAGTCCTCGCCGTAGCCCATGCGTATAGCGGCGAGGGTTTTCATGCTGCACGGCGCGATGATCATTCCGTCCACTGGGTAGCTCCCGCTGCTGATGGGGGCGGCGAGGTCGCGCGGTGAGTGGGTGTGCGTTGCTAGGGAGGTGAGGTAGGGGAGGGTGTATTGGGGACATTCGTAGCGGAGGGTTGGGAGGGCCCATTTGGAGAGGATTAGGTGCGTTTCGATGTTGAGGTCGTGTAGGGTTTGGAGCGTGCGGATGCCGTAGATGGAGCCGGTGGCGCCGGTTAGGGCGAGGATGAGGCGGTTGTGTCGGAGGTGGGGTTGGGAGGGTAAATTGGGGGGTTTGGAGGGTTGTTGTGGTGGTGGTTGTGTTGTGTAGGTGCGTAGGGGGTGGTGGTGGTGAAGGTGATGGGGGAGGGGAGGGAGGGAGAGGCGGGGACGGAATTTCATGGTGGCTGTTGCCAGTGTCTTCGTTGGACTTAATGAGAGACTTGCTGGCGCGGAATTAAATGGTAGTGAACAAGGAAGGTATCATTCTTGGGTTGTGTTCAGGTCAATTGACGTGTATATGTGCTGTTGTATGGTTGATATGAGGGCATTCGCATACTTCTCCAATTCGGGGAAGCGGGGATTGCTTGTTTGGGGGTATAGAGCATGGCACTAATACGTCAGTAGATCATTTCTGAATCCACAGCCCTAACTGGCTAACGGACCTCCCAACCCTGTTTCCATCTGCCGACTAAACTCGCTTCGAGAGCTCGCTGCAGATATGGGGCTCCCTAGTGCCTGTTCCCTGCAATGTTGACATAACAGTGTATAGTTTCTCCAATTCATCTCCAACATCATAAGATGTCTCCTTGCTGTGATAGCAATCCCCCCTCTTGGACTTGATGATAATGCCGAATATCCGACTGCTATGTAGTAGCTGTATGCTGTAGATATATTTCCGTTGAACCCACCCTTCGTGGAAGCAACCAAGACATCAACAAAAGCTAATACTACCATGCTACGCATCCTTCGACCTGGCAAACGCTTCCCCTCTCTCCGCCCCTCACGGGCATTATCCACTACACCCCGCAGAGCTAATGACTCCCCCGCCCTCAACTTCCGCACACTACTCTCCGCCCTCCGCGCTCAAGACGATCTCATCGACATCACGCAGACCACCTCCCCTGATCTTGAGATCGCTGCACTGACTCGTCGCGTATATGAGACACAATCTCCTGCTCCACTATTTCACAATGTCACCGACACAGACCCTGAAACCGGTCTCTTCAAGATCCTCGGTGCTCCCGTCGGTCTCCGCGCCGACCCCGCCACCCGGTTCGGCCGTTTAGCCATTCAAATCGGCCTGCCCCCCACTGCCACCCCGCTCGATATTCTCGAGAAGCTCATCGCTGCTAAGCACTCCACTCCACTTCCTCCTACACCAGTTGCCGCTGCATCTGCACCATGTAAGGAGAACATCCTCCATGGCTCCCAAATTGATATGACCAAATGGCCTATTCCACGTCTTCACCCACTTGACGGGGGCAACTACCTAGCCACATACGGGTTCCATATCCTCCAGTCTCCTGATAAAGCATGGACGTCATGGTCGATCTCCCGTGCTATGCACATCGCTAATACGCCCCGTACCATCACCGCACCAATCATGCCAGGCCAACACATCGCCCAGGTGCATAAGATGTGGGCCGACCAAGGCGCCAAAGATACCCCGTGGGCACTAGTCCTGGGTGGCCCTCCTGCTGCTGCCTTCGTGGGGGGAATGCCTCTTCCCGCATTTGTATCTGAAGATGGCTACATCGGTGCTCTCTGCGGTGAAGCAATGAAGGTAGTGAAATGCGAAACGAACGACCTCTACGTCCCCGCCAACGCAGAGATCGTGCTCGAAGGCCGCATCAGCACGACCGACGAAGTCGGCGAGGGCCCGATGGGTGAGTATCACGGGTACATGTTCGCGGACAAGGCAGTGCCCGAGCCGAAGATCGAAGTGGACTGTGTCACGTATCGGCGGGATCCCGTGGTCCCGATCTGCGTGGCGGGGTTAGCGCCGGATGAGACGCACACGGTGTGGGGGGCGGCGATATCGGCGGAGATTTTGGATGCATTGCGACAGGCGGAGTTGCCGGTGAAGATGGCTTGGATGCCGTATGAAGCGCAGTGTTGTTGGGTGGTGGTTAGTGTGGATGTGGAGAGACTGGGGAGAATGGGGATGAAGAAGGAGGAGCTGTCAAAGCGGGTCGGAGAGGTGGTCTTTGGCACTCATGCTGGCTGGGAAGCGCCTAAGGTGTTTGTTGTCGGGGATGATGTCGATGTTACGGATATTGGGCAGTTTGTGTGGGCGCTGGCGACGAGGTATCGTCCTGGGGCGGATGAATTGGTATTTGAAGAGGCGAATGGCCTGCCTATGATTCCGTATATGACCAGAGCGAGTAGGTCAGAGGTGCCGAATCCGGGGAAGGGCGGGAAGAGTGTCGTGAATTTGTTGCTGCCGTCGGAGTTTGAGGGGAAGAGGCCCTGGGTGCCGGGCAGCTTTGAGGGGTTGTATTCGGAGGAATTGAAGCAGAAAGTGTTGGGTAGATGGGGTGAGCTGTTTGGGAAGAAGTGATTAATGTAGAGTTGAGTTTAGCCAATGATTTGACAAGGTTTGGCCTATCAACGGGACACATCCGGGGATTCGATTTCCAACTGCCAGGTACAGGATTGTTTACCAAGAACCAAGAACTAAATCGATGATATTGAGATAATGGAAACTTTATGCGCTAGACCAACTGAGACGGGGGCTATAATCAAATCGGCTATAGGACAGCAAACTAGCGCTTACCCACTTCGTATTCCCCCGGGAAACTGATGATAACCCATAAATCCCCAGCAAAACCTGACATCCCCACTCAGCTCCTGCACGTTCACAATGTCTGCTCCCTTCATCCCAGACTTTCCTTCAATCGGGAAGAACACCTACTACTACGAGCCAGACCTTATAGATACACCAATACCTGAGAATGCCAACACTCACCCATCCCTAATCATCCTGTGCTCCTGGTACGGCGGCGCAACACCCCGTCGCGTGGCCAAATACACCAGCGGCTACCGCCAACGCTACCCCCGCACATCCATCCTACTCATCAACACTTCTTTCCACGACTATTTCGCCCGTTCATTGCACTCTATCGATGGAAACCTTACTCCCGCCAGAAATACAATAACCAAGACACTGCAGTCCACTCCTGATGCCAGGATCTTGCTCCACGTGTTCTCGAATGGCGGCTGTAACACAATCACACAACTCGCGCGAGCAATGAAGTCAGAACCAGTGAACTTCAAATCAGCGTTGAAGCTAATTATTCTCGACTGCTGTCCAGGGAACTCATCTTTCGACAGATTCTACGCTGCCGGAGCAGTGGCTCTACCGACAGCTCAACCTGGTCGTGCGATTGGAACCGCAGTGCTTTATTCCACTGCTAAGGTGGGATATGCTCTGCAGAGTATTGGAGCCATGAGATCCATAGACGATTTTCGTGCGGACTTGAATGATGCGGAGATCTTTGGGGAGGCGCGTAGGTTGTATCTCTATTCTAGGATTGATGATATGATTCCCTGCAAAGATGTGGAAGGGCATATGATCGAGGCTAGTCGCAGGGGGTATCCTGTTACCGGGGTCAGCTTTGGGGATGGGAAGCATTGTGGGTTAGTCATGGGGGAGATGAGGCGGTATTGGGATGCTGTAGAACGGGCCTGGGAGGGAGGGAAGACGATTGTCTGGGAGCGGAGTAGGCTGTGATTCAATCATCATAATTCGTTCGGGACGATCGTCTGGGTGTCCTAAAAGCCACTGAAAAAGGGCCCTAGAGTCAGATATAACGCGAGTACCTTTTTGATAGGTATAATCAGTCATTGAATCAGGAAAGAACTAGTCAGCCTGAAGAATCCTTAAATCCACCAATCAAGCAGGGTGTCATTTCATCGGTGACTTGGCGCCTGCCGGCCGCATCCCCGCTTACACGACTTCACCTTCAGTGCTTCCGCGCTGGATATGTCTCAACAGCCCATGGCCAAGGCAAGATGGCCGTCCCTATGAGCCAGACAGATGCGTCCGGAGCAAATACGATCTTGGGGTTTGCCACTTTAACGCCTGGATGCCTTCGGAAGTTGACCTGCCTCGTATCTGATTGTGAATACCCGACAGTTGCATTCCGCCTATCCTTGAAGATCCCAACCATCACGCCATCAATTACATTATTCTCCACCCAGCGTGATGTTAAGAACGGATTCTGTTGGTGAGAATCGGTGAAGAAACAATATACTCCGTTCTTTCCCGATAATTCGACGAGGTGGATCCAACGGGGCAGGACGTACAATTACATAGCAGGATAGGAACATGTTCGACCCTTTCGGAAGGTCTTCGTGTTTCGGCCATTAGAAAACCATCAATCTCAGTTGAAAAACTACCGATTCGACAGCGATCCTGCCCTCAAATCACACCGGCTTTCATTGAATGTGCATGTATGCCGATGCAGGACCTGCAACAGGGAGGCATAGGCCTTGCCGAAAGACCATATTGTGATCATCGGGTCAGTTCTCAAGTTAGTGCAGTGGCGAAGATTATCTAGCGCGCCGAAACGGAAGCCTGCTGCAACACCAGGCATGGGCTACCCGGAGCGCACGGGGTGTTGCAACTTTCCCAGGAGACAATTATTATGGTGCCGGATTAGTGCTATTGTGACGTACATGTGCATTACCTCCTCTGACTTATTCGGCCCGATTAGATGGTGGTGAGTACAAAGGTCTAGTCATAGGATGCACTGAAGCGGCGATTGCTGACTCCGGATAGCAGGTCAGCCAAAGGCCGATATCGATCGAGGTGCAGCTTGGCATGGGAGAAGATTACCATGAGTCCTGCAATTGGCCATCATGCACGGCTACGGCAGCATCCGCCTCGAGAATTGCCCACCCGGCTATGGACCATGGGCTAGGTCTCCGAACTGCACGACGACAAGGCATTCCGACCCGAGGAATGTAGCATACAGCACAAGACCTGGCTAGGCCGGTTGATTGGAATCGCAGGGATGTGCTTTACCAGCGACGTTCACATTCCGATTGCACACAATCTGGCAGCAAATTCGCTCAGAGAAGAACAAACTTCGTGGGGTGAACGAAACAGGCAATTGTGAGAATATCCTCTGTTTGCCCAAGATCCCGCATGCAAGTATCTCACCATGTCCCTGACCCAATTGACCATGAAGTCATCGTGTTGGGCAATCTGGTGACGGAAATTGTCCGTGAAGTGGGCCGGTAAACGCTCTTCCGTTGGCTGCCGTGACTAGGATGCGGTCCGTAAAATGAGGCATTTGGCAACGAACCTGGTTCTGGCACGACTCCACCGACCAACCAAAAGCAAGCTAGTCACATTGATTGAACCAATACCAGCCAACGATGCAGTGCAGCGCCAGGAATACGCCCAAGAATGTAGCGTCATCTGTCGTCTGAGATGGCAGAAGACGGTCTTCCCCAGACACCCACCCCCGCATTTCGGTTATTGACTGGATCATGGCTTCAGGATCGACCATTAGGCTACCACTTGAACTTATATTCGTGCGCTGCTATAGGTCTGACCTCATAAAGAGAATAACTATATAAGCTGCATGTTTACTGCCCTAAACGAGGATGTTGGAAGCCAGGCTCAATTTGTTCCTCTAATTCGCATTTTCTTCAATTCTACCATGTCTTCCGAGAAAGACTTTGGCGGCGAGAAAGCTGCCAATGACCCCAAGTCTAGCTTGGATTTCAAATCGGACGCCAAACACATCGAGGTCGCTGATAATGCAACCGACGTCGAGGCGCTCGCTGCCAGCGTCAATGACTTGCCCATTACTTGGTTTGTGTGGGTAGTGGCCCTAACCGCCTCCATTGCCGGCATGTTGTTCGGTTACGACACGGGTATCATTTCCGGGGTGTTGGTGGTGCTCAAGGACGACCTGAACAATCGTCCAGTGACCAGCTCTGAGAAAGAAATGATCACCTCTCTCTGCTCCGGTGGTGCCTTCATCGGGGCGATTTTCGCTGGTAACACCGCAGACCGAGTAAGTTTCTTCCTGCGCGGCCGCAAAAGCAACAAGGACACTACTAACCCAAACCTGCAGTTTGGTCGCAAGATGGCCATCTATCTCGGCTGTGTTCTCTTCGTCATTGGCTCCGTGCTCCAAGCCGCCGCCTATACGATCGCGCAGATGGCGGTGGGTCGCGTGGTAGTCGGACTAGGCGTAGGCTCGGCCGCGATGGTGGTGCCGCTGTACGTTGCGGAGATCGCACCGGCGGGGGCTCGCGGTCGCTTAATTGGGCTAAACAACATGTCCATCACTGGTGGACAGGTCATCTCGTATGCGATCGGAGCGGCCTTTGCGAGCGTCAGCCACGGTTGGCGCTACATGGTCGGCCTGGGCGCTCTCCCCGCCCTTATCCTCGGCTGTATGATGCCGTTCTGTCCCGAATCACCTCGCCATCTCATCTACAACGGGCGCACCGAAGAAGCCCGTAGCGTCCTGTGTCGAATCTACAGCAGTGCCGCGACGGACGAGCAAATTGACGCGTTGCTGGTGACGATCCGCGCGGCCTGCGATCAGGCCCGCGAGATCAACAACACGGGGAGCGGGTGGTCGAAGGTCGTTAAATTGCATACTGTGGGGAGTAATCTGCGCGCGTTGATAGCGGCGTGCGGGTTAATGGTCATCTCCCAGATGAGTGGGTTCAATGCCCTGATGTACTACTCTTCGACGCTGTTTGCGTTGGTAGGGTTCAACAACTCGACGGCCGTGGGGCTGGTGGTCGCGGGCACCAACTTTATCATGACTTGTGTCAACATGATGGTGGTGGATGGCTGGGGTCGCCGACGCTTGCTGCTTGCAACAGCCTGGGGAATGGCGGTGGGATTGGCCGCCGTTGCGATCGCCTTCCACTGGGTTCCCGTCGATATGGAGACGCTAGAGCCCCTCAACCCGGGCATTTCCCCGGCGGCTATCGTCGTTCTGGTGTTCGTCATCTGGTTTGTCGTGTTCTTCGGGCTTTCGGTCGGCAACACCGCCTGGATGAGCACAGACTTTTTCCCGTTGGAGGTGCGCGCCATGGGCACCATGTGGATGACTTGCTCCAACTGGGGCAGCAATGTTATCGTCTCCAGCACCTTCCTCACCATGGCCAAATCGATAACTCCATCCGGCGCATTTGGCTTCTACGCAGCCATATGCGGCATTTCCTACGTCTGGATTTATTTCTTCTATCCCGAGGTCTCCGGACTTGTCCTGGAAGAAGTGCAGGAGGTGTTCCAGCACGGCTTCGGAGTCCGGTACGCCCGACAGCTGCGCAAGGAGCGAAAAGCCATTATCGAAGAGCGAATGCGAAGTGCGGACAAGCCGATTCCGATGGGTCACTAGACGGATGTTACTTCACTTACTGGCTGAGTGGAGTGCGACATGTGTGAATACGTAAAGTACTTTTAGGTAGCACTCTCTGTAACGATCGACAATCATGACATCATATTCCAAAAACCTGTCCCATCATTGGTGGATTGAGTAGCACAAGCAAGACTTTCCCTAACAAGTCAAACTAGGATCCAGTTAGTCGCGTGGATTCCAATCCACAGAGTAAACAAACCCGGAGCCTCCCCACGGGGAGACCAGAGCCTACAGTAACTTTATCTCCCTTCCCCTCTCCCGTGTCCACCAATCCTACCTTCATCTCGGCATCCCCCACCCCGGCATGTTATATACCTCCCCGACTTGGCTTCGGAATCCGGCTTCCGATGCGATGGCCTTCAGTTGCCGGTGTCATGCCATCCGGAAATCACTAAGAATATGGTATGGTCTCATCTCGACGTTCTGCGACCATAGCACTTCCATCTACACAGCGACGGTGATACCGAAGGGGTTGAGAAGGGGTGTGTCGTTCCACACATTTCCGACGCAGGATGACCGTCTACTGCCTCAGAACGCGCACTCGGAATTCGTAGTATTAGTATCGGTATTTGATATCCCTGCACACGATGTGTAGGATGTATACCTGGATATAGTTCTCCTTGATGTACTACCGAGTAACCTGAATCATGCACTGCGGCCGTGGATTTCCGAGGGCGAAGGGTACTAAGTACGCTGTCAACGATCTGGGTCTTGGATCTTCTCTATCAGCTACATCATCTATGAAGGAATGGGCTGCTCTCTGTTAGATGCTGTAATGAATACTTCTGTCACCATAACCTGTGTGCATACCCTCCGTCAACCCCTGGTGTCTTCCATTCTTGGACGCATCAAAGCTCATACGTCATCCAATCTACATGGACCAGCCCAGACTCAGATAATTTTTTTGACTTGACCGGAAATATCCTTCACGTAGCGGAGTGAACCTTTACATTCACGGAATATAACAATTTCCAATTCAGGCCACGTAGGCAGTGTGGGGAATTCCATATATCAATATCACAGATTTCGCTTATGGGTAAGGAGAATTCCAATTACTTTACGGGATACTCCCATATCCAGTGGATAATTCCATTTATTCCACGGAATGCTCCTCACCTATCCATAATCGGGTTACACAGGACTCCATAACTGCGCGGGCTAGACCACTTTGCCACTGACCTGACAGCTTCAATATTGGAAATTCCCGTATTTTCAACAGCTTCACTGATGGAGCTTTCCAAATCACAACAGAATCTCGCCACTATCGATGCTAATCTGACAATTTGTCACAGATCCTTCCATCGCACTCAGAGTGAATAGGTCATGTGACCTCCTAATCTTCTGGTCTATATAATCTCGTGAACACCAGCCTTCTCTGCACTTCCCATCAAGCAGCACAACAGGCAGAGGCACCCACCGATAAATAGTCAGAGACAGCCACTGCAACCGGGGAAGACGAAGAGTTGAATCGGATGTATACGGATCTTTAATCAGCCCAATATTGCCATGTTCTGCATGATGGCTTTCTGAGTCAGGTAGAGGCTTTGGGGGTGTCGACAGCGGATGATGTGTTGTCTGGAGAGGTTGGAAGTGAGTTGGCAGGTATCTCTTTTTGTGATTTTGTCATCGACGCGAGCTAATATCCAGGCTAGTTGCTAAGGTCAACCAACAAACAATAGCTGAAGTCAGTCGCCTACACAAAGAAGTATTACTATCCAACATCAGTTCATATGTTCTCTACTAAAGTGATGAGATCCAGTATATTGCGACATGTCTCTTGGGTCCGCTATTCAGATAGGCACGATACATCGTCTTTGGTCTGCTCCTTAGTACCTTGACGCAATATGGTAAGGGTGACGCAAAACCAGAGGTTTCACCGGATTGTACAATGCCCATTCTCAACGGAGTCTTCTGTGCATCACGAAAATAAGGACGACCTGGGAGCTAGATATGCCAGAACATTGCAGATTGCTTCGGAACCTATCACTCCCAAAAAAAAGTAGCCAACGGGTCATGGGAATGTCTCGGAAAGCAAAGGCAAGCAATGCTGCATGAAAGAATTGCTGCTAAACAAGACATCCAACAACTGACATGGAATTATTTCCAATGCCCATGCATACAACCTCGCCACAGTCTGGCTCAACGGCGTTCCGATGATGAGTGGCGCAAAAAACATATAGTTCCGCCTATTGCGTTCCATAATACCATCAACAGATATAGTGGGGCTAACGCCTTGAGTTTTCAGGCAGCTGCCTGATGGTGCCTGTTACACACTACACCTTGCGGACTCCAACCTCAGCTGATGCGACTCATTCGGTCTCTTCCAAACACTGGTATCGAAGTGTCCAGCCCATACAGACCATGGTCCTCGTTCCCTCCGACATGAAGAGTTGGATGGGAGCGTCAATGGCACATGCTGATTGGATTGGCTTACAGGCAGTTCTATACGCGTTGCGGTCTTATTGTGATTTGGCTGCTCTCAGTATCAACGGGGAAAAGGCAGGGTTGATCCATCTTCCCTGAGTGGAACATGTTGGCGAATATTCAGTCTACTGGAGTGCCTGACCCTTTGAAAGCGAAAGATATTTGAGCTGGAACTCCAGCAACTGTGTCTACAGAAGATTGAAAGCTACGATGACTTGCTAAGGCACTCGAACCATTTCCAGCGGTCTTAGACATCTCGATACCATTATTGGGTCTCTCGAAGAAAAGAAGGTACAGAAAAGAAAAACGAAACGAAAAATAAATAAGGACGTATATACAAAGAGGGAGAAACGGAAGAAAAGGAAACCAACAATCAAATTTCTTGAAAGCCCGTCGATAATGGGCAGTTATAGAAAAGAGACCCACGTCGTGGGGGAAGTGAAGAAAAACGCCGCATCCATAGGCCGGACGGATCAAGAACGGCGAAATACAATGCTGCTTTGATCCAGTGGATGAATTCATCCTCTCCGACAATGAGGTATTGGATGACTGCAGATCTGGAGCAAAATCCTCCGACTAATGGGTTTGTTTTCACAGGCCACGTTTGGCCTTTCTCCTGCCACTCCATTGCGATGGGATCACATACGCCTTCTATGGGCTAGATTGATTCATTGCAGAAAAATATAATTCTGCTTCAATCTAGTGGAAGGGACCTTCATCTGTGGGAGTCAAAAATTGAATGACTCCAGACTTGAAGTGGAATCCTCCGTGTCGTGGTTTCATTTTCACAGGCCATGGTTGGCCTTTCTCCTGGCACCCCATCTCGATGGTAACACGAAGTGTGCGGCCCTAGTCCACTGTTGGTCACATTGTTGCCTCCACCGTGGTGGCTTATGAGCATCTTAGTATACGCTTCACCACATCCTAGCATTCCCTCTTTGGTCCTTTCAGCAAGATATAAAGATGTCTCTTCCATATTACAGGCTGTGTGGGGCTGGACTCATCAGGCCTTGCCCCTTGGGGTCCATAATACAGATATAACTCGGTGAAGAAAAAGATGACATGGGAGATCTAAAGGCTCGCTTCACTCGACGACAAGGTGCATTATAAGCTCTGAGATGGCTTGCTTACCAAAGTCATCAGTTGTACCATACGGGATATTATACTGCATCCTGCTTTGCCCATCTCATACTCCTTGTCGCCATTGAAACCATACTCTCGACCAAGTCGATTCTCTTGTTCGCTATACACCAAACCCCACTATGAACAGGGCTTTCACCTCAACGGCAAGGCTATTTCTTTTTCCTTCAAGGACGTCAACAACACGGAGCTTGCAAAATCACTTCAAGCAAGACTCCTATGGCGCCCGGGCTTTAGTGGTACGATAGGCCCCACTGATACTCAATAGCCGAGAGCCAAATTCGACTAGCATCACTTAATTGCTCTCCGATCGGAATGAGAGACAGGTACACAGTGGTTGTCAGACTTGGAAAGATCTTTCTCTCTCATCACATCGTGGCCCAAGGAAGAGGGATTAGTTCCATTGACACCTTACGAGATGCCTTCCGGTTTCCAAACGTATCGTATCTCTGCTATGATAGTTGAGAAAGCACAGAGACTGCGTTCGCTTAGCAAATTTACTCGAGCGCAAAATCTACGTACTCGGGCGGCGCTGCATCGGCATGCAAAAACGGGTGTTAGGTCGATGAAGCACACCCCAGCTCGACCTGGTTTGGTGCTTGTCATGTGTTCCTATGCAGGTGACCGACCAATCAATTGGTGGGTCTGTAAGAGACGTTTTTGTGGTCCATGATATCTGGTATTTGTGCCCCTCACTATATCAGAAGAGGCTCAACCCCCAGTTTCATCGGATGAAAGAGATACCTCTGCTCTATCACTGTCTTTTGGGTCTCGATATCACACCTTTCTGAAGACATAAATACCTACCGTGCGTTTCTCAATTCTAGATGTCGTTGCGACACAGTCTTACCGCCGAATCTCACAAAAGGGAAACATCAATGGGATTGCCATAAAATGGAATCCTGTCTCGGTTGATGAACAGCTGGACAAGGCTGCAACATAACAGATGATGCGCAATGCAGTGAAGGCTGCAACAGAGCATGTGACATGCGCGGTGTCGTGACTCTAGATATTCGTGATCAAATGTATACGAGGCTATAGAAATTGTCTTACGTCAAAGAGGCGCTGGTCAATGTTCGTTCTCTGCCGATCAGATTACATGAGTCTATTGACAAAGGTTGCAATGGTTACCCTTCCTATTTCAGCGCAACAATCGATTGCTCTGTTCGCAAGAGCAGGCAGCAATCTTGAGCTAGATCGATCTACACCTACTGTCAACCACCTACCGTCAACGAGTCAAATTCCCAGCAGCGCGGTGCGAATAAGCCATCGATTGTCATCATTTTGAGCAGTACCATGTCATGGCTTGGTGTGGCTCGTCTCCCTGATTGGCATATCCGCAATCTTGATCTTACTACCGTCCGCCAAAATAGGACAAATGCATACCTCCTCCGTATCTTGCTCTGGCCGGTTTATGAAGATAGATGTCGAGGGCGATGAAAAATGCGACGATGCCTTGTGCACCGAAGGGCTGCCGAGCGAAGTACTCAGATTCTTTCCCACTCATTGAATTCATCTATTAGAGAACCCCCGAACGTCCGAACGAGTGCAGCGATTCCACCAAACGGCAGTGTGTGTATCTCCCCAGCGAAATGGTCCGGGTGGGTACCACATTTCGAGGAGTGAATGCAAACCTACAGGACGTCTATGTACCACAAGGTTCCCTACAAGGAGCGAGCTTGATAAGAAGGTACAGACCTAACTGACGTATCCCCGGAGCGTCTGTCAACGAGGCTTATACTACCGAAAGATCGACTATCCCAAACTCACCGATCTCTACTGGGGTCTTCTGCTGGATAGAGTAAGAACAGGCGAGCCAAGGATGGAACATAACGAGTACCCAAGGTATCAAACACTGCTGGTGGCTGAGCATCTATTCTGGCACTGCCCCATAGCGAAAGCAGTTTGGAACGTCATCCGCAGCATATGGCGACAGATAGCGGGCCTACCACAACCTTCCCACAACGTGAAACGAGCTGCTGTTGAAGGGGGTCGCATGGACGGACTCTCGGTCTTTCGCACTGGAGGCAGATCAGGAACGGTGGCGAGTACTGTTTGGGGAGACCCTGTGGTTGCTGTGGCTTTATCGGTGTGTCTGGAGCTTTGGCGAGGTGCAGGATTGCGGGAACTATGATGTTCCTTTCCTCGTACTCGGAGACACAGTTGATGTCAATTCGATTCATACAGCCATCTGGCCATAGAGACAGACGATAGGTGGAAGATAAGAAACTCTGAGCCTCTCCATTCTGGAGACAGCTCTGGGAAGGTCAAAAAGGTCAATGTGCGATAGAGTCAAGGAAGCGCAATCACCAAGTATGGATGTGGCTGAGACAGCGATACGCCGGAGTCACTAAACACACAACAATGGCTCCTACTCACCTGCCAGCTTGAATTCTCGTTACTCCTCTCACTATACGAAGATAACGCCGAGGATATCGACTCTGGTTCAAGCAATACATCTCTGCAAGAACCTCTCTTTCACGGTACAAGGGCATTGTGCGATCGTCTGTCGTGGCTCTGTCCGACTTTCAGATCGAAGAAGAGGATGCGGAACGGTTCCCACCATTGATCCCTAAGTTTATATTAGGTCTTGGATTGTCAGCCTCACCTACTGTTTGTTCTAGGGTCATTGAATATACCAATCACAGCCAGATTGTCGCCCCAGCGATCAGGGTTCTGTGGAATAAGGCCGCAGCAACCAAGATAGGGGTGCCGTGGTTGCGGGAGCGTCCTCAAACCCTGTACGTGATGCGGAACACCCTTGCCGATCTCACAGAGTACGGCACGTGCCTTCACAACGCTCTGGTCGGTCTACGAGCAAGAAGCCAAGGATAAAGCCTCCAGGGATCTTGCAGAAGGATACTGCGAGCTGCTCGTGTTAGCCGTGCCGAACCTTGGTAACCGTCGATATATTTCCTTTCTTACTTTTCCGCAGGACTGCGAAACGCGCCTGCAGCCGGATGATCATCTGACGGTCATCTCTGACTTAGAGAATTCTGCTCCTGGGAAAGGATGGCGTGCGGTTGTCACGGAGAATATCAGCTTCATACCTCCAGGGTTCTGCGCCTTCAGCCTCATCCGGCCATGGAACCGCGAGACCGGCACATGGGTCGACCTGCCTGCAGACCAGGAGCCTTATGTGATTCCCTTCACTACACTGATCGATGTGGTTGGTGCGCGCAAGCTCCTTGCTCCATCTAGCCGCAGCAGGTTGTCGTGCACCTAGTATCATCGAACCTACCCTCCCGCCGTCAAATTACAGCGGCCATCCCATGAGCTTGATAGATCGTGTGGGAGTCAACTATGATTTCCTCCCCTTGGTTTGGCCTACCAGAGCACGGCCCCTATGTTTTGCGGTATATCATAAAGGATTATACTGGCGTGCTCGAACAATCAACATCTTGAATTTTGTGCGTCTGGGCCCCTCCTACGCTTCTCAATCGACTTGCTCTTCGAATTCTGAGGAGATATATTGAAAGGCTATCACTCTGCACTGCAGGGCGATTCATATATATATATATATACAGCGACACGTGCAGACACAATCCATTCAGTCGAATTTCCGGCAAACTATATTCTATTCCTTCCCAACAACATTGGGACTGTGAGCCTCCTAGCCTCAACCACCACTTATGGATCTTGTCAATTCGCCGGTGATCACTGCAATTATTATCGGCTCCTTTACGATTGACTGACCTGTACCTATCAACAATTGTCAACAATCGGCTGAGGCCGATGATGGTACATACCAACAAGAGACACACCGAAGATGCTCTGCCATATGCCGCGACATTCAAGTACCAGAAGACCGCATAGTGGACCGAAGGCTGGCTGGTAATGCGTTTCGTTGGACGTTTCCCAACCACATGAAAGACTGGAATTTCAGTCACAGAAAAACTGGCGAAACATTCACGTCGAATACAATGTCCGGAAGAAGACCTGAAACAGGCGTACCACAATTCATCCCTAGGTATTCGGTGCTTGTGCGCGCTCCAGAACCTGTTAAAAGAGTCACCGATGGAATCGAGCCATCAAGCACGTCAGGACCATTATAGGGCGACTTATATAACTCGTTTACTCTTGCGCCAAGGGCCAGCTATCCAAAAGTCAAAGGTGGTACGCTACAAGTCGCCTGGGCTCCCTGGGTTCGAGAGCGTATATGAATGGGGTCATCTACGAAGATGGTGACCACGACAATCTCAAGTAACATTGTGTCTTGACATGAAGAAGGCAATTTAGAATGTTCGAGGTCTGCTTGGTTTTCTTGACAGAAATGGAAGGCCAAAGAGTGCGTGAAGTGAGTCGAGGAGCAGATCAGGCGCAGATTTGGGTCTATGCGAAAGCCAGGGCCTTCTGGATCTATTTCTGGTACTGGAACGAGCCGAGAAAAGTCACGGAAACAAGACGCAATGTGGCTTCGGTGCGTCGTCGATATATGCTGGCATTTGGAATGCAACACCTGAGGAACCGGACATGAAATATACGATTTGGATACGACTGTCACCACAGATCTGCGACATCAGCTATTCAGATGCGAGTCTCTTCGTAATGTCTCGTGGCGTGACATACGATGCGATGCTGTTGATGATGGATATAATTGCAGGCTTCGTCTTCTCAGTCAATATCGGTCCAGGAGGACAACATTCCTCTCCAAGGGGCTAAGAGTGATGTGACAGAGTTACTACACTACGATATAATGGAATGAAATACCACCAGGGAGAAAGAAAATGAAAAAGATATGTGAAAAATGGAAAACATACATAATGAATGAATGAATGAACGAACGAAAGTGAGAAATAAAGCAATGAAACTACAAGAGACCAAGACAAAACAAGCAACAAAAGCAACAAAATAAACAAAGATAAATCCATGTGGTAACGTCAGGAAAACATAACTAGGAAAAACCAAAAGAAAAAGCGATCCATGGCTCCAAAACCGATGCAGGCGACCTACCAAAACGGGTCCCGAATGATATTTCCGACAGCTGGAGGGCTAAATCAGGGTTGGAGGACTGATACAACTGCATGCAGTGGTTCTTTCAGTCCTGACACCGACTCCAACCGCACCTGCGACTACCATTGGGAACGTTCCATGAGAACACATTCGTCACCTGATCAGAGGGCAGCAAGGAAAGCTTTCCTTGTCGACACTCACGCCATGATACACTTCCTTGCTAGGAATGTTATTCACTCAATGCCATACGCTCCACGGATACTACACAGAACGCCATGACGAGGCGACCTACGCTGTTACAATCCATAACACAATATACCATATATTATGAGCGAAACCGCGCATTCGACGGTGTTCCGGTCGGAATGAACAACCTTTTCATCCGCACCGTTAGAGTTGCATGCCCTGATCCTGCTGTGGGTGGTGGAGTCTTCCAAACTGTGAACAACCATTGCTGTCGCCGGTTGATGATATTTGGACAGATATCCGGCCAAGCGTTTCTCTAGAAACCTCCATATCGAAAGCGACATGATACACGTTATCCTCTTTCTGAGTCGCCCAACACTACTTCTTGCATTTTAGAGCAAGCGGACACTCACAGCACAATGGATGCAGAACCCACAGCAGGCAGTGCAAGAATTCTTCGACAGGTCGACTTGGCCGGTAGTGAAGAGACAGTCAGGCACGCGGAAGGAAATTGTGTCTTGGCTGCGGACCTGGTGAATGTCGATGCTGCTGACCAGAGTTGGGTTGTGGAAAATTTCCATTAATATGACGTCCATTGAACTTCATATAAAGTTCGATGAGATGCCTGTTCATGTGTGTTTGTGGATACCGTTGGAATGCAACCTCATAAGAGTGAAGATAAAGGCGAACAATAGAAATTTGAAGCTTCACCTAATCGATTTACTCCAATGTGATCACGACGCTGAACCATACTTTCCTTCTATACCAGACAATCGCCGCACTTACGGGTCTGGGACGATTGCTACAGAAAGTTATAAGTGATTGCATCGATGCGGTCAATGTAGCGGCAAGCTTATTCGACTGCCGCCTTTCTCGTTTTATATTCCTTTTACCGCCGAACCAAGTCTGCACTATGTCGCCCTCGGCAAAAGTTGCCGAAGAAGCATGGATGACTGTCCTGTCTTCTTGGTCCACTGAAAAAGATTTGCTGGTGCCCATCTCCAAGAATCCCGTGAATATACGATCAAGCCCCGGACAAAGCTGCCTCATCATCAAATCCTTGTTGATGAGAGATCATGTCTATCGATGACTACCAGGCCAGATGTCAACCATGCAGTAGGAGTACTAACAAGATTCTGCTGCAAAGCTAGCCCTTCGTCACTGGCATCTTCCGCCCGGAACTCATCATCATTGACGAGGCGGCGCGTGCATCCAAGGCGGACCTGTGGCCGGTCTTCGCCAATTATGAACCTCGTGGGTACCTGATGATCGGGGATCCGTTCCAGTTGCATCCGGTGGTTGAGTCGACGCCCCAGAATAACCCACTCCACGCCGTGTCGGCCACCTCCCTCTTCAGGCGTCTGCACATGAACGGGATGCTGCTCTGCATGCTGGACGTGCAGTATCGCATGGCCAGCATACTGGGTGATCTGGTGAGCCAGCTGTTCTATCAGGGACGGCTGCAGTCACTCCCACCCCATCCCGTCCGCCCTGCAGACCATGTCCGGACGGATCGCGGACCTGAACCATGCGTTGTTCGGCGTCCGGGAGCCCTTCCTCTGCGTTCTACGAATTCTATATCCTCTATTTACACCCTCTATCGAACCATCGCCACTTATCTCTATCAGCTTCATCCTTGATTTCCCTTGTCGACCAGTCTTATTATGTTTGCATTACCATCTGGGTGGAGCACTGCTAACCGGACATGTCTCGAGGGGAAGGTTGGCACCTGGAAGCACTGGGGATGGCCGAACCTCGGGACAAGCCCATTATACGCGGGGTGCTCGATCGTCTCGCCGAGCAATGTCCACTGATGAGAGTGCAGAGGCACGTTGATTGCGCACTCTTTTCATTCTCAAGTACATCAAGAAGCAGAAACCTCAGTATACTGTTTGTCGCCGAACCTGATGCCTCATTTGCTATTCAAACAGCGAATGATGATGTGCCAAGATACCAGGCAGTATGTTACCGGCTGGGCTCTTCGATTAGGATATAATGTCTTATTTTAGACATCAGAAGGTCAGAAAAGAATAACAAGCATAATACATGGCTGCATCAGACCTGTTCGAATGGGATCATATCGGCTCAGACGATTAGTAACAGAGTACCGATATTCCTAGTTGGAATTGCTTCCATTCATGTGCTGGAAGCCCATTTGTATAACTCTAACCTGATCCGAACCGATTGTTCGGGCCGGGGCGTTCCTTACCACGTCAGGATAAGAGGGACACTGATGGAAATACCATGCGTCAGTCCTCGTTATATACTGATGTCTCCTTCTAATGAAAGCTAGTGGTTGAGTTTCAGACCTCCGTCCTGAGCACAGCGCTTCCATGAGATATCGGGCAATCTCAATCTTTCCCAATGTCGGGTTTTTAATATACAATAGGAAGGCTGTTCAAAGTGGTGAGGAAGGCAATAAAAAGGAGCCTATACAGCCTCAACAAGCACTCTGGGCAACACACGGACTTGCTCGATACGTTATCTCTCTCATGCAGATCAACCATAGTCTCCAAGCGACGAAGTTGGGCCGAGCCAGGCTATCGTGTCTTTAGACTTACCAGTCTCTGATGAACGCCGGGGGTAAAACATTCGTTCTTCCGGCACAGTGCTCGAAAATATATATGAAGTACTGACCGTCGCTTTCATTATGCCTGCAAACTCTGGGGTGATGTCATTGTCTCCACAGCGGATCATAAGTTTTGTATACTGAACGGTACTCGTGTCCGAAGTTAATTCCCAAAGGCGTTCCCTACCTACACGGGGCCAAAATAAATAAGCAGTGCTGGCTTTTATGTACGGGTCCTTTAAATCACGTTACTGAGAGCATGTGATGAGAAGACTCTTTCGCTACTTTTGCACACAGGCCTATTTACTACAGCTAGCTTTGCAGTTCAAGAATTGTACCTAACAGGAGATCCAGACAAAGTCAACGAAGAGTACAAGCTGAACGGCGTTGAGAATGGGCAAGACCTCACATTTTCCCGTGTGACGAATACAGCACCCTTCTGCCAAACAGCGAGATAAGGGAGGAAAGCAGGATGTCCTGTCATACTTTAAAGCACTGCATATGAAACAATGGCAAAGGAGACGTTTATCAGATTTGATGATTCCAACGAATGGACCAACCCGCACAGCTCTCGGTCACTCTTCCCAGACTATTCCCTATCCACTGGGCATAGCTAGCCCTTTAGCACGCGCTATAACGGACCTAGAAGAGTACTCCGCCTTTACACAAACGCTGTACAAACATATATATCTTCGGCGGTCGCAGCGCGCTATCCTGGAGATGGCAGAGAAGCACCAACTGCTGAAACATCATGTGAAACACAAGCACCTCCACCCTGCTGAGATTGGCACCTATGAAGCAAATTTGCGGTACAATCACAAGAAATGCTCTAAGTGCTTATGATGAGAGATGGAGATTCGGGGTTATCAGATTGTGAGGACTTGATACCGGGGGAATCTATACGCAACGAATCCCAATCACCATGTTCTCCTGCCTTAATGTGCAGTGCACCAGATCTATTTGTTGCTCTGGGGGTGGTATAAATTAGTTGTGGTCCGGCTTGTGGATCGGTCGTGTTCATGTTATCAATGAGTTTGGCTTTGTCCCTTAGCCCACCGGCCCGACAGTTCATTGTGAGGGTGGTCTAAGGGCGGAACAGTCAACGTCGATTGTGAAGAGGGTAATTGGGCAAGGCGTAATGTTTGGCCCAAATAATGTTTGTTCGCGGCCACAAATAAGGCACTAAGTGGCAGCGAAATGGCAAAGACAGTGGTGGGGGACGTGTTACGGGAGTCTTTATTATTTGGTTACAGGAAACGTTATTGCGAGCTACACCATACCCAATGATAGGAGTGATGATGCATATCTCAAATATGATAATTCGATTCTTAAGCAAGAAATTGATGTTGGATGCTTGCCAATGTCTTGTGATGGTAATTTAATGAGTTCGTGGGCACGCAATATTCTCATCAAGCACAACCTATTGCTTTCGCGAGAATATGGCGACGGGAACTATACTTTGGATAGATAGATCTCTCATCCTCAGAATAAATTGAATGATGCATCAACTCAAATTGTGAAGTTCACTTAGGAAGTCGTATTCCCCCGAATCCTCGGCTCGAGAGGGAAATCCTGCTCCTCTGGTTCCAGATCCTTATACAAACTATCCCATCTCTTCCGCAGCGGCTCTGGAGTCTCCCATGCATACTCAGGATCCCTCAACCAGAGACGCAGTAAATGGCGCCTATGCTCTCATTAATCATCTTCACACTCACACCAATGACGGAAGAATCACTTACTCCTTGCCAGGCCCATCCGTAAACCCATTCCTTGCATGGAAGATACTCAGGTTATTCACGTACTGAATATCTCCCTTCTGAAATCCAAGTGAAGCACTGTGCTTTTCAGCCAAAAAGTGCAGCGCATCGAGCGCCTCTGCCTGCGCTTCAGTAATGGGCGGGATGTTTTTAGATCGAGGTTGGGCCATGAATCCGGTAAAGTAGCGGCGGGCGTATTGGATCAGGACTCGTTCCGGGGTGCTAGATGTGGCGGGTTGGTGGTAGAGGAGAGGACGGGTGCTGTAGGGCTGCGTGGGGTTGGAGAACCTGTCCTCCAGTTAGCGTCACTTGTGTCATGTAAAGGGTGTGGAAGATATGTACCCATCAAACGGCCATTCCTGAGTAAGCGTATGAATCAAATCCGGCCTCTCCTTGGCAAGAATGTTATAGACGTGCCAGCTACTAGCTAGCTTGCTTTCTCCTCCTTCTGCGGCTTCTTGGAGACAGAGCAAGGAAATAATATCCCCCGAGTCGGTGTGGAAGACCTGCTTATCGGCTGTGTTGGAGGGTGCGCCGATTGTCCCCGGGAGGACGGTATTGGAGATGTCTTTGATATGGGATAGCACACGGGAAGGGGTTCCCTTGAGCCGGTTATCTTCCTGTCTTCCGCGGTAGTTCCCGATGTGGGAGGAGACGCCGGTGTAGATGATAATGTTGTCTTCGCGGGAGTATCTGTCGATGCGGAGGCCGCGGACGACGACGAAGCCCCGGCCTAGGTGGATTTCGCGGGAGAGGTCGCGAAGGACAGGGTGAAGGACTGGTAGGGGGAAAGTGGATTGGTTGATTGAACCTAGTGGAAGGTTCTTTGCTGTGGAGGTGTTAGCGATGAACATTTTTTTCCTAAGATGGAGGGAATAACATTTAAAAGACTGCAGGGCTTGGTCGATTTCGTCAAGTTCGGCATCATTTAATTTGTAGATCCAGTCATCGCGCTTCTCTACTTCTGTTCCTTCCCAGACCAGAGGAGAACTGAGATGTTCGGGAAAGCCTTGAGGCAATGTCTTGGATAGGGTTTCAGTGGTGACACGGCGCTGGGTGCGGGCAGTATATTTGGCGTAGTCGGGGTGGTATTGGATGTCCGGTTGGACAAGAGTTTGTACTTCAACCATGGTGGATAGTAGATGTTAAATTGAAATGACTTTACTTTTGATGTCTGCAGGAAACGAAAACAAAATGCGATAACGAAGCAGTCTGGGTTTCGGAATATAAATGGTGTGGTAATCACATCATCTCAAGCTAGCATTACGATGCCGAAGACATCCAGAAAACCGCTGGCTGTCATTCGCCGATGCCCCGCACGGCAATGACAGAATACGTTGCGCAGGAATCGCCATATCTCCATTATCGGATATCGGCAGATATTTGAGACGAGGGACTCTTTTCTGTTATCCTTGGCTGATAGCAGTCTATAAAGTGCGATATTACATAATTAGCGATCTCCGTTTGGAGATGTTAGAACCTTATTATTGGGACAATCAGGCCATTTCAATACGTTACAACCATAAGTGTACACATTCATCTAACAATGACATTAGCACTAATATTCCAGGCGACCGAGGGGAACGAGGATGTTCCTGCCCTCGACTCCCTTGCATTGAGCCCCAAAGTGCTATGCAGCAGATCAATAGACACGATCGATAAAGTCGACCGCCTGCGCCTTCTCGATGATACCATCCAGACTTTTGACAAATGCCAGGTGAGCTGGATCCTTGGACACATAGTAATCGCGATCTTCAGCATTCGCAAAGTGCACTACGAAAGCGTGGGTGATGCCGTTCTTTGGGATATTAGTTATGGACATGTTCAAAAGAGCACATTCCTTCATCACTCACTTGGATGCCTTCGGGCGAGTTGTCCTCCCCGCCTGACGCGGCCTGGATGTATGGCTTCTGTGAGTTGGGGTGTATACAATTATCTTTCAAAGCGAGCATCCGAGAGCACACCTTCGGGGACGTCCCAATGTTAGATGTGGATAAGCGCTAGGTTGGGCTGGTGTAACTTACATCTTTGATTATTTCGGGGCTGACCTCCGCTTTGAATTGGAACATGACAATGTGAGTGATCGACATGTTGGGCGACGACTGATGTGAAAGGACTGGTCAAAGGCCAGAGGGATGTTGTCAGAGGATAGTAGTGAGAAAAAGAAGGATGGTGATGATAGCCAGAGTAACTGCTTGTCGCCTAGGAGCCACCATCTTGCGACGCGCCCAGTACCTGTTTTTAGCTGCGGGGTAAGTAACTGGACACCTCGCCGAGTGGATGAACGACGCGACTTCAGGTGATTAGTTACTCGGGGAGATACTTGGTAATCCGCCCAGCCCCTGCGTTGGACTAGTGCCATGTAGCTCCGAAGGAGAATGATCTCTCATTCGACAGCACCACTACTTTTGGTGCATTCCTGACCCACAACAGCCACCCGCGCCTCTGATAACTGCCTGGCTACCTTCCACAAAAGTTCCATCTTTCTCATGATGTCACATTGTTCGGCTTGCTTGGATATTTCAGAAGCGTAATGATGGTGCCTTCTGATGCTCCACGTTGTGGTGGTAGGCCCATCCATGGATTCTATAAATTGTGGGTTGACAACGCGAACCAGGAAGATATATACCAAGATTCATCTGTAAAAAGCCAAGGTGAGTTGAATTATCAAACACGCTACTGAGTTCGACGCCAGCTCAGAAGCACATGGAATGAGGATTCCACATAAAAAGATGACAGTCATAAGGCAGTCCGGCTGCCCATTGCTTAAAAAGTCATGGATAACTCGCAGAACCATCTGAATCACGGTTAGAAATGTGGCAATGGACCCGAAAATCGGTAGTACTAGGCAGAAGATCCAATACTGCAATGTATCTCGTCAGTCATGAAGGAGATCTCGCATATATTTATGTCGAACATCACGAAGCACTTTGGCAATCAGTACGATCCTCTCATACAGAACTGCGACAACCCGACCGGCAAAGTAGATAGGCCTATCGGCCGGGAGAGACGATGATGGTGATTTGAGCTGCTTTTGGGTGCATAGGTGTGGCAGGAGAGAATCAACTCGATGGTCTTTTAAATATTCTGCTGGCTTGGAAATGTTCCGGGATAGCTTTCTTGACGCAGCTGACTGACCGAAAAGGAGACGATAGGATAAGGGCACCTCCTGTAGGAATCGAGAGATGTCTTTCTCATCCGCACGTGGATCTTCTCCGGCGCCGTCAATACTTACAAATGCATGGATGACACCCCGCGACTGAAGAGCGTTCAGATACATGGAAGGGTAGCTCAACAGCGACAAGGTTCGACTAATCCTATCATAGTCTAGACGAAGCTCTAGGCTGTCAACCCATTCAACCCATCGGGATCGGACACTTAACAACGCCTGGAAGAGATATGCATTAGTCTCAGGGAATGATGGGTCCTTTATGAGCGATTTTGTGATCCATGGACTGCTCTGGATTTGCTGAGACTTGTTCTTGGCCAACGTGAGGTAAAAGCACCAATCTATGTTCGAGCTATGTTCTCTCATGCAGAGAACAAAGAAGCTGTAACGAGCTGTCGCTGCTGTCATCCAGGGGATAACCCCGTATCGGCTTCAGAATGTAGCTGATGGCAATACCCGTCAGATAATTATGGACATTTATCGAATGTGATATTGCACCTCCCAATGCGGACCTTGTAGTTGCTGGAAGCCATCACGTGTATCATTCTTCAATCCAGTACTCTCGACACAAAATGTACCCAAGTTCTCGGTATTAAATCAATGTACCTGGTAAAGACTTTAGTGGCCAATGCAATGGGAGGAAGCAATTGCTAATCCCTGCATCCGCTCTCTCTCCACTCGATCGAAAGTAGGGGACTCAGCATCCCCGCTTGATGAAAATAATACCTTTTTTCTAGTCCCTTGATTTGTAGACGGAATACGTTGTCGATCGTGCAAGCGTCGCGCGCACGGAGGCCGCACTTCCTCGTTGTCAAGGTTTTATTCGGCATCCCGCCTGCCGGCAGATGGTTAACCCAGTCTCGTAGATCATCGCTAGAACTACTCCAGCCGGAGCGCCGGCATTCCACTTGATGGATACCAAAATTCTTTGTGAAGTGCCATAACACCGGTCTGCTTCGTTTTACCGGTATCCCACCTGTCGGGGGACTAGAGAATAATTATCGAGGGTCCTCTAGTCTCTACAGTATGAATTGTTTGATGGGTGGCGCCAAATATAAGAAAATAGTCAATATTACCGTTCATGATATGCAAGTCTGATATTCTGTGAAATAGGATTCCTGGAATGTTTCCTATAATGTACTGTATCGAGAAACTACAGAATACACCTCCTAAACGACGCAAAGATCACCAAGGCATTACATAAGGTACCCCAGAATGCCGAGATTATCATATTCGATATATTCTTCAGTAGCTGTGCAGTGATGCCAACAACCATACCGTGGTAATGGAGTAATTTTTACTCTAGTGGCATCGGTATTACCAAAGGCCGCGACACCATGATTATATTTCTTTGTGATAAATATTCTGAGCTCGTGTGTGATATAGTTATACTCTCTCATCTCTCAGTTGTACACTTTGGCATCCAACCCTGGGAGAATCTGCAGATCCTTGTCTCCGTAACTGTACTTCCCATCCTCGGAGACCTTCGCCTCCCGCGTGCGTCTCTGCTGCTGAGTCTGCCGCGCCTTGACCCACTGCTCAGTAGTCAAATGCTGTCCCAACTCCGTAAACACGTTCTTAGTGAGCCCGAGCCGGTTAAGCAGGGGACTGTTCTGGATCGGATCCAAGACGACATGGTTATTCGGCCTAGTCAAATATAGTTAGCATATTATGCAACAAGAAAAGAAAAGGAGGCAGTCTTACCTGGCAAAATACAAAACACCCAACCGATCCACATGCGCCTGATCAGCAGGAGGAACATGGACTCGATGAATGCTTGACTTGATCAACCCGCCCGTGAGCGCAGTCAACGCATCACAGGTATTGATGGTGATAGTTCCATCCTGCGGGCGGACCCATTTCCACTGTCCCTCTGAGTTGAGGATTTGCAGCGCGGCAACGGGTTGGCGGAAGAGCAGAGTCACCGTGCCCAGATCAGTATGACCGGGAGAGTATAGACCCCCGACCTTCTTGTTGAGCTCGGCTCCACGTGCTGCGTAGTGCATGTAGCGGAGGTGGTCCTCGCCCTTTACGTCGTACTGGTGGTCTCGGACGAGTTGGTCTTCGTCGGGTAGTTCGAGGAGAATGGCGAAGAGGCGGAGGAGCTTCTCGACTACTTCCGTGTGGCATTTCTGTATTATTGATCAGTGTAAATCGGGTGTAAAAGGAAAGTAGAGGACACTTACCCGGCTGAACTGCTCGATTTCGTCAATATTGTCGGCCAGGATTGCTGGTTGCTGGCGCTGATGATACCCATCGAATTTGGGGATGTTGTAGACTTGGACGTTGTCCTTGATTCCGTTGCCCAGACTGGATGTATTAGCATGATAGCATGGTTACAGATGTCGACGACCTACATTCGGTGCCCAGCTGGCCGGTAGCCGTTGTATTCTCCTCTATCCAGATCGGCGCTGCTATGGTACTTGAGCTTCTCTTCAAGTGGAAGAGCGTAGAACTCGCGACCCAGAGCGAACTGGCGGTCGATTTCCTCTTGGCTGATGTTGAAGTTCTTGACGTAGAAGAAGCCTTCAAGCGAAGTTAGATCAGGCTAAAGATGTGATGCAGACTACTTACCAACATGACGAACAGCGTGGTCTAGCTGCTCAACGAGCGATTCCTTGCCGCCCGGCTGATCATATTGGCTCAGGTCGAGGGTGATGAGTTCGGCCCAGTCGACTGGTTTGTTAATCATTTGAACACATAGTAAGCCGGAGGAATTACTTACGGTCTTCCTTAGTCACAGGGACGTGGTCGTATCTGTCGATAAGTCTTGCAGGCATAGTGATGAAAATTGTTGTAACAGCGTTCACGAAAGTATTATACAGACTCTATTGATCTGGGAAGGTCCGAGTAGTTATGTCCGAATCCCAATGCAGCGTATACTTTAACCCCGCACGGCATGTGTGACGAAGATAGTCGGCAAAGCACGTAATTCTTATCTAGCGTCGCGCATTCAATTTAGAACGCACTGTGTACCGTGTCTGAATCATGTCAAAGATAGATAAGGGCATTTCTGCTAGGATTGTGGCACGCCATCCCGCACCCGGATGTTGCATTCTGCAGCTAACAGGCGCGAACAACCCTATCAGATTGTGATGCTTTCCCATCACGACAATGAATGGCATAATGGCAAATATGTCAACACAGCCCCACTCTATAATTCTATCATGAAGAGGGGTATTCAATGATCAGATAAAGATCTTGCCGAACCATGGAACATGCCCCTGCCAGAGGAAGTTTTCACCGGAGAATTGTCCGACACGAGGAGACAAGGGCTCGGTAATATGTCCGGCAGCGACTCAAAGACACGGAAAATAGGTGTTTGGGGGCTTTTCAAAGAGGTGTTCAATTGGTATCCATCCAATTATCCGACAAATGAGCGAAGGTACGTTGTCCCTCTTGGTTTGGCCATAGGTTACTCATCATCTAGGTTGCTCTTCAAGCTGGATTTATCCATTCTGGTATTCGCATGTCTATGCTGTAAGCTGTCCTCGTTGAGTAATTACAGAATTATTATTGACTGTAATTAGTTTTCGTGAAATACTTGGGTATGCCTGTTGAGAGACTGCAATATCCACCGATGCTAATATATTCCAGACCAGACCAACATCAGCAACGCATATGTTAGTGGCCTAAAGGAAGACTTCAGTCTAAATGGCAACCAACTTAACTATTTCAACGTCTGCTATTACACTGCCTACGTTGTCTTCCAAGTTCCTGGTCTGCTGTTGATGTCGCGACCGACGCTGTATGTTACTGTCCATGATTTGAGAGAAATGCATAACTAAGAGGATTAGGGCGAGATGGCTGCTCCCTTCCCTTGAAATTCTCTGGGGTATATGCACCTTTGCACAAAGCCGAGTCACGAATGTCAGCCAGCTATATGCACTTCGATTTCTCGTTGGCATGTTCGAAGCGCCTGTCTTTGCTGGAACACACTTCATTCTCGGTAAGGTTGTCAGCACTTCAGCTATCATTCTAATAGGCTAACTGATACTGGAGGCTCCTGGTACTCTGGCCCCGAACTCTTCAAACGAGCTGGAACGTGGTTTATATGCAACGCGCTTGGAACTATGGTAAGCGGATACCTGCAATCCGCAGCCTACAC
Organism: Aspergillus eucalypticola CBS 122712; assembly: GCF_003184535.1. Taxonomy (NCBI): domain Eukaryota; kingdom Fungi; phylum Ascomycota; class Eurotiomycetes; order Eurotiales; family Aspergillaceae; genus Aspergillus; species Aspergillus eucalypticola. The sequence goes on from NW_020290283.1 coordinate 1,125,520, forward strand.
CAACCTATCCGGAGTGGGCGGCATGCCTGGATGGAAGTGGCTGTTTGTTATAGACGGAATTTTCACTATTCCCGTCGCCATTATTGGCTTCTTAGTGTTCCCGGGGATTCCGGATTCTCCACGACCCTTCTTCCTGTCAGAAGATGATATCACCTTGGCCAAGGATCGGGCGCGAAGAGCAAACATCCGTCGTCCGGGAAGGATGACAATTGATGTCTTCAAACGCACACTTAAGCGCTGGCATATCTGGGTCTTCATCCTCTGTTATGCGTAGGACAGACTTGACTTTTTAACTTGAGAAAAAGCTAATCCGTTGTGTCTTAGGTGCATGATTATATCTTCTTATCCTACCTCTTATATGAACCTCTGGCTAGAGGCAGAAGGCTACTCAGTGCCACAGGTCAACAAGCTGCCGACAGTGACCTACGCGATCAATATCGTTGCTTCGTGGTTAGGGACCACACTTGCTGCAATTTATCCGTCATGGCTTATTTACACTATTGCGTCCGCATGCTGTTTATTTTCTTCGCTGTGTATGATTATTTGGAACATACCAAAGGCCCTGAAGTAAGTGTACATCTCGCATGCGTATACTGTCCTGCTGACAGGATTATAGGTTTGTCGCATGGTACCTCTTTGGCGCGGCAGGGTGCACAAGTCCTATTCTGTATTCGACGGTCAATACGATTGTAAAGGATGATTCTGAAGAACGGGCGCTCATCATGGTACCTCAATAGACTATCGGGATAGCAGACAGAGCAGAACACTAACTATTGGCAGGGCTCGATGATGACTTTCGGCTATTCCTTTCAAATATGGGTTCCATTGCTTCTTTTTCCTACTGCTGGTCCGGATGGTGCTCCGCGGTGGCGAAAGGGGTGGCCCGCCGCATTCGCTTTTTTCTTTTTACTGTGGGCGGGGTTCATTGCAGCAACATTGATATATAGAAGGTATATTAAGTATACCCAGTTTCCCATTATATTTTCTAACGCAAGATACAGAGAGCAGAAAGCAAAAGAGTTACTATATAGTGGTCCCGAAACAGAAAGTGGAACGGAGGATGGCGAACCGATTGTGGTGGAGGTCGATTCCAGTGTTAAAGACAGAACTTGATGTTCATAGGTAGCATCGGCGTCAGTCATGCGAGAATTGAGACCGTTAGGTTGAAGGAATCTGGACTTCTCAGCACATTTGCGGCGAAATATCAAAGTTTGACGAGAATGAAAGGACATGGTTAGCTCTCCGGACAAGGGTACATATTGCGCCAGTACCAGCGCCATATGTACTCCTCCACCCTGGCAATTTCCCTGGCCTTCTTAAACGCGTCATCTCTGCGGAAACTATCTTCAGGATTTACATCATACGCCGAAGCCATCGCAGTATCCGCAGCGCTGCCTGCGGCCCTCGCAGCCTTCTCAACCATAAATTTGACCCGAGCAAAGGGAATCCCTTCCCCATCAAAGTGCCCCAGCACGCCTTCCACTATGCTTAGCTGGCCTTCCGTTGCTACCTTCACGAATAGATGTTCACCAGACCGGTCGACAATAAACGGGTCGGCGCCTTTCTGCAAAAGGAACCTAACATCATTCTCTGAGCAATACGTGTGGTCAGATATTCCACTGAAGATATGGGGCATATCTGTCTCCGAGTATCGTGAATTGATATCCGCTCCGTACGACAGCAGGAGGTCAACAACTTCCTCTCTAGTGTCTCGGCCCCAATAGTTACGTATTGCCTTGATCAGAAGCCAGTCGGGAACGTTGGGATTGAATCCTGCTTCAAGGAATTCCTTTATAATTGTAGTGTCACATTGCTCTACAGCTTCCTCGAATGCCAACTTATGGTGGTCGTTTCCCACATCGAGTTTGACGTCGAGATGCTGCCGAACCAGGTGGAATATCTCTGGCCCCGCGCGGACTGCTCTTTTGATGGTTCTTCGGACCGGTACCTTCGGATCAAAGAAGCCTGTAGCCACCCCAAGCTGATCGGCTTCAACGAGATTTCTGTTGACTAGAAGCTGGACGATATCATACCGTGCCTGCGGCGTTAATCGTGGTGCATATCGAGTGGTTGCTTTTTCGAAGGCAGTCTTGCAATCCTTTGGGAACGGGTTGGCTCCTCTATCTAGCAGTAGCTCGACAATTTTCGTGTATCCTCCTCCGATTGCATTATGGATAGGTGGTGCGCGTACTTCACTCCGCTTCCAAAATACTGGATCGTTAGGATCTGCACCACGGTCGAGTGACAGTCTGACAACTTCGAGATGACCTCCAATAACCGCCTCTGCCATACACGAAGTCACAATATCTTGCCAAATTTCTGGCGTGATAGCTGGGTGTGTGTGTATCCAGTCAAGGTCTAGCAACCGCTTTAGCAGACTTATATTGCCACCACGTGCCGTACCAGTAGCGAGGCGCATAATCGCAGAGATATTTCTTTCGTTGATGATGTTATCAATATCTATTTTTCAAAACAAGTAACCTGCTTCTTCAGAGAATGTGACTGACAAGCGGCCGACGTGGTACAAAACGTCATCCCATAAGTACATGTTAGAAGGACGGTCCGGGCAATGAGTCAACCCATTATCTGCCATACTGAACTCAGCACCGTGGTCCAAAAGGAATTTGACCAGTGGCATATCATTCATTCTCACTGCCTCGATTACCATATGGCCAGAATGGTTCTCAGGAGCAGAAAAGTAGTCCTGGGGTATGTCGGACCCCACAAACATGCGTAAAATAGGCAAGTTCCTACCACCAGCGATCTCGAATGCTGACCTGTCCGAGTAATTTAGGAAGTTCGGTGTTCGCGGATTGCAACCATGTTCCAGTAGCAGTTTCACTATTCCATAGTGACCCCTACTTGTGGCCTCAGAGAGAGGCTGCTCATAGCTTTTATATTCCGCGGTGTATTCCAACTCTGCTCCGTGCTCGATCAGTACTCGGACAACTTCTTCATGGCCGTCCGATATTGCGGACAGAAGAGGAGTGTTTTCGTAGCAAAAGTCATCCCGGGATTTTCTCGCGTTCGGATCGACACCGAGCTCTATGAACATACGAACTAGGTCCGCATATCCCCTTCTCGCCGCAACATGGATGGGTCCACCAACACAACATATCTTAGGCTGGAAGGTTGGGGAGACCCCAGCTCGTAAAAGCCTGCGTACACAATCCGTATTGCCATTGAATGTTGCATTTCGCAACGCACCGCTTTGGTGGGAGTAGATGTGGCTGTCATCAAAGATATTTCGGATGGCCTGGTCGATCGATTTGCTGGTAAGATTGTAAAGCCGACGACTAGTCTGGGAAAGCGCTGTCAAATCGCGGTTGTAATCTATGTAGCTTAGTATTTCTAGCAGGGTTTCAGTGGGGAGTTCGTTGAGATTGGCCATGGTGATTGGTGAGTGCAATCAATCAATGTAGTAGGTCAAGAGGCCAGCCCGTTGATGATTGATTCACTCAGATGGCTTGCGATGTCCGACTTTCCTGTCTAGAATGTACATATGCGTCTGCATGTTCTGGCTATATATGCTTAGTGATGTGTTGTTATTTCTTTCATGGCTGCATGTGAATGAAGATGTCGCCATTGTTCATGACAAGGTAACGGCCGCTGCAGTTGAGGTGGCTATGAAAGGACAGGAAAGGCGTAAGTTCATGGCTTAGAAGCTGAAAGGTTATCTAAGTTTTCCCAGTACCAGCCGAACAATCGCTATCATTTGGGTAGTGCACATGTCCATTTGAGCCTCGCTTCAGGGTTGGAGATTGCCAATCTCGGCATTAGTTCAACTGGCGCAGCTATTATACTCCTTTGTTAGAATCCACGCCATGATTGGGTATCGCCTAAGTCGTCTACCATGGGTAAAGCGTGAAGTCCCATTGTTCATCAAGGGGTCAAGAACGTGGGGTTATAGGACAAGAGAAGGTATTCCGCTATCTCCCAACGCTTGACCGAAGAAAAATGTGGTTGGTCGCGAGAGCGATGAAAGAGTGTTAAGATAATCCGAACCCCTAACCCAGTTCTAAATAAGAGACATTCCACAACCCTCCATTGTCCCCCATTGAATGTCCCGGGCTTCGCAATACACCAGAAACTAGCGAAGGTACAATCCGTATTCAAATTCTCATGGGGCGGAAGCAACCTGATACATATCACGATGAAGAGATTTAGAACCATACTTTTGTGAGAGAACAAAGAGCGATGGTCCGGGGCCGAGGCTGATGTTGACATAGAAAGAAAGTGTAATGAAAAGCCTTAATCCGTCTAGTACTGCTGCATATTTCCATACGCCAAGGCATGTTGCGCTTGGGCGGGCTAAACATCTTTCAGAAGGGCATACTGCTGCTATTTGTATCGTGTGTGACCGGTAGCACCTGGTAGCGGTGTGCAGCGGTGGTAAACATCGTGATCCGGAGGAGTTATTGGGGCGTATATCGGTAGAAACATGACTCCCCCAGGTTGCATGGGTTCACATATTGTATATACAGCCACTTAGAAGCTCTTTTGCGACACAATCTAGATATGCCATACATAGCATCAGTCCCAATTAAAGTTTGTCGGGACCGAAATGAAAACACCTGAAAGCAGCAGGAAAATGGGAAAGAGAGTCATCGTTGGAACTTTCCTTTTCCCTACCTCACCAATTTTGCAGATAGTCCTAGTGCTAGGAGCTTGCCTAACGTATCAGCATTCAAATGACCTTGCTTCGAGCCTTACTTCATTGGGCACATTGTTAAAATTCAGGCTGCGGGGCCTGTCGCGGTACGGTATAATTAGTAGCCTGTTGATCCCGGCTGTCGCAAAGATCAGGCTATATCTCAACAGCCCTATCTCATGTCATGTTGATCTTGTCGGAATAATCTGCAGACTGTTGGTAATGCGATAGCGCAACAAACCTCCTGCGCCACTTCGTTGTGGATCCAGCTTTGTACAGTACATAATATGGTGCTCCCTAGACAGTCATTCTACCGGAAGTTCTATCTTATTTTTTCACGTTGCTTCCTTTCTTCATCCATCAATCCCATACCAGTAACTTGGAGTGTGCAAGATGGAAAGGGACATGCGAACAAAGTTCAAGTACGAGCCTGATGGCTTCTCTTCATCTGCAAGAGATACCGTGCCTCGAGACCGTGCGGATTTGCAGACTATCCTTCAGGCTATTCCATCACCTTCGCTAGTATCAGTCTCACGAGATTCCCGAAATCAGGAACGGCCATTTCAGCAACACTATGATCGAAATTCTCGTCTCGAAAGACTTCCACCTGAACTTCGAGATCATGTCTTGTCATTCCTGGATCTGGACGGGCTCAAAGCTCTGGTACAGGCTTCGCCTGTATACCATGGTCAGTATCTCTCAAATCGGAGGCGCTTGCTCGGCAGTTGTATGGATGCAACATTGAAGACCGCCACTGTCGAAGCTATAGTTTGTTATGTCTCGGCACGTCTCCAATCTGCTGAGAAATACATGCCGAATGCGGTCCTACATTGTCTGGACGTCTACCAAGCGCGTCAAGCGTTGCCCCGGTATTCCATAATGGATGATAATCCCACTACGGATGAGATTGCAGACATGGCAGCATTCCACCTTGGGATTGTCCGGCCACTCATGCGGGAATATACTGCTTGGTCGCTCGGCAATCTAACCTGGGAGACTGGGACCAGGCCATGTAATACAAATCTTAGTACAACGGAAGAGATCCGACTGCTGCGGTCCATGTATCGCTTTCAGCTCTGGAGTAACCTATTTCTCATCTGCCCTGATACCCAAGACAGACACGGCCCACGACTCGATGGGTTGAAGTTTTTGGAGCTTCAATTCTCTTTCTTTGAACCATGGGAAGTGGAGGAAATCTTCTGTATCAAAACGTTCGCAAAGGTGAAAGTTGACCATATATTTTCCAGGATTCATCGCGATGTGTCTCCCGGCCCCCCTGCTATTCCTGGCCAGCAGATGCCGGCTGGCTTTTTTGATTTTGACCATCCCTGTAAGTTGAGACCGCAATTTGCTCCATTGCTACCGTAATTCAGATTCAACATTCTCAGGATGTATCCCAGCTAATCACGTTCCCAATTCTAAAGTTACGAGGGATTGCCTCCTAAATGGCACAATAGCCCTGGGCCTCAACTTCCTGCACACCGTATTATTCAAAATCAAGGATCATGACCACCTTGTTTCGACCATGCGAAATTATATCGGACGGAAGACTTTCTGTTTCTTGAACAATGATGACGTTGGATTAGACGTCCAGAATAAGCGTCGGAGAAGCAGACCATCTCTTCGCGATAGAAAGCAAGGGCGACGGGATCCTTTACCTTTCCTTGGAGATGTAGTAGTGCCAAGTACAGACACGACCCATCCTCCACTGGCGTGGACCCTTATATGGGAAGGCACGTACAGCAGTCTGGTGGGGTACTTTATAAAGGATAAGGTTCGGAAATGGGGATACGTTATGTGGGATGCGGCCAGATTGGAGAAGACTGGAGCCAAAGAAGTACTGAAACGTCAGTGGGAGTCCGACTGGCTCGGCCAGGATCCGAGAGATCTTGCAATAACATAAAGTGCATAGTTATAGTTGAAGTTAAACCTAGCTACAACTGTCTTATTCAACATTTAGCTTTCTGGGAAATACGTTATGTCATCATCGGCAGACGGCAGGTTTTGAATTATCACATTTATTCTATGATTTACAACCCACTTCCCGAGATTTAAAACCAATGTTGCATCAGCAAAAAGACGGTAAAGTGTCGCTCTGACAATGCAACCTCGTATCCCATTTCATCCAAAATCCCGAACTGTACTACTCCCGGAGAGTGCTCAAGTAAGCAGCCCAATTCATCCATTTGCTCTTATACCACATACTACCCCCCCAAGGGGAAAAGGCACATGGCATCCCGCACTCACCCATGGAACCCCAACCCATCATGATCCATCCGATCTCTTATCGGCGATCCAGACCATCCTCAACCAAACGTCAATGATCTAATCATGATCCATCCTCCCCATTACCCCTCATTTCTTTGTGAGCACCTAAATATCGTTTATTAAGTATATACTCTCCACCTAATAGCCCCATCACCACCGTCTCCCTTTTCTCGCCACCATCCCTAACATAAATATCCCAGCGTCCTTCCAAGCAAAAGGAATGTACCGCCCCATCCTCCGACACCCCCTAAAACACCACCTAATCCAAACAATGTCTGCCCCCACCCAATACGATACCATAATCATCGGCTCCGGGCAAGGCGGCACGCCTCTCGCCCGGGCCCTTGCGCTCGCAAACCACAAAACCGCACTCATTGAGCGAGAACATATTGGCGGATGCTGCGTGAATGATGGGTGCACGCCGACCAAGACGATGATTGCGTCGGGGAGGGTCGCGTATCTTGCTCGGAGGGGTGGGGAATATGGTGTTTATACACCGAATACATCTGGTTCCAATGAGGGGGATAATGGTAATAAAGTGGTGATTGACATGAAGGCGATCAGGCAGCGGAAGAGGGATATTGTGAATTCGTTTCGGGCAGGAGGTGAGAAGAGACTTCGGGATGCGGGGGTAGATGTCATTATTGGAGAGGCAAGTTTTGTGGATGCGAAGACGATGGTAATTATGGACGGGAGCAAGGGGAATGAGAGGGTTGTCAGGGGGGACAGAATTGTGATCAATACGGGGTGTCGGCCTGGGAAGGTTCTGCTTGGGGGACTGGAAAAGGTTCCGAGTGAAAAGGTACTGGACTCTACGTCTATTATGGAGCTGGGAGAGGTGCCGCGGCATTTGGTGGTTGTTGGGGGTGGGTACATAGGGGTGGAGTTCGGACAGCTATTTAGGAGGCTTGGGGCGAAGGTGACGGTGCTGCAGAGAGGAGAGCAGTTGCTTCCAAGAGAGGACAGGGAGTTGGCAGACATGTTGCTGGAGATATTCCGGAACGATGGAATCGAGGTCCGCCTGGAGACCACCCCGGTCCGGTTTGAAAATGTCTCTGAGGGTGTGTTTGATGTCGCAGTCGAGACACGGCAGGGGAGGGAAGTCGTCAAAGAGGCCACGCATATTCTCTTTGCAAGTGGGAGGGTACCAAATACCGAGCGACTAAATGCTGCTGCTGCAGGCGTGAAGACGGATAAGAGAGGTTATGTCGTGACAAATGAGTTTTTGGAAACATCTGCGCCGTCAATCTATGCCATTGGAGACGTCAAGGGCCCGCCATCCTTAACGCATATCTCATACGACGATTTCCGAGTACTCAGGTCCACATTGTTGGAGCCTACATCTACATGTGAGCGGCTCTCGATTCAAGATCGAATGGTCCCGTATGTCGCCTATACGGACCCTCAGTTCGGTCATGTCGGGCTCCATGAGCAGGAGGCAAGGGAAAGGTTCCCGGGCCGGAAGATTCTGACTGCGCAGATGCCAATGAGCTATGTGGCCAGGGCGTTGGAAACAGATGAGACAAGAGGTGCCATGAAGGCTGTGATTGACGGGGAGACTGGACAGATCTTGGGATTTTCATGCTTGGGCGTTGAGGGCGGCGAAATAATGAGTGTTGTGCAGACGGCCATGATGGGGAATCTACCATATAAAAAACTTCAAGATGCCGTGTTTGCCCACCCAACTTTTGCGGAAAGCTTGAATAACCTGTGGGGATTCCTGAATTGAGTACGTTACTTGAAGAAGTTTGCCCATATGGTGTGAATCTTTTGTACCCATTCCTCCACATACAGTGTGAGCACCGAATTAAACCTATGTTCTTGATAACACAGTTTATTTGTAACCAATGCGGGCCGAGTGTGGATTCCTCAATCAAAAACATTGATCTTGTGATGTGTTGTTGACTCCTTGTTTGGGGCTGAAAGCGGGTGGTTTCGGATCCTTCTGACTCACGGTAGCCTCCCCCGAGATCACCCGAGATTTGGATATCTTGACCAAAGCAACTATATGTCTTATTTTCACTTAAATACTTCGGGTTGTTTATCAGTATCCAGTACATGCTGATTATCATAAAGAATCTTGAAAACTGAAGTTCACAACAGACTTCCCCTGTTCACCTCCACATCGCTTGGGTTGCCCGCTGCTCTTTTACCTGAAACCGACGAAACCCTTCCTCCAGAATTGTCTCCAGCATCCCATTTCCAATCCTCTCTTTATTCTCTCATGGCAAACTTTATCCGACATCGACCCCTCCTGACAGGAGCGCTCACCATAGTAACCGTCAGCAGCGCGGTCGCCTATGTCACCAAGCGACGACTCAACCAGTCATGCCCGACGATTGCAATCACAGAACTCACAAAAGCAAGCGCATGTCGCAACCTAATTGAAATACCATCTGAAGAAGCCACGCCGACACCATTGGGCGTTACAAAATCAACTCTGCTATCATCATGGTCAGGCGGCGATAAGACCTACTGGGTCCCATCCTTTGTAGCAGTCCAAGCAGAGGTGCCTATGTCGCAACTTTGGCAATATGGGCTGTTCAGTGACGATGGAAAAGATGACAAGAAGCAAGGCTTGCATCGTCTATCGAAGAATCTCGTTGCTGCATTTGTAGATGCACGCGCGACAGGTTTCGAAGCCTCGGTTTTGGACAGGGATGTGCCGCCGTTATCCTTTGCCACTTCTTCTCGTTTATTTGGACGCCCAAGCGAGATGGGAGCGTTTATGCTTGGGACCTGGGATTCGGAGCGTGGGATGAATGTTCGCCCATCGGACTTGCCTTCTGATACTCCGAAGCCGGTCACGGAATTTTGTTCTAATGAAGAAGCTGTCAAGTATGGAGGTGCTAAGGAAACAGCTGGTGCTGTGATGTACTGGATGTTTCCAAAAGCATTGGTCGAAGGGGTCGACAAGGCTGCATCGTATGGCCTACCGTGGCGATCTATGGAGGGTGGATTTCAGGAGTTCATTGTCGAAAGGATTTCGGATGACAAGGCGAGGATAACATATGTCACTGTTGAGTGCACGAATTTGCATCCTCTTGGCCAGCCAGAACGGGACTTCAAGATGTTGCCCTGGCTGCTTTATGAGGCGCATGTTCTTTATGCACAAATACTGTGGTCGAAGACTCTGAGACGGTTACAGCGATCGCAGACGACTGTAAAATAGATATGTTAAATGTGTAAATTTTACCTCTCCGCTTATGACTAGTCCTCTCCGCTTGACAATCTTGTAGATACATACGAGACCATCTTCACTTGTCGATGTCTTGGAGACAACTCTCATTTTGGATTGCGCTCATCGTCTCTTTTTCTTGGCGCAAAAGATTTCTTTTTCAACCCGCCCCAGATTTCCCCACGCAAATTCAATCCCTTTAGTTCAACCACCTGTGCAAAATCCTTGTCCTTCTCCATCTGTTTAAGATCAATACCCAGAGCACTAGCTATGAGTGGAGCAAGATCGTGTGCCGCACAGACTCGGAAGTCGCCACTCTGAACACGCTTCTTCTTCCGTCTTTCCAGCCGCTCGTCTAAGCCTTCCTCTAGCGTTTCTGAGAATGTCTTTCCGCGGGTATCTGTAACAATGTGCTTAATCTTTTCGGCTTCTTCTGGGGAGAAATATGGTTTGCCGATGTAAGACGGGTCCGTGACTTATCCAAACGCTTCTTTGACGAGTCTTTATTGAAGTTTCTCAAGTCAAAAACGAGGACGTGGACTCGGTACCAAAAAGTGGGGGATAAGGATGATCCTCTGAGGTCTGAAAGGGTGATCAGCGGTGTTGGTGGTGAGTTCGGTCGGGCTTGAATGTCCGTCATCTCGAATGCTTCTGGTGGAGTCGCCATGGTGGAAATTTGGACAGTAATTTCGCTTTCAAGGGTATTAGACTGCAGTACTTACTAAATGAAGGTAGGAAAGTTCTTTCGAAAATGCAAGGTGATCGTAAAATGACTCTGCTTCTGTCACATTTACGTCGTTCTTTGGTGGAATTATGTCAGTTCTACGAGATATTTCTTTTTTCCAGAATGAGGCAGCGAGCGCATTGCTCAAGTTTAGCAACAGACTATCTTTGTCAGTTTACTCTCACATTCATTTCAGATACAGAATACAGGTCAGCTTTCTTTCAGACTTACCCGGTATGCTTTCAACCATTTGGTCTTGGATAAGGTTCATTTTGTGGTATAAGCGAGTTCATCTAATGACCACGGCCAATATATATAACCTAGTGATACCAGATCAACGCCATGCCATCTGTCAAGTCGCCCATAGTATTTTACTTATAGCCATATCATCTCCCAGCTCAAATGGCCAAGTGTCTAAATTATATCAATCAACCGATGGTCATCCAAATTAGGTCACCGTGACCGAGTTTTCGGAGATAGTGACTAGTAGAGGCCTGGCTATTGATTCCACCGACGCTTGGCAGTTGTTCTCATACTGAGACAGTGACTTATAAATCCTATTCTCGGTCGGACCGGTGCACATCACTTCCCTTTAAGATAATTCACGAAATCTTAATCCTCGGTCCCGTACGCACCCATGGGTCTACAATTCTATCGCAAAATCTGACCACGCAAGCAGTGGAGACGACGCATCAACTTAGTGATGACTAAGAATGTCTCGTACCTGCATCTCGTCCGGCTTCTGACCTTCCTAAACGCCTAGCGCCCAATTAAGGTTTCCTTCCACTCCTCACTACCATCATATCATGCTCATCTGGCTATCAATCGAGGAGTGGAACGCTGAAGATTGCGGAGGCTAAGCTTGTTTAAGCTTGGCTGTGCTTGGCTTTGATTCCGCATCCTCTTGGCGTTGCTTGGCAGGGCGGAGATAGTTTCCTTTCTTCTGTCTCCTGGGCCGACCTGGCTACTATAAAGCTACAGAGAATCATGGTCGGAGTCACAGAAACCAGGCAGAGTCTTCAAACCATTTCCTATTTCAACTTGAGACCACAATGTCCGCCGCCCTCTTCCTCGGCCTCCTTGGCCTCACAGCCCCCCTGGCTGCCGCAACCACGAGTATCCCAGGCCTCGAGCTCGTATACTCCCTTGAGCGCGCCACCCAGGGCATCAGTATCTCCGCTGATGGCCGTAAATTCCTTTCCCAACGTTACTCGACCACACTGCCCCCTCAAATTGTCGAGCTCCTGGACGACAATTCCACGGTCTTTTACCCAAACACGGCCTGGAACTCCTATAACTCGAGTGACCCTACCTCCGACCCACGCAAGACCTTCGTCAGTATTGACGGCGCCCGCATGGGCCCCGATGGTCGCTACTGGATTGTCGACGGCGGATCTACTGGCGTCAACGGCTCCACCAAGCTCGTTGGCGTGAACCTCACCACCGACGCCGTGGACAAGCTCTACTACCTCGACGCCATGAAAGCAACCGACAGCGGCATTGACGACGTCCGCTTCAACGCCGCTGGTGATGTGGCCTACATGAGTGACACTGCCGGTGCCCTACTCGTCATGAATATGACTACCGGCACGGGTGTGCGTGTTCTGTCCACCGACTCTTCCGCCCAAGCCTGGTTCCCTATGATGTACAATGGCACTCTGGTCCCCGGCTACGGCGCCGCAGGTAGCACTCTTTCTGTTGGACTCGACCAAATCGAAGTCTCGCCCGACGGTGTGTACCTGTACTACCAGCCCTGTAATGGTGGCTTGTACCGCATCAAGACAGCGTACGTTGATGCGTCTCTCAAGAATGCGACTCTCGCATCGACGTTGGGTGACTATGCAGAGCCTTTTGCCCTGACGCCTAGCACTGGTGGTACTACTATCGATGGGGATGGAAACATCTATGTTAGTGATACCAACTTGCTGGCTATCTGGAAGGTCACGCCTGAGGGACGCGCGACTGTACTTATTCAGGATGAGAAGCTGCTTTGGACAGATCTTATGTGGGTTACCGCTGATAAGAAGCTTTGGCTGCCTGCTTCGCAGATGAGGCCTGGTGGTGATGGTTTGATGGCTGATGGGCCCAACTATATCTTTACCTATCCGATTGATGCGGGACCTTCGCCCATTGATCATGCTTAGGGGAAGTTCTTTTGGTGTCTGATTTATGGGGTGATGATGGTGTATAGTAATGCGCCGAGAGATAGGTTGTTGAATGTATATGATATGGTTATTCATGGACGAAAGAGCTTGTAAACTCTTTGAGTTGGCAGAGTAATATAGTCAATAAAGGAAGAGTTCAATCGTGACGGCCTTTCGGCTAGTACGCGCGACCGACATTATCTAGACGTTAACAGGAGGGCCAGCCCAGCCTTGCGAGCGGCTACCGGGCACCCAGCTATCAGGGATATCCCAGCTTCCCCGTCCAATGAAAGCCTTTTACATCCCGTCTAGTGCAGCCTTGCAGATGGACTAAACAGAAACAGCTTTCTAGCGCTTACAGCCTACCATCACCCGACGCGGAGCTCTCACGCCAATACAATAATACACGGCTGCTGGGGGTCGCACTTACCCCGAGCAGCACCTTACGACGGGAGAGTAGTGGCTATGGCTGGAGATGTTTTTTCTGACGCCCAGTCCTTATCAGTACCCATCTCGATTCCAATCTCACCCAATATCTTCTGCTTCTTTGCTTTCTATGTGTATCCCTGCTTTTCCGATATCGCCCCAGACTTAAACGCGACTACGAACCGAGGTCGCGCCCAGCAACGGCGAAGGTTCAGGCTCCACGTCAGGGAGCCTCGATCAATTTAAGCGTCAAACACTCCGATATTATCTCCTCACATTGGTAGAGGCCGACCCTCAATCCCTAGTTCGACTTGGCCTAAATTGAAAATTTGTGATAAGGCATTGATTAGGCTGCAAAGTGTAGTGGGCGGTGCAGCATAGCCTCCGCGCGGCTGATTACTTCCTCATCAGTGCAAGAATATCCCTTTCCTTCAACGCTCTCTCAGTCCGAAGACTGTCTTCCGCAATAACATAGTTTCTATTCTCCAGCAGCATTTACCGTGCTCAGATAGCCCAAATCAATGGAGGCTGTTGGATCTGCATCAGCAATCATTGGGATTGCAACAACCGGGATTCAATGCTCCATCAAGCTACTTACGTTTGCGGACCAAATCAAGTCCGCCCCGGATGAGATCAAAAATATTGCCGAGGATATCTCAGTCAATGCCAGTATCCTGCAGCAGTTGGGTGGTCTAGCTGACGAGGCGCTATTTCACACCCAAGCAGCACCAGATGCCAGCACCAACAACAGCATCAGCAATGGAAAGGCACGGATGGTCAACCCTGAGGCCACTGATTACAGCGATACAGAAAGCCATGAGCCACAGAACGGAATATTTAACGCAGCCGGCATTGCGATCGTCGTGAATCTCGCTTCAAAATGTAACGCTATCTTCAAAAGGCTCGAAGAAGGACTGAGGAAGGCAAGTAAGCAGCTGAGGACAAATCCTCAAAGCAAAGATCCCATCAGACTTAGTCCAGCTGAAATGGTGAAATGGCCATTCGTCAAGCCCCAAATGGATGCCATGAGGGCAGAACTACGCAATGCAAAGGGGACTTTGATGCTCATGCTTCAAGTTGCGATGCTACGCTACTCGAAGAAGGTTATGGAGGGGTAAGTCTGGTTCAGTACGTATGCCTAAGTTTGTCTAATGTCTGATGAACGGAGTAGACATGCCACGAGAACAAGTCTAATCGCATATTCCGAAGAAGATCAGTATCTGCTGAAAAGATCGATCGTGGCTGCGGAGAGAGCTCGAATTGATATCGCGAAAAACCGAGACGATACTTTGGCTGGAAATCAAACTGCTAGTGTGACGGAGAGGGACACCGTCGATGAGAACTTACAACCTGCGGAGATGACTACTACCGCGGCAATTTCCCTTCAATTGCGACGACCTCCCAGTCTGGAAAATGACGCTAGTCGGGGAATTCCACAGTGGGTTTATCCTTATCTTTATCCATAGCTATTCCACTAGTTATAACTAACTCTATGGACAGAATCTCGTCCATTGAAGGCAAGAATTTGGACTGCCAGCCTCATAAAGATATTGCTTTCTGCTCTGCATATACCAAGCCAAGTGATGCAGACAAAGCACTAGCTGCAGATGGCGATATCAGTAATCCAAGCAGAACGGATCCGGTCAACGAGGGATCTGGGTATGACCTTGACTCTCTCTACTATTCTTCTGAATACATCGACAGATCATCCAGCGTATCTATCAGCTTAGCCACGAATGTGTCACTCGGTGTATACTTATTAACACCGAAGCTTCAGATATCGCATGGGAAGCACCACGTGCAGTACCGAGTCCGGCGTGTGAAGGTCCCACGCCAGGATATTGACTCCCAGATAGATCAGTGGAAGACATCATCTAATAGTACAGTACTCAACCAGCTTCTTGCTCTATCGGCCGATGAACAACAGGCACTAGATGCACTCAATCTTGATGGTGACCATGACAACATCGCGGGCACCGACGCAATCGAATGGATACATGTCGGCGAGTTCTTACCTGTTGATGGATTCGATGATATCCGAGCAAGAAGTATCACGTTCATCGTGAAACTCAAACACCCATCCACAACAGTTAAACGAAGAGACCCGAAGTTAGAGGTCTTGAAAGATCAGCAGAATATTGCAATCGACTTCAGTGTAATTTTCTCCAAATAACGATATGGCCCGATTTCCAGGATAACTCTGACTTGACGTCGTAGGTAAATCGCCACAGTATTTTCCCTGAGAGTCTTAACGCATTTGGTTTACCATGGAAGTGGAATGTGGTATGTATCAACTTGATGAACTCCCACCATTCAGTAATAGAAATTCTAATCATGGAACTAGAGTGATTACAACTATATGCTTGTCAATAAAGCTATGTTCAATCATTTTGAAGGGGAATTATTAGCACACACAGGTCTATAACGCAGCTTGGCAGCAATCCAACGGAGCCGGAGATTGACGACCGAAAAAGATACAGTTGTAGCGGGCTTTTGCTTCAGATCAAAGGTTTGCTGAAAGCTATCAGGCCCAGACCCAGACTCAAATCCAACGGTTTTAGAATTTCGCCTGGTTACGTGCCGGGGGCAAGGTATTATGGAGGGGGTCAGGGAGTGGCAGGGTGTGGAGGAGGAGGGGTGGAGGAAGCAATCATTGAGCGCATTTTACAAGACATCCCTACTGACCGTCCTAATGCCTACGTTCACAGCGAGGGAGTTCATTACCATGCCAGTTATGACAGTTACGATCCCCAGGACCAAGGGGCTCAGCCTAATCTTAGCGATCTGAGACCTCTCGCGGGTCTTGTTAATACTTGGCCTCGAGCCAGCCGCTCTCCTTCCATTACTTCGGCTGTCGTTGAGTCCCTTCCTCCTATGCCCTCACCCACTGTACATGCAGTGAAGCCAAATGAAGAGGAGGAAGATATGGAAGGGATAGTGAGCGAGCTTTTAGATAGATATACGGCTGCGTGATAGTCTTTGAAGATCTCTAATGCGATATTTTTCCCCCTGTTAATGCAAGGCAGCGAGGCTCGCAAAACACACTTTCCAGTATTGGAAGAATGAACAGAAATATCAGAGGGGAGATTAAAAGGAAGAAAATCAAGTTCGTGAGGAATAGTCAATGATCTCAGGGAAGCAATCGCCCCTGCTCGGGATAAGAAACCAACATCCGATCCCGAATAGGAAGGCCCGGGATTTCCGACCACAAGGCAAAATAGCATGTCTATCACAGAACTTGCATTCGAATAAATTGAAATAACCTGGCTGCCTGCACAATGACATGGTTCTTGTGATGGAGATAAATTTGTCTATGACGATAAAGTGGAGAATCCATATGCTGGCAGTGTGAGCGTTTGTGGAATCCATCCAAACAAGGCTTGAGGGAATTTCTACTCGATGGCAAGGTAGCCAACGAGGGACTCCGTGCCTCAATTACGCAGTAATATAGACTTATCTTTGTCGTAATTTTGCAATTTAAGCCTGGCAGAATACAAACAGACACAGACAAGGCTCTCAGAAACGTGAATGAACAGAGCGACGAACACCTCACGCGCATCCGTGCTGTTTGAGTAGCAAACCTGCACATCTTGGCCCACTGGTTCATACTATAGAACTTAGAAGATATATGTTCCTGATCCTTCCCGAACACCGAAGATCGAGTCGGCCCTTGGAAGGATGGCGTAGCGTAGCATAGCTGGCTTAGTTGATCCTCCGGGCCGACCATTCCCGGCGATAGGTCAGTTTCGGCTCGACGGAAGGAATGTCATTGCTGTTGCAGGCCCAGCCAACGAATTCCGTCGTCATAAATCATAGGGCTTGCTTACCATCCACCAAGCACTAGATAGAGGTAATCGATCCTACGTCGCTTTGGCTGCTGAGATGACGTGGGTGAGTGTATATGTGGCAGTCTTATGCGTCCGCAGTCTGACCCGACAATCCGAGTGGTTGTTCAGGTAAACAGTGTGTGCATAGAACATTGGAGGTATCAGGTACAACAAGGTAAGACAAAAGACGTCAGTGTTCGTGCTAAAAGTCGCTGGATTTGAGTTTGGAGATGATCGGCAGTGCTTATGAACATAGCTTGTAATTGGATGATAGATACTGGCATTCATATCGATAGATTTCACCGTTGCTGCAGGGCATCCCTGTGAGGGTAACACTGCATCTGCACTTTGGTTTTTCAATCACCAGAGCCGGATGAAACGGCACCAGCACAGACCAATCCCTTGCCTGTTAGTTATACCGACTGCAGCGACCGTTGACGCGGCGTTGTGCACAGGCCAGTTAGCATAACCTGCGACATGTGACAAGGTTTATACACGTATTCCAATGCACCCTTGCTCTGATTCCAGACTTCCATCTGGCCCCAGATCATAGCCGGTTAATGGAGCGGCCGGATAGTTATGCAAAACCCAAATGTCCTGGCACAATGGCATAACTCTAATACTTATCCTGCCATTCGCTCCGAGAAGGTGGGCGATCGACATAACCCCTCTTTCGAAGTCTCGATGTGCCGAGCAGAACTCCACTTTGATGTTTCCCCGCTCGGCCGGTATAGCTCGAATTACGCCCACGAAAGCAGAACACATATCGAGGCTTCGAAGATAACACGTTGTATCCCTCATCGGAACATCGGAGCTCAAGAGCCGAGCATCACTTGCATCGGAGTGATGTATGGGGGATGGGCCGAGGCCTTTTCCTGGTAATCGCTTCATGCAGCTTAGCTGGTCGCTAGCGGGTCGTGTGCTGGCTTTATAAAGCATTGGCTGGCCTTGTGCAGCTTTGCTTCGACATAACCAGGCCGGCTGTTGCAACGTCAGGCGACTCCTTTATTGGAGTGAAGGAGATAAATAGCATCCCTAGCCCCGTCACCCACCGCAGTGTGCATTCGATACAAACCAGCGCTTTTTCTCAGACCGTTTGATTGCCGGTTATTGTTATCTCCATACCTCAGCATGATTCACGAAAGTATTCAAGGGGCCCTCCAGGGGCATTATCTAACAGTAACCGCTGGTATAGTCAGTGCAACCCATCCAGACGTAAGGGGTTGACGGTTGCTAACACGTGCCTTGGATTACCACAGTTACTTCTCTTCTTGGTGGGAAAATGTTTTTACGAGTTGTACATCAACCCTCTGCATAAGATCGCCGGTCCGAAGCTGGCGGCGATTACCCGTCTGGTGCATATGTATCACTCCCTTATGGGCGATGAGCATGTTTGGGTGAGAAACCTGCATCTGGCCTTCGGAGACACTGTCCGGATCTCGCCCGATCAAGTCAGCTACTCGTGCGCCGACGGATGGAGAGATATCTACGGCCATGCCAGTGCAACAAAGAAATCCACTGAAAAGGACATGCGATTCTTCGGCACCACACTTAACGGAACCCCGGACGTCATTCGTGCCAAAGCTGCCGATCATTCACGCTTTCGTCGAAATTTTTCACATGCTTTCTCGGACAAGGCTTTGCGCGAGCAGCAGCCACTCATTGCTCATTATGCGGACTTGCTCATCGAGAAGCTCCGAGAAGTTGTCCAAGCAGATCCCAAGGCCAAGATCGAAATGGTTTTGATGTACAATCTGACCACATTCGACATTATGGGTGACTTGACATTCGGAGACCCACTGAATCTGCTGAAAGGTACCGGCAACGTGGGGTGGGTGACATCGATCTTCTCCAGTGTGAAGATCAATTCACTCCGACGTGTCGCACGATACTATCCATGGTGTTCTTATTTCTTGAACTCTCTTCTCCCTCGGTCCTTGAAGAAACGGCAAGCGTCTCATTACCAGTCATGCAAGGATAGGGTAGACTGGCGGGTTGATCAGAGCCTGGATCGCCCCGACATTTGGGGCCTGGTCATGTCGCAGAAAGAGTCCCTGCGCTTGAGCCGTGAAGAAATGTACGCCAACTCACAACTGTTCATGGTAGCTGGGACGGAAACCACCGCAACAGCGTTGAGCGGCCTCACGTATCAATTGTTGCTGAATCCTGACAAAATGGAGAAAATCACCAAGGAGATTCGAGACGCCTTTGAACGAGATTCGGACATCGATATGCTGCGGTTAGCACAGTTGAAGTACCTGAACATGTGTATCGACGAGGGCCTTCGGATGTATCCCCCTGTCCCTGCCGGGATGCCCCGTCTCACTCCGAAGGAGGGTATGGAAATTTGCGGCGAATATATGCCTGGCAATGTGAGCAGCACTACTCAGCTTACCTGGTTTTTTTTTTTTTTTTTTTTTTTTTGCAAGTACGGCCTTGGACTAATATGTACATGCAGACGGCTGTCTCCGTACATCACTGGGCGACATATCGCAACCCACGAAACTTCACCCGGCCAGACGACTTTCTTCCGGAGCGATGGAGTAGCGACCCGCAGTTTGCTGGTGACGACAAGGCTGCTTTCCAGCCCTTCTCTTTCGGCCCTCGCAACTGTCTGGGGAAGAAGTGAGTACCCCTAGCCATGGTGTCAATGCTCTAGTGAGCATGTCTAACATCTGAACTAGTCTCGCCTATCATGAGATGCGACTCATCCTAGCCAAGGTCCTATACCACTATGATCTAAACCTGGCATCTGAATCAGTCGGCTGGGACAAGCAGAACACGTGGACGCTGTGGCAAAAAAATCGATTGATGGTTCAACTGACCCCCCGGGTTTAGACGGAAGCCATCGATGCACATCTGAGTATCTAGTAAGGATGGGAGATTGTATACAGGGTTAGCTTAAGCATATGGGCTTGAGCTATGCTGGCGAAAGTTGATAGTGATGTTCCTTTTTGGAGGTCAATGATGATATGATGATTCTCCCAGTCGTCCTTCTCTACAAACTATCCAATCAACCTCATCCGTTCGGGTCAAAAGGCCCACGGTAAGTGCCGTCGATACAGCGCGCTCCCGGTCCTTGCCCTAAGGGACAAATTTAGTATGTAGTTGTATGTAGTCAATGTCTTAACATAATGTATCCGACAGCAGCGGAAAAACCGGCGTGGAAACCAGAATCAGCGAGGCACCCTGCACTTTGCGGATGGCAACAAGCTTTCCTGAAGTGGAAAAGGCACTGGCGGTAAGCCGATCGCGCATGACGTCATGTGGCATTGTGGCAGCTGTCCAGCGCAAACAAATTCCGACCGCCAGGGATTCGCAATGCATCGTGGGGATTCCCCAGCTTGCTCAGGCTGGGTGGAAGATGATTTCATGCTTCATTACGACATGGCGGTTGCTTGGGTATGACGTCTAAACAGGGTTTTGAGCCTGGACGGTTGCCACGGTCGCATAGTCTAGAATTCTCGCTTACTGATCCAGTGTGACGAAAGAATGCTCTAACAAGGCTAAGACACGGGATCCTGCGAGATTTGTGTGGTGTCAGCTGATCATACTGATCATTCTTCCTCCAAACAACTCATCCTCCAGCGAGAGAAGCCAGCGTCGCTGTAGATGTTATGCAGCCTCGCTTGGCATCGTTCTGGTAATGGAGGAGGGTGCAGAGAGGGGGCGACAGTGTGGTATTCGGTGGTGAATGTTTGGGAGCTCAGTATACACTGTCGTGGATGGCATTTAAGCTTCGTTTCTCATATTTGTATAACACCGTTAACATTTGCAGAAATATTGAACCGAAACTCGAAGCGATAATTTTTCATCAGCCGGTATTTGTTCCGGCTATATTAATGGACCTGGGGTTTCACCAGGCAGTGTGGTTTTGGTCCATACCTGCCGCATAAAGGACGCTGGCTCGGAGCTCGGGGCTTTGCGCCGCAGAAGCTGACAAGATACCTTCATACCGGTTTCGCCCAAATTACCAGCAACCTTACAGCAAAGAGGTAGCTCGAATGATCGAGTAGTTGTGTTGTAGTCAGTCACAACCCGCAGAAGGCTAGTCCATGACTGCCACGTCCGTGCTCTGTAAAAGAAGCCTGAAGGGCAAGAGACCTTCACAACACTGCCGTCGATCCTTAGCAAGGACAGCCTGAATTGCCACCAATTTATGATCCTTATTGCTACGCTTCACTGCCAGACCATGCGCGGCAGTCTGTCGCAAGTGCAGCTTAACATGGCCAAACCTTCCACCGATTTCTCTGGCTCTGCAGTATCGAGAACTTCCCCCGTGGATTCAATCTATGTTTTTTTTTTTTTTTTTTTTTTTTTTTTGCCAAGGTAAACCTATTTTGAAGACTTGTGCGTCCGGCTCCACTGCTCTGTTGTGTGGCCGAGGTCAAGGAAAGTGGGCCTTATTGGGCAAGGCATTGTCATGCTGATAGGCTTAATGTGCAGCGACAAAGCGTGACAGGATTCCGACGTTTCAGCTAGTATCGGGGACGAGTTTTCGATGGGAGACGATGACTGGCACGATCTCGACAAGGGCAGGGTCAGTGACAGGATGTCAATAATATGGGAAATGAGGGGGAAGAGGGAGTGATTCATGTCACGCCCAATTGCGATCGCCTCTTACCAGGATGGGTAGGATTTCCCTTCTGCGGGTGGATGATTGGCTACAGGCTTGTCTCTCACATCCCGGTGATGTTCGGCAACGTAGGCAGAAATCCAAACATGCCTGGCAACAAGATTGAAGTACAGAGGAAATACTCGAGCTTACCTGATGTTGATCTAGGCCTCTGATGCTGCCAGATGATAGTACACCCTGTGATTCCGGACAGTGAAGTGAGGGTCACACCTGCCTAGAACGGTCGGTTCTGCCTAAGCTACATGAGTGGAGGCATGACAGCTGCACTAGACCAGGGTAACACCAGGTCTAGGTGCGCTCGGAGATGCCCACCGATGCAGGAAAGCTGTTGAGGTTAGTGGGCACCAAAGGAACGAATTTTGTCGACAGCAATGAAGCTAGGTGATGCAACCCAGACGACGACGGGCATTTTCCGAGTGGTCTAGTCTGACACCTGGTGAATTGAATCGACAGGGTTGGACCTCCCCATTTCTCCGAGACGGCGACGTGGACTCAGAATGTTTTGGCCCGCAATTGGAGCTATTATTCGATAATCGCGGACGCTAGGGTAGGGGCCGCGATGGCTCTCTTCCCTCCTAGCCGATAGGGGATGTGGATTGCGATGAATGGAGGGGAAGTGAGAAGGGGGGAGGGTAAGAAGAGGATGGAGTGAGAAAAAAAGAAAAAAAAAAAAAGAAGGCGATTTAAACCCAGCGGCGGAAGGGGATGATAGTACCAGAGCAAGCAAACATCCATGCAAAACGGGAAGGATGGGCGTGATCATGGTCTCACATGATCGGCTACTTACTGAATCCAGAAGGTTGATGGCTGAGGTGTCGGTGGTTGTTCGGTGGTTGCTACATTGAGCTCGGCTGGGCTGGTTGGATTTCCTTCCCATCGACCATGGCTTTTCACCCTTCCCACTGCCAAGGATATCTGGCTCTCCCTTGACACATTTGTGTCACCTCTGATTGGGCTTCGGAATTGCTCGCGTGGAAATCAGATTTCGCATCGGTGCCCGAGCTCTGGTGGCGCATCGCTACTGTGTATCTGCTGGCCTAGTCTCCTGTACATACAGGTAACAGACACAGAGGGCTGCTAGTATGGCGCACTTGCTGGCATGAGGGTCCGATCACCACCAATGAGTGCGCCTATACGGGGGATTACTACTATGTTTAGGCCCATTCTCCGTCACGAAACCTTGCGACCTGAAATGCAGACAGCCAACTTTGCCTGCAATGCGGGTGAGGTGACGGTCTATTACCGGCCGGTAAAACCCATGGCGCAAGATTGTGCGAAAGACCAAATGCAAGCCTATTTACTTACCTCGTACCTCTTGCCTATTACGATGACACTAAGGACCCGCTTATCATGGACGCATGCAATGTCGTAGGTTCAAGAGGACTCGTACTGAGCGTAGCGTGTCTCCTCCCCTTCCTTCCCGTTGTTCCACCCGAGCGCATGTCTTGTCTCGGTCCCAGCCCGTCCAGTGTGGTTCGAGTGTGATGTTTGCTGGAGGACTCAAGACTCTGTCACTGGCTGTAGTGGAGAACAGGCTCCTCTCCCTTCATGTGTGTCCTTCCCAACTGGGTTAATATCAAACTCCCTCTGCGAGGGGGGGGGAGTGACAGCACTACTGTGTTTTCTAGTTGACGATATCAATTAACAAGCGCTCGCTGCACGACGCTCTGGAACGTCGCGTTGCCACCGAATGACTCGGTCAAACGAGGCGTGTGCGATGCGATGGCGTAGCGCATATCCCCAGCGGCCCTTTTCATTGGGCGTATCTAGGCTGACAGAAGGCCTGAGGCGAATAGTAGACGGGGGCGAACGGGTTGACGGGGTGAGTGGTTTGAGCGGTGTATTGGGCAACATTGTCTGGAAAACAATTCCGTGAGGGTCAACCGGTTCCTGCCCGTTGATGTCAAAGTCGAGGCGCAGAAATGAACTCATAGTTACATTTGAGGATCTTCAGATAGGCGACGCTTGCTGCGATCGCAGGCCCGCGGCGCGTCAGGTGATTCGCCCGGAAACCCGCCGGGGAGAGGGGGTTGCCGACCAGGTTCCACCGCAGCTCATGCAAGCCTCCATGGCTGGCCGGCAAAGAATTGAGTGGCCGGCTGTTACTTCCCCTTCGACAGTGTCTTGATCATTGGATGTAGCTGACTTTCTGCAGGCGCGATCAGTAGCGTGCCGCTTTTTGCCACTGCCGATGGACAGCCTCCACACCCCTGGGTGATTGACTGGGTCGCAGACTCCATGTGTTCATGGGAGGAGAGGAACAAGAAAAAGAGAGTTAAGACCCGACCTGACCGGATCTGACCTCGGGTACTAAGCCAATACGGTATACAAGTAGGTACGCATATTGTTATATTTATTATCTACTAGAGGCAACAAAGCTAAAGTATGTATCTTGGTAAATCTTTGGTATTATTGCGGGCCTAATCAGGTACACCCGCCCAATTGAACTTGTGTAGTACTCCATTATTTTCCTTCCAGTGGTACTAGACTACCAAAGCTGGGAGTTGCCAGGTACAGGGCTCCCGAAGGTCCCAGCGATGCGGTCTGCTAACCTCAAAGCGGTAATAGTGATAGGACCCAAACTCCAGTCAGTTCTCCGGACCTTGTTTGTTTCTCAGGCCTCGGATGGGAGACGTTCGTTCGCTGCTTCATAATTCGATTCCCATGGCCTATGCAGGTTAGGCCCGGGAACCATCTGGCGGAATGATGAGGGTATTTGCCATTTTGGTTCTACCGGCTCCGACACTTGGACGGCCGAAGATAGTTTGAAATTCCCCAACTGACACTAGCGCCCCCGGTAGTGATTGGGCGGATAGTAGTGCCACCAGCGACAGGCCGGGCCAAGACTGGGGCTGCCCGCAGGCTTGTCCTCTTTGGGACTGGTGGTTCCCGATCCTTTTTTTCTTTAATACGGAACAAGTTACGGAGTACTTACTACTGATTCTTGCTTACTGACTGCAGACTGAATGACTTTCCCTCTGTAGTAATCCACAGTCTCTTTCTCCCATCCCCGGCCGGAAGTCTCGACGGGCCCACGGAAATATGTCGCAGCCTCTGCTGCTTTCCAGAAACATCAAGGTCTGTCTTACGGCCTCCCATCCGCACTGCTGACTGGCTGTCGCGTTTTAAGCTTCCTTCCCTCTGGGTCTCTGGGTGTCCGGGTGCTGGAGTGTGTATTTCCTTTTTTTTTTCTTGTTTTAATTTTGTCCCTTCTCTTTTCTCTTCTTGTATGCATTTCCCCTTTTGGTCTCATCTGTTGTATACTCGAATTTTTCTGTCCCTTTGCAATTCCATATTGGGTATTTTCTGGGATTTTCGATTTCCTCGCACCCTTTTTCGCCCGCTTCGTCTCAAATGGTGTTTTCCCTTTTGGTTTTCTTTTTAGTGTTTTGAATTCTCCATCTGTGATTTTTTTTTTTTTTTTTTTTTGACCTGTGGTTCTTTTTACTTTTATACCTCCACTTGGATGCCGATGCAGCCACAGATCCAGGCCCGGAAAAGCAAATCCTCTAACAATAGGTTGGGTCTTCGGCTCCCTATATAAAATTTGGCCCTTTTAAAAAAGTAGCAACAATCGTTGTTACTAGTACTGGCATTTCTTCCTTGAATCACCACCGTCGCCCCTTCTCCTGCCTCCTTTCCAAACCCTGGGGCTTACTGTCGTTCACTTAGTCTACCTTTTTTTTTCTCTTTCTACTAGTACTACAACATACTACTTAGACGGTCAAAGGGGGGCCATTTTCCACTCACCCATCATTCCCACAACACTATTGCCATCTCCTCCCGCCAACCGAACCCCACCCCCATTGAACTCCCTGTATCCGTTCCTTCGGGTCCTTTCTTCATCTCTTCGCCTCTTCTCTTTTCTCTCTTGCCAGGGCGATATCCCCTCGTGTGGTCGTCTTGTTGTTCCCATCATTGTCATATATGTCCGACTCGCAATCCTCCTCCTCCCGCTTTCTAGCCCCCGCTCCTGGCCAGCCCCCAACTGCCAAGGTGGCGGACAATGTAGTTCAGGGTCGCAAGCACAAGACTACCGCCTGCAAGGCGTGTAAACAGAAGAAGCTCAAGGTGGGATTTCTTCATTAAGCCCGTTGTCACTGGTATCTTCATACCATCACATCGCGTCCTGTTCGTCGGCTGACCCCCTCAAGTGCAGAGGTGATCCACCATGTCAACACTGCGTGGCAAACGGCATCCCGTGCCTGGTCGACGAGATGGCCGACATGCGTCGCAAATACGCCATGAAGCGAAAATTGGACCGTCTCGAACAAGCGGAAGAGACGCTGCTACGACTCATTGACGCGCTCCGGGAAAGTGAGAGCAAACGTCTCGCCCAGCTCTTGAATCTCATCCGGAGTAATGCCTCCTTCGAGGAGCTCCAAATCTTCCTGGAGCAACAATTCACTGGGCGCGAAATCGAATTGTCCCCAGAACTGCGCGAGATCCAAAGTCAGATATCTCGCCCCTCCGACGATGATGAGGAGGCGCAACCGCCTTCGCAACCCCGATCCTCCCGCCGCGTTCTGGATGTCCGCCGTCTCGCCGATAACCCCGTCCATCAAGTTCCTGCGAAGCCGTGGACAACGGTCACTGACGACGGTGACCTGGTATCTCACCTCGTTTCGCTGTGGTTGACCTGGACCTATCCGTTCTTCCACTGGCTGGATAAGGATGCTTTTCTACGGGACATGCGGGCCGGCAATCTCGACTGCCGGTTCTGTTCCCGCTTTTTGGTCAATGCCATTCTCTCAGAGGCTTGTGTAGGTGTACCCGATCTTTTGAACATGTACCATTCACCGCAGGACTAACTAACTTGATGCTGATTCTAGTACTACTCTGACTATGCCGAAGTGTTCACCGTCCCCAACGACACGCTCACGCGGGGTGATCATTTCTACGAAGAAGCCCGTCGGCTCCTGGAAGAAGAGGAGGGAGGAGCTACAATACCAACTATCCAAGGTCTATTGGTTCTGTTTGTCCGGTAGGTGGGTGAAGCTGCATGCAATGTGGGAGATTCTAACAGTGTTGGGCCTGCAGGATGGTCATGATGGGCAAAGACCGATTGGGTTGGATGTACCTGGATCTAGCTATCCGGGGGGCGGAGGAGTATGCGGAACGCCATCCTCCTGGGATAGCCGGCCAGGGGGCAGACCCTGCGTTCGAAGAAATCGTTAATAGGACTCTCTGGGGTGCCTTCAACATTGCTTCGTAAGTGAAAGCCCGTCTGGATAACAGGAGCATTTACTAACTAAGATTGGTGGCAGGACGGCGACTGTGTCATTGATGAAGCATATCAACGTCAACCCCCCGCAGCGTCCACGCATCCCCGTCACCCACGGCGACCCGGACGATCTATGGTACCCATACCCGCGAGAGGTGGATGCCGTCCGCGGGCATCACAATTGTGTTTTCGATCGATGGTGCGACTTTTGCTGCATCATGATGCAGATCAGCCGGGGATTTCATGACCCTGAGCACCTTGTTGCCCCTTCGCAGATGATCGGGTTTGTTGATGGCATCTACAAACAGCTCCAGGAGTGGTACGCTCATTTGCCACCGTGCTTAAATGCGGATGTGGCGACCGTCCCCCACGTTTTGAGTATCCAGTGAGTGTTTTTGCCTCTCCCCTTCACAGGATGCCTCTTGTGTGCGACGCAGTGTGCTGATTCGCCCCACCGTAGTATGTTTTACCATACCACCGTCATGCAGATCTTTGGGTTTCTCCGATCCAACCGTGAAGTGGCCCTGGATGTGTCCACGGCTGCATATGCACGGCAACTCTGCCTTTCGTCGGCGCTCCGGGTAGCAGCGCTGCTTCGAATTCATCGCGACAAGTGGGGCATCGACCGGATGGCGCCGTCGACCATTCAATGGTGCAGCATCGGCATGTTCACCCTCATGGAGGCGCTGGACTCTACAGATAACCGCAGCGCCTTCGTTGAGCTGTGCATTATTGCCCGGGCGTTCTCACGGCGCTTCCCTTTCGCCAAAGGTATTCTACGCATGATACAGCTCTCCGCGACGCAGACGGAGGTGGCTCTTCCTGAGGAGACCGGCGCGCTGTTTACCGACTTCGAGACGCTGGGCTGGAAGCAGCGCGACGCCGAGGAATTCAGCAGTTTCTACCCGCATTTTAGCTCGGTAGTGCAGCAAGGGCCGGCGCGCCAGGGGGACGTGGATATGGACCAATTCCTGGCGAAATGGGATGGGTTGAGTCTCTCGCAGATAAACCAGGATTCGGCCGCGTCGGAGTCCGATTCGAAGCGAGGCAGCTCGGCTGACTGAGGATGGCATCGCCCAGCCACCCGTATTCGATTTCTCATGTCTTGACAAATCCGTGACGAAGTAATGAATCATTACCACTAATTCTAGATCAAAATGCGTTACATGATTCCCTGCGTACATTTTCCCTTTCTGGATAGCATCATCCCAGTACATCCTTCTCGCCCATATGTCGGGATTCGGTGTCTGCCGGTGTGAAACTTGGCCCCGATGGAAAGTCTTGGGAGTATGGAATAATAGCGATCGACATGTGACGTGTCTCCGTTGCCTGGCGCCCGGAAATTTCTTCCGCCTCCATTTCGCAACACGAGATTAGCGGTCGGCATCTTTTTCCGGTGGAGACTCTCTCCTCGACTGTGTACTTTCCGGCTTATGCTGTGCTCCGCAGCTAGCCCTGCTTTGCTTCGTCCGAGATGTTCCACCTAATTTATCCCACGTTGTCCGTGCATTCACGCAGATTACCGTGGGTCAGTGCGTTTGTCGCTGTGAGCTCCTACGGATGGGGAGAGGCATTGGGGTTCTAGCACCGTGATTATCGACTGTTCATTGTCACGTGTAAAGGAAAATTCCAGGCGTTTGAAGGCATATTAAATGCCTGCCAGGCCTGAAACCGATCACTGGTGGTTTCCTTGTGGTGCTTGATGAATAGCCAAGGGTCAAGCAAAGAACGAACAAGCACCACCATCACACCAGTCCAGCCTACATTAGATTGCTTGGCAATGCATTGTAACTACCCACTCTTACTCTCCGGCATTCCTGAGGAATTAACTTATCCCTGTTGGAGTGGTCTGATGCGCTGTGAGGTGTAATTTTCCACTTCCTTTCCCCTCCAGTGTCCGCCTGAGGATCGATTGCAAGGCGGTCGGAGGCGATTCGCCAATCATACCAAACAGCGTCGACGATCAGGTTACGGGCCAAATTCCACGATCCGTCGGAGCTGGCCATCTCCACTGCAATGCTGCTCCCTGCCAGGAATTGGTTTCCGTGATGCTTCATCTTCTACGTCATTGTGCCGGTCAAGCGGATACTTCGGGATCTGGTTCAAATCCAGCTTGCATGAGGACTGATACAATTGGTGTCGCGGGGTTTGAAAAGTGTAACCCCCCTGGAGATTGGTGCGCGGGATTATTTTCATTCTTATTCGTAATGGCCGTTCATGGTCCAGAATTGGGTTGCATCGTTTACTTTGTACGAAGAAGTGCGATCGGTGAATGGGTCGCATTGTTACAGTACATCACCGTCCTAGTTTTAGCCTTCGTTCGATGGGTCTGTTAGGGGCTTCGGGGATGAATGACCCTCCTATCCACTATCATCTGATTGTCTCGGGATTCTCCTGCCTGTTTGAATTCCGAAGCCGGGTCTTATCTGGTCAGATACCTCCACTCGAGTGCTAGTATGCAGCTAGAGTACGGAAATACCTTTCGACGGTATATATATACTAATATATATATATGTCCTGTCCCCTAGTAGATGAACCTTGCTGTCCGCCTAGTACTATTATTCTTGCTATCCGAGTTTATTTACACGTATGTAATGCTGTAGGTAGCACTACTACATAATCAATACCAGACATCATGAATGAACAACTACATTTGTACCCTTTGCATGGGTGTCCATCTTACTGAACTTACCAGTTGTCCAACTGTGGCACAAATGTAGATGGTAGCCAGTATCTACCCGTCAACGAACTTTTATTGTTGTGCGCACGGAGCACAGTCCTCCGCCAACATTTTTCTCTCTATTGTGTATGCTACTCTTGCCTCAACGTGAACAAAATGTGCTACAATACTATTCCGCAGCACCATTAATTATTATAGACCAAGCAAATTATGAACATCAAAATTATCAACTAAATTGACAATCCCCCATCTTCAACCCCGATACTGCGGCCGTCACAATCCTCGGCTGCCAGACAGACAAGACAGACAGACAGACAATGGCATTGAACTACCCGAAAGCTTAAAATTAAACCCACGCGGGCCAGACAATCTAATCAACCAACCCACCATGGGTAGGATCTACGCGTCTTTCCATCCCGGCATTGAAATTTTCACTCACCACCACTGCATCCCCCATCTGCATATTACACCTCCAGAATCATGATTCAGGTCGAATCGCAGACAATAGCTGCGTCTGCGACTGCACCCGCGGATAAAGATGTCGCCTGGGCCATAGTCAGTGAAGAAGCGGGGGAGATTGACCCCGCCGTGGAGAAGAGGGTGCTGCGCAAAATTGATGCATTTTTTATGCCTGCTATGTTGATTGGTTTGTCATATCTATTTTCTTTGTTCGGATGTTCGGTGGTTGTTTTGTTCAAGAGGATTGGGTAGATGGGTAATGTAGCATATTGTTGACTTGTGGATTATAGGATATGGATTTGTTTACTGGGATAAGGTTCGTTTTGACTATATCCCGACTTGATATATCTCCGTCAATTGACTAAGGCTAATCTTGGTAGGCCATTCTTGGAAGTGCATCACTGTTCGGTATGACAACCGATCTGCAGCTCCAGGTCATGGATTACTCCACTTCGCCAGCCACCAAGGATACCTCCCGTCTCAGCTGGGCTACCTCCATCTTCTACTTTGGTATGATGGCCGGGTTGTACCCCATGACATTTGTGCTGCAGCGGTTTCGCATTCAGCACGTCCTGGGTCCAGTCGTGATGCTGTGGGCTATTACCTGTGCTGCGACGGCGGGAGTAACCTCGTGGCAGGGGCTGTTCGTGCAACGTTTTTTCCTGGGTATTCCTCTTGCTCTGCATTGACATGTCCTAAGTTAATGACCATATAGGCTTCGTTGAGAGTGTCATTCCTACCGGTTTCATGACGGTTGTTAGTGGATATTACACGCAGGACGAGCAGAGTCTGCGACAGGCATGGTGGTTCTCTGGTACCGGATGGTTTACCATCATCGGAAGTGCACTCAACTATGCATTTGGACAGATTGATTCTGGGAGTCTCAAGTCTTGGCAGTATATCTACATCTTCGCCGGTGTACTCACCTTCCTCTTTGGGATTTGGTGCTGCTTCATGCCTAACTCCCCCGTCGAGGCATGGTTCCTGACCCATGAGGAGAGGGTCGTGGCCGTGGAGCGCCTGCGTCGGGGACAGACCGGTGTGCGCTGCCAGGTGATCAAGAGGGATCAAATTGTGGAGTCGTTCCTGGACATCAAGTTGTATTTGATTGCTATTATGATGGCTGCAGCGTGAGTAACCCGTCATACATGAGAAACATCGCTAATACACCCTAGGTATACTATCAACGGCGCTATTTCCGGATTCGGCCCCCTGATCGTATCCACCTTTGGCTACAACACCCTCGACTCCATCTTGTTCCAGTTCCCTGTGGGTGGCGTCTGCCTCATCTTCATCCCTCTCTGCGGTTACATCGGCATGTGCGTCCCGAACACGCGCATTCCCATGCTTATCGCCTGCTGTCTTCCCGTCATCGCCGGCTGCGTGATGATCTGGAAATCCGAATGGGGATACCACCCGGCAGTTCCAGTTGCCGGATACGCCATAACCGGCTTTTTCGGACCTGTGGTCAGCCTTATCATCACTCTCGGCGCCAGTAACGTCGCCGGCGCGACCAAGAAAACCGTCATGGCGGCTACCGTGTTCGTCGCCTACACTGTGGGCAACATCATTGGGCCACAGCTAGTGAACAGCAAGACCGTTGACCAGCACTACCCTGAGCTATGGGAAGGTATGGTGATCTGCTACTGCATCACCATCGCGGCGGCGGTATCATTGTACATTGTCTTGTGGCGTGAGAACCGGCGTCGCGACGCCATGGATCTGGACGAGAGCCAGCGTGACAAGCTGGCGTTCCAGGATCTGACGGACAAGCAGAACCCGTTCTTCCGCTACGTGCTGTAGCAGCAGCAGCAGCAGCAGCAGCGGCAAATCCTGTGTATATTATTATTCATCATCATTAGATAGCTCAGTAGAATATTCCACTCCATCATCCGCTGTAATGATTACTCATATCATCGTCTGTGCGATCTTTGCCTCCCTCTTCCATACCCGCTGGAACATCTTCTTTCTGCTGTAATCGCCTCGTGACTCTTTTTCACAAGTACCTCTCCACCACATTCCCAATCCCCTTCACAGCCCGTCCCTGTCATTGAAAAAGCACCAAAATATGTCCCTGCGTAAATTCTTTTGGTGTGTCTGCCACCTTGCGGACCCTTTCCCCTCCTTTCCATCGTCTACACGCGAATCATGCACAAATGCCCAACGGCACCACATACTTCCTAAGTGCATCCATCCGTGTCATCATCGGGTCAGTTGCCTTTAGCAACCCAAATATAAACTCCCTAAGTTCTAGCAGAGATTAATGAATCGAGTACTGATGGATTGCCAATTCAAGGAGTGGGAGATGCCTTGAAACTGATTTGTCAATGAATGATGGCTGTCAGACAGAAACACAACATTATTGAATTAGCAATTACTATTGTTATCACCACCACATTCATCACATCTACCCATCCAACACATTATATATAACCCGTACCTTCAGAAGTACGGCTCAAACCGCCCCCGCTATCGCCTCAACATCATCCTTCCCACCCGCCGTCGCAGGCGTCCCTGTCACCGAAGTACCGGCTATACCTTGCCTCCTCAACCCAGCCAGAGTAATACTCTCCCCCTTCAGGAGATACATATACCAGTAGTACGTTCCTACGAACAGCCCACCCCCGATAATATTCCCCAACAAGGTCGGGACTATCCCCTTCCAAACATACAATCCCACCGTGATGTCCGGCGCATCCAACCAAATGGCCAGCGGGATGAAGGTCATGTTCGCCACGACGTGATCAAATCCCAGTGACACGAACGCGAAGATCGGCCACCAGATGCCCATGATCTTTGACGCGAGGTCACGGCCCTGTAGGCCGAAGAAACAAGCCAGACAGACGAGCCAGTTGCAGCCAATACCCCGGAGGAAGATTTGTTGGAAGTGCGGAGTGACTTGTTTCTTCGTGGCAAAGGAGATGACTTCGCTTTTGTAGGGGTCTGTGGAGAAGACTTCGCCGTCTGTATATTGTTAGGATTGTCGGTTCAGGGGAAAAGGGGAGAGAAGGGAGAGGGAAAGTACAGCCAAAGATAATCGCTACGACAAATAGCGACCCGCAGAGATTTCCCCAGAATGTGATGAACCAGTGGAGCAGCATCTTCCACCAAGGGAGTTGGCGCTGTAGGGCTGCGACCGTTGTGAACTGGTATGTATGATTAGTGCTACATTCTTTGAAATTGGGGAGTGGGATAGGGACAAACCATGAAAGATCCCGTGCACAAATCCGCCCCTGTCAGGATGATCATACACAATCCATACGGGAATACCAATGCACTAATCGTGCGAATCAACCCCGGTGCATTCTCCTGGAACCAGGTACTCGTGTTCGTGCTCAGGGCGGTTCCGCATGCCAAGGCAAGTAGGCATCCTGCGGAGACGGCGCTGAGGAAGACCTTGTCGAGGCGGGTATTGCCCTTGACGATACCTGCTCGGGCGACGAGGTTGATTACCTCTGTAGGGGTGTATGCGTCTATACTGATGGACATGGTGAGGGTATGTATCTAGTGTGCAGTGGGTGAGTTGAGGTATCAAGACTGACCTATGTGGGGAAGTGAAGACCAGACAGCCCTATATACACCACTGTAGCACTGCGTAGGGCGAAAACAAACAGTCAGGACCAATTACATAACGTGTATAACTTCTTATCGGATCGGCATCCAATACTCAGATTCAGGCTGGATAGAGTTCAGCCCCAGCATGTCGAGGGTCCCGCTGGGGTTCTTGCCAAGACCGGCCCGGACGAGTCACAGCTTCGCATCTTATCAGCACTGAGTCTGGCATGTCGACATCTCCGCGGTGAGCTCGGCTGCCATTCAAGGGATAAGTAGTACCTGAGGGGGAGTAGCGTGGTAATTGGCTAGTTTGGTTTGTGTCTAACATGATTGAAACCCGGGATATCCCTGCATCCCCAAACACCTTATCATCTCAATTGCCGGGGAACATCTGTTCATTGACGGAGTGGGGAACTAATGCCTGTGCGTGACCCCATTAATGACACTATTGTGTTGATCTATCATGGCTATTGTTCTCGTGGGCACTTGTTGGGTGAAGGCTTATCGGGGAGAAGCTTCGTTGAGCGGGACTGGAGGCGATGGTAGTGATTTAGAGTTCGATAAGCTGGATCTCTGGTCTTGGTTGACAGGATAGGGCTTCATGTCAACGTGACAGGATGGCGATCTTCGGTGGTTTGGCTGAAGCCGACCGGTCAGTTCTGTCATGGTATGGTTTGAATTTAGGATAAGTAGGTGTGACTGTGGGTGCTTATCATAATCAGCGGTGGCAGCTATTACATCATTCAAATTGGTAATCTTCATGAAAGTGAGGCTCAGGTATTCTGTAGACACCCCATCCTGGCAAGCAGAGAACCTGGTGGAATCGAAAGACAAATCACTTCCACCATACTGACTTTCTCGAAGTTGCATGAATCAATTACGATTCACATATTCGTAGCCAACAAAATTGTTCGTTTTCCCGACTGCATTTAGGTTCACATCTGTTTCACATGCATGCAACTCAAATCTCATATTATGGTATCTCTGTAGTCTATAAATACTCTAAATCTATATAGGTCTATGTACTCACTACTGCTCTGCAGCCTGTGACATCCCCGGCTCCCCATCCGCCGGCACCATAGGCTCATCCTTAACGGGCCTCTCCTTTTCCACCACCTCCGACTTGCGCTTCGTACTTTCCTGCAACTTGCGCATATAGCGATCCGACTCCGCTGAGTACTTGCAATGCGTTCGAATCACCGCACCATACTTGTAAAACAAAAACGGCGCAGGCATACACAACAGCGACAGAAACGCCGGGATTGACGGCGCCCAATGAATTCCCACACCGTCATACATATACGGCGCAATAATGGGAAACACCGCACCGAAGATCGACCGCAACACCGTATTCGCAGCCAACACCGACGCCGCATAGATGGTGTACGAATCAATCAAATAATTCATAACTCCGAGGTAGATTAAAATCACCCCAAACCCGAAGGGTGCCGTCGCAATAATGCTCACGATCCAATGAATCGACGGATAATCCGTCCACGCGAACCAGAACTGACTGATCGGGATCGCCAATGCCCCGGGCATACACTGGATGAGTCTTGTCTCCGGCGGTGCAAAGCCTCCATGTTTTTCCTGCACCTTGATGTAATGCAGATTGGCGGGAATCGTGCACGCACACCCCAGTATCATCCCCACCGCAATGCCCAGGAAAGCCAACCCGCCCACACCGGGATTCCACCCGCGCACATCCTCATACACAATCGGGAACGCAGCGAAGAACATGTACAGCGTCCCATACACGATGGCAATGTACAGCGCGAATAACAGCACAATCGGCTCCCGGAACAACAACACCCACGGCCGAGACATCGTCGTCTTCAACAACCTCGGCAAAGAGACCGTGCCCTTATCCAGCTCAATCTTACTCCGATAAACCCGCCCCGTCAGCTGCGAGAGCCGATCCGCGCGCAGTCGCAACAGCCGCGGGGCATACGTCTCAGGGATAGAAACCGCCATGAGCAGCCAAATAAACCCAGCCAAAGCAGCTAAGAACCCCTCCACCCAGCGCCATCCGGCGCTCATGCCCAGAAACCCACCGATGATGGGCCCGATCGCAGGACCAAGGAACGGCGCTGCGGCGTACAAACTCAACGCTAAGCCGCGCTGCCGCGCCGTGAACATATCGGAGATGGTACCGCCTGCGTTCGTGAAAGGAGCGGAACCGAACGCGCCGGCGAAGAACCGCAGAATGCAGAGCGTCCAGATATTCTGGGCGCCAGCACAGCCCGCTGAGAAAGCGGCCATGCCCATGCAGCTGAAGAAGAAGGGGAGCTGGCGCCCAAAGACTTCACTGAAGGGGGCCCAGAGGAGGGGGCCGACGGCGAAGCCGAGGACGAAAAGAGAAAGACCGATTGTTGCGACTTCATCGCTGACGTTGAAGTAGGCGGTGATTTCGCTGACGCTGCCGCTGTATACGGAGGAGGTGAGGGACACGGTCAGTGTGCAGGAGGCTACAATGAGAGTGATGGCGACTTTGCGGCCCAGGCCGAACAGCATCGGATTGCGGTTGTCGTTCGGGATCCAGGACACGACGTACGGGTCATCTTCGGTTCCGTTGCCGGGAAAGTCGTATTCCAGGACTTCTTGGGTGATGGCTGCTTGGTCGGTGAGGATGCGCCAGAAGGGGATTTTGGACCGGTAGACTCCTGGTGGGAGGGGTCCTTTGGTGAGGGTGTCCTCCATGTTGTGGATGTTTTAGTCGAACTTTTTTATTACTTTTCTAGAGTTGGTGAAACTTTTTGAACAGGATTTTTCATGGGATATAGGGCCTGGCGCAGCCAGGGGCATTAGAAGGGTATCAACAACGAACGACAGTGCACATGGCAAACCAGTGAGCAAAATAACAGCGATAAGCAGAAGAATGCGGCCGACCACTCATTTATCACTAAAAATTTATCGCTTGCGTTGAAACCGGAAACTAAAGAAAAGACACTAAAAAAAAACGGGGCATTCCGTGTGGCATCCCGACCCACTCTGTTGTTGGAACTCCGAGTTGCCACTCATCCAGCAGCACCCAGACATGCTCTCAGTGGTTGGTAAGTTGATTTGATTTTTAATCGTCTTGTGGATGCTGCAGAGCAATCTGTAATACGTGTCTCGCATTGGGCTAGCACCCATTTTTGCTTGCGTGATATGCATGTCCAAATCCCGAGGAGTGGTGAGATCGGATATCGGCACGCCTAGGTCTCGGGAGGCTTGGACCCAACCTCGGTTGGAGGTCAGCGCAGACAATTATGCTAGCGCTAATGTAGTGTATAAGCTCAGTTAAGCACTGGCTTGGCTCTGGTTCGAGTTGCCCGCTGAGTCCATTCTGGTCATATTTATTTCTGACTGACTATGTCGAAGTCAATGGTATGTGCTGTTCCTTTGTAATTGAATAGATTCGGTTGCTTGGCACAACTCATTCGGTAGTGCTTCTTTTCCGGAGCTTTTTAACCAATCATAACTGCGCCATTTGCGTGATCGGTGCGACCTGCAGTAAGAAGCTACTCCATACTCACACCGATCATGCTTTCGATAACTGCTACATTTAGTCGACTACTCTAAACTAGTCCAGTCGTAATCTGCAACCATCCTTCTTGTTGTCCTGTTGAATTAACCTAGGGCATGGGAACCACGTGGCAAATCGCCGAAACTCAAAATTATCAATGGTACATCTACACTAAGCTGGTATATAGAAATATCAGTGCTACCTGACGTGTCAGCTCTGACGAACACCCATGAACTCTTGATGGATTTATTGACTCACCGTCACATCCTCCCAAGATTCCCACCCACGTCCCTTAACCTGCTTGAGGTCTTCTTCTGTGATCTCTTTTCCGGTCGAAAAGTACCCAGAATGGATCTTGGCATCGATCTCTACTCGTGAATCCTCCGGAATCATATCTAATCCAGTTAACCGCAACTCCCCCCATTAGCATATGCAGGCCAACTCACCATCCGGAATAGGAACCCGC
This sequence comes from Aspergillus eucalypticola CBS 122712, assembly GCF_003184535.1. Taxonomy (NCBI): domain Eukaryota; kingdom Fungi; phylum Ascomycota; class Eurotiomycetes; order Eurotiales; family Aspergillaceae; genus Aspergillus; species Aspergillus eucalypticola. The sequence continues at coordinate 1,163,266 of NW_020290283.1, forward strand.
TCATAAATCGGAATTCCCTGCTCGACAATCGCATCATGCTTCATATTCGACATGGACAGCATGCGATCAATCTTCGTAATGCCCAGCCAATGCAGGATATCCGGCATCAAAGCTTGGAAACGCATCTATAACACCATTAGCATCACCAGCAACATCTCCCTAAGGAAAAGGAAGAATACTCACATCCTTAGTCCCCGCAATATTCTCCGTCCTCTGAAAATACTTATCGGCAGTATCCCCACCCCTCTTCCTGGAATTATACACCAAATACTTCACCACCTCACCCAGCGCCCTCCCCTCCTTGCGAAAATAAATCACCACTCCACTCCCACCCCCCTGCGCCTCCTTAATCGCCTCCTCAATCCCAAACGTCAAATACGGCCGACACGTACAGATATCCGACTGAAACACATCCGACCCATTACACTCATCGTGAATCCGCAGCGCCAGCCGCATCTCCGGATCGGATACCCGCTCGGGCGGCCCAAAGATGTATACTGTCAGCCCGCCAATCGGCGGAAGAAACACCTTCATATCAGGTCTGGTGATCAATTCTGGATAACTTCCCCCAGTATGTTCGAACAACGCCCGGCGCAGATCCTTCTCCGATACGCCGAACCGATCAGCCACACCGGGGAGATACCACACGGGCTCCACAGCTACTTTGGTGACCTTCACATCCCCACCTTCGTTGAGAACGATGTTCCCATCGATAGGAACTCGACCGCGTGAAATTGCATCCGTGATCTCAGAGACACGCATCGTCGCCCTCGTCACAGCGATGGTCGGCCGTACGTCGACCCCCTCATCTAGATACTTCCCGTAGTGCTTGACGATATCATGACCGAACGGATCCATCGAGACGATCTTGCTCTTGTCGCCCCATGCATCTTGGTAGGGGAAATTGAATGTCGGCTGTGTGTTAAGAAAGTTCGGGCGGAAGTCGGGTTCCAAGTCCCCTGAGGCGATGGCGAGCGCGGTGTAGAATGAGTAGCTGCCGCCGTGGGCGCCGATCGCGTTGCGCTTGCTGAGGGTGTTTTTGCTGCGGGAGACGATGACGGGACCGCGGGTCTCTGGGGTTGAGGAGCCCCAGGTGAGGGGGATGGGGTTGGCGACGCTTTGGGAAGGGTACGTTGTTAGCTGTGGTGGTTAGTGAATTAATGGTGGTTTGGGAGGGGGAGGGGGGGACGTACGACGATGCGGTTGCTATAGGCGTCCGTTTTGAAGGGAGGTTCTTGTGTTGCTGTTGGCATGCTGGGTGGGTGGATGTGATATTGTAATGGATGATTAGGAAATGAAAAGGAGTTAGATGGGATAAAAGGTGTACGAGACGTGATGATGAGAGTTGTTACAGGGGAGTGGTAGGTTTATATGCTTGTAGTGACTTCTGTTCAGATTGCTCTTTAGGGTAGATGTTGTGCTGGAGTGGATGGGCGATAGGGTGCTTCCGCTTCCTGACTATCTGGTGACACAACTGGACAGAGCTATCAGCATCCTCATGATGGAGTAGCTCCGATAGTAGCTTAGATACGATCGATCTCTCGATGATAGACCCTGGGTGCGTCTGATAGCCAATCAGAGGGGCCGATAAGCAGTGGCTGCCGCTTATCTTGTCTAATCTTATCTCTTGTGCTATCTACATCTACCGCAACAGAATGGCTTGTATAGTTACTGGTTAGTAGTTAACGTTGTGCAGTGAGTTGGTTAGAATATTCCAGTAATTGTGTATAGTAGTAATATACGTAGGGAGAAGTTAGAGGAGATACATGGAGTACACCGGTTACAATACCATAAAATAAGAGAACAGTGTTCTTATCGCACTATCAAGGCTACGTCTAGAACAAAGTGCCATCTCCAGAGTTCAAAATCGGGCTCGACTTCGTCTCAGGCCTGTACTTCGCCGCCAACTCCCTGCCCGCCTTCCATGATCCCGCCTCCAGCATCTGGGGCAATGATAACTGCACAGCCCCAAACTTGCCGCTCTGCAGAATCCGTTCATGTAGCTTGTCAAGCAACGCAACAGTCATGGCCCGCCACTCTACAATCTCCCCATCTGCAACGGCAAAGCACGGAAGGCTTCCGCCTGAGGTCCGTAGTCCACGCTCCTGCGCCTCGGGCTTAAGCGTCAATACGCCCATGTCTATTAATAATCCTCCGTTACGGTACTCAGGGAGGCCAGTTCCCAGCTCTGCGTTCTGCCATTTCAGGGAGAGAAGTCGCTCAAAGGGAACCTTGAGGGAGTATGCAAGCCACTGCGTGAGCTTATGGAATGGTTGAATACTGTCTGTAGTGGAGGATGGTGATTGCTCTGCGAGCACGGCGAGTGGCCAGGCGTCGCCGATGGGGTAACCGTTCACTTTGGTGCGGTCGGATGGCCAGATGGGGATGAGTGCTTTCTGTAGGACATCCCAAAGAACCAAGTAATCGATGGAGCCTTTGCTCATAGCAAGGAGGTAGTCTGTGGTGTTTCGTTAGCCGCTATGTACTCTAAAGCGCCTATGTTAACTGACCTGCGATTTGCCCAGGACGGCCGGACGGCCCAAAAATCTCAGGGAGGTTTCTCAACGACTCGCCCAGTCGTTGAAGAATCTGGACCCGGGCAGAAGCTCCAAGAAGTGGGTTGCTGGAATCATCGACTTGAAAGCCGCGAAGTAGTGTGTCCACACTGAGGGTCCGCAGGGCCTCTCCTGTTGTCCATCGTGAGCAATGACATGTCTAGGCCAACAAGTTCGACAGCACGTACCATGTACCACATCCTTTCTCTCAGATTCCTTGTTGGCGAAGTCACCGTTCAAGAACATATACAGCGATGCGACCGCAATACCCTCGCTGCGGGTGAAGACGGCCCCGGTTTCCCTCTCCACGTAACGCCAAGTGTCTCCCGCACCGGCATCGAGAAGCACGGAGACGAAGAATAGATCCAACAGACTTCTGACTTTCTCTTTATCATCATATTCAGATGCATCCCATCGCTCGATCAGTTTCTGGATTCGAGGCACGCCGCCTACGTCGAAGTGCTGCCAGCGACCGTGGGGAGGGATTTGGTCGTAGCGGTCCGGGCCGAAGTCGCGCTGAGTAGATGGTTAGGGATGGTTTTTGGAAGTATAAGAGGCTATTTACCTGGATTATGCCTGCAACGTAGTCTACGGTCGCATCGAGACGCTCAGGGTGGTAGTCGTAGTGGTGCAGCTTTCCTTGTTCAGCGAGGCGGAAGACGATATTCGCTCTCTCGCGTACGGCTTCCAGACGAAGCAAGTGTCTGGTATTGGAATCCATCGTGTTTCTTGCAAGTTTCGAGTGTACCCTGAGTACTTCTCTCCTTGATACGAAGAGAAGATAGATGTGTTGTTTACAAAGAATTTTACACTGGATGAGGGGATGAGCACAACAAAGCGGGGAAGGCGCTTATCGCCTCGGCTGATACGGTATCTTATCTGATACCAGCGACGATAACCGCCTTGTGAAGATGGGCGGAACAACTATGAGATCGGAGGATGCCACAGTGATCATATCATTCTATATCTTAACAAAGTCAACATATTTATAGCAGGACATAATCACTACATTGCTCATTGAGCACACATTCTCATTCATTTCTCTTCTCGTCACATCAATACCAACCCGCTGTATCCATCATGACAGTCACACTACCCGCCAATGTTGATCAACCTCAAAATGGTACTTTCACATCCCTTCTCTCACAACTCAGGGATCGATCCCTCAAGCCCTCTAAAGTACGCAGCCTAGTGCGCGACATGACAGCAGCCATGATAAAGAGCCTGCACATCGACGCACCCAAAGATGAAACAATAGCTATCATCGTGGTGCTACGCTCTGGTCTCGCTATGTTCGATGGTTTCGTGGACAACATCCCTGAAGATGTGTCGACAACCGTCTACCACATGGGCATATTCAGGGACCAGGCGTCGTTGCAGCCGGTTGAGTACTACAATAAGCTACCCGTGAAGCCGGCGCACATCAAGCAGGCTTATATCCTGGATCCGTTGATTGCCACGGGTGGTACAGCCGCTGCCGTTATCAGTATCTTAAAGTGAGTTACAAGATTATTGTAATGTTCTGATTAGCCACTGATTATACCAGGGATTGGGGAATTGAGAAGATTACATTTCTCTCTATGATGTCTACACCGGTTGGTCTGAGACATGCAGCTGCCGTGTGGCCCGAGGGTAGCCGATTTGTGGTGGGTGCAATTGATCCTGACGTGGATGCGAAGGGGTATGTTCAGCCTGGGGTTGGGGATATTGGGGATAGGCTCTATGGAACAGCATTTGATTAAAACATATACGTAATAGAATTGTACAAGAACGTGAAGACTTACTTTTGCACCTCCGATCTTGCCAAATGAAATACATTCTGCACCCTTTTCTCGCCCTTTCATCCCTTATATCAATTAAACATATCGAATCAGAATCAGACGTTTGGCGTTGCAGACAGTTCTAGACATCTGGAGGTCCTGACACATATTCTATGTCAACTGCTCAAGATTAAGAACAGGTCTAGAAAAGCTAGCCGGCTAAACAGCACTATACGTCCAGACACGGCTGAAAATTACAATCTTATCAATAAAGTAGCCAATCCCTTATATAAAGCGAAAGAATATTTACAAATCCCCGGGATTCTAAGAATCAACCCGTCACCTGTACACCTCAATAGACAGCCTAAACCCTATAGCGAACCCAAATCTACCCTTAATGAGTCGTTCCATAGTACCTATCACCGAAATCTCCCAAGCCAGGACTGATGTAGCTGAAGATTAGTGAGCAACGGATCTACTTCAAGTCAAATAAGCACACTTACTTCTGAGCAGTCAACTCCGCATCCACCGCCGCAGCAACAACCTTCAGACCCGGAAATCTGCCAGAGACAACATCCAGTCCCTTCTGCGACGACACCACATTAACAAGAACAATAGATTCCTCAGGAACACCATTGCTCGTCAAGTTCTCAACAGCTTTGATCACAGATCCGCCGGTCGCGAGCATGGGTTCCAGGAGCAGGACGACTAGATCATTGTTAGTGTGTTCTCCTTTCCTGCAAACCAACAATCCATCACAAGAGAAGATAAAACCTACTATCATCCGTAATCCCCGCCGGCAACTTCGAGTAATAAATTTTGGCGATGCTAGTCTCCTCATCGCGCTGGATGAGCAGCTTACCGAAACTAAGAGGTCCACTGCCGCATCCTTATTTAGCGCACTTGAATACTCTTCAGATACAGAAAGGAAACACTCACGTCCAAGTATCCCGCAGCGCCTGTTCCATACAGGCACCGGCGCGGAGAATACTGACACCGCAAACACCCTTCGTGAACCGGATTCCGGTGTAGGGTTTGTTGATCGGGGTAGTAACAGTGTATTCTTCTGCGGGGACGTGACCCAATGCTATACATTTACTTAGGCTGTCGTTCCAATGATTTTAATGGTTTAAGAGGCCATTGGATATAGAGTTATACTTACCGGCCGTAATCAATCGGCGCACAACCTTCTCCACAGCAGCGGAAAAGTCCCGATCATTGGTATTCACGTCCCGGATGATGGTCATCAAGTTAAGTAGAGACCTGTCCTGTTCCAGGACCGTGATGCGGTCCATTTGGGTAGTCCAGGCTGCTGCGCTAGAGGATTCCATGGCGTGGATTTAAGTTTGGACTATTTTTTTTTCGATTGGCCGGAAGTGGGCGGAGTGATTGTTGAGGTGTTGTGATGAATTGATGTTCGAAATGGATGATTTGAGCCACTCTGTGGATAGGACTGACTATATGGTATAGGTTGGACGACTTTGGGCTTAGTCTCGACCGGCGCTGATTTAGTCGCGTGCTTTAGGCCTATCGTGTGAAAAGAAAGGCGGAGTGAAAATTCGGAGGGTAAAAAGCGCGGGGTTTTGCGGTGCGAAATGACGATAAGATAAGCGGGGTGAGGATCTAATCTAATCTTATCTGGTTTGGGTGTTGGACCTGGGAGGAGTCCTCCGAAATGTTTGTATCGGTCGCTGTTGTCCAGAAAAAATGATCGAGTGCTGAGTCGAATCTTCTATGACATTACAAGCACTCAACAGGGTACCTGAGAGCGTGCAGTCGTAATGGCCACCATATGACTCACCCTACGCTCCGACTCCTTGAAATTGGAACTTAACATATTTCTGTTGGTAATGAAGATAGTAGGGTCGGAAGAGTATGAAGAGTAGAAGACGCCGGCTATGTGGTAGCACGAAGCTCCATTCAGGAAGAAAATCGCTGAGAATACCGATCTCATATATTGCCCGATGTTCTTGGCGTGATCGCAGAGTATCGAATGAGGAGCTGTCTACGCAGGTAATCAATATGCAGCTTTTCGGCAACTTGTAGCGGCTCTCTACTTCTACCCCTCACTTGAATAATCCGAGATGCCATTTTCGATTGAACTGATGTCCCTGTTGAGAGGATGATGCACTAAAAAGGCGAGAAATCTTCTTAACCGGTATTCCGAGGTAATACCATTCTTGGATTGTGATAAATGGTGGTTCTGCTTAAATGCATAGATTGAATGGTAAAGAAGTTTTCGTGCTCATGACAGGCATACATCTGAGGCTGAGAGCCTCATAGACCCATTTCGTATATAGAACGACAAGATACGCAACTATACCCAACAGAGCATCGCCTGTGCGCTTATCAAGGCGATTTACGTAGCAGCTCGCTTATCAGTAAACACGCGCACAGACCAAGCAGCAACCCCAAGTCTGATAAGACAGCCAGTATCTACCAGATCGCCAGATAATCATCGCCACCATAATCCGATAATCTGTATCTCCCGATTGGATTCACAAAATCGCCATACGATATCATGCCCCGAGCATCAAGCGCCTCATCGGGTCACTCTAGGTTCACACCTTTCCCCGCAGCCTCCCCTGCTTCTAGCAATGGTACCACGGTGTCGGGGCGCGTGCGCCGGCGGATCTCAGATGTAGGTTGTTCCAGTTCAATACACCGATAAGAGTGGAATAACCCATGCTGATGAGATTGTGGAGACAAGACCCGTCGTGATGGGTTAAGTTCCCGATCCAGTCGTGCTGAAACCGTACCGCTTGAAGAAAGTGATGCATCCGACCGGGAGGAACCATTGCCGCAATCGCAGTCTGGGCCGACAATCACGCATCTGTTTATTGATAATGAATCAGTGATGTCTAGGTCGCAGAACTGGACGACTGTTTTGGATCCGGTATTTGACTTGATCAATTTTAGATCATCGTTACTAGTGCTAACGTGATGGACAGGTCTCACAACGTCTACTCTGCAGGGTCCCGGGGAGCACTCTTCAGGAAGTACAGCGGGCTGTTGGGGCTGCTGAAGATGCCCAGCCTGGATGGGCTGCTTTGGGGTTCCAAGTTAGGCGTGAACATCTGTTGAGACTGGTGGATGTACTAAGACAGATGTCTCCTGAAATTGTGAGCAGCCGCAACAGCTGGCTGGCAAAGGAGTTGAACTAACAATCATAGGTGACATGTTTATCTCGAGAGGTTGGAAAGACCCTAGCCGATGCAGACGCAGAAGTCTTCCGCGGTCTGGACTGCATACATGCTGCATGCTCGATTGGGCCTGAAATGGCCGGCATGTTCTTAGGAGGTGATGCAACGTTGCTACAAACGTTCTACGAGCCAGTTGTAGGTTAGTACTAACAAGATACGGACAAGCTACTGACAGATTTCCACAGGGCGTCTGTGTGTCAATCACCCCATTCAGCTTCCCCTTCATGATTCCCTTGTGGTCGCTTCCGTACGCGCTCATCACCGGCAATACAGTTATCCTGAAACCCTCTGAGAAAACACCTACTACGTCTTCGTTGCTAGCACAGGCATTCGTAAAGACTGGCTTCCCACCTGGTGTCTTCAATGTGCTTCACGGCGGTCCATCTACTGTTCAGATGCTTGTGACTCAACCTACAGTCCAAGCGGTGAGTTTCGTTGGGTCCGAGTCCACTGCTAGGCAGGTCCATGACTTGGCAAGGGCTGCAGGGAAGCGAATACAAGCAGAGTGTGGTGGCAAGAACCATGGGGTTGTCCTAGGAGATGCCAATATGTCCTCAACGCTGTTTGCGATTGCTGGAAGTGCCTTTGGAGCTGCGGGTCAGCGATGCATGGCCTTAAGCGTAGCAGTGTTTGTTGGTGCGACGAGAGACTGGGTTCCTAGGCTGGTCGAACTGGCACAGTCGATGGTGGTAGGATGTGGAGGGGATCAGGAGTCTAAGATCGGGCCCTTGATCGACAAAACAGCCAAAGAAAAAGTTAGTGAGATGATCCAGCGAGCAGTTGAGGAGAGAGCAACGGTTCTTCTGGACGGTCGGGATATTGAGGTCCCCGGCTATCCGGATGGTAACTTCATGGGCCCAACCATACTCGGGGACGTGCAAACGTACATGGAATGCTATCAAGCGGAAATATTTGGACCGGTACTCATCTGCATGGAGGTGGATACTCTCGAGGAAGCGATCGATCTGATTAATCAAAATAAGTGTCAGTCTCCGGTCAATTCCGTGTCTGGAGAGCATGGATTGCTGATCCGATCATAGATGGTAACGGATGCTCCATATTTACCACCAGTGGAAAACATGCAAATACGTTTCAACGCTGTGTCAATGTCGGACAAATTGGTGTCAACATCCCGTTGATCGGTATGGCTGTCCCCATTCCCGTGGCGCAACCAACCCCTGACAATACAACAGCGCCATATGGAACCGCGGTCCGAACGAGCAACAAAGATTCTTTTCTGGGTGGTGAGTATCCAGGCATTGCTGATGAGAGAAACTCTAACCTGTCCAGACCGGCATTCCCCTGGAAAGACATATTGGCCATTCTTCACAACAACAAAGACGGTGTCATCGCGATGGGATCAATGAGCGCTGAGGAGTGTCCTCGGTATGCGGCAGATGAAGAGTGTTGGTCGCAAAGATCGGGTATGAGTCGCTTTCCACCTTGAGGTCGAATGCAATGCGAGATGTAACACATTTGCATCCTGCTCGTCACTGAACTGATCGAGGTCTGATTGGATGCATCACGGTCGTGCTAGAGTATAAGCATCGATGAGCCGAGGCGCGGACTATACTACTTGTCGAGGTGTGTGCTGGATGACATGCCGACCGATGGACGATAAACACCAGATCCGATCGATAAGTAGGTAGATTCAACACTGCTGGGAAATGAGCCCTGAGGAATAGTACTTCACTGTACTTGGGAGTTGAAGACACACTTTTGACCCTCTCCAAGATTTCACCGTACTAGAATGAGAATGAGTCACGTAATTTCCTCCACGTAATCGAAAATATACACTTACATAAAGTGCGTTATACAATATCACATACGGGCGACCTTCGCTACATCAAACTCATCCAGCTCGTGGTTAATGAGGCTTGGGGTGACTGCTCAGGGTCACAAAACACCAATTTAGTATGGGAGGCGTTACGTGCTCGTCTCTACATCTGGCTGCTAGACCTGTCGACGAACTTTCCGACCTGGAAAACAGGCCGTGTCGACATCCGGACGACGCGCGATGACTGCTCACGAAGGACCATGATAGCCTTGCGGCAACACGAGTAGATGGGCTAGGCTGGGTCCGAACCGACCCAATTACAACCCCTTTTGGATTAAGTTGGATGCCAAATGCTCCAGCCGATGAAAACTCTAAAGATCAGCAGTACTGGTACGCATAGTCGGTAAACTGTAAGACGCCTCCACGGCTAATTGGAAAAGTCATTGCTTCCACCAGTTCAGCAGATAGCTCCCTCGTGATCTATGCCTATAGCTCCCACGAGCTCATGGGCGATTGCCGACCTTGCTCCACTATGGAGTACCCCCTGACAGAACCTAACCACGATCCAGAAGTCGAAATGCCTGGTCCCGGTACATCCGCTGCGGATGGGATGTGGATCCGGCCTGAAGATCGCTAGACCGTACCAACTGCACGGAGAATATTACGGCCGCTAGTTCTCACTTGCTGCATTTGGTGTCAGTTGTCATTATCGGGAGTCGTTTGTTTTGGTCCGTGAATTATTTCGACATTGGTTGGAATCCGTTTGCCCTGGTCCCGTCACCCGCAAATAGCTTCAATCCTTGTCTGCTCGAACGTGAGACCCCGTTCCCGTCCCCTAGAGTTCAATGGCGTCTTCAGGATGATAAGTCAAGCAGGTGTTCTCTTCCACCCGATTTTCCCCGGATCGCAGCCACAATAACGAAGTAAGCATCTAGCTAATTGATTAACCCTTTTGCTTGACGTCAGCGTAAGCAGGCCCAATAAGGAAGGGTACCCGACCCGAGTGAGTCAGGTGCGCGTCATGCGTCAGCACAACTCCCAAAACAACGACATCTCATTATCAGCACCAAGCGGCCAGGCAGTTATAAAGCGTAGTGGGAAGAAGTATCTCCCCTCGTTCCCAGTTGTTGACTATAGTATCATACTATTCTTCTCAACCATTCATCATGCCCACTCTCAGCCAGGTTCGTCAGTCCAACACGGCCCTGGGCGCTCAACGCCAAAAGATGGTCGCCGTCTTCGTTGGAGGCACCAGTGGCATAGGAGAGGCGACAGCTAAGCAGATGGCGCTCGCTGTGAAACAACCAACCATCCACTTGGTTGGCCGGAATCCCGCATCCGGTTCCAGAGTCATAGAGGAGCTCCGGGCTTCCAATCCAAACGGATCATTTCACTTCATTCAATCGGATGTCTCACTTCTGCGCAGTGTTGACAAAGCCTGTGCGGAAATCACCGACAAGGAAAAGCAAATTGATCTCCTCTTCATGTCTACCGGCCACCTCTCTCTTTCAAAAAACGGTAAGTAGCAGAAACAACCTTATCCTGGTCAGTCGGGACGGCTACAAACGCTACCCTGTCAACCCCAACACCCCTATACCCTACTAGTGCTGACAGCGGGGACCCATACACAGAAACCGATGAAGGACTAGACGACAACCATGCCCTTCGTTACTACTCCCGGATGCGCTTCGTGCAGAACCTGATGCCTCTGCTCAGTGCCTCCCCCGGTCCAGCCAGGGTCGTATCCATCCTAGCAGGCGGCCAAGAAGGCACCATCGAAGAAGACAATTTCGACCTGAAGAAGTCATGGAGCTTTTCGAAATCGAACACATACGCCGCCACATTAAACTCCTTAGCAATAGAGCATCTAGCCTCCGCCCATCCGACCGTAAGCTTTCTACACGTCTTTCCGGGAATTGTACGGACTCCTTTGATGAACGCCTCCTTTGGGAACTTTGGCGGGGCTATCATAAGCTTTCTTTCTCGTCCAATTTCCATCACGCCGGAGGAGAGTGGCGAGCGTAATCTGTTTCTCTCGACGTCGGCAGCTTATCCTCCCGCCACGCCCAAAGATCCATCACATCTGGGGGTTCCCTTAGTCAAGGGGGTGGACACAGCATCTGCATCAACTGGTAAAATTGGAGGGGGCTCCTATATTCTCAAATACGATGGGAGCAATGCAACTCGCGAGAAACTGATGGCTGATTATCGAGCCCGGAGTTTCCCTGGTAAGGTTTGGGATCATACACTGGAGACATTCAAGCGGGTGGTACGGTCGGACTGATGATGACGGTTTTCGTGCGGATGTTTTTCTTTTCTTCTTCTCTTTTTTCTTTCTCCCTCTGCTTTCCCTAATGTTGCATCGTCATGGACGGTATTCAACTTTACATAACCGAGTTTGCCGTCGGATAGGCCAACTCCCATGTTCGTAATCTCATCTATCCAAAATTGAAGTTCGTACTTTGTCTCTAAGCTACGTTCAGGACTCTGACCCGATGATGGAAAGAGTAGCAGAGGATCACACGGTCGGGTATGGCTTTCCGAACGGGAAACATATGAGTCGACGAGATGAAAGATGAAAGGAAAAACAAATCATAGCAAAACGCAGCCGAACTATAAATACATGATTGATGCTTGAACAATTAAACAAGGGTATACGAAGGAAAATTGTAAAAAGGCCACTAAAGAGAGGGGAACGAGCGCTCTTGGATGATCTCAGAAGAAGCACTCTCTTTCCACTCCTAACTAGACCGACCGATGTAATTGTCGTACATTTAGTGAACTTAGAAAGTAAAGTTAGGTAACATGTTGTAATATATGCGTAGTATGGCAATTTTCAGACGACAATATTCCAGTGATAAGCAGAGGAAAAAAGGGGGGGGAAGAAACAGGGAGAACCGAAGGAACAAAATGAAGAGAAGAAAAACAGAAAAGGTAAGGTAAAATATCCAATCTAGATAGAGTTTTGTCCTTGGTTCAATCGTCCACTTTGGAGTTTGAATCGCTGTTTTCATCATCATCATCATCATCATCATCACCATCAATGTCGCCTTTACATCCGCCCTGACAGACAAAGCGACCACCGCATGAGCAGGCCTGAGGTCCGTCTTTGGAGTAAACAATATCGGCGAAAGAGATCGCTGAATCAAGAATGGTGTCGCCCTCCTCAACCTGGGGGATCTCTTTGTCCAGTTGCTTTCGTAATTCTTCTTCCCCGTCGTCCCTATGGTCGTATTCGAAATGTTCTCGGCGTTGCTGCAACGTATCCATAACGTCCGAAGTTATCAAGTGGCGACTTGAGACAAGAGGAAAGTGCAGTAGTATTGGAATAGGCCATTCGTCAGGTTGGATTTCATCGGAACACCCTCGTTTCCGGACTCTCGTTTTGCGATGCAAGAAGGGCCCACACCGCCTGACATCAAGTTCGAACTCAAATTCGGTTTCAATTGTTCCCAGATAAATAGATATGTCAATTGCGGACCGATAAATGTCGACAAGCCCTTCGTATCGGTTTGTAACTTGATTCGAGTCGGTCATTTTCTTCAATACTACCTGCAAGGCTTGGCACTCCTTGAGCATGCTGGTCGCAAGTCGATTTGCGAGCAGCTCCTGGGCCTTGCCGGTTTGATGTGCAACCCTGTAGTCCCTCGTATGTTCGGGGTGGACCTGATTTAGGAGCTGGGTTGTCGTTCTCCGCCAGTCAGATGCTCTGATCGGGTCAACTGCGGTATGGACAAGAAATTTAGTCTACCAGATACTTGTACACCCCCCAGGACAAGCTAAATGATTTGCAGACATACCTTTGATTAGCCTCTTCCAAAGTCCCCACAATTCCTTCCCAAAGGCTGGTGGATCCATGCTTGACTGGCTATCTGTGCCCTCCTGACTGCCCTCAACGTAGACAAATGGATTACTGATAACATCTTCAAAGAGGTGCTTCATTAACACCGTACCTGGAAGAAAATACCAGAAGTTATTATAGCCAAGTTCGTCAAGTCTCGCCTCAATCGACTTCCAATCTTTGTCCAAGCAAAAGTTCCCAAGGCTGTCCAGAATTAACTGTAAATCGCCGGCAGACAACCTATCCCTGAGCTTTGCTCTCCTGTAGCAGTATTTATTCACCCACGTTGAGACACGCCGGCTGAAGTCGTGGAACAGGTTCTTTGTACAGCCTTCATTCCATTCACCCCTATAGCTCAAAGACCTCGGGCGTGTCCAAACAATGGATTTACCTGGGCGTCTTTCTTCTGGTAACTCTGGTAACCCGTGTTCATCAACAGGCACCTCATGCTGTTGAACCTCTGTAGATTCTTCAACATTTGCTGACACTGTAGGTTCAGAAGCTGAGCTAGCGTCGATTTTGGCTTTCATTGATGTCTGGATTTCTGGTGACACTGGAGGTTCCGAAGCAGAGCTGGTGTTAACCTTATCCTCTGTCGATCTTTGAACCTCAGGTGGTGTCTTAGGCTCAAAAGCCGACTTGGATTCGGTACTTTGATGGACCCTGGGCTTCCTCCCCTTCAATTCGGTCGCTTCTTGTTTCTCTAAAAACCTAGGAGAGCGCCTTTTCTATACAGTCCACAAAATTCATTAGCATTTTTCGGAAGCTCCACATCCTTCATGGAACCAAGCTTCGTTCATGTGGTCCCGCAAGGTCTGACGGCATTAGAGCCCCGCAACACAAGGCCCACTGTGGGATAGCCAGTGTCCACAACGTGCAGAAGAGCCTGGACGGTTGGAGGAGAATGAGTGAAGAATGCATTAACGCTCGTTTCTTACCTGTGAAGATTCGCTAGTGTTCTTTGCCTTTCTTTTTCCCATCTTGAAGCCCACTGTAGTTTTGCTCACTAGACGGTGTTGCCTGTCTATCCAAATGGCAGTTTTGATACTAATCACGGGGAAAACACTGTGTGACAAGATTAAGATTCTCTCAGAGTTTATATACGATGGTTATAAGTCAGATTCTTTGAGCATCGGCTGGCCTTTTTAAGACTTCTATAATGCGGTTCCTGAATAGTCATAAGACAGGCGGTATTGCCCAAAGCATGAGGCAATAAATAATGGAAACTACCAATACAAAAGGACGAAAGAAGAAAAGGCCAGGGACAAGGGTCTCGCCTTTGAACTTTGGAATCGCGGGAAGCGTTAAAAGCCATCGTCAAGGGGAATGGTGGCAACCGTATCCACCCAGCCTTTTCTCTCAATTTGTCAGGTGATAGAATCACAGAGGTCCAGGCCCGTCATCTGGGCGCATGCCACTTGCTTGGGCAAATTTACACTTACTCTTCTGTCTCACTCATGAAGGGCGTCAGCTGGATCTAGATCTCCTCAGATTTGGACAAGCAATATAACTTACGTCCAATTTACCTAGTTCGTGGCTGCCTATGTCCATCTCAAGAACCACTTTCAATACTTTTCCCTTGTCTAAATTGCGCTTTTTTTTTGTTTCCTATCTACCCTATATCTTTGTGTCCAAACCAACATAATCTTAGCCGAACTGGTCTCCCGAATAACGCCATAATGACCATGGAACGTACTCGGAAGATCGCTGTGTCCGTGGATTGCGGAACTACTCATACGAGTAAGACTTTTGGAACCCCAAGCTGGTCGAGCAAGGCTCGGGCATAGACATTGATCAGTCGGAGCAGGTGTTGCATGGATTCATCCCGACTCTACGAATGTGAAGTTTATCGACACTTGGCCCGGAACGCAGACTCGTTCGACGCGTGTCCCGACCCGCATCGCCTACAGTTTCAGGAAGCGAACCCTCCAAAACGCGGCATGGGGATACATGATTACCGAAGATCATGTAACTTCTTCCTGGGTTAAGCTACTCTTAGAACCTGAAGTAACGGAAAAGATCATCGCCGATGACAACAAGCAATGGAAAGATTCCGTGGGAATTTTCCACCGGCCTGGAGGCAGGGACCCTACCAGTATCATTGAGGACTTCCTGGACCGCCTCAGGAAATATTCGGAAACTCACATTAAGAGAAAATGCAATGACAAAGACCTTGGGATATTGCCATTTGCATACATTTTGACTGTACCGGCGACATGGTCGGAAGTAGCTATAAGCTCCATGAAGAAAGCCGCCCGGGCAGCAGGTTTTCGCGGAATTGCTGGAGACGACCCTCTCGTCCTCTCTGAGCCAGAAGCAGCACTAACAACAATGTTATGTGATCCATTGATTCCCATTCAGGTGTGTCTCTTACGCTGCTGTTTTGTTTCCACATCTTGAAGGTATTGTGAATGTTGACTTTAGTATTAGGCGGGAGATGGAGTCGTTGTCTGTGACTGTGGAGGTGGAACGCTTGTAAGGATATATCCAGCTCTCTATCACCCTTTGAGGGTCTGGCTTACCACATACAGGATATTGGCACCTACTTCATCCACCAGAAAGAGATCGGGGACTACAGAACTGTAAGCAACTACACAGGTAAGTCTCCCCCGTCAGGATCGCCACATTTACGAACGCACCCTGAAGTCGAGTAGATCCTTCGGGGGGTAGCACTATGATAGACCGGGAATTTTACGCTGTCGCGTTTGGAAAGTTGAAGTCGAAGAAGTTGAGGCGCTCGGTCTTTTCCCCAACTGGTCGTTTAATGAGCGATTTTGAGTCAGCCAAACGTGACTTCGAAGGCACCATCGGTCAAGATATTGACGATATACAGTATCCTATATCGACAGGTTTTCGCAAGTTCGACTTCACAAAGTCTGCTGCTTCCCCCCTCCCCCTTCCCCGCCTACCTCTCCTCTGTCGGCTTTTTGTGGGGAATAAATCTAATCGAATAGCAACAGTGTCGATATGCTTGATCTTCAGTATCCTCTCATAGTGACAATCTGCGATGTTCTGACAGCGCAGATTAATCGAGCACGTGACTTGATTGGACGCCCAGTAATCAAGGTATGGAGTACTGATTATCTCACTGACATATTTTCACACATTTATCGATTCAGGCACTGACAAACACACAGCACGTTTACGTATCCGGCGCGGCGGCATACTCCGTCTATCTTTATAACGCCATTCAGAGGCTTTTCGCGAACTCGCAGATAACGGTCTACCGACACCAAACGCCGTAAGACTGCCCTTACCTTCTTACTTGACATTGTCTAACAATGGATCCATGAGTTAGAGAGACTGCTGTAGCTGAAGGCGCTGCCCGCTGGGCGCACAGGAACCTTCTTTCAGTTGAAGAGCTCGACCGTCATTACGGTGTTGAGTCCTCTGGCCCTCCAGTTGGTGCCATGGACATCGATAACCAAGAACCTCGAGCGCCTCAGGGGCCTCCCGTCTCTTGGGTTTTCAAAGTAGTGAGTTCATTGAAAGTACCCAGCTATGCAAACATGCTCTGATAGTGAAGTTTCTCTCCTCAAGGGGGACCGGTGCTCAATTGGCGAATTGCGAACCGCCACATTTACCTGCCGGGTGTTTCAAGATTTCCCTTTCGCAGTTATCAACATGTACGATGCAGTACCGAGGCCTGTGGGCGGACAAAAAAATGCGATATACGGTTCGAAGAACTTTCATTTTCTCATCTTTGTGACCCATTCTTTGTGACCTGTATGAAATAAACCCTGATCGAAAACCAGATGTCCGGAATATTGGCCATGTATTCTGCAACTTCGTTGACGCATTAAGTTCGGGAGGTACAAGAAGTGGAGACACCATTGATGTGAAGCTCCGCCTTACTCTTGAAAGAAGTAAGATCCACGTCAGGGCAACTTCCTCCCATGGCCACGACTTTGGGAAGGTAGAAATCGATCGTTTCTAGGGCCTGATCGCAAAGACCCTCTGTGATCGCTTTGCTGCATGGGGTGGCACGAGGAAAGTTTCTTGGAAGTGAACATTTTCGGAGCGAGGTCAACTGACATGGCAACTTTCATCCGCTATGTCTCTTTTATCTTTTGAAGCTGTTGTTGTTATTTGTTGATTCCATTATTCCCACATTTCTGCTGTGTTTTTGCTTTTGAAAGAGAAAGTTTGTGACTTGCATCTCCTTTGTGTCAAGTCTCGGGGATTTCATCTATTTCGGGCCTTCTTTTACACACACAAGCTCTCTCTCTCTCTCTCTCTCTCTCTCTCTCTCTCTCTCTCTCTCTCTGTCGTATTTCTCATGAGTGCGCTATTCACATTGACACTGGTAATTCTATTGAAGTTTCAAATTCATGGGAACCTGTACTGTAGTTGTTGTATAGAATAAGCATGGTCTAGCTGCAAATAATTTGTATTCAGTTCACAGGGGCTTTCGAGCATTCACTGCTCGTTTGGGTCTGTTTGACGCCAGAGTATGTGATCGTATAGAATGATGCTCAACGGACGAGTCAACACCAAGGTGGCATTAGTACATATTAAGTTCCCGCTCGGTCGGCCACCCACGGTGTGCTATACAGGAAGCACCTTTGTCTTATAACGATATTTTTGCTACTGGAACGGGCGTTGATCCCATAAATAGATCAAAATTCAGGTATGACAGACAACCTGATCAACTAAGTTTTCTATTAGATAATTCTGATCGCTCTTTGTACTATGATAGTAGCGGAGAAAGTTGTACGCTATTTGTCTCATATTGAAGGGGTCTCGGTAATGCACAGAGCACAGAAATAGAAGGAATAAAAAAAAGTAAAAATATAATACTCTTCCTGAACGGTGCAATTTCTGGATGATTGAGTTATTGTTCGCAATGGAAGAGTTTCGGCAGGTCATTATTGATGAAGCCAGACCACACAGAGAGACCAGGCCAGTGACACATAATCCAGGAGCTCGTTGACAGCAAGACTTGTATTGTACCAGAAGAAGATGAAAGAAAAGCAGTAACAAAAAATCTCCCCGACTGGGAGTCGAACCCAGGTCTCCCGCGCTTGTTCCCAGGCGAGATTGACAAGCGGAAATCATGACCGTTAGACCATCGAGGACTTAAGTGTATGATTGTTCTGTTATTTACGTACTTATCTGAGCGGATAAAAGCTCAATGCTCTTGAAAAAACCGGAAAGCAAAAAGTGGACTCGCCGGGAATCGAACCCGGGACCTCTCCAATGCGAATGGAGCGTCATACCCCTAAACCACAAGCCCATCTTATTGGTAGAGTACGATGAGTCTTGTTACATAAAGGTTAAACGTTTGCTCTCGTTTCAAATACGTCTGCATCAGAACCCAGTCCGGGTTATCTGATGGGAAAAACCGAATACAACGCTTTTTATGGGAATCAACGCGTCATCATTTTAGAAGTGTCTTACTTCCGTCCGTGCAATGCCGCTATTCCAGCACTTGCTGTGCCTCGGGATGCGGAGAAAGAAGCGGGGAAATGCAAATGTAACCTATCAACTTCTCCAGACTGGGAGCACATCCACGCTCATCTTAAACCTGATCATGTTTCTTTCACAAAAGGTTGTCAGTTTATACTACCGAGTCTCTATATTAGGCAATAATCCTACCTCTATATATATATCCATTGCTATAAGCCCTCCTAACCACGGCCTCGCCTGTTGCCCTTTGTCTTGTATATTGAGAGCCACCTGAACTGCCCTTCTTCGTTGGCTCGGGGATATTCCCACAAACTTACCGTCGTTGGCATGGTCAACAAGACGCTTTTCTCATACCCGAGCTCTACTAGAAGGTAATATCTGTCAGGTGGAGTCCCTTTACATAGACGCATAACTGAAGCCTCCCCGCGATATATATAAACTCGG
The DNA here is from genome assembly GCF_003184535.1 of Aspergillus eucalypticola CBS 122712. NCBI lineage: Eukaryota > Fungi > Ascomycota > Eurotiomycetes > Eurotiales > Aspergillaceae > Aspergillus > Aspergillus eucalypticola. The sequence continues at coordinate 1,182,255 of NW_020290283.1, forward strand.
CATCATGTACAGATTCCCGCCTGGTCTCGCCCGTCGGACATCACGACTCACCCCGACAATACAACCCCCACTAAAGCAATACTACCACCGTCGCAAGCAATCATCCTATCCACGTACCATAATACCATCGAAGATCGAACTAGAAAATAACAAACTCACCCCACAAAATCTCGAACGCGCCATTTACTCCCTCTTCCACGACGGCCTAGTCATCATCGAGAACGCCATTCCACACGACCCCCTCGACCACCTAAACACAAAAATGATGCAAGACGCCTACATCCTGCAAGCCAGAAAAGAGATTAGCCCTTACAATTACAACCCAGGGAATATCCAACAAGATCCACCCCCAACAAGAGAACATTTCCACAAAGATATCTTCCTGAGTACGTGATTATTCTCCGCGAGCATTCCCATTCGCTCCTGCTAAAGTAGTAACCACTACAGACCCCCTCGCCATTCAAATTACCTCAACAGCTCTAGGCCCCCGTCCCAAATGGACGTTCTGCTCAGGTAACACCGCCATGCCACCAACCAGTACCTGTCCTCCCACTTCGCAGCCCGTACACACCGACGCGGATTTCGATCATCCATCGCATCCATTCGCCTACGTTATCAACGTCCCCTTGGTTACTATGACTCCTGAAAACGGATCCACAGAAATCTGGCTCGGCACACACGTGGACTCGGGTCTGCATGTGCAGGAGGGAGCGCATGGCACTGATCGAGCTAGTGGGCGGATCAAGGTACAGGAGGTGGAGAAACGTCGCGCTGTGAGGATGCCCTGTCGGCCTGTTGTACCGAAGGGGGCGTTGGTGATTCGAGATTTGAGGCTTTGGCATGCGGGCATGGGGAATCGGACGGGAGATGTGAGGGTTATGTTGGCTATGAGTAAGTAAATTTTTTCCCTTTTGGATTTGATTACTTGGTTGTGGTGGGCTGGTGCTGAGTAAGATTGTTGTGTAGTTCATTTCGCGCCGTGGTATCGGAATAGGATGAAATTGGAGCTTGCGGAGGAGCTGAGGCCCGCGGTGGAGAGGGAGACGAGCTTGCAGGTTCCAGTTGATTGGGTGTCGGAGGAGCAAGCATTGGAGCGGTATCTGAATCGGGGTTTTGGGAATGAGTATGATTTTAGTCAGGGGGTTTAGGAGTAAGAAGCGACTTAATATGGAAAACTATTGTCGCGCTGAGATTAGAGTGGCAGTAGCATTTGATAAGGGTGGAAATTGGAGTGTATATGGACTACACTGAGACTCATCGTCACCAACCTGTTATATTCTATCTCTTAGGCTACTTTGAAAAGTAACCAACCACCTTCAACACTATCACTAACAACAGTTGCCACAGGTGCCATTGGTTGAACAAACAGGCACCACCCGCACGACGTTTGACTTTCAAGGGAGAACCTCAAGGAGTGAACGGCATATCCTCATCCCCGAGAGAAACGATCCAGCTTCAAGATCATGTACTCCTCCCAGTGGCTAGAACCTCCCATTTGAACCTGAGACTGCACTGCCCCATGCTCGTGCTTTCCGACCGAAGCTGCCTTCGGAGGTAGCACCTCGGCCTTAGTTCTCACAGCAGCAGTAGCTGTCAAAACCCTTCCCCTGGCATCAATAGCCTCTGCAGACACTGCGTGAATGACACGGCCTGGAAGTGACAGCGCAGTCTCAAAGCCAGTCCGCTTCGCATCGCCCAAGAACTCGCGCGAGCCGTACTCATCAACTACGCTATAAAAGCGCCAGACCTTTGTCTCAGTGTCACCGTTCCACGAGACATAAAGGGTCGTACCCTGGTCGTTCTGAAGAGATACGATAGCCGGAGTTTCATTAGGAAGTCCGGTCCAGTTGTAACGGAAGGCACGGTAGTTCTCGACGCCTTCGCCCAGAGAGCCCGAGTCCATGTAAGCGTGTAGGATTGGAGTGCCGTCTGGGCGGAATTCGGTCAATGCACCCTCGGAGCCCCAGTTCACAAGGACGTTGCCGTTAGGTAGCAATTGGGTGCCGCCTTGAGACTTGGACAATAGGCCATCGGGCGGTTGGAAGGCTTGGACGATGGATGCTTTCCAGGTGGCAGTATTTACTTTGATGATCTTGCCTTGTGAGAATGGGTGGGTGTGAACTTCGTGGCCGCGACCGTTCTCGGTGCCGTGAGCGGAATTGTCATATAGGGATATAATCTCGGAGTCACCGTCTTTGGAAACGAATCGAGCGTGGTGTTGAAAGCAGAAGTTGACGTTTGGGCCTAGTTCGAAGTCTGACTTGACTCCTCCCAGACGCCAGATGATCTCACCGCTGCTGCCGTCGATTTTGTGCACGGCGCAGGCATCACGGGCGGAGATGAGATAGTTCCCGTCAGTGTCTTTGTCCACGGAGTTAATGTGGAAGTAGTCCCATGCATCTGAAGAGTTGTAGCCAGCGCCTGCTTGGCCAGGGTTGATGGGGAGGATTGCCTCTGATATAGTTCAGTTGGTTGCAGGTGTGTGCTGTGAAGGAGGAAGACTAACCGTCGGGAAGGACATGATCCAAGCTGGACCACTCAAACAGAACATCACCAGTTGCAATATCAAGCTCTGTTACCCTCATTAGCTTTATCTTATTATGTAAATGGACTCCTTACCCTGGATGATGGCATCCACGATCCACTGTTGCTCCGCACTGGCTCCCCAGGAAGTGAGGTCCATTGGCATGGGTTGGTAGATCTGTATCAATGCCGTCTCCTCATTGATGACGTGGAACTCATGCTTGTCCATAATTTTGTGGTTACCGGCACGCAGCTCACGAATGGTCTCATAGTGCTGATCTAGGAAGGTGACATGGCCGTGACCATGTCCATAAACCGGATTATGGTCACCCTCGAAGCAGAATAGAACATCCTTGCCGTTCCATCGGGCTTTTTGAAAGTTGGTTGCCCAGATGGAGTAGTAAGAGTATCCGGACCAGACTAGCTCACCATCATCCCGAAAGATGTAAGGAGAAGCCTGGCGAGGGCCGTGCATTTCTCCGGGGCCATCTGCGATACCAGCAAAAGGAGCAACGAAGAGGTACCCCTTCTCCACATCCGCGGCTGCAGGGATGGTAATATTCAGCTTGGGCGGTGCAAGATCAGGGCGCGATTTGAATTGCCAGTCAGCTGCCACCAGTGGTAGCAGCATCACGGAGGCTGAGATAGGCCAAGGTGAGCGCATGATACGTGCTGAGAGCACATTGATCAGTCCCGTTATTTCTCATCATTGTCAAGGATGGGTACATTAACCTTAGGTAAAATCGATGCACTATATTAGGAATTCCCGGAATTCGTTGGAGGAGGTCTGTAGACTTATGGACAGTGAAATGGAAACAAGAGCGTAGAAATGGAGTTGAGAAGGAATATTATAGGCCTTTAGAAAAGGCCAAGCCTCTCCCGCAAGAGGCAGCGATTCTTGCGTGCTCGTAACAAACCCCGCAGCGGGATGACATGTTCCAATGAAGTTATCCGCATACAATTACGGAACATTGTTTTGGCTATTCCTCTGCCACTGTAATCTACACAAATTGACCCGATTGAACCCTTTGATTCCCGCATTTCCGTGACTCAACATATCCTTCAAAATAACAATGTTTAAGTCGTCAGGTGGCCATAGCGATGTTAAGCAGAGTAGACTATAGATAGTAGAGAAAAGCATTGACGTTTGGTAAAGTGGGGACGGCCATGCCGATCAAATAAGCGAATGATGGCGGGGAGACAAAAGGGAAAGATTAGTGCTGATCAACCCAGCTTCTCGGAAGAGGTCTCGTCGGCAGACGCGACTCTATCCGATTCAGAGGTGAGGTAGACAGTATGAAAGACAATAATCAGTTTTCCTAAGCTGTCGCATCAGCGTCCGTGTGCTCTGCTACCGGTTCAACCCCTTTGGCTACAAGGGTACCCTCGTTACCGGCGAATTTGCCCGCCATTTCTACGAGCGAGAAAACACTCGTTTCGGGATATGCAGACCACAAGACCAGACCAATAGGACAGAATAAGGACCATCAAGATCAGATGGTAGTTCTAGTCGATTTCAGCCAGGGTAGTCTGATTGATGAAAATGTTGTGGATAGTCGAAACAATGATAGTCCTCTTCGGTAGAGTCAATCCCAGTGGGCGAGTACCACTCACCTTTCCCAGTCGCTGTGAGGATAACCCAGCCTTCGTAAATTATCGGAGTGAGCATAACCGAGTCCTCTACGGGGAAGATGTCTACGTCGGATATAGATGGTATGAGCGCATTAAGCAAGATGTCCTGTTCCCCTTCGGATATGGCTTGTCCTACATTTCCTTAGAGTTTTCCAATCTTGAGGTCAAATTGGACGAACAGAAGATCACCGTTTCTGTCGATGTGACCAATATCGGCTCCGTTGGTGGCGCGCAAGTCGTGCAAGTCTATATTTCCCATCACCAACCAAGTGTTTGTCGACCTGTGAGGACTCAAGAGTTTCACGAAGGAGTTTCTCAGAGCTGGTGAGATGAAGCGAGCAACAATGGAGATCTCCCGCAAATATGCCAGGAGCTTTTGGGACGAAGCCCGACAAGCATGGACGGAGGAGCGCGGAAACTATACAATTCTCGTGGGAGAATCAAGCAGCAAAACGTCACTGTCCATGGATTCCCAAGTACAGAATACGAGGTTCTGAAAAGGGCTGTGATGCATGGAACATTGCGACAACTAGTAGGACGCGAGAAGCTTTTCGAACGGCATCGCACGAATACGTGAACAAGAGAAGATAAATAGCCATTTAGCCCGCAAAGAGTACCAGTCAACCACAGGACTTCTATCCACCTCAAGTCTTAATGAACCGTAGATGCCAAACACTAGCCCAACCCCTAGATTGCGGACTTGTAACATCTCCATGGTCACAACTCAAAGACCAAGGTTGATAACTGACCAAGACAGATTATGCTTGTTTGATGCCGTAGAGCTGTTATCGATGTTATCAAGAGTAATCTCCTGAACATCGAATGTCGCGGCTGGTCGACAAAGGCTACCATTCAGACGTTTTCTGTATGCGAGGCTGGGTCAATACTATAATGAGAAGCAACGGGGCCTGCATATCATTTGCTAGAGAGTAACCAATATTGGAGTTAGTTGTCGGCTTTGCATTCGTCAGCAAGCTTTTACCACATTATGCCGTCACGAATCACACTCCCTCCGCACGCGGGCCGCAAGTCGCCGCAATCCCAGCAGGACAGTGTATGTTCGGACATCCCCCAACTTGGTGGAGCCATATGCAAATGGCACGTCTTACGGTACCACACTCGACGAAAGATAATTATGCCCAATTCGTGTGGCTGCCCACGCCCAAGCCAGAACAAGAAGCAACAGTGATGGCAGATGGCCTGGGCTAATACGTCAGCCCTTCCGCTCCCGCTTTGGAAACGACAGTCTGATAGGGCTTCTGACCAGATTATGAACCTCTGAGAGTAAAGATTGTCTTATGTTGTTAAACTTGGTTAAGCTTAGTCTATCTCCCCACAGCCCCGGCTAGACACCGAATCGAACCTACATTGGGGCCCCCAACCAAGTGATTGACCAGCAAATGACGATGAACTTGCACTGATTGCAATTAGATAAAGAGAAACAAAAGTTTTAGAAACGGAAAACACCCAGGTGTAGCACCATTAAGATGATGATCGAATATTCTGAAGGTTGAGATAAGAAATCTTAGGATCAATTACTAAGGAAATTGGAGACCCCAACTCACCAGCACCAAGCCGTTCTCAATCTATGATAGCGCGATAGGGACTGGCACCCTAGTCAATATTAATACGTACTTCATTCCTCTGTGTTCTTCTCTGACGGCGTAGACAAGAAAGCACACGTTGCTGAGGCAGAAGATTGATGATGGCTTTCAACGAGCAAAACCCCTTCCCCATGGCTGCCAAACCCAAACCTGGAACTGTGCGCGTTGCTGTAGTACAGGCCGAAGGCTGCTACTTTGGCCTGCCTGCTGCCGTGCAGAAGACCTGCGATCTGAGAGTCGAGGCTGCTGGGAAAGGCTGTGACTTGGTCGCCATCCCGGAAGTCTGGATCCCCCAATATCCAGGCTGGATCTGGTAAGATAAACATGGGCTTCTCAGAATATACTTCTAGACTAGGGCTCTTTACGTCTATATTGCCCCCCTATTGTGCAATTTAACGATCTTGCGGCTAAAAATTTCTTCTGGTTCCCTGATCGACACAGGCAACGACCCATCAACGACAGCGCAGAAATTCATCCGAGCATGCTCGGATGTCGTAGCATTGTATACGGCTTTCACGTACGGCTCCTTGAATTCGTCGCCGAGACCATTCATTAGCAAGCATTCGGGACAGCATTCACGCTACACGTCAATTTGAAGAATTGCATGCGAGACCTATGTTACAAAGCCTTACAGCCCTTGAATATGAAGATCTATAAAGTGGTTCACCCCCTGTTGACCGTCGCTCTCGACTATCTCTAAAGCAACCTATCCATCTGCGCCCAAAGAACTGGGGAAGAGGCATAAGAAGCGATGCTTCCCCAATCATACGATACCCTCTGGTGCATTTGAGTGTCAAAAACAGAGTTTCGGACACGCGGATTGAATGCCAGCACAAGGAATGGTCCCTCTGCATGGTCGCTAACCTCTGGGTGCAAATGAGAGCAGATAACACGGGACCAAACATGAACCGGGATCCTATATATCGCAAGGACGGCCGCGCATTAGGCGTCGTCTTCAAAAATGTCACCGTTGTTGGTGTTGCCGCCGGAGTTGTTGGTGTCATGACTCTTCCAGCCATGATCAACAAGATAGTTCAATGGCCCGTGACAGTCCTAACTCAAATGACCGGGAAAAGAAAAACGCCGACTACCCAGATCATTCGCGATGCTAACGGAGTGGTCTTCTCTGGCGAATCGATGCTAGTTCTGGGACGACCTGGCGCCGGCTGCACAACCCTGCTCAAGACCTTGGCCAACAGTCACGGGTCATTTCTGGAAGTACAGGGTCAATTGGCATATGCTGGTCTTTCGAACAAAGAGATGGCACATCGATATCGGTCCGAGTACTTTATGCAAGTGAGGAAGACTTCCACTTCTCTACTCTCACAGTCAAAAACACTATAGAGTTTGCCCTCCGGCTGCGGAAGCCCGCAAACGAAACGCGCTCGGACTCGGAGTTCGCCCGCGAAATTGCTGATGCCTCGCTAAGTACTGTTGGGCTATCACACACCACCGACACGATCGTAGGAAATGCTTTTGTTCGAGGTGTTTCTGGAGGCGAGCGCAAACGTGTCACCTTGATTGAGGCTTTGTCGGCAAACCCTGCGGTAGCGGCATGGGACAATCCTACCCGTGGTTTAGACGGTTCATCGGCTACGGAGTTTGTGCAATTTGTCACATCAACTGCTCGTGATACCGGAATGAGCAACATCGTGACCATGTACCAAGTGTCAGAGACCATCTACGATTGCTTTGACTGGGTTACTGTGCTTTACGATGGGCGGACCATCTTCTGCGGCAAGACGGACCGAGCCAAGGAATACTTCATTCGACTAGGCTTTGAATGCCGTGATCGCCAGACGACCCCAAATTTCCTGACTTCCGTCACCTCGCCTGCTGATCGCCTTATTCGAAAGGATGCTGCAGGCATCGTTCCGACCGATCCTGATCAACTGGCTGCCGCATTCCGCGAGAGCCACGAGTATCTGAAGCTTCAGAAGGAGATAGAAGCGTATCATATCCAGGTTGGTAAGAACAGCCGGTTAATACAGGAATTCCGGGATAATGTACAGCAGATTCGCTCCCGCTGGGCACCCAAGCTCGCGATTGCACCTAATCCACTCCCGAAGCAGATCTGGATCACGATTTTCCGGTACTACCAGTTGTTATGGGGCGACAAGCGGACCTTTTTGACCATACTGGCCTTTGTCGTCTTGAATGCTGTGATAAATGGGCCGGCGTACTATATGGCTCCGAAGGACGAGACAGGGTCTTATGAGAAGAGCAGTGCCTTGTTCTTTGCTCTTATATATTTCTATCTCAATGCTCTGACCGAGGTTGTCTCGACTGTCAAATCTCGGAGCATTCTTCTGAAGCAAGCTCAGTACGGCTTCCTTCACCCTAGTGCATTTGTGATTGCGCAAGCAATCGCAGACATACCTATTTCTTTCTTCCAGTGTCTCGTTTTCTCGTGCCTCTACTACTTCAGCATTGACCTGCAACGCACGGCATCCTCATTCTGGATATTTGTCCTCATTGTGTTCGCTCACTATACTGCTGTACAAAGTTTGTTCCGCATGTTGGGAGCTTGGGTTCCTAATATTTCGTTGGCCCTAATGATGGCAGGTAGTGCCATCCCGGTTGGTCTGCTTTACTCGGGGTTCGGACCTACCCGGCCAACACAGCATCGGTGGGGTTCGTGGCTACGTCGCGCATCGCCATCGCCCTATGCTCTTGAGGCACTGATAGGTAATGAGTTTACTGGCATCAATTTGACGTGCTCAGAAAGCGAAATGGTCCCGTACGGCTCTTCATATACCGAGCTCCAGTACCAGACTTGCAGTATAACGGGCAGTCTGAAAGCCCACGATTCCGTTGCCGGTTCGGTATATTTGGCAGATCACTTTGGCTACACCCGCGACCATCTATGGCGCAATTTCGGTATCGTCGTCGTTCTCTGGTTCCTCTACACCGTATTGGGTAGCATTGGACTCACCGTCATGACCCGCGAATCTGGAGGATCGCAGAGCCGTATCTTCAAGTTGTCCAAGCAACGTGATGAGGAGAGCTTGCCCAAGTCGGCTGCGAGCTCCTCGTCCGCTACGCAGACGGTCTGCGAAGATTCCCAAACTGACGGTATGAGAACCGAAGGTGCCTCGGACAGCACTTTTACCTTTACCGATGTCAGCTACACAGTCGCACACGATGGTGAAGACAAGCAGTTGCTGCACAAAGTGAGTGGGTATGCCCGCCCCGGCAGCTGACAGCCCTAATGGGTGCCTCGGGAGCTGGCAAGACTACCCTGCTGGACACGCTTGCGCAGCGCAAGAGAACAGGCAAGA